>NC_138771.1:86465527-87173027 GCF_965119305.1 Pelophylax lessonae | reverse complement strand
TCCTTTGACTCCTCTTCAGACTCTTGTTGTTAACTTGTCTCAGATGGAGTAGCACCCCCTGGGAATTCATCCAACATTACGACTTCCTCATCTTCCTGCTCCTGCTTCTCGACGGCTTGATCAATGACACGACGCAATGCACGCTCCAGAAAGAAGGTGAAGGTACGATGTCACTGATGGCGCCCTGGCCGCGACTGACCAGTTTGGTGATCTCATCAAATGGCCGCAGAAGTCTGCATGCGTTACGCAAGAGCAGCCACTGGTGCGGTGAAAAAAAACCAAAATCCCCAGAACCTGTCCTGCCGCAGAGTTCGTACAGGTAGTCGTTAACTGCACGTTTCTGCTGGAGCAGCCTATCAAGCACATACAAGGATGAGTTCCACTGCGTCGGGCAGTCACAAATAAGACGCCTGACGGGCAGGTTGTGCCGCCGCTGAATGTCAGCAAGGTGAGCCATGGCTGTGTAAGATCTTCTGAAATGTAAAACAAGGGCTTATTCAGCGCTATAATCAGTAAGAATGTGAAAAGGCAGCTGAACACCGGTATTGGTCAATACTACCAAATCCAAGGCAAGGTATAAAATATAAAAATGGTGCAGCGCTAAAATGTTAAAACCAATATACAAGAGCAATGTCCATATTAATCAATAGATCAGGGAATGTCCTTAATGTCCAAAGCCAAAGGTAAAGTAAGGGTGACCCGTGTTGAAAAGGTTAGAACAAATCACCAAACATATGTGATTCCACCACCACAGTTAATGCCAGCCTGTCAGGGAAGAAGAAGTAAGCCCAGGCACATAGTTATGTGCAGACGGAGAGTGTTTGTTAACCAACGGAGAAAGCCTATTTAGCCAAACCTATGGACTTTGGATTCCTGTTCACTTTCCACACCTGCCACTAAGTGGCGCCAAATGGCCTATATAAACACCTCTGCTGCACTAGGACCTTGCCTTATGGTCTACAGCTTCCTGCTTCCTGTTTCCTGTTCCTGGTGTTTACTCTGTTGCTGTCCTGATCCGTCTGACCACGATTGAACTCTGCCTGAACCGACCCCTGGCTTGCTCTTCGACAACGTCTCCGCTTTATCCTGCTGTCTGCCTGTCTGCCGTTGCCAACTCCTGCCTGAACCTGACTACTCTGCTGCCTGTGATCTGCCAGCCTGCTAAGCATCTGCTGCCTGTGACCAGTCAGTCTGCCAAGTACCTGCTGTCTGCATCACGATCCAGTCTGCATCCAAGTACGCACGGACCTCATCTGCAGCCTTCACCATCTGAACTTCTAGGCACTTGTGCCACTCCAGGCTTCTGTGTCTCCTGTTTGCCATAAGGCCATGTCGGAGCCTGAGAGAGGGGCATCTCCCCTGGATGAGATCTGCCAACACATCACAGCATTGTCACAAGCCATTAAGGACTTACAAGAGGGGTACACTCAACTGGAAAATCGCATCCAGACACTTCCTGCAGTGGCGACTTCAGCGACTGATGCAACTCCTGCTAATCCAATTGCTTCTTCAGGAGCCATAGCTGCACCCACTGTCCTGATGCTGCCTCCAGAACCCAGAGTTCCTATGCCTGAGAGATTTTCTGGTGATCGTAGCAAATTCCGTGCATTTTGCAACGCATGTGAATTATATTTTGCTTTACAACCTCGCACCTTCTCCTGAGAGGCAACCAAGGTTGGGTTTGTCATATCATTACTTCAAGGCGAACCTCAAGCTTGGGCTCACCATCTGCTAGAGAAAAACGATGCCAAGCTGTCCACCCTGACTCTCTTTTTTGACGCTATGGCACAACTCTACGATGATCCTCAGCGATCCGCATCAGCAGAGGCGGCCCTTCATTCGCTTCAGCAAGGCCGCAGGGCAGTGGAAGATTATGTGACAGAGTTCAGGTGCTGGAGTGCTGACACCTGCTGGAATGACGCTGCCTTGCGTTACCAGTTCCGCTTGGGCCTAGCTGAACCCTTAAAGGATGAACTAGCTCGTGTAGGGGTACCCAGCTCACTGGAAGGACTTATTAATCTCTCTATCCAGATTGATCGCCGCCTCAGGGAACGAAGGTGGGAAAGGTCCTCCAGTCATGCGTTTCCCATATGGAAAGCCCCGCCAAGAGCAAACATGGCTTCAGCCGCTCCTGCCTCACCCACAGCTAAGGAACCTGAGCCAATGCAATTGGGGCTGCTACGTACCTCTCTAACGCCTGAAGAACGTCAACGCCGCCGCCAGAACAACCTATGCCTCTACTGTGGGGAAGCGGGGCACTATGTGCAGAACTGTCCAGCAAAGGCACGTAAGTGTCTGACCATCTTACCTGTTAATCTGCCACCAGTGCTTTCTAGTTCCACTCATGTTGCTCTCCCTATCTCGTTCCAGCTTTCAGGAAGAACCGTTCCAGTCTCCGCTATAATTGACTCAGGAGCCTGCAGCTGCTTTGTTGATCTGGCTTTTGCCACTCAGCATCAGATACCTTTGCAGCCCAAAGCCCAGGGACTTTCTGTATATCTGGCCGATGGTTCCAGCATAAGATCTGGAACAGTCACTCAACAGACTATACCTTTGCCAGTCCTAACCTCACCATCTGGTCACAAAGAACTGTTATGTTTGGACGCTTTTTCATCCCCGCTATTTCCAGTCATTTTGGGTATACCCTGGCTACAGGCACATAACCCCAGTATTGACTGGGTGACTGGCAAAGTGGACTTTCAATCTTCATATTGTCATGAACACTGCCTCCTAGGACCTTCAGGTCTACCATTGCCCTTACTATGCATGGACTCTGATGCTGAATTACACCAAGCCGTCCCAGCAGTTTACCATGACTTCTTGGACGTATTTAGCAAACGCGGAGCTGACACACTTCCGCCTCACAGATCCTACGACTGCCCGATTGAGTTGCTGCCTGGGGCTGAAATCCCATTTGGACAAATCTATCCTCTGTCTGTACGTGAACTAGAGACATTGAAAGAGTACATAGATGACAGCTTAAGTAAAGGCTTCATCAGTCCCTCCACTTCACCAGCAGGGGCAGGTATCTTTTTCGTGGAAAAGAAAGACCACTCTCTCCGGCCCTGTGTGGATTACCGCGAGTTGAATAAAATTACAGTCAAGAACCGGTATCCCCTTCCGTTAGTTCCAGAATTGTTCCAGAGACTTAGATCAGCAACAGTATTTACCAAGCTGGATTTACGGGGAGCTTATAATCTGGTACGCATTCGAGAAGGAGATGAGTGGAAGACGGCCTTTCGTACCAGATTTGGGCACTTTGAGTATTTAGTAATGCCGTTTGGGCTATGTAATGCACCGGCAACCTTCCAACACTTTGTTAATGATATCTTCAAGGATTTTCTGGACATTTTCGTTATTGTTTATCTTGATGACATTCTGATTTTTTCTGTTTCCCTGGAGCTTCACCGAGGTCATGTCAAGAAGGTCCTCGGTCGGCTCAGGGTACATGGACTTTACGCCAAAGCAGAAAAGTGCAAGTTTGAACAGCAAAGCATTCAGTTCTTGGGGTTGATCATCTCTACTGAAGGCATCAAAATGGACCCACAGAAAGTTTCTGCCATATTAGAGTGGCCTGCACCATCAGACAAGAAGGGAGTCCAGTGCTTTGTCGGATTCGCAAATTTCTATCAGAAATTTATTAAGGGGTTTTCTGCCATTATTGCCCCCATCACTCAATTGACCAAGCAGGGCATTCGGTTCTGTTGGTCACCTGAAGCACAAGCTGCTTTTGAGACTCCAAAGGGACTCTTTATATCAGCACCCATTCTTAGCCACCCAGATCCAGTGTTATCCTTTGTCTTGGAAGTAGATGCATCCGAAAACGCAGTAGGGGCAGTTCTGTCACAGCGCCAGGGCCCAAAGACTCTGTTACACCCAGTGGCGTTTTTTTCACATAAAATGTCCTCTGCTGAGAGAAACTACGATGTGGGAGATCGTGAACTGCTTGCTATCAAATCAGCTCTGGAAGAATGGAGGTACCTCTTGGAGGGGGCAGCGCATCCGATTTTGATTTATACAGATCACAAGAATCTGGAGTACTTGAAGGCAGCCAAACGTTTGAAGCCACGTCAGGCCAGGTGGGCACTTTTTTTTCAAGATTTTTGTTTCATATAACCTACAGGCCAGGATCAAAGAATGTCAAACCTGATGCTTTGTCCCGAATGTTTGATGACCCCAAAGACCCACCTACTTCAGATACTATATTATCTGCAGGAAACTTTTTGTTGCTGCAAACAGATATCTTGTCACAAATCAAGCAGGCCTCATTGGGGGCTCCCTCTCCACCTGGGACAATGCTTGCTGCTAGAGAAGGCTTACTGTGGTCTGGGGATAAGATATTTGTACCAGAGAATGTCCGAGTAGCAGTTCTGGAACTATGCCACGATCATCCCTTGGCAGGACATTTCGGAGTTCATAAGACCACAGATCTGGTACAGCGCCTGTTCTGGTGGCCTAATTTGGACAAGGATTGTAAGGAATATGTAAGTTCTTGCACCATTTGTATTCGTAACAAGAGTAGCAGAAATAAGACCTGGGGTTTACTTAGGCCCCTTCCAGTCCCCGATAGACCCTGGAGGATGATTTCGATGGACTTTGTGGTAGAACTACCAACATCTGAAGGGTGCTCAGCCATCTTTGTCGTGGTGGACCGGTTTTCCAAAATGGCTCACTTTGTGCCCTTGAAAGGGGTTCCCTCCGCAATAGAAACAGCCAGAGTCTTTATAAAGGAAATTGTGAGGCTCCATGGTGTTCCTGGAAACATTGTTTCTGATCGAGGAGTACAATTCACGTCAAAGTTTTGGAGGGCTCTCTGTGAAAAACTAAAGATAGAACTTTCATTTTCCTCTGCATACCACCCTCAGTCTAACGGTCAGACTGAAAGAACAAATCAGACTCTTGAACAATATATCCGTTGTTTTACTTCTTTTTCTCAGGATGACTGGGTTTCATTATTACCGCTGGCTGAATTTGCATACAATAATTCAAGACACTCTGCTACAAAACAATCTCCTTTCTTTGCTAACTATGGGTTTCACCCTTTATTTCTGTCCAATACTGTTCCTGACTCTTCAAATCCAGCTGTACAAGACACCCTTGAATTTCTCCAACATAACAACAGAATCTTGCGGGAAACAATCTCTAAGGCACAGGAGGACAACAAGAGATTCTTTGATAAGAAGAAAAGGGGAGATTTAATTTTGCAACCAGGTGAGCAAGTCTGGTTATCCACCACCAATCTCAAGTTGGCTTGTCCTATGAAAAAGCTTGGTCCCAAATTTGTGGGACCTTTTCCAGTAAAGAGGAAGATAAATTATGTTTCCTATGAACTTATATTGCCAGACTCACTGAAGATTCATCCTGTGTTTCATGTGTCTCTACTAAAACCCACAGTTTCTAATCCCTTTCCAGAACGGAACTCAGGTCCTCCTGAACCAGTGGTCATTAATGGCGAAGAGGAATATGAGGTAGAGGCCATTTTAGACTGTAGGAAAAGAAGGAATCAGCTTCAATATCTGATCAAGTGGAAGGGCTATGGCCCTGAGGAAAACTCGTGGGAACCAGAATCGAATGTTCACGCCCAGGAACTAATTCAGGCCTTTCCGCTGCAGGTACCCTGAGAAATGTACTCAGTTGGGCATCCGGAGGCTGCCCGTAAGGGGGGGGGCAGTGTCAGGGAAGAAGAAGTAAGCCCAGGCACATAGTTATGTGCAGACGGAGAGTGTTTGTTAACCAATGGAGAAAGCCTATTTAGCCAAACCTATGGACTTTGGATTCCTGTTCACTTTCCACACCTGCCACTAAGTGGTGCCAAATGGCCTATATAAACACCTCTGCTGCACTAGGACCTTGCCTTATGGTCTACAGCTTCCTGCTTCCTGTTTCCTGTTCCTGGTGTTTACTCTGTTGCTGTCCTGATCCGTCTGACCACGATTGAACTCTGCCTGAACCGACCCCTGGCTTGCTCTTCGACAACGTCTCCGCTTTATCCTGCTGTCTGCCTGTCTGCCGTTGCCAACTCCTGCCTGAACCTGACTACTCTGCTGCCTGTGATCTGCCAGCCTGCTAAGCATCTGCTGCCTGTGACCAGTCAGTCTGCCAAGTACCTGCTGTCTGCATCACGATCCAGTCTGCATCCAAGTACGCACGGACCTCATCTGCAGCCTTCACCATCTGAACTTCTAGGCACTTGTGCCACTCCAGGCTTCTGTGTCTCCTGTTTGCATTATCAGGGGTACTAGGCCGGAGGTGTAAGAGATCGCCTTCCTCTCCACGTCAGGCTCCATCTCCAGGTACGTGACACAGCCTCTCACCTCCATTCGCTGACCACAAAGGCCGTTGCGCTTAATACCAAAGACTCTGGTGAACTCCTCCTGTCCCAGTCTCACAACCATGGATACCTCAGCACCTCAGCAAATCGGTAATTTGGTAATCCACATGAAAGGATAATAAGGACATCTAGTGCTCTCCGTTTTATAAAGGTACATTTATTGAGAAAAAAATCATATACTCACAAAGATAGCACTATTCCTAGTGCATCGGGAACAGCATACAATGCATGAGAACAGTGTGCTCGAGCGTGTGGTCCTCTTGGAGCGTCGCAGGTGACGTCACAACTCCTCCCCCGTATGCGTTGCGTCAATGGGCGTGACTTCTTCAGCGGGGTACGGAGAGGGCGGCACCTCCTGATACATTAGCAGTCTGCTTTGTTCCTCCTGTGCAATGTAAGTTCCACCTGCTTCTCCTCCCTATCTGCTGGTCCATCTCTCCCTCTGAACCCCCCTCCTTTTCCTCTCTTGTGGGCGCCCACGTGACGTCCATAGACATGTCATCATCGCCGTCACAATCCCCACCACTAACTTTCGAGATCTCGGAGTTGGCAGGAAAAGAGGGGATCAACCTCCTTTGGCTGATCTGGGTACTGTCGTCAGACTGCTGGGTGGCAGCTGTTGCTACCTCCTCTTCCTGATCCGATGCCAGGAATTTCTGCACATCGCAAATGTCTTGCGGTGGATCGGAAAATAATTCCAGTGACTCAAGAGGAGGGTATATGGTAGTGGTGGTGTTGGTGGTGGTGTCTTTGGGGGTGCACACAACCGAGAGTGAAGAGGGTGCAGATAGAGAGGATGAGGAGGGTGCAGAAGAGGAAGGCTGAGTGAGCCACTCAACCAAGTCTGGTGTGTGCTTTGATGTAATCAAACGCACCTTCTGAAACTTCACACTTTGGCTCCAGCCTACTGCTCCTGCCCTACCCCTACCACCCCTGCATAAGGGCCTGCCTCTTCCTCTGCCTGTCAGTTTTTAAATTACCCTGTGACAAAAGTCTCTAGAGAAGCACAGAATATGTGGAAGAAGGTATATAACACCCCGCTTCAATGTGTGGTTTTGGGGGGCCACTGGTATATCACACCAGTTCTACAAAAAATTGGCCAGTAACTGTTGTCACTGTGTGTAGCACAGTTAACACAGCAAAAGAGGCAACATTTTTGCAGGACACAAATACACTGTTATGAAAGTATACTATTAGATAACACCCCGCTTCAATCTGTGGTATTGGGGGGACACTGGTCTAGCACACCAGTTATACATAAAATTGGCCAGTAAGTTTGGCACTGTGTGTAGCAGAGTTAACGCAGCAAAAGAGGCAATATTTTTGCAGGACACAAATACACTTATAAAAGTATACTGTTAGATAACACCCCGCTTCAATCTGTGGTATTGGGGGGCCACTGGTCTATCACACCAGTTATACATAAAATTGGCCAGTAAGTTGGCACTGTGTGTAGCAGAGTTAATGCAACAAAAGAGGCAATATTTTTGCAGGACATAAATAAACTGTTATGAAAGTATACTATTAGATAACACCCCGCTTCAATCTGTGGTATTGGGGGGACACTGGTCTAGCACACCAGTTATACATAAAATTGGCCAGTAAGTTTGGCACTGTGTGTAGCAGAGTTAACGCAGCAAAAGAGGCAATATTTTTGCAGGACACAAATACACTTATAAAAGTATACTGTTAGATAACACCCCGCTTCAATCTGTGGTATTGGGGGGCCACTGGTCTATCACACCAGTTATACATAAAATTGGCCAGTAAGTTGGCACTGTGTGTAGCAGAGTTAATGCAGCAAAAGAGGCAATATTTTTGCAGGACATAAATACACTGTTATGAAAGTATACTGTTAGATAACACCTCGCTTCAATCTGTGATATTGGGGGGCCACTGGTCTATCCTACCAGTTATACAAAATATTGGCCAGTAAGTTTGGCACTGTGTGTAGCAGAGTTAACACAGCAAAAGAGGCAATATTTTTGCAGGACACAAATACACTTATAAAAGTATACTGTTAGATAGCACCTCGCTTCAATCTGTGGTATTGGGGGGCCACTGGTCTATCACACCAGTTCTACAAAAAATTGACCAGTAACTGTTGTCACTGGGTGTAGCACAGTTAAAGCACCAAAAGAGTCAACATTTTTGCAGTACCCAAATACACTGTTATAAAAGTATATTGTTAGATAACACTCTGCTTCAATCTGTCGTTTAGGGGGGCACTGGTCTATCACACCAGTTATAATACTTTTTTAAAAGTGCTTTTGTCACTCTTTGTAGTTGTAGTATCGCTGCAGAAACGCTCACCACACCAATCACAATGCTGCACAGTGCACAATACAAATCCACTATAATATGCTTTCTATTTTAGAAAGTATATTATAAGTGTATTACACCCCTATATAGTGCACACCAAAGAATAGTACACCTATACCAAATAGCCAGTCTTGAAAGGACTTTTGTGGACCTATAACAGAGCGATCTGTGTCACTGACAATCTGTCCCTGCTCCCCACAGCAAACCTCTCCCTACACTGACAAAAAGCAGAATGCAAAATGGCAGCCAGCTCAGGTCTATTTATAAGGTAGGGGGTATGTCCATGTGCTGAAATGTCTCAATTGGCTGTCCTGTTCCACCTGATGGATGTGTCATGGGTCAAAGTTCTCCCCAATATAAACTAATATGGCCGCCGCGAACAACGCCATATGTTCGCAAGAACGGCAAACTGCGAACGGGCAAAGTTCGCCGCGAACCGACCATCTCTATTGAGAAGGTTTCACAGTACATCTACAAATAATATAATGTCTAAACCAAATGATTTACGCTTAAAAGTAGGGGTTCCCTCATGAGCATTGGCTGTCCAGCCTGAACCAATGCCTGTAGCTAGCACAGTACGCTGTAATTCTTATTTCACAATAAATCCTGTGAATATATTGCATTTTGATGTTTATTTGTAGATTTTACAATGGATGGTGGAATTCCTGCTCAAAATAGGGCCTAGTAGAAATGACTAAAAACTGGAAATTTGGACAAAAAAATACTATTTACGTGGGTTATATACATCATATTTATTTCAAAAAATGTTTTAAATATTAAACTTTAATGATGATTTCATGGGAAAATAGTGGAAGTAATACACTATAATTTAGATTTATTGAATATAACCTCTCTTTCAAATGATGATCTATCCCCAGACCAATTTTCAGCTTTCAGCGCTGTCACACTTTGAATGATAATTACTCAGTCATGCAACTCTGTACCCAATCAAATTTTTTTATAATGTTTTTCACACAAATAGAGCTTTCTTTTGCTGGTATTTAATCACTACTGAGTTTTTTATTTTTTGTGATATAAGTAAAAAAAGAGCCAACATTTTGAAAAAAAACAAAACAAAAACTGCTACTCCTCCTGAGTATGGCAATACCACATGTGTGGGACTTTTACACAGCCTGGCCACATACAGAGGCCCAACATCCAAGTAGTACCTTCAGGCATTCTAGGAGCATAAATGACACATCGGCTTCAGAAAGCTACTCAGGTACTCTGATGGCCTGCAGAGAGGTACTTGGGTACTCTGATGGGCTAAAGACAGGTACTCGGGTACTCTGATGGGCTACAGAGGGGTATTGGGGTACTATAATGGGCTGCAAAGAGGTATTTGGGTACTCTGATGGACTGGAGACAGGTACTCAGGTACTCTATTGGACTGCAGATAGGTACTCAGGGCTGGAGGCAGGTAATCAGGTACTCTGATTGGCTGCAGATAGATACTGAGGTACTTTGAAGGACTTGAGACAGGTACTCTGGAACCCTGATGACAGGTACTCGGTTACACTGATGGGCTGGTTAAAGGTACGTGGATACTCTGATGGGCTGGTGACAGGTACTCAGGTACTCTGATGGGCTGGTGACAGGTACTCAGGTACTCTGATGACAGGTACTCGGGTACTCTGATGGGCTGGTGCAGGTACTCGGGTACTCGGCTACTCCAAGAAAAAGTACTCGGGTACTCTGATGGGCTGGAGACAGGTATTCTGGTACCCTGGTGACAAGTACTCGGCTACTCTGATGGGCTGGTTACAGGTATGCGGGTACTCTGCTGAGCTAGTGACAGGTACTCGGGTACTCTGATGGGCTGGTGACAGGTACTCTGATACTCGGATGACAGGTACTCAGGTACTCTGATGGGCTGGTGACAGGTACTCGGGTACTCTGATGACAGGTACTCGGGTACTCCGAGGACAGGTACTCAGGTACTCTAATGGGCTAGTGAAGGTACTTTGATGGTCTGTTGACAGGTACTTTGATGGTCTGTTGGCAGGTACTTTGATGGGCTGGTGACAGGTCATCTTTATTGGTGGGCAACCAGTGTGTTTTAGTGTGTACTGTAAGCGGTAACTAGCTGTTACCGCAATCTCCTCCTCACACAGGATTGGTGTGTGAGGAGGAGAGCCCGGTAACAGCTAGTTACTGCTGCTTGTTTACATTCTGTGACCGGCTGTGATTGGACACAGCTGGTCACGGGGTAAAGAGCCAATTTCAAAGACTCTTTACTCTGATCGTGGATTAGCTTTCTCTGAGGGACAAGCCTCCTCCTTGATCACTACGCTGCGCTCCCCCGGGATCATACACAAGCGGCGTGCACAGAGATCTCTCATGTGACCAGCTGTGATTGGACACATAGGGTCACTTAGTAAAGAGCCAAATTTCATTGCCTCTTTACACTGATCGGGGACGGGCGACATGCCGCATCCATGATCGCCAAGCTGTGCACCCCCGGGGTGCACAGTAGCGGCGAGATCGGGTGCACGTCAAATGGACGTCATAGGAGTGTTCCTGCCGGCGTCATATTACTTTGCGCCTGTAAGGAACTGGTTAAAACTGCTTACATTGTCTGAATCAAGTCTGAACAATAATTTTGTCTTTTTTTAATTGAAATACACTCATATTTATATTTTTAAGGAGTACCTGCCTGCTATGTCCCTGTTAAACTGTGGTGTTTTTAAGCTAGCGTCTTTTCTAGTGCTTTTTTGGGGAATTTTTTATTTTTTTGCAATAATACACTCTAATTTGTCTTTCTTAATGAAAACCTGCATGCTGACTCCTAGTGAAAATGCAGCCTAGTAAAAGTGCTTACATGCTGTGCATTGTGCCATTACAATATTTCCAGCTGCTGTAAATGTAAAATTAAACTGTAAATTGGATTTCAGATTATAAACTTTCCTTTTGTCTCCATGGTAACCTGCAGACTACTACAGAAAGCTGCATAGTGCGCATATACTCAGCTTTTTTAGTTGAACATTCCCCTCTAATTTTGATTTCATAATTAAAACCTGCCTGGTGTCTCTCTCTTAAACTCCAGCCTACTACAACTGTTTACATATTGTGCATCTAATTTGTGCAAAATGCTTGATTCTTTAACCACTTGCCGACCACCCGCCACATATACTGTATAGTGCCGCAGGCTAGCTCGGCTGTGCGAATCGACGTATGGGTCCGTCAGTTCGCGGGAGTGATGCTGGGGGGGGGGGGGGCGGGAATGCTGATCCACGGGGCTGGCAGCCACGATTGCGACCAGGCACCCATGATCCCGCTGAAAGAGAAGGACGGTCAGCTGTTGTAAACACAGCTGACCTTTGTTCTCTCTGAAATTATCACAAAGCTCCTGTGATCCTTCTATATAGGATCACAGGTCTCTGTGGTCATTTCACAAGCTCATCCCCCATACAGTTAGAAAACACTCCCCTAGGCTCACACTTACCCTTTGATCACCACTGTGTTAACCCCTTCCCTGCCAGCGTCATTATTACAGTAACAGTGCATATTTTTAGCACTAATTACTGTAGTAATGTCACTGATCCCCCAAAAGTGTAAAAAATGGCAGTTAGGGGTCCGATCTGTCCGCCACGATGTCACAGTCTCGCTAAAAGTCGCACAGGGGATCAAATGCCAACAAAAGACCAAAAGAAAGCTCTATTTGTGGGAAAAAAAGGACATACATTTTATTTGGGTACAGCATTGCACGACCGCATAATTGTCAGTTAAATTAACGCAGTGCTGTATCGCAAAAAATGGCCTGGTCATTAAGGGGGCAAATCCTTCCAGTCCAGAACTGGTTAATGACAATACTACAGCTTCATTTTTCCTTTTTATTGAAAAACTTGCCTGATTTCTCACTTTTAAATTTCTGCCTTGTAAAAGTGATTAAATACCATTGAAAATGTCTGTACAATATTTCTGGATGTTTTGTTTTAAAAAATAAATTGTCATTGCATTTATAATTTCATATTTTGTTTTAGGTTATTTGTTTATTTTTATTAATAATATGTATGTGAAATTTCTAATAAAACCTTTAGCTTTGAGTTTTAACTAGGTTAGGTATATGTGCAGCCTGATTGGAGGACTCAAATAAGGCTGGTGTTTACAACCCATGTGAGATGTGATCAGGAAAAAACAAGGGCCAGACTTTTCAAGTTAAAAAACATTTACAGTATCACCAACAGGGAAACTAGGAATGGTATAATGCTGAAACACACTTAACCACTTAAGCCCCGGAAGATTTTACCCCCTTCCTGACCAGGGGGTATTTTGCGATTCGGCACTGCGTGAATTTAACGGACAATTGCGCGGTCGTGCGACGCTGTACCTAAACAAATTTGACGTCCTTTTATTCCCACAAATATAGCTTTCTTTTGGTGGTATTTGATCACCTGTGCAATTTTTTGATCATGCGCTATAAACAAAAAAAGAGCGACAATTTTGCAAAAATAACAATATTTTTCACATTTTTTTTATATGAAATTCCCCAAAAAAATGTGAAAAACAAAATTTTTTAACCTTTTTGGCCAATTTGTTTTTTGCTACATATGGTAAAAAAAATCACAATAAGCGTATTTTGATTGGTTTGCGCAAACTTTATTGCGTTTACTAACTAAGGGAAAGATTTTTGTCATTTTTGTTGGTTTTTTTTAACGAGTAATGGCTTCGATCTGTGATTTTTCTTTGCGGGACTGCGACATTGCGACGGACAGATCGGACCCTTGACTGACATTTTTGACACTTTTTGGGGGTACCAGTGACATTACTACAGTAATCAGTGCTATACATATGCACTGTTACTGTAAAAATGACACTGGCAGGGAAGGGGTTAACTTTATTGGAGAAGGAGGGGTTAAGTGTGTCCCTAGGGGCGTGTTTCTAACTGTGCAGGGATGTGGCTTTACATGTAACAGCAGAGATCTACGGTCCTACATAGCAGGACCGTTAGATCTGTGCTGTTACACAGGGAAGAATGACAGGCGGCTTTGTTTACATTAGCCGCCTGCCTTTCTCCCTTCACAGCGGATGATCGCTAGTGACCGGCGGACATCGGGTCCGCGGGTCACTCGCGCGGAGGTGTCCATGATTGGCTCACAGGCTAGTGACGTACCGGTACGTCACTTTGCCTGGCAAGCGGTTAAAGAAGAGGTAAAGTCTTCCGTTTTTTTTTTTTTTTTTTTTTCTTTTTTTTTCTTCCCTGCAAAGTAAATGCATAATATGCTAGTATGCATCGCATATCACCACATTATGAGACATACCTGCAAACGAAGCAGCTGGCGCCGGTGGCGGCCACATCCATCTTCACCCGTTTTCAATCCAGGTGACATCATCGTCTGCATGCAATGTAAATATCTCCTAAACGGTGCAAGTTTAGGAGATATTTACAGTACCTAGAGGTAAGCCTTATTTTAGGCTTACCTATAGGTACAAGTTATAAAGGTGGGTGTACAAGCACTTTAATGATTTAATTATATTCCAATTTAACTAAAATATATTTCTAATTACAATATTATTTACATCTGTTAAGGCCCCTTTTACACAGGCGGACTGTTCAGATCCACCTTTCTGTTTTTCAGGCGGATCTTAACGGATGCCCCATGCATCTCTCTGGTGCATCGGATGTCAGCGGAGACATGTCCGCTGACATCCCATCCGATCCGTCAAATCTGGACGGATGGAAACCCTATTTTCCATCCATCTAGTGGATCGGGTGGGATCGTATGAGAACGGACAGATGGTCCGTTCCCATCCGATTCCCCCATAGAGAACAGCGAGACCTGACAGCTATGTCTCTGCACACAGCGCGGAGACACAGCTGCCATCTGCCTGCTCAGCGGGGAATCGGTGGATCGATCCCCCGCTGAGAAAACGGAGTCCGCCTGACGGACTCCCTGTGTGAAAGGGGCCTAACAGAGATTGCACACATATTCATTATCTAGCATGAGTTGAATAGATTGCATCAGTTATTGGTTGTTTAGAGTCTGTTCCAAAGCTGTCTGTATTGTCCCAGAACTTCACTTTACGCTTCTGAAATTGCTACTAAGATCCTGCACTGTGGAAGGGAGAGCCATGTAGCTGCAGTGCTCCTGGCTGCAGTAACCAGAGAGAGAGTGAGAGAGTGGTTGCAGGGAGCTACTCTGGCATAGCAATATAGGATAAAGTCACAAGAAGAGAAGACCGAGCCATGCTGTGCTTCTGTGCAGTCCTAGTGAGCGAGGTCCACAGAAGCCCAAGCAGCAGAGCCTTGTTGTGAGCTCCCTTTACCTGATCCATTTGATTGCATAGTGGATGTCTTCATCCAGTCAGAGGGTATTGCCACTTGTCTTCAAACTTTATCCATGCTTTACATACAAATTACCAATGAGGAGCTCAGGAAGACTGAAGAAAACTGTCTAAGAGGACATCTGCAGAACACCTACTGTATATGCTCCAGGTTGGAGCATATGCAGCAATAGATAAACTAAGTATGGGTATGCCTGGAGAAAGTTCATTCCTCCTTAAAGACAAAGTACAAGCTGGTATTGTGCTAGAAAATATCTTTTATTTTGTTTATTGTGTGCATAGCCCTTCTGTACACCTACAGTGGCTCTTTTTTTTTTTTTTTTTGCTCACTACCTTGCACCAAATTGGTCATCACGGGCAATGACAGAAGGATCCATACATATCCAGCTTCTCTGGAACAGGAATTGAGAAATCCTCTAATGAGGTAGTTTATTCTAGTGACAACAGTCATCTGAGGGGGAATTTCACTTCCTTTGGTGTGATCTCCCCAAACTTCTTGTTGTGTCACCAGACAGGAAGTGAAGTATAATTTCCCAAAAAGGGAAAAAAAAAAACTTGACGGGGAGTTTAACCACTACTTTTTTTAACGATTCAGAGATTTACTCTATTTAAACTAAAAGCAAGTTGTAACTTTAGATAAACTTAAACTGACAATATGTCTAGTGTGAAAACTGTATTAAAAAAGTATGAGTTTCGAATACCAACAAGTCAAATCATTTTATTTTCTACATTACTCTAAGAATTTCATTTGTTGCTGAGGGCAACCCATATGTTTATTTTCTGACACCTTTGATGAGTGAGTTCCAATTATTTTGTCAGATTATATTTGCTTTTATTTTATGATTGTTGTGTTTTGTTTCCTCATTTATATCACGCTATAAACATTGGATGATGAGACTATTATTACCCTCAGGAAAATTAGTTCCTGGAAATGAGAGCCAATGGCTTTATGAAACATATTGGATTGAATATACAGTCTTCCATTTGTAAATGACACATTTTCAGCTGACTAGTACACAGCATCTTAATAGGTTGTGGTTATAGAATAATTTCCAGATGTAGTGCATATTCCGTAAAACCATGTTACATTATAATTTTAATGATTGTAAAATATGTTGTGAAGTAAAACATTATGAGAAAAATAACTGAACATTTCAGCAGTGTTTGAAATATGTGGTCCATGTAGCCTAGGAAAACATAAAACTTCAAAAACTTTTATGAGCAGACTTGTAAGATTTAAGCAAACTGTTATTCTACTCTGATAATGACCCCTGCTTGACTGACTTGGCATTTTTAAAAAAATGTACTTAACTTGACAACTTAAATTTATGTAACCTATTATTTTAGTGGTTTAATTAAAACAAACACTAAATGTATTTTATTAGAGGTTATTCCATTTTTTAATTTGTTTATGTGAGGAGAAACTGTCTTATGGGTTAAATATTCAGAATATGGAGACATTTTGATGAAATACCTGTGCCTTTGTTCTTGAGCTGCTGTGGCCATCATGAGACCTTGTTATTTTATTTTTTTCTTTACATTTTTCATTTAAAGAAAAGTATATACAGTATATTAATTAAAAAGGAACAAGAGGTACTGAAATACACAATTAAAGGTGGAAAAACCAAAATCTCCTAGGTTGACAAGCACAGAATTAGGAGTTATGGCAGGGAGAATCCACTGCTGAAGTGCTTTAAGTGAAATTAAACCTAAAAACAAAAATGCTATATATTTTAGCTTACCCATCCTTAATTGTGGTGGCTGCATTCATTTTTTTTACCCTGTATTGGGTGGGGCTGGGGAGAACCCAGCTGTCATGGTACATGTGAGTGTCAATGACAAAGTTAGAGGGAGATGGAGAGTCCAAAAAACTATTTCAGGGACTTAGGAGCTAAATTAAGGAGTAGGAACTGCAAGGTAGTATTCTCAGAAAAACTTCCTATACCTCGAGTCACCCCAGAGATGCAGTGGGAGATTAGGAAAGCTTACAAGTGGCTTAGAAGCTGGCGTATTAAAGAGGGATTCAGGTTCCTGGAGAACTGGGCCAACTTCTCAGTCAGCTACCGGCTGTTTAGTAGGGATGGACTGCACCTAAATGGGAAGGGGGCTGCCGTACTGGGAGAGAAGATAGCTGAAAAGTTAGAGGGGATTTTAAACTAAGTGATGGGGGAGAGTCCAGATGTAGAATTAGCCAGCGGAGAGCAAGGTTCAGCGGGCATTATTGGGGGCATTAGCGGTAGGGTGACCGGAGATCCAAAACCCAAGGTAGGTAGGTTGACAAATCGAAAGTGCAGCCTCATAACATCTAACAAGGATATAGTATGCAACCGGACAAGAACACATTGCTCCATAAAGCCAGAACACATTGGCTCCAAGGACCACAAAGGGAATCTGGCTACAAAGGACAGAGAGAAGGCGAAGGTGCTAAATAAATTCTTCTCCTCAGTCTTCACAAAAGAAGTGGGGAATACAGTAACCTAGACTGTAATGTTAAAGTTAATAACATGTCACAGGAGGCACCCCCATGGTTAACAGAAGACAGGCTCAAAACTAGACTTGAAAAACTTAAAATAAATAAGTCACCGGGACCAAAGGGCTTATATCCGAGAGTCCTTAAAGAACTCAGCCAAGTGATAGCCAGACCATTGTTCCTAATTTTTATGGATAGTCTACGGACGGGAATGGTACCAGCTGATTGGAAAAAAGCCAACGTGGTACCAATATTTTAAAAAGGGCAGAGATATATTCCTGGGAACTACAGGCCGATTAGCCTAACATCAATAGTCTGTAAGATATTGGAGGGGTTGATAAGGGACTATATACAATACTTTCGTAATAAAAATGGTATTATTAGTAGTAATAAGCATGGATTCATGAAAAATCGCTCTTGCCAGACCAATCTATTAACCTTCTATGAAGAAGTGAGTTGCCATCTAGACAAAGGAAGGCCTGTGGATGTGGTGTATCTGGATTTTGCAAAGGCATTTGAAACAGTTCCCCACAAACGTTTACTGTACAAACTAAGGCACATAGGTATGGACCATGGAGTGAGTTCCTGCATTAAAAGCTGGCTTCAGGGGTGAGTCCAAAGGGTGATGATAAATGGGGAGTACTTAGAATGGTCTGGTGTGGAAAGTGGGGTCCCCCAAGGATCTGTCCTGGGACCAGTCCTATTTAATTTATTCATAAACAATCTACAGGATAGGATAAGCAGCTCAATCTCCATATTTGCGGACGATACTAAATTAAGCAGGGCAATAACTTCTGCACAGGATGTGGAAAACTCACAAGAAGACCTGAACACATTCATGGGGTGGGCATCTACCTGGCAAATGAGGTTTAATGTAGAAAATGTAAGGTAATGCATTTGGGTGCCAGAAATACAAATGCAAGTTATTCACTATGAGGAGAGCTTTTGGGCGAATCTAAGATGGAAAAAGACCTGGGGGTTCTAGTAGACGACAAGCTCAGCAAAGGCATGCAATGTCAAGCTGCTGCAAGCAAAGCCAACAGAATACTGTCATGTATTACTATTAACCACTTACCGATCACCCGCCATCGATTTATGTCGGTCTTTGACGCTAAATACCGGGATTATGGCAGCAAATAGCTGCCATAACTCCAGTATTTTTGAAAATGGCGGGCGATCGGCCTTCAGGTAAGGGTGGTCCTAG
Source organism: Pelophylax lessonae (assembly GCF_965119305.1). Lineage (NCBI taxonomy): Eukaryota > Metazoa > Chordata > Amphibia > Anura > Ranidae > Pelophylax > Pelophylax lessonae. The sequence goes on along the minus strand of NC_138771.1, from coordinate 87,154,415 downwards.
TGGATCACCCTTACGGTGCAGCGGAAAAGGTGCCCCCCATCCCTCCACGTCCTGGTCCTTTTCCCTGCTTACCGGACCCGCCGGCAGCAAGGAAAACGATTCGGTCCCGGATCCTCTTAGATGGGAAGTCGAGTGAGGGCAAGATGGCCCTCACTCGACTCTATGCTCTTGGAGTACCGGAGTGACATCAAACGTCATTGCCTAGCAGCCGGTTTAAAGAGCCGATTTTTTTTAACCATTTTTATTTTTTATTTTTTAGTGTACTTGTGAGGTCTGAGGTCTTTTTGACCCCAGATCTCGCAATATACAGGTCCTGTCATGCCTATTTCTATTACAAGGAATGTTTACACATTTTTTTTTTTTAAAACTGTGTAAAAATAAAAAATTATAAATAAAATAAATAGGAAAAAAAATATTAAAGCTCCCTGTGAATTTTTTCCAAAAAAATTGCGTTTGGAAGACCGCTGAGCAAATACAGTGTGATAAAAAGAATATTGTAACAATCTCCATTTTATTCTCTAGGGTCTCTGCTAAAAAAAATATACAATGTTTGGAGGTTCTAAGTAGTTTTCTAGCAAAAAAAATAAATAGATTTTAGCTTGGAAACACCAAGTGTCAAAAATAGGCTTGGACTTAAAGTGGTTAAAGGGGATTCACTCCAGAGATAAAACGATAATTCTTTCCACTTTACAAGACTCTGGTTCGGCCGCATCTCGGGTATGTTGTCCAGTTCTGGGCACTGGTGTTGGAACTGGAGAGAGTCCAGAGAAGGGCAACAAAGCTAAAAATAGGACTGGAGGATCTCCGCTATGAGGCAAGTCGCTTGAGAGGGGATATGATATCTATGTACAATACCGTACTGGCCTAGCATAGGGAACTATTCAACGAAAGGAAATATAAAAGGACTCTCGGGCATTCACTAAAACTAGAAGAAAAGCGGTTTAACCTTAAATTGCGTAAAGGGTTCTATTCCCTCAGAGCGGTAAGGATGGGGAATTCTCTTTCACAAGCAGTGGTGTCAGCAGGGAGCATCGATAGTTTCAAAAAACTATTAGATGGGCACCTTAACGACCACAACTTACATGGGTATGGGTCAACCCGAGGACACATTGTAATATTAAGCACCTGGCTGGCTTAACTAACATGAGGAAATGAACACAACTTAAACAGGAAGGCAAGCTAACCCCTTGTTGGTACCTGTCTACAAGCTTATATTGAGTTATTTTGACATCTCTGGCTGTTTAGATTTTTTTATCCATTTTTCTGAATTTGTTTGTTAGATTGGGAATCTACTTACTATTATCCTGACTGTCACTCTTTGCACCCTGTAGCAATTTTTTTGCCTGATTTGGACAACAGCCTGTAAATGTTCAGCAATTTTTTAAAAAATAGTTTTTAAGCTTTTTATTTATTTATTATTGTCATTTTTGTAAAAAAAAAATCTCCAGCTGAATTAGTATTGTGTAGCTTAGAGTATATAAAATTTATATTGTGTGTTACTCCCCTCAGGGTCTGTGCAGTTCTCCTGTTTTGACCCAGGTATGAAGAAGCCCATGTCCTGGGACCAATCTTGTTTAATTTATTCATAAACGATCTAGAGGATGGGAAAAACAGCTCAAGCTCAGTATTTGCGGACAATACAGAACTAAGCAGGACAATAACTTCTACACAGGATGTGTTAACCTTGCAAAAAGACCTGAACAAAATAATGGTGTGGGCATCTACATGGTAAATGAGGTTTAATGTTGGAAAATGGTAATGCATTTGGGTGCCAAAAATACAAACGCAAGTTACTCGCTAGGGGTAGAATCTTTGGGGGAATCTAGGATGGAAAAGAACCTGTAGGGTCCTAGTAGATGACAAACTCAGCAATGGCATGCAATGGCAAGCTGCTGCAATCAAAGCCAGCAGAATACTGGCATTTATAAAAAAGGGGATTCACTCCAGAGATAAAATGATAATTCTCCCACACTACAAGACTGCTCAGGCTGCATCTTGAGTATGCCGTCCAGTTCTGGGCACCGGTTCCAAGGAAGGATGTGCTGGAACTGGAGAGAGTCCAGAGAAGGGCAACAAAGCTAATAAGGGGAATGGAGGACTTTAGCTACGAGGAAAGACTACAAGCATTGAACTTATTCTCTCTGGAGAAGAGACACTTGAGAGGGAATATGATATCAATGTACAAATACCGTACTGGCGACCCCAGCATAGGGAACAAACTTTTCAGTGAAAGGGAATTTTAAAAGACACGTGGCCATTTACTAAAATTAGAAGAGAAGCGGTTTAACCTTAAACTGTGTAAAGGGTTCTTTACCGCCAGAGCGGTAAGGATGTGGAATTCTCTTCCACAAGCAGTGGTATCATCAGGGAGCATCGATAGTTTCAAAAAAGATGGGCACCTTAATGACCACAACATAAAGGGGCATACGATGTACTATTGAGAGCACACACACACTCATCATAGGTTGAACTGGATGGACTGGTGTCTTTTTTTAACCTCACTAACTATGTAACTATGTCAACCCACTGGCAATTTCTCTAATGTATTAACCAATAATCGTCCTATGGAAAAGGCCATATACTCCTAGCGTACGGTGCTGAGTTTCTTCTCTGAACCATTTATTGAAAATTTTCCTCTTGACTGCTTTAATTGATGTTACTTTATATCTTCAACCTGAATTGTATTTTATTTTCAATATGTTTATTGAATATCGTAATAAAAAAGACATACAGATAATAAATTAGCCTGCAAGGCCCAAAGGTATAAATAAACAAGTACAATACAAATAATCAAAAACCCTTTAGAGTGGTTTGTGTAATTACAGGCGATCCCTGGGTTACAAACAAGATAGGGACTGTAGGTTGGTTCTTAAGTCGAATTTGTATGTAAGTCGGAACAGGTACATTTTTTAAGTGTAGCCACAGCCAAAAGAATAATTTTTATTTTTTTGTGGATAGCATAGGGGAGGGTTACCACCCCTGTACTATTTGTTTTGCTGTTTGTTCCCCTGTTCATAAGATTTCCCCTCACTTTCAGTCCCTCTGACAACTGGATTTTGAAAATTTTGGGTTGTTGTGGAAACAAGGATTAGCGATAAAGCTTCAGTGGAGACACCTTTTTCACATGAGAACTCTTACAGGAGTGAATTTCCCTTCCTAGCGGTAGATTTCTCTTCACTTCCTGTTGTCTCCCTCCGTTTGTAAGTAGGAGTATAATTCAAACTAAGCGTATGACCACAACAAGTAGCAAAAGCTTCTTACACCCTCTAAGCCTCTTGTCATAGAAGGCCCAAGAGATTCCGGGCTAAGGGAAGGGAGCATCGCCAGGGCTCCTCTAACCCGGTGGGAGTCAGGCACGACACATCCATGGGATCAAACTGTGGATGTGGAGACCCAATTAAGGGTGTCTGGAGACCCGGAAGGCTCCCCCCCCCTCTGGCCCTCACCTAGAGCCACCGGTCTAGCTAATGTCAAAGCCAGGTCTGCTTGTATCATACAGAGAGGGAGAAGAGGATTCAAAGAACCACTCTCGTGTCTAAAAAAAAACCTTGTGTTGGGCTATCATAATATAAGAAAGTGAGAGGAAAAATAAAAAAAAGGTTACCCCTTTGGAAACAAGGGTTCAACTTTCTGAGCACTCCATATGGTAGCATGAGGAGCAGAAAAAGGATATCACAATTGGAGGAAAAGAATAGATGAAGAGATGAAAGGGGGGAGAAGCCAAATGGCTTTTAGAGAAAAAATTTCAAAGAGCAAGGGGAGGGGAAGTAGGGCTCCCGGGATGGTCCTTTTGGGGGATTGCCATGCTCGGGTACAGGGGTACTCCAACATAAATGTTCCCAGACTGCTTCAAACTCTATTCTGAGGTTTTATCAACAAGTTGTTCCTAGGACATGATCCAGGAGACTTTCCACTTTGTTGCTGATATTGAGACCGAGGGCTTCTTCCAAGTTCCGGCTATCGTAATTTTAGCTCCAAAAAACAAAAAGAAGATCAAGATCTGAGTATGTTTAGGGATTTTATCTGCCCCATGGCTCAAAAGGACTGTAGTGGGATCCTGAAGAACAACCCCAGTAACTTTCCGTATTAGGTGGAGATATGTGTTCCAATAACCACTAATATGGGGGCAAGACCACCATGTGTGAAACATGGAGCCAACTAGATTACAGCCTCTGAAGTATAGGGATAAGCATCTGGGTAGATCCTGGCTAATCTGATGGGGACATAATACAATCTAGTGAGTATTTTAACATTCGCTTCTATTAGAGATATGTTCATGATACCTTTGTAGGAGCGTTGGAGTGACTGGAACCACTCCCCCCGGGTCCCACTGTACTGTATATCCAAATCAGATTCCCAATACTTTGAGGATGGTTTATCTGCCTTTTCAGCAAGGGCAGAATAGATAGTAGAGATGCCTCCCCTCTGATCCATAACTTTGAAACACCATTGTTCATAGGTTGTAAGTTTGGGGGGGTAAGGTTTGTCTAGCCAGATAGAGTGTAGGAAGTGCAAAATCTGGGACAGTTTCATTTTCGTAATGGGAGGCATTTTGAGTTTACTCATAAAGTATCTGGGAGAAATGGGACCCATTGAGTTAAAGAGGTGTCCTATTCTGAAGAGTCCTTTGTTGAGCCACTAATGAAAGGCTTGTATATTCAAACATGGGGGAAAAGGAAGGGTTATTGAACAGATGGGAGATTGGTTGGGTACTAGAGATTAAAGAAGCTTGTTTATATAGAGCATCACACAATGCCAGGGAGTGAGAGTGGGTTGGGGCGAGGACTGTGGGTCTCCGTTTAGGATGACTCCATTGCAGAAAGTCTATAGTGTGCAGGGGAATTGCCTGTCTTTCCATAGCAATCCAATCAGGTTTAGGACCGCTGGAGTATACTGTGGAGATTTGAGCTTTTAGCGCAGCCTGATAGTACCACCATAAATTGGGTAGGCCCAGCCCCCCTTGACTTTCCAGTCGGTAGAGGACTTCTTAAGGGCAGCGGTAACCCTTCCTCCCCCAGACAAAGAGGATGATTTTCAATTGAAATTTGAGAAATAGCATTTTCTTTATTGGGATGGGGAGGGACCCGAAGAGGTACAGAAGACGTGGTAGAAGAGTCATTTTCATAGAGTTTATCCTTCCCAGCCAGGATAGATCACATTTTCCCCATTGTTTTAAATCCTCCTCTAGTTTCCAGGACATGGGGGGATAACTAACAGGGAACAGTATGTCAATGTTGTGGGGTAGGTTGATTCCCAAATAGGGAATGGAGTCAGAGGATCAGGAGAAGGGGAAGTGGTGCCTCAATTGGTCTACTAGGTGCAGAGGAACCAAGATGTTTAGTGCTACAGACCTGGAGACATTTACTTTTATGCCCAAGATAGAATCAAAGTCTTGGCACAGTTAAAATACATTAGGGGTGGAGATCAGGGGGGATGTGATAAAGAGCAGTGGGTCTTCCGAGAACAACATGTATTTATGTTCCTGGGGACCACACAAGACTCCCTTAATATCAGGGTGCGATCTAATGGCGATTGCTAAGGTTTCAATAGCTATTGAGAAAATTAGAGGAGATAAGGGTCAGCCCTGTCTGGTCCCTTTTTGGATGTCAAAAGAGTTAGAATAATGACCCATCAAATGGACTTTTGCTTTCGGAGCAGAGTAAAGAGATAGAACGATTTCCAAGGATTTAGAGCTGAAACCCCATCTTCCTTGTATTTCAAAAAGGTAGGGCCAAGAGATGGAATCAAAGGCCTTCTGGAGGTCAATGGACAAAAGAAAGCCTTCCAGCGTGGTGCCCCATTCCAATGATAGTGTAGCAACAAAATTATATCTATGGCTCTCCTAACTTGATCTTGTCCCTGCCTCCCAAGGATGAAACTCACCTGGTCCTTGTGAATATATTTAGCTATAAAGTCTCGAAGCAAGAATTTTCGTCATAAGTTTGAGGACTTTATTACCAGTTCTGGACCGGAAGGCTTTGCCCCCCTAATGACCAGGCCATTTTTGAGATTCGGCACTGCGTTACTTTAGCAGAAAATTGTGAGGTTGTGCGATGCTGTACTGAAATAAAATTGATGTCCTTTTTTTCCCACAAATAGAGCTTTCTTTTGCTGGTATTTGATCACCTGTGCGATTTTTATTTTTTGCACTATAAACAAAAAAAGAGACATTTCTGCAAAAAAAATATAAATAAATAAAATAAATAAATAAAACAATATTTTTCACAATCTGCTATATACCAGAAAAAAAAATGTAAAAATCAAAATTTCTCATATTTTTAGGCCAATTTGTATTCTGCTACATATTTCTGGTAAAAAAAAATTGCGATAAGCGTATTTTGATTGGTTTGTGCAAAAGTTATTGCGTCTAAAAACTAGGGGAAAGATTTATCTCATTTTTTATTTATTTATTTTTTTTATAGTAATGGCGGCAATCTGTGATTTTTAGCAGGACTGTGACATTGCAGCGGACAGATCGCGCCCCTAACTGACATTTTTGACACTTTTGGAGGGACCAGTGACAGTAATCAGTGCAAAAATATGCACTGTTACTGTAATAATGACATTGGCAGGGAAGGGGTTAACCTAGGGGTGATCAAAGGGTTTAATTGTGAGCCTAGGGGAGTGTTTACTAACTGTATAGGGTATGGGCTTGTGAGATGACCACAGAAATCTGTGATCCTATATAGAAGGATCACAGGTGCTCTGTGATCATTTCAGAGAGAAGAACGGTCAGCTGTCTTGGCCTTTATTTAGGGTCTAATAGGAAACTTTTCATCGATGGTACCAACCACCAACAGGTAACGACCTTCCGGGTCCCTGAGTATTTTGGAAGGGGAGAAACTTAAACATTTGAAAAAGCAAATTGCTACTCCATGTGTCTTGTTTACAGCATTAGCTAGGTAAAATTGGGGGAAGCTCTGGTGAAGGAAGGAGGGGTTGTAAGAGACTGGAAAATCTTTATAAGATTGTAGGAGAATAACCTCTGCCTTTAGGGTATGATATAATTGAAACAATTTCCGCCATTTTACCAGGGAATTAAGACCCTGTACAATGTGGGATATATTCTGCATGATCATATTGGAAGGTTTTGAATTAGCCATGAATCAGAGGTTTGGACAACTCAAAATAGAAAGAAATCTCACCCAGTGAAGACAGGTCCCCCTGCTGAGCAGTCATCCACAGCCTTTCAAATGTCTCGACATGGGAGGGGTTCCAGGCAGACCATAGGATAGAGAGAGGTTAGAGAAAGAAAAAGAAAAGCGGTAAAGCTGGGGAAGCAAAAGAATACAAGACAACAATTAGAGAAACAATGAAAACAAAAACCCAGTAACCCACCCAGGTGAGGAAGGGTCCAGCCACTACCCACCAAAAAACCTGAGAATGGTGATATCCCCAAAAACTGGGGAGCATCAATCTGTCACTGAGAGTAAAACATAAACGCATCAGCGGAGGCCTAGATTGAGGCGCATTGTATCCACTTTGGTCCACCCTCCTAGAGATATAATAGATAACTTCAAATGAACCAAGCACTGTTCCTTAAAGCATGGGGGGAATAGGGCCGGATAGATTGTCGCCAAGCTGCTCCTTAACCCCTGTCAAGCAATTAGACAGCAAAGGTTTATTTATTACCCATCTGGAGCATCAAAGGGGCAACTGCACAGGGTCAATGATAATATTCCGTACAGTAGTTTGTCCAGTGAGTATAGTGGGTCTCAGAGTTCGCCTCACCAAAGGGGAGAACCCTAGGAGCCACCCTGGATGACATCCAGCTGTATCTCAACAACAAATATGCCCAAGTATAACTAAGGGAAGGTAAAAGAAAAACCATGAAAACTTTAAGACAAATTAGACTTTGAACTCATCAAACAATGGGGAATAGAAATTCCAGGCCCTTCTTACCACCCCCCCTCCTTGGAGGAGTTTGCCAGGAAACAAAGAGGAAATACTACCTGTACCTACCTGTACCTGTACCTTGAGCCACACCAGAGAGGCAGCGGGAGATTAGGGAAGTTAACAAGTGGCTGAAGAGCTGGTGTAGTAAGGAGGGTTTCGGGTTCCTGGAGAACTGGGCCGACTTCTCAGCCAGCGGCTCTTTGGTAGGGACGAATTGCACCTAAATGGGGAGGGTGCAGCCGTACTGGGTGAGAAGATGGCCGAAAAGTTAGAGGGGCTTTTAAACTAGGTGATGGGGGGGAGGGTACAGATGTAGAATTAGCCAGTGGAAAGCAAGATTCAGAGGGTAGAAATGGGGGCATTAGCGGTAGAGTGTTCGGAGCTTCTAAACCCAGGGTGGGTATGGGGAAAAATCAAGAGAGAAGCCTAAAAACATCAAATGAGGATATATGCAACCGGTCAAAATAACGAGGCTTGTATACCAATGCCAGAAGCCTGGCTAACAAGATGGGAGAGCTGGAGCTGCTGCTGCTTTGAGGAGGACTTAGATTTTGTGGGGATAACAGAGACTTGGTTTGACAGCTCTCATGACTGGATGGCGACCATTCAGGGGTATTCCTTTTATCGCAGAGATAGAGAAGGTAAAAAAGGGGGAGGGGTATGTCTGTATATTAAGAACAGTGTACAGGTAAATATGAGGGATGATATTAATAATGGAGCTATGGACGAGGCAGAATCCCTATGGGTAGAACTTCAAAGGGAAGGAACTGAGGGGGAAGGTAATATTGGGCATATGCTATAGGCCCCCCAACCAGAGGGAGGAGGGGGAGGCGGACCTCCTTTTACAGATAGGATTGGCAGCAAGGATGGGAAATGTCATTATAATGGGGGACTTTAATTATCCAGATATAGACTGGGCAGAAGGAACCACGCATTCAGCCAAGGCTCGGCAGTTCCTAAATGTTTTGCAGGGCAATTTCATGGGTCAGATGGTGAATGCACCGACAAGAAACAATGCGGTACTTGACCTACTGATTACCAACAATACAGACCTGCTCACAGATATAGAAATACGGGGCAACTTAGGAAACAGTGACCATAGGTCAATTAGTCTCAGTATTAATTATAGTAATAGGAAACACAAGGACAATATAAGGACACTTATTTCAAAAGAGCCAATTTCCCAAAACTGTGCTCTCTGATAGAAAATATCATATGGGATAGAACCCTGGGAACAAAGAGGAGAAATGGGAGTGCTTCAAAAGCATACTTAACAAAGGGATTGACCAGTGCATTCCAAAGGGAAATACATTTAAAAGAGCAAAACTAAACCCTGGGTGGCTAAACTCCAACATAAAAATGTATATTAATTCTAAAGGAAAGGCCTTCAAAAAATACAAGGCTGAGGGGTCATTGGCAGCATTCAAGCATTACAAAGAGTGTAATAAGAAATGTAAAGACAAAATCAGGGCGGCTAAAATAGAACACGAGAGACATGTAAGAGAAGAGAGTAAAAAGAACACCAAGAAATTCTTTAAGTATATAAACAGTAAGAAAGCGAGGCTAGAACACATTGGCCCCATAAAAGACTATAAGGGAGTTTTGGCCACAGAGGACAGGGAAAAGACGGTAGTGTTAAATAATTTCTTCTCTTCAGTCTTCACAAAAGAATTGGGGGCTACACTAGCCCAGCTTGTAAGGCCAAGCTAAATAACACACCTCAGGAAGTACCGCCATGGCTAACAGAAGATAGACTTAGAACTAAACTAGAGAAACTTAACATAAATAAATCACCGGGATCGGATGGCTTGCACCCGAGGGTTTTTAAAGAGCTCAGCCAGGTGATTGCCAGACCATTATTCTTGATCTTTCAGGATTGCTTACAGACGGGTATGGTGCCAGCTGATTGGAAAAAAGCCAACGTGGTACCAATATTTAAAAAGGGGCCGATATATATCTTGGGTAACTATAGGCCGGTCAGCCTAACATCAGTAGTCTGCAAGATTTTGGAGGGGATGTTAAGGGACCACATACAAGACTTTAGTAATGAAAATGATATTATTAGTATTAATCAGCATGGATTCATGAAAAATCGTTCTTGCCAAACCAATCTATTAACCTTCTATGATGAAGTGAGCTGCCACCTAGATAAAGGTAAGCCTGTGGATGTGGTGTACCTGGACTTTGCAAAGGCTTTTGACACCGTTCCCCACAAATGCTTACTGTTCAAACTAAGGAAGGTAGGTATGGACCATAAGGTGAGTACCTGGATAGAGAACTGGCTCCAGGGGAGGTTGCAAAGGGTGGTGATTAATGGGGAATACTCAGATTGGGCGGGTGTGGAAAGTGGGGTCCCCCAGGGTTCTGTCCTGGGGCCAATCCTGTTTAATTTATTCATAAATGATCTAGAGGAGGGGATATCGAGTAAAATCTCAGTATTTGCAGATGATACTAAACTAAGCATGCCAATATCTTCTGGGCAGGATGTGGAAACCTTACAAGCGGACCTGAACAGAATAATGGGGTGGGCAACTACATGGCAGATGAGGTTTAATGTTGAAAAATGTAAAGTAATGCACTTGGGGGCCAGAAACCAGAAAGCAAGCTACTCACTAGGGGGGGAACCTCTGGGTGAGTCTAGGATGGAAAAGGATCTGGGGTTACTGGTAGACAACAGACTTGGCAGTGGCATGCAATGCCAAGCCGCTGCCAGCAAAGCCAACAGAATACTGGGATGTATAAAAAAGGGGATTCACTACAGAAATAAAGAGATTATTCTCCCACTCTACAAGACTCTGGTCCGGCCACATCTGGAGTATGCTGTCCAGTTCTGGGCACCGGTCCTCAGGAAGGATGTGCTGGAACTGGAGAAAGTCCAGAGAAGGGCAACAAAAATAATTAGGGGAATGTAGGACATCAGCTATGAGGAAAGACTACAAGCACTGAACTTATTCTCTCTGGAGAAGAGACGATTGAGGGGGGGATATGATATCAATGTACAAATACTCTACTGGCAAACCTAGCATATGAAAAAACCTATTCAGAGAAAGGGAATACAGTAAGACGCATGGCCACTCACTAAAACTAGAGGAAAGGCGGTTTAACCTTAAAATACGCAGGGGGTTCTTCACTGTAAGAGCAGTAAGGATGTGGAATTCTCTTCCACAAACTGTCATATCAGCAAGGAGCATCGATAGTTTCAAAAAACTATTAGATGGGCACCTTAAAGACCACAACATACAGGGGTATACAATGTACGGTTAACAGCAAACACACACACACATCATAGGTTGAACTGGATGGACTGATGTCTTTTTTCAACCTCACTAACTATGTAACTATATAACTATGTAAAAACTCATGCTAAAAGATAGCATGAATCGTGGGGAGAAGAAAGCCGTCTGAAAAATCAGTTTCAGAAAGTGCAGGTTCCAGTTGTCCTTAATCCAAAATACTTCTTCAGGGAGGTTGAGAGTCCCTTGAGCTCTTCGGTTGTTGTTTCTGCCAAACCAGAGTAAGTGGACTAGGAGGAGAAGACCTTTTGGCAGATGAGGGACCTCTGGCGGTGGAGGGAGGAGGGATCTCTTGGGTGGGTAATCAGCCCTAGGTGTAGGAGCAGGCATTTACCTTGAGAAAATGATGAGAAGCTGTGGGCCTCATTCCTTGTTTAGGAGAAATGGAGAGGACCATCTGCATGTTATGTCCTTTTGATCCAGAACTTAAATTAGGGGTTTTAGAGACCAACATCTTTGTACAGTAAAGGGGGGAAAGGTCTGCAAAGACCTGGACCCGATGTCCCTGAATAGTGAGCCCATCTGAATTCCTGGACAATTTCATCACCTCTTCCTTGACAGAGTAAAAGTGGGGTTTAATTATAATGTCTCTCTGTAGACCATCAGATCACATTGATTGCAAGGTTCTGTGCACTCTGTTCAAGTCCAAAGTGTGTTCTCGGATGTCTTGGATTAAGTCCTTGATGAAGGAATGAATTGCATGGTTAACTTCTTTCACTGATTTAAGGTTACCTATTCTGGACAATGCAGTTTTCAACTGATCCTGGATATCCTGTATTCTGGAAGTGTTTTGGTTAATTCTGGCTGCAGATAGATCAGCCTTCTTTCCATGACTTCCATCCATGATCCCAAATGCTGCAGTTCAGCATGGATGGAGGAGGTGATCTGTGCAGCTGTTTGGGCCAGACCCCTGGACAGCATTGTGGAAAAAGCGGCTATCATGGAAGGGAAATCAGTAGGGGTAATATGGGGATTGGGGGCCCACTTCTCACATGCATCTGGGGTGGCCAGAAAGTCACTCATGGGTGTCAGGATAAGGTCTTCACATGTCCTCCCAATCAGTGATTCAGTAGATGTTGGGAAAGGAGCAGCATGGGGCTGATAACTCACTGTGACATATACTATAGGAGGTATTGCAGGGCTCGAGGCATCTTGATCAGCTATAGATTCCTCTGTATCACAGTCTGTGCCTCGTGTGGTAGTGGCCACCATCTTAGATAGACCGGCCTGCCACAGTATGTGGTCCAGCTGAATGGATAGGTTCCTCCTACAAAAGCCTCCGGACATCAAATTATTCCCTGGGTGCTCCCAGGTCGATTGCTGGTGGAACAGGACAGGAACGAGTGCTCTGAAGGCTGTGGCGGCGATCAGAAAGCTAAGCGGCCATCTTGGAGTCCTACGTGCATGCACCTCCTGAATTGTATTATATATCAACCTTCTCTGCTTGAGGCCTGCCCTCTTAGTCATATGTTCTATAGCTCCACGGATCTGAGGGTTACTTTATAGTTGACGTTTTATACAATATGACGTTTGTTGATGGCTTACATTTTGCACGCCTGTAACCTGTCTTTTTTGAACTGTAATTTGCATGTTCCAATAAAACATTTGAACAAGAAAACTTATATTGTGTGATTCTTCAATATTTATCTCAGCACCCACATTTTTCCTTACTTCATATGTCTCACATTTTTCTTTATCAGTACTTGCCCACTTGCTGACCAATTAGTGATTACAGAATACAAGATATTATGGTTCATCCCTTTTTCAATATACTTTACCCATGAAAAATTTCTCATTAGCTCCCAATGACTATTACTATGCTACTTCACAGAATGCAGTAAATTGACCTTTTCAATTTAATTCTGTCTCTCCACTCTGGTGCTTCGTTAATATCATTTGGTGCCTTAATTTTATCCTTATAGTCTTCTCTCAACAAATACAGTTTAAGTTTTTCATTAGTTAAGTTTCAGCTCTTTGCACTGCATACTAATAAAAAATGAATTCTTTGGATAGTAATTTTGTGACCAATGTTAATTACTTTAAAGACTTACAAACATTTTTGAAAGGGGAAAATCCATTCAAGTTTACAATGTTGTAGTGTGTATTGAGCCAAAAGGCTCAAAATAAAATAGTAATCAATAAAGTGTTGGCTTCATTGGTGGTCTCACTGGGCATTAATCCCTGGAACATGTGTCCTGGGTTCCCTAAAGGGTACTCTGGCACACGAGCATACAACCCACTTTTACTGTGATACAGTGGTAGTAATATACCTATGTCTGGATTCTGAAAGGCCTCAGATCCTCCAGGTTCGTGGATTAGAATGAAGGGTGTATCCCAAACACAGGAATGAATGAAAGCTGAAGTCTTAGAAATAGTATAAAGCTCAGGTGGATGCACTAGCACTGACCAGTGGGGCAGATCCTAATAAATAGTCACCTACACAGAACAAAAGAATCAAAGGTCAAGACATTTTCACAGAACAACTTTGAAAGGGAAGACATACCAGACTTGTTACTTTAAATGGGAGCATACATCAGTTATTTACAAATAAGTATTATACTAAAGTACAGAGGTCTCCAAACTGCAGCCCAGGGGCTGGATGTGGCCTATTATTTAACTTTATCTGGCCCTTGGGGTACTATTCCACCAACTGACACCAATGATGGAGCACCATTACTCCTACTGACACCATTGATGGGCCACTATTATTCTCTTTGAGATAAGAAGAAATGGCCGCATATCACTGGCGTTCCAAATGCCTTTATTAAGATATCCAAGGTGGCACAAAAAAACACCAACCAGTCCAGGTAGACGCGTTTCACACAGTGCATCTGTGCTTAGTCATTACCTTCTTATCTTGATATCTTTTATGGAGGCCAGTCGTGGCTGGCACTCATGTGGAGGTTCCATCAGACTCATTCACCATTATTCTCATTGATATCAACAATGGGCTACTATTCCTCCCATTACAACCACGGGGCACTGATGCTGAGGCATTTTCTACTCCCAATAGCAAGAGCCTGGCCCCCTAAAGCATAAAGAACAGTAACCTGGCCCTTTGCTTAGAAAGTTTGGAGACTCCTGCTAAAGTACTTCCTTTTTAGGTCAGGGTATTCCTTGAAATACAGGATAAATGCCTGGAAGCCTGTCTGTGCTGAGCAAAGGGAAATGGAAAGCGGTCAATTGAAACACTTTACCAGTCAGCTCCATATGGAGCATGGCCAGTTTTCTCAAACCAATCAGATTAATTATGTGTTTAACTTGGGTGAACTTGTTAGGTGTTCTTCATCACATTCACATAGCAGATAATTTTCTGTTCTTAACATTGTGACTACATGTGCATTGTTTAGCTTCAACCTCATAGATGTTTCTAATACAAATGTGTGGTGCCTCTTATATTCAGAGGTGCTACATATCTGATAGTGTCCCATAGTTAAGAACAGATTTGTGTAGCAATGCTGCATTCACATTTTGGCAGTATATGCTCTACCATGTAAATGTATATGAATACTGAAAATAGGAAATTATTAAGGGCCTCTAGATATTAACATATGATTCAAAAGAAAACATAGTTTATCAATCATTTAAAATTCTGCAGAACTGCTACTGCAAAGCTATCATAACCCAATGTGAATTTTGATCTTTGCTGGTCAGGCAGAAAGCATTAGAGAACAGATATGAAGCTTTAATCCTATTTGAAGGTTAGCCAAATACATATTTTGCTTTCCTAGCTAAATTATTTTAGTGGGGAACCCTTTTACTTTAGAAGATGCTTGAATTGTATTTATAATTCAGTAACTTACACGAGTCAAATCTTTAAAAACCTATTTATTTTACTACAGTGAAAGATTAATTTTCTTCCCAGAAATAGCTTAGCTCTATATTTCCAAAGTTTGTTAGAGAAATCTGACAATAAATATATGAAAGCAATGATAAGAAAATAAATTGCTTTGCATTTGATTGGACTGTGTCTCAGCAATGCTATTAGTAACATTGGTTGATGAATTTATTTGACATGTTAGTGGAGAAAGGCAATGCAATCAGAGAATGTCCAGCACAAATCTAGTTACTTTGTCATATTTATTGGATGGCATGCTGTTCAGCATGTCAGTTTAGGTTACATGCAACATAAAAATAGCTATAAAAGGTTTAATTGAGAAGTGTTTTTCTAATTTTATTTTTTAACATAAAATGTATCCTTGTATGATTATGTGCAAAAACAATAAAAAATATTTTGAGGCATTTACTTACTTTTATTGAAACAGTGGGCAACTAGAATTAATGATTTTACTGCTGATATCAGTTTCAGATATAATTGGTTTGCAAAGGTTTTTGCACTTTTCCTGTAATAATTGTTTTTCGTGCTGCTTATATAAAAATTGGTCAATGGACTGAATAGAGATTTTTTTTTTCAGTTTTTAGGCATCTGCCTTTCTCAAAATGTAAAGAACACCGTTTCTTTCCTTAACTATTTTGATATCAGCATTTTACACTTCTTGTTCAGGTAATTTTTCAGTTTTTAGTACTGTGATAGTTTGACTGACATTTACTCTCTATTACTGTACAACACTGTACCCAAATAAATGTAATAACATTTTTTACATAGCTGGATATTTCTTTTTGACTATATAAAGAAAAAAAGACTGCACATTTTGAAAATAAACCTGTTCCCTTACTTCCTAAATTATAAAATAGCAAATAAAAATGGTGAGAGAGTATGAAGACCTTAAAAATGACCCATGTTTGCAACGTGCAAAGTAATTTCATTTTTTGCCACAATTTTTTTAAAATCAAAAACATGCTGGTATCCAGGTGGTTGAAAATGAACTAAAGTGTGTTTAGCCTTTAAAGATCACCCACTGAAGCCAAGTGCAAGTTTTCCATTATTGTTTGAAGATTCCTTTAGGATAACGTTGCATTGCACTTAAACTGCATTATGTGCAATGGCTCGATGTCATGGATAAACTCATTGGTGGTCAGTGTAATTTTAAACCACTCCCCCCATCATAGTTGGTGGTCATCCGCACAATTTCAACTTCAATTACTCTGCACAGGCCAGGATGGTTATTATTTCTTTTTTTTTTTTTATAAAACTTTATATTGAGAATTTTCACAAAATACAGAGAAATGTTAACATTCTGAACATAGCCAAAAATGGTCAATCAAGAATCACAGTACGCAACTTCCAGCTGTTTGGAATGCATATAGGAAGCAATAAGGTACATGCTATGCATAATAGGGCGAAGAAACAAACGGTAGGCATATATTCATGTATGGATAGATAAGAAAGAATAGAGGGGAAGAGGGTCTAACCCAGCAATGTATGAAATTTAGGGCACACCTAACAAAGGCTGAGGAAAGCGTCAACCTAATCTGGGCTCCGACACCCCCAATGGGGATCAAGCTGTGTCGGAGACCAGAGGGCCGCCGCCGAGCAACATATAAAGGCATGCTAAATCCAGGATACTGGTTATGTGCTAGCTCAGGTAGCATAAACATAAATGATCGGACAGGTAGAGTTGATCCAGTAGTACCAAGCAAGGGTTAGAGAGGGAAGGGGAGCGTGAAGAAAGAAAAAAAAAAAGGATGGTGATTTTTTAATTCAATTCTCTTTCTTCACTTTCTCCACTGTGAGAAGGAGGGTAGGGCTCACCAATGTAAACAGTACTTCATTTTTTACATTGATGATCGCTGTGACTGGTCATTATAATAACAGGAAGATCTGCTTCCTGTCCACTTGAGAGAGTTTGGTGTTACCACCCATCTTTGCATGAATTCTATAATTGATCATCATGGTGATCACATGGCACAGAGCTGCTCCATTTAGCTCTGTGCTTTTAGCCAATGTTCTCTGTGGCCTAAAGGTAGCAGGAGCAGTGACTTATGCATACCCCTGGTGCACGCTCAAATGTAAATAAACAAAGAGTCCACCCACCCTAGTAAGAATCATTATGTCTGCTCAAAAAGTATAATTTAAAAAAGGATAGTTGGGTCAGATTGGCTTTTTATTTGCCTTACATACTCCAACTGACAGACTTTCTTTCCCAACGTTCCTGTCCACTTGGGAAAGTTTTATGTTCCCACCCACCTTTGCATGTTCCAGACATTCTTTTACATTCTCCGTAGTATAAAAAAAAATGAAAATATTAAACAGGGAAAGCAGAAACCCCTCATACTGGACACAGCAGGCTTGAAGACCAAGGTACCCAAAAAAATAAAATGCTAGTTTCATAATGACTAAAACTAAGTGAACAAACTACCAGGAGGAGAATGTGACATACGATTTGCATTAGGGTTAATGTGAAGATCCAGACTATCATTTCTGACCAGAGAAAGCTGTGTTTTTGGCTTTCTCTGGATACTGTAGTTACCCGGTCCCTGCAGAGTACACAGGGGTGCAGGGTCATTATATACTCAAACCTGAGGATAGCTCAAAGCTCCCAGTTTGGGTCAGAGGAGCCCTAGCCAGGAGTCAAGAGACAGGAAGTCTCATTCGAAGAGTCAGTTGGGCTCCTGTCAGGGTTTCAGGGAAACTCCTATCCAGAGGCCACGATTGGTCCATGCAGCAGGGCACTGTGACTAAAGGCTAAGAGAGTCAAGTGAACTAGTAGAGCTGGACAACACAATTAGATGAACTGGTAGGAAGAGCAGCGGTGTTGCAAACAAGGGAGCCAGGTGGCTCAGTATTTTGTTTGAAAAATGTTGTTTGTTTTGTATTTTGTTTGAATGTTCATATTGATGTGAAAGAATCAGTGCATGAACAACTGTGAACTTTCAGTTTTATTTAATAAAAGTGCACTGCCATGCCCCAAAATATAGTTTGGTCTGGTGCACACGATTGAAAAAGCACCTACCACGTGAGTATATTCACTCCAATACCACAAGTAGCATAGGTTTTAATGGTTATTTTTTAGGATAAGGTTAGGGAATGTTTCAGTGTTATAGGGTAGGTTAATTGTAAAAGAGAAGTATGGTCTCCAGGTGCTCCAGTGAGCGCTTGAGGGCCAGAACAGAGAGTAAATATTGACAGTCACAACTCTCTGCTGCGAGAGGACCAAAAGCTGTGATCAGCGGTCATGTGGTGGCTCAGGTATTAGGCTTAGAACCAGCAAGGGACAGCTACCGCATCAGGCTGATGCTACGCCATGGTGAGTATAGATTTTTTTTTTTTTTTATAAAACACAGATTTGACCCCACTAACGATTTTAAGTTTGAAAGAAGAACATTCCTTAACTAGTTAAAATGAAATTCTACTAGTGCATGGTCAGCTTACTTATCAGAGTAAGGAGGAACAAGATAAGTGTTAAAGTGATGATAAAAATTGTGACTGGTGAGAGGGCTATGGGTAATAACAGGGAAATCTGGCATGCAGTTTTTATTTTATATTTTTTTACAGCATTAGTAATTTTACTCTTATAGGGCAACAGAACACCATCAACTATATGGCTAGTTATGTGAAATCATGTGCAGTGCGCTTCCTCTAAGTCCTGGCTACCGCTGTCTCCCTTGTGTTCTCCTCACAGCTAAAGGTAAAGTGTTCTTCAAATTTACTAAAATCATGTCTCTTCTGTAGACTTTTTTTGTCAGGATCAGCATCCCCAGACATCCTGACATGCATGCAGAAAAGCTACATACATTCTCTGGTCAAAGAAGCCAGGGGGTTTCCAGGCACTACTTACCAACCAGCCAGTGACCAACTGAATAAACCTGTCTAACAGTATGCGTTAAAAACAGGGGTTTGGTTGCACACATTTTCAAATACATGCGTAAGCTGCAGGCCCCGGCAAGGCACCCTGATATCTGCAGACCCTAACAGTGGGAGCACATGTATTATAATGGATAAATAAAGGACAGGTGACTGGAGGGAGCCCACCCCTCCTTGAAGGCACAGGGTCACACTGAACACCCAGCACATTGCACAATGGCAGCAAAGGTGTCAGTGCGTTGCCTGACCAATATAAATGACAATACAAAAAGTGGTCACCTCCCCCACCTTTACCTGGTCTTGACAGTAAATACTGGAAGGGCAAACGCAGGCCAAAGAAGCCAGGGGGTTTCCAGTCACTACTTACCAACCAGCCAGCCTGTGGAGGGGTGGGCTCTCTCCAGTCACCTGTCCTCCATCTATCCATTATAATACATGTGCTCTCACTGTGGAGACTATTTAAAGGTAGAGTTAGGGTCTACAGATATTGGGATACCTTGCCGGGGCCTGCAGCTTATGCATGTATTTGCAAATGTGTGCAACTAAACCCCTGTTTTTAATGCATACTGTTAGACAGGTTTATTCGGTTGGTCGCTGGCTGGTTGGTAAGTAGTGATTGGAAACCCCCTGGCTTATTTGACCTGCATTTACACTTCCGGTGCTCCTTACCAGAGGTGGGGGACTCAAGTCACATGACTTGACTTGAGCCAGACTTAAGTCACCAGTTTGAGGACGTGAGACTTGCTTGACTAAAATTAATAAAAGACTTGACTTGACTTTGACTTGATATTCATGACTTGAGACTTGACTTTGACTTGAGACATATGACTCGAAAATGACTTTACTTTTTTAAGTTATTAAATATTTGCATTTTCTCAAGATGTGTTAAAGCAAAATGAATGTGCCTGTTATGTTTCTGTGCCATATTCACTTAAAACACTTCAGTGTGTTCTGATTTTTAGGACACTGGCTGTTTAACAATGGAAATACTTAATTTTGTTTTTAGTGACTGTGGTGTTGAAACATGTCCGGACGAAGGATTTTGAGCTGTTTGGGCATTCAAAGTGTTTCTTTAATATGCCAATAAAAAAAACACTAAGCAGTTTTGTTAATGTTGAAAATAAAACAAAACCTTTCCTGACCACTGACTTCTAACTGATTTAAAGGTGAAAATTGGGCTAGATCAGTATTTTGACTTGATTTGTGACTTGACCAAAATAAATTACTTGACTTGACTTGCTTGACTTCTAGCAGGGACTCGACCTGACTTGCTTGCTTTTCACCACAGTAACTTGGGACTTTCTTAAGACTTGAAGGTTAAGACTTGAGACTTGCTTGTGACTTGCACATGTGTGACTTACTCCCATGTCTGCTCCTTACTGTCAAGACCAGTTATAGGTGTGGGGGGGGGTGACCACTTTTTGTATATACATTCTCTGGTACAGTACAGTATTTGGTGCCACTATAATTTTCTATTCCCACCTCTCACAATTTTCCAAGTCTACCAATATATGCCATTGAAACCTTTCATTGTAATAATTATGCCATTCACTCAGTCTTATATCATGGCTTAGAAATACTGAAGGCCATGTGGTAGGGTAAGATAAAATAATGTTTCCAATTTTCACCACACGTGGACTGCTAATGTAGGAAAGGTGAAGTGCATAATTCCTGGTTAACTTATTATTTCTTGCATGATAAAGTTCAAAGATTTTTTCAGTAATATGGTCAATGACAAATGTTAACCTTTTATAATCTTACAGACAGTAAATTAACATATGACAAAAACTATAGACATATTTACATTTTGGAGAAAAGGATCATTTTATTCGTCTATCAAATAAGGTCTGGGTAGTATTTTTAATCATCTTTCAAGTGAGGTCTGGACAGGATGACCTTAAATTGAATTATATTGTGAAGATCAGTAATAAATATGAATAGAAATATCCTGGGAAGCATAAATATATTCTTTGACTAATGAATAAATACATTGAACTGGTCTGTACTTTTAATAAAATTGACTTTAGCAAGCATTTTGTAAGTTATCCCATGAAGAAGCCATTTTTAGGAAAAAAACCTCATATCATGTTGAAGTTAAATAATTTTAGCTGACAACAGCAGGTTTTATGCAATGTGCATGCATATGCCTTTCATAGCTTTTAAAATACATTTTATGTTATCTGGGGCACCTACAAACCTGGTGCAGGCAAGTCAAAATCATTTTACAGAGTGCAATTTGATGATAGGGACCACAAGCCTTACAAAAGACCAAAACGTGTATAGCCCATAACTGTATAGTGCATTTACTGTACATGTCACCTTTTGCCATGACTGGACAATGAAAGGAGAAGCGGTTATAAGCGCATATCTCTTTCACACTGTTCTCCTGCTATCAGCATGTTTCTTAATAATAAAGACCACTGCACAGCAACTGTCTCCTTGTTCTGCTTCTTCCTTCCTCAGTCTGAGCTCTGCTGTACAACAGGAGCTATAAGATGCAAATACCAGGTTCATTTAAGTACTAACACTGCTTGCATTTACAAAAAGACATTTAAGAATGCACTAATGTATACAGAGGTGTATTTAATTGTGTTATTTACTGTATCTCTGTTTAGAGTTCAGCTTTAATCTTTATACTGCAGAAGACTATCCAAAAAAAGTCTTTCCAATGACCCATTGATTTGGTTTGAAGTTTAGTGTCAGTAACTGCAATAACAACCATCAACATTAGTGTCAGTGACTGGTATAATACCCTTCAACACAGCTGTCAGTGGCTGCATTATTAACATACAACACTGATGTCAGTGCAGCAACATACCCCTGGGATTGGTGTTAGTGCAGCAAAAAAACAGTCATTGCAGCAAAAACAAAAAAACAAAACCCCCCAGGATTGGTGTTCAGTGCAGTAAAAAAAATAAAATAAAAATAAATAAAAAAAACAGGATTGGTGTCAGTGCAGTATCAGAATACTGCCACTACAGAAAAATACCCCCAGAAATGGTGTTCGGCACAGAACTTAAACCTCAGAATTAGTGTCAGTGCAGCAAAAGACCCCAGTGTTGGCATCAGTGCATCAAAATACCCCGAGCATTGGTGTAAGTGACTGCAATAATAAACCCCCAGAATTTGCATCAGTGCAGGGAACCATTTGAGGCCAGAGCCTGCCTATATATAAATCAAAGGGGATTCTTTAAGAAAACTTGAATATGCAGTAAGCAAAAGTGTAGGATAAAAATGAGAGGCCAGACAATGGAACATAATCCCCCTCTAAAGCAGAGCAAAAGCATGTCATCAGTGGCGGCTGGTGCTCAAAATTTTTTTTGGGGGGGGGGGGGCGCAAACAGAAAAATGTAATAGGCATTGCTTTGCGGCAAAAAACCCTGGAAAAAATTGCGTGACTTTGAGGTCACAAAAGCGTGAAAGGGGCCTTCAGTAATTAAGGTATAGTGTGCCCCCTTTCAATGCAGAGAGACCAGCGTGCCCCCTTTCAATACAGAGAGACCAGCGTGCCCCCTTTCAATGCACAGTGACCAGCGTGCCCCTTTCAATGCACAGTGACCAGCGTGCCCCCTTTCAATGCACAGTGACCAGCGTGTCCCCTTTCAATGCACAGTGACCAGCGTGCCCCCTTTCAATGCACAGTGATCAGCGTGGCGCTTTCAATGCACAGTGACCAGCGTGCCCCCTTTCAATGCACAGTGACCAGTGTGCCCCCTTCAAAACAGTGACCAGTGTGCCCCCTTCAATGCAGTGACCAGCGTACATGCCCCCTTCAATGCAGTGACCAGCGTACATGCCCCCTTCAATGCAGTGACCAGTGTACATGCCCCCTTTCAATGAAGTGACCAGCGTACATGCCCCTTTCAATGCAGTGACCAGCGTACATGCCCCCTTCAATGCAGTGACCAGCGTACATGCCCCTTTCAATGCAGAGACCAGCATACATGCCCCCTTCAATGCAGTGACCATCATACGTGCCCCCTTTCAATGCAGTGACCAGCGTACATGCCCCCTTTCAATGCAGAGACCAGAGTACATGCCCCCTTCAATGCAGTGACCAGCGTACATGACCCTTCAATGCAGTGACCAGCATACATGCCCCCTTTCAATGCAATGAACAGGGTACATGCCCCCTTCAATGCAGAGATCAGCGTGCGTGCCCCCTTCAATGCAATGAACAGCGTACATGCACCCTTCAATGCAGAGTTCAGCGTGCGTGCCCCCTTCAATGCAATGAACAGCGTACATGCCCCCTTCAATGCAGAGTTCAGCGTGCTTGCCCCCTTCAATGCAATGAACATTGTGCCGTGCCCCCATCAATGCAGAGTTCAGCGTGCGTGCCCCCCGAGAGCAGTGCACTTACCTGGAGCTCTGGAGCAGCCCGGCGGTGACGGCTTCTCTTGTCTTCAGTCCCGGACTCCCAGCGGGCGGCTTCTTCTCACTCCGGCGGCGCATCTTCTCTGGTCCTCCAGCTCCCGCCTCCTGCATGCAGATTAGGGGGCCAGACGCATGGATGGGGGGGCGGTGCCCCTGCGCCCTGTATACACCAGCCGCCACTGCATGTCATTATAAATCAACAGGATTTAAAAATTCTAGCACTGCCTTGCAGCACTAGAACAACTTTTTGAATCCCAACCATGTTACTATCCATGTGGAATTTACATGTGCTGTGCCTGTGTGGCTTTCCTCTGGGCACTTCAGTTTCATTGCATGCCCCCAGGACATTGATTGTAAAAAGTAATGATAATGGTTTATAATTAAAGTGTTACTAAACCCACAACAGTAAAATCAGTCTGTATATGCAGTAAAGCATGCTTGTTATACTCACTGTGGAACCCAGGGCCAGACTGGCCTACCGGGATACCGGGAAATTTCCTGGTAGGTCGACAAGTCCCCCTGCCCTGGTGCTGCCTGAACATCAGCGGCACGCGTAAAAAAATGGCTGCAGCCGGCCTGATATTTACACGGCCTGATACGTACATGATGTGTCATGAATAATTAAAAATGTAAGGCGCTTCATCGATGGGTAAGTAAGACCCCTCTGCAGCTCCTGCATCTCCTGTACCATGCCCACAGCACTGCATATCCTGTACCATGACCACAAACCCTGCATCTCCTGTACCATGCCCACAGCACTGCATCTCCTGTACCATGCTTGCAGCACTGCATATCCTGTACCATGCCCACAGCACTGCATCTCCTGTACCATGCCCGCTGCCTCTGCCTCCCCTGTACCATGCCCGCAGCCTCTGTATCTCCTGTACCATGCCCGCAGCCTCTGCATCTATGGCACCAAGCCCCCAGTCTCTGCATCGCCTGCACTATGCCCACAGCCCTGCATCCCCTGTACAATGCCCGCAGTCCTGTATCTTCTGCACCATGCCCACAGCACTGCATCTCCTGTACCATGCCCACATCACTGCATCTCATGTACCATGCCCACAGCACTGCATCTCCTGTACCATGCCAACAGCACTGCATCTCCTGTACCATGCCCGCAGCCTCTGTATCTCCTGTACCATGCCCACAGCCTCTGCATCTTCTGTACCATGCCCGCAGCACTGCATCTCCTGTACCATGCCCGCAGCACTGCATCTCCTGTACCATGCCCGCAGCCCCTGTCTTATCTATCTGTCTTATCTATATATAATACACTCTTCAAATGTGCTTTAAAATGCATGGTTTTCCCTTTTATGAACAAGAAAATAATTACTTTATGCTGTTGGGCTGGTATAATAATGCTATGGAGCTGGTATGAAATTATTTCCAGGGCTGAATTTTATTCCCAGTCTGGACCTGTTAGAACCTGAGGGGCTAATCCTTTGCATTGTGTAAAAGGCTGTTTGATCATGTCTCCTCTGATCCTCACCTTCTTCCAGTGTCCCAATTCATCTCCGGATAGTATAGAGGGTAGAGGACAAGCTGCACATGCTCAGTTTGGTATGTGTTGCTGAAG
Organism: Pelophylax lessonae; assembly: GCF_965119305.1. Lineage (NCBI taxonomy): Eukaryota > Metazoa > Chordata > Amphibia > Anura > Ranidae > Pelophylax > Pelophylax lessonae. Next base: position 87,129,565 of record NC_138771.1, on the reverse strand, counting down.
AGTCAGGGTCAGGGGTCTTGCAGTCTTATAGGACAGTCAGAGCAGAATAAAAACTCCTCCTACAAGATTTACCGCTGATGAGAAAAGGGTTTTAGGCTTTCATATTTACTAAAACTATTGCATTTCTATGTTCTGTGTACAGTGGGAGACCAGATATAATGAATGCAGGGTCCTGGGTTTAGTAACACTTTAAATGTAATTGTTAGTTTGTTGTGTCAGACCAGCCAAATACACCGCCGCTCACCCTATCACCTCTTCTGCTGACGCGTTTCATCACATCCGACTTTGTCAAAGGGGGGTCGGGTTTTGAATTACTATTTGGAGCACAATAGACTGCATGTGGACTGTTTTGTTTATCTATGTGCACTAATAATTGATTTAACCATATGTCACAATTACTTTGAATTAACTTATTTGGATTCATTTATTCATTTGTTTTATGCATGCAGTCATTATATAATTTGGGCGGCTAGTGGGATTAGATATACACTTTTTTGTTATTCTATATTTATAAGCTGCGGCACATTTAAGTCGAGTATTGCTATATATTTCAACCACTTTTTTCACATATATTGGGGTTGATTAATATTCACAGTTGTGTGGTTGTGAGATGGAGAGCTTTTCTTTATTACATTTTCTTTATTATAATTCTTGTAACGAGTTGCATATATTGTTTGTACTATACTAATACCTGTAATAAATGAATATTCCCACCAAAATAGAGCATACACTGAAACAACTCCTCTAATAAACCTTTATATACTCACTGCTCGGAAAATTGGTTTCCTGTGGTATTACCTACCGCAATACATGCTCCCTCGATGCTCCCTCTTCTGTGTTGCTGCCTTAGCCTGCTAGAACTTCTAAGCTGAACAAAAAAAATCCTCCCTTGCAGTGAGGCTACTCCCACACTGCAAAGAGTTAATAACTCATTTATGCCTGGCGTACCAGTAACAAGGACTATTACTTCAAAAACAAGCAAGTAGGTACACTGTCGGTGCTCTGCACCTATTCCCTGGGCTCAAAGTGGTGCAATCCTCTATCCAGCTTAACTTGTAGATGAGAACAAATCATTCGGCAACCTTCTAATGCTTCAGCCTTGCAGCCCCTCACTAGACCAGGGTGGTCTGTAAACACTGTGAAACGACAAACAAACACAAGGGTGCACCGGCCTAGTGCATTATCCTTAAAATAGGTTTATTAAAATGATGAATTAAAAATGCTCACAAACAAGTTTTTGATAAAAGGCACATCAAACAAAGCATAAAATCCTCAGCATCGAGATCGGGATTCCTTCGCCCCCCGAAGCTTTACAGGCTTACGCGTTTCGAGGCTGCGCCTCTTCTTCAGAGCCTGAAAAGCATGTCTAAACCCATGCTTTATATAATGGACAATGAACAATGACTCAGTGGATCAGATGCAATTGGGAAAGGTCCCTCCTACTCCAGGGCATGTGCATGAGGGGCCCAGCCACAAGCTACCTTCTGTTGTGGATGGAATCAAACCCCAAGAGGCATGAGAGGGCATAATCAGAGGCAATACTCAGATAGAATCTGAGTGGTCAGATTTATGTGAACTTGCTGCAATGCATGAATATTATGCACGTATGCGTAGCTGTACATAGGCACCCATACACATACACATGTACACATATACACATACACATACACGCACAAAAACATAAAGAGAAAAATTCCAATATGAACTACTTGTGGTTACACTTGATTGGAATGTAGTTGCAGGTAGGACCATTCAAATTAATATCACTGTTACTAGTATCACTCGTAAACCCGAGGGTCAACACAATAATCAGAAGATAGACTCTAAGCAAAAAATTCAAAAAGGAGAAGAAAAGCAAAACAATGTACAACTATCCTGGCCAACAGGATACATGCATTTGATGCAAAGCATAGTTCTTACAAAGGAAGTATCTTATCCAAAGATGATAATAAAGGTATTGATAGTGGTGCTGATGGAGACCCTTCACTCATCAACCTGTGTCACCCTTCAATAGAAGCTCAGCACCTACTGGCTATACATACAAACACATTTTCACACCAAATGCTGAGGAGGGGAAGGGGAATAAAGGGGGAGAAAGAACAGGAACACTTCTTGTTCTTTCTCCCCCTTTATCCCCCTTCCCCACCTCAGCATTTGGTGTGAGCATTTGGTTGTATGTATAGCCACCAAGTTATTTTGGTGTTACTCGCTTTTCCAAGACTACATAATCACGTCGATTTTTTTCTTATGCTACTAAAGGTGAATGAAGAAAGTCCAGTGGCGTGCAAAACACTGAAATTGAATACAAGGACTCTTGTAGGGATTGTTTGCAATGTGCTTGAAATTCTGTTACTAACTTTCTTTTTTTATATGGTGACCTTACTGGCTTCTGTGTAGTGATTGACTCATAAGTCCAGTAGGGTTTCAAAAGTATAGTCAAGCCATCAGCACTACTCAAATCTAGTCTGTATTACTGGGATCAATATCTGCGTTCATTACTACTCTACACTATGTTCTTTGCTCAGACTCATTCCCACCAATATGCTCAATCAAAGTATCACAACACTGGCTTTTAGTCCTCAGATTTTAAATCAGGTTATGTTCTCAGTTACAGACACACAAAAAGAACAATAAATTTAAACAGCAGAAAAAAATACTAAGTAACTGGTTCAGAATAAAGCCCACTGTGCCAGCAAGTTTTTGTTTTTTTATTGTTCTATGTGTCAATTTACCTTCCACACTCTTTTGTTACTGACTTTTTTTCCACAAATATTTTTTTTAATCCTTATTTATAGGACAAAATATATAGAAATACAGTATACTGTAAATGTAGCATCTTAAGGTTTCACCTGAAGTATCAGATTATGCAGTACAATTATCCAAATGGCAGAATTGGAACGCAAATATAACAATTGTATATATAGCTTGATGAACATCTTAAACCAATAATATTTATTATGTGGGTACAGTAAATAAGGGGGAACCTTCCACAATGGGTACAGACTTCCTTGACAGTTTATGCCCTCATAAAGAATCAGGGATAAGTAGATAGAGCGAGAGGACAAGGAAACCACAAATATGTTTTTATTGAGTATTTTGATGCATAACACTGTAATTTTGTTGAAAGGGAATTTCCTGGAATAAAAATGTACCCATAAACAATAGTTTTAAGTGAAGGAGGTAGATTAGTGTAGCCCTCCTTTGAAAAGGTGGGGGAGGACTAGCCTTCCCCAAACAGGATATTGCGCTAACCTGTAGGTAAAAAAGAGAACCGGAAATTTCTCTAAGTGGAAGAGTGGGTATGATACAAAAGTTGACAGTGCCCCCACCAAGAACAGGGCTTCTGTGAACAGAAAGGATTGCCATTCTGAGAAAATCAGTATTTTAATCAAAGTAATTGACAGTAGAGGAACTACTGTAGCCAGCATATAACATTAACCATAAGTTTATAGACACACACCTGTATGGGAAAATTACAAGCTTTATGTCATAAAAATTACACTGAAACTCCGGGTAAGCCTACCTACTTCGCCATTTATTCCTAGTAGCTTCTAATCTGCCATGCAAGCGGACCTCCTGTGGGCGATCAGGTGCCTAACCTGGTGGTTACTGAGCCCTGAGCTAGCAAAATTAATGAAAATACCAGGAATTGCAGATAAACTCTATTGCAATAAAAGGGTTCACCTATTGATATACTTTAAGGTGCTCACTACACATATAGAGTAGTACAGAGCCAGCTATTTGACACAGTGCTGTGAATTAAACCAATAGGACAGAGATTTTTTTGTCTCTAGAAGGTTATGGGCAGCTATAGTTAAACTGCCAGAACACATGAACAATTACCTAACAGTCTCTGCTTCTGGCCTGGATAAAAAACAGCAGTAGATCCTGCATGCATGGTCATGTGATCCAATTCTGTCTCTACTTCCTGGAAACCCCCGTTTATAAATCATCACAGTCCTCCAGGGGAGCCAAACTAAATTCCCCTATCAGCCTGCTCTACACTTTGAGATCGCTACATATACTGTATTTTACCAAAAAATGGGAACAATCCTCTGTTTTATGTACTAAAATTACCTTTAGTGTATTTTTTGCAGAAAATGTGGGTTTTAATAAAGAATTACACTAATATCATACGGAACATGTACCAAACCTCAAAAAAAGTTTTCAAAATAATGTTTGACAGGGACTTGGGGACCAGTGATTTTAATAATGCTTACAACAAAACATTAAACATGCACAATTCATTTAAATAACATTTCTGAGGATACCCTTAATCTACCAGTGCTGCGGCGCATTTCTATAATATATACAACCTCCTCCAAAAAAAAATAGCTTTTACAAAGACAAAATGTTGTTTAAATTGCATTGCATTGTGTTTGTAAATCAAGGGACCAAGGATTCCCTTCATCTATATCAAACCCTAATCCTAGATTAGGGTCTGGTATTTATGTTTTAAATACCCCCCTAAAAATTACTTATCCTTGATGAGGGTCTGGTATGGATGTCAAGGGGGAACCCACAACCCCGCAAACAATTGGTGTTGTTTCCCCACCATTCCAAACCAGATCCTTCTGTGACAGATGCGGGTATCAGATCTCTGCCCTTCTCACTAATTTGTGACAAAGGACCAGCCAATCTCACACCCTGCTGTCACTTACGTAACAATGCCACTCTCAGCTGCACCCTGCACAAAGATTTTCCAGCTTGCGGGAACACAATCTAGGTGCCAGCCGGCTGAGACCGATTATCACAGGGCTAATTAAGCAATAAACCCTTGAACTGCCATCACCTCCATTGGTCCGAGCAGGAGGAAGCTCGTAATTTTTGAAATACCAATTATGATTTTAGAATAATCGTCTGTAACACCCACTGTCACCACAGACAGGTATGTTCATAGTATTTATCCTATACAGAAACACTCTTCAATAGACAGGTTCTTTTTTAGTTTGCATTAAGAGCTTTGAGACAAGGTTAAAACTTTTCAGAATAATGTTTTAATAGTGAAAAGGTCAAAGTTGGTGCAAATAAAATATTTACAGAAAAAAGTTGTTTCCAAGAAATAGAGACATAATTCAGCAATTAGAAAAATAAGGTATAATTGAGGAGGAAAAATACTTGCAACCAATGTCCTGGGTGTTATCATAGTTCAATTGATGAGCCAGGTGTTATCGGTTCTCAAATCTGATAGATGTTCCTTCTTTGATGTTACCATTGGTTGGGGGTCTTCCTTTTTCTCTGGGATGAAAGGGGTGTTGACTAGGGATGATCGAACGGTTCAGGTCGACCATCGGTTCGACCCGAACATTGGCTGTTCGAGGTTCGGCCGAATTTAGAACTTTTTGCCCAAAAAGTTCGGAATTCGGCAGCCAGAACCGACCAAAATGCAATGGTTCAGGAAATGGCCTTTAAGGGCCCGTGATTGGACCAGAACCATCAGTAAAAGCCAATTGAGGGGGCAGGAGAACGCTAGGAATGTGATTGGAGTGACTAGGGGGTCCATAGTCCAATCATTATTGAATACGCCCCCCAGTATATAAGATAGCCACCGCCAAATTCCTAGCATTCTTACATTCTTATACAGGGACATGGAAGAGAGTGGAATGCTGTTCTGTTACTTCTGCTACAAAGTGTTACAAAGTGTCATTTAGGCTCGGTTTCCACTAGTGCGACTTGCGGTGCGACTTGACACATGTCAAGTCGCATGACAAGTCAAAACCCATTGTTTTCAATATGGACCGTTTCCACTGCTGCGACTCAAGACGCAGCGTCTTCAAAATTGCTTCTTGCACTACTTTGGGCCGACTTTAGTGCGATATGTCCCTCATAGAAGGTAATGTAAGTCGCAACGAAGTCGCAGTACACGGTTTTGAACGCGACTTCGTCTCGACTTCGTTGCGATTTGCACGGAAGTTTACAGTAAATTTTTTTTATTGTTATGTTCCGCCCCAAATCACATGATCTCTGCACCTCCCAAGAACATCACTTCCCATAGTTAGCAGAGGAGAGGAGAGTGTTATATACAGCAAGCATGCCAAGATCCAGGAAGAATAAAAGAACATCTCATGATAATGAGGAGATCATTCGTCTGGTCAGAGCTCGCCCCTCAATATACGACACCCGAGACCCCTTATATAAGGACCATGTGAGGAAGGAGAGAGCATGGCTGGAGATTGCAAGGATCTATTTTGAAAATTGGGACTGTCTTACAAGTACAGAACGGACTGAAAAATGTAAGTGTTTCATATATGCAATTTATCACATTGCTGCTTGCCCCCATATGTACAGTACAGTACCGTTATTTTCTTTTTTTCAGTGCACTCCTTACAAACCAGATGGAGAAGCATAAAGGACTGCTATAACCGCTATCTCAGAAAATTACGAGAAGCAAGGAGTGGTTCTGGGTCCTCCAGAATTGTCCCTTATGCGCATGCCCAGGAGCTGGAATTTTTAAGGCCGGTGTTGGAGATGTGAGAGTAAGTTGTCAGCATTTTTTTAGATACTGTAGTTGACATATAAAATATATTAATATTCCTAAAATTTTAAATGTATTCATTATATTTCAGAACCCAAGCAAGCTGGCAAGACTCCTCACTTGGTTCTGAACAGCAGGAGGGGTCACAGGAGGCGGCAGCGGAGGAGGAGGAGGAGGGATGCCAAGACCCTGGTGACCCTGACCCTGATGATGAGGAATCAGAGGGAGTAATGTCAAGACCATTGTCCATTATTGATTCTCCTGCTGCGGTGGAGGCTGAACCAGGGCCTAGTACAGAACAAAGGCCTTCACGAAGATCTTCCTCAAGGTCTTCATCAAGGGCGAATCCTAGGGGTGGTAAACCCATGGAGGAGGTTCTGAAGGTGGTGAAGGAATTAACGCACACATGAAGGAAAGCATGTGTGATGACACTGCTTTCATGACCGTGCTGTTGGGTATGTGCAAGCAGGTCCCCCCTGAGAAAAAGTATGCACTAAGGATGGCTCTCATGTCAACCGCCCAATCTTTTGTGGTTGGGGAGGCAAGCTCTACAGCATGTATGGAAACCCCCCCCCCCACCACACATATCCCCCCAATTACCAGTACCCACCACCACCACCACCACCACCACCAAGTTCACAGTATGGGCACCAAGTTAATCGCCCATACTACGATGAGTATGGCAACATGCCGAATATCTCCAGGCCCCGCATGTTGCACCCAATACCGCCCCCTATTGCCTCCACCCTTGGCACACCAAGACCTTACCAACCTGCTCCCATGCAGGTTACGCCTTTCCCGGAAAGGCAATACCGTCAGGGATCTGCAAGTGATTACCCAAGCCCATCTGGCCCATCAAATATTTCTCATTCTGGGTCAACTGAATCTCCAATTATATACCAGGAATTGTATTTTTTTTTGTTTTTGGTGTTGTTAACATTTTACCTGTTAATTTATTTTTTCATTGTTTTGGTGCTGGTATCTCCAAAACATTGGTGATGTTGTTATAAAAAGTTTATTTTTTTCTAAATTTTGAAAAAAATAAAAATAAAAAAATTACCTTGTTACTCTACTCTGTGGTTTTTGTTTGGATTATTTTTGCTTCTATAGTACTGTCAATAATGTGTGTATGCTATATAATTATATCTACAGTAGAAAACAGCAAAACAGAAGGTTAAGCAATGTTTTTTTATTATAGCTAGAACTGGAACAATATGCAGACTTTGGTTATAATTGCACAGAAATGTAAGGAAAACATAACAGAATTTTATTCAAAATTGGACTGTGTTGGAACGTGTGATACATTATGAAATAGCGTCCAGCTGCCAGGGGACAGAACCAGCAGCAGACATGAAAAAGGATGTGAATCCCTCACGCACAGTAGCACCATTGCTTGTGCCCCTACTGGCACTCAAACTTGCACCCTCCATGTCATTCATGCCACAATCTTCATGATTGTACCCATCACGAAGTGCAACATAGTTGTGAAGAACACATGCTGCTTTGACTGCACATATTGCATTATCCATTTTTAAATTGATAGATGTGTGCAGGAACCTCCACTTGTTAGCTAAAATTCCAAAGGCGCATTCAACAACTCGTCTTGCCCTGGTTAAGCGGTAGTTGAAAACTCTTTTTTCCACAGTCAGAGACCGATTTGAATAGGGCCTTAAGAGATGATGACTGAGAGCGAAAGCCTCATCTCCAACAAAAACAAATGGCTGTGGTGGTCCGTTTGTCCCTGGTAGTGGACAGTCCGGTGGCAGCTGAAGTCCATCTTCCCTCAACATTCTTCCGAATGTGGATCTCGCAAATATGCTCGAGTCTGAGCTGCTTCCATACGAACCTATGTCTACATAGCTAAAACAGTATTTGGCATCAGCCACTGCTAGTAAGACAAAAGAAAAGTATTTTTTGTAGTTGAAGAATTTACTTCCACTGCCAATGGGCTTCAATATTCTAATGTGTTTTCCGTCAATTGCACCAACACAATTTGGAAAATTGCAGTGGTCCCAGAAATATTCTGCTATCTTGCACCAGTCTTCTGTAGTGGGTTTCTTCAGGACCAAATCCTTAAGAACATTCCAGATGGCTCTGCAGGTATCATGGATAATATAGCTGGCAGTAGTTTTGTCAACCAAGAACTCATAATGTAAACTTGTAAAGGTATGTCCAGTTGCCAGGTACCTAAAAATAAAAAAATAATGTTAGAATGATGCATAAACTGGCTTGGACGAAGGTACCTGAGGAAATGAAGGAAGAAGATAGGCAGGAGAAAGACACTGTTGAAAAAAACATGGCAAACATAATCACAACCACTACTACATATATGTTACATGATAATTACATGATAATGTGTCTCTCCAAATGCCTCAGGAGGTAAGTAGGTTGGAAAATTTACCTCAATGTGATAATCAGTCTTTCTATGGGCGGAATACTCCTTCTGAATCTAGTGTTTTGTCTCTCTAGATGTGTGGAGAGCAGAGCCAACAATTCATCAAAACTGTAAAAAAAAAAACATATATGGCATTTATCAACATTATCCATGTAAAAAAATAACATACATAGAGACATATTTGTTAAAGAGTTGACATGAACATATGTTCTGACCTTTTAATTGACATCCGTGTGTAATTAAAGAATTTGTCTTCATGAGCACGGAGGTCATGATAAAGGATCCTGAACTGGCCTCTCTCTTCCCTTTGGGAGATGACAGGATGGATCCAGAAGCGATGCCTTCTCCTTCTCCGGTCCTCTTCTTCCTCATCAATAACAGCTGCTACAGCAGCCATAATTACTGCTGCTCCAACATACTGCATAGCCAACATGTTTCCTGCAACATACACTACTATTCCAAAACAGGAAATTACATCACTTGCAGGAAAAGGAATTACATCACTAGCAGGAAAAGGAATCTTTTATGTGCAAGTCGCATACATCAAAGTCGCAACAAGTCGTAGCCGCAACAAGTCGTTGTAAATTCGTACACAAGTCGCGCGTTTATCAAAGTACAAAGTCGCTATTGAAGACGCGCGACTTTGAAGTCGCACTAGTGGAAACCCAGCCTTAGCAATTTTTAGTGTGAGGAAAGGGATATCTAGTGTAGTTAGGGTGCTATTTTCCACTATAGTTAGCTTTAATTTATTCAGATTCTGTAGGGAAAGTGTTAAGTGTAAGGGGACCGTAGTGTAGTGTAGGGTTAACTGACTGTGACTGCTATGGAAGGGTGACAAAACCCTTCCATAGCAGGGTGACCGCTATAGAGAAAAGATCGTTTCTCTTGTGTCACTTTCAGAGCAGGGATATGGCTCCGCTCCCGTCAGCATTCTTTTTGCTGCAGGCGTTGCTAGTGCTTTTTTGAGGACATGTTTGGAGTCAGGCATGACATCTGAACATGTCTATAGGGGTATATATACATACACCCATGTCTGTATATATACACCTGCACATATATAGGTGTTAAAGGAGCAGAACACTATACTTTTGCTAATGAAATAATTTGCACTAATATGGCTACGCTCCCAACACACCTATATATGTGTAAGTGTAATATACATATAAGTGTGTGTGTGTATATATATACCCCTATACAGAAGTTCAGATGTTTTGCCTGCCTCCAAAGAACCCAAAAAATCCCCAAAAAAATGCCTGCAAGAACAAACCTGGGCATTTTATTTTTTGCGCTGGCATTTTTTTGGGTTCTTTGGAGGCAGGCAAAACATCTGAACATCTGTATAGGGGTATATATATACACACACACTGATATGTATTTTACACTTACACATATATAGGTGTGTTAGGAGCGTAGCCATATTAGTGCAAATTATTTCATTAGCAAAGGTATAGTGTTGTGCTACTTTCACACCTATATATGTGTAGGTGTGTATATATACCCCTATACAGTAGTTCAGATGTCATGCCTGCCTCCAAAGAACCCAAAAAAATGCCCAAAAAAATGCCTGCAAGAACAAATCTGGGCATTTTTTTTGGCGCTGGCATTTTTTTGGGCATTTTTTTTGGGTTCTTTGGAGGCAGGCAAAACATCTGAACTTCTGCATAGGGGTATATAAAAACACACACTTATATGTATATATATCCATACACATATATAGGTGTGAAAGGAGCAGAACACTATACTTTTGCTAATGAAATAATTTGCACTAATATGGCTACGCTCCCAACACACCTATATATGTGTAAGTGTAATATACATATAAGTGTGTGTGTGTATATATATATATATATACCCCTATACAGAAGTTCAGATGTTTTGCCTGCCTCCAAAGAACCCAAAAAAATGCCCAAAAAACGCCTGCAAGAACAAACCTGAGCATTTTTTTTTGGCGCTGGCATTTTTTTGGGTTCTTTGGAGGCAGGCAAAACATCTGAACTTCTGTCTAGGGGTATATAAAAACACAAACTTATATGTATATATACCCATACACATATATAGGTGTGAAAGTAGCACAACACTATACTTTTGCTAATGAAATAAGTTGCACTAATATGGCTACGCTCCTAACACACCTATATATATGTAAGTGTAAAATACATATCAGTGTGTGTGTATATATATATACCCCTATACAGAAGTTCAGATGTTTTGCCTGACTCCAAAGAAACAAAAAAATGCCCAAAAAAATGCCAGCGCCAAAAAAATGCCCAGGTTTGTTCTTGCAGGCATTTTTTTGGGCATTATTTTGGGTTCTTTGGAGGCAGGCAAAACATCTGAACTTCTGTATAGGGGTATATATATATATACACACACACTTATATGTATATTACACTTAACCATATATAGGTGTGTTGGGAGCGTAGCCATATTAGTGCAAATTATTTCATTAGCAAAAGTATAGTGTTCTGCTCCTTTAACACCTATATATGTGCAGGTGTATATATACAGACATGGGTGTATGTATATATACCCCTATAGACATGTTCAGATGTCATGCCTGACTCCAAACATGTCCTCAAAAAAGCACTAGCAACGCCTGCAGCAAAAAGAATGCTGACGGGAGCGGAGCCATATCCCTGCTCTGAAAGTGACACAAGAGAAACAATCTTTTCTCTATAGCTTATATGTATATTACACTTACACATATATAGGTGTGTTGGGAGCGTAGCCATATTAGTGCAAATTATTTCATTAGCAAAAGTATAGTGTTCTGCTCCTTTCACACCTATATATGTGTATGGGTATATATACATATAAGTATGTGTCTATATATATCCCTATACACAAGTTCAGATGTTTTGCCTGCCTCAAAAGACCCCAAAAAATGCCCAAGAAAATTCTTGCTACTAAACCGGCAAGGTGTGAAAAGAGCGGAGTCATATCCCTGCTCTATAAGTGACAAAATACAAACAATCTCTTTTTTTATGGTTCTGGACATGCTACAGAGCTGAAACGTCACAGGTACACTTTTTAGACCCCCCAGATACTAAATCCAAAGTCAAAAATCAAAAATCTCTTTTTTTAAAATTTTTTCAATAATTGGCTCTCTATAAAAAATGATAATTTTTAAAAACTTTTTTTGTGTGATTAATAGTCCCTGGGGCATGACCCAGAACCCTAGGCACTTTTTAGGGGCATTTATTGGGTTTTAGGGCTTTAAAATGGTGTTTTTTGATTACCGAATTTCGGGTCCCATTGATTTCAATTGGGTTCTGAAATTCGGGCCGAACTTTCGGGAAGTTCGGATGTTCTTGCCAAACCGAACTTTTCAAAAGTTCGATCATCCCTAGTGTTGACAGATGCCCCTGACCAATTAAAACGGAGTGGCCATGGGCTTTCCTGGGGTTATGGCAATATCAGGTCCCTCCTCTTTGGACACTTTTATACCACTATTCATATCTTGAATATGTATTGATTACATTCTTTAAACTGATAGTTTATCATTCAGCAAGTAATTCTGCATCGAGGGATACCAAACACAGAATATCTCAGATAAATTTGTCACCCAGGGAATATCTGACAGCTATCTTTGCTCCTATATGTGATAGGATGGTCATGCATGATCTTAATTCGTTCAGTATGACATTTCTCATCCAAATATATACTTTCTGTTAATGTGTCATTTTCCTGTCTGAGTTCATGAATCGTGTGTGTATTTGTTAAGTTTTGAAATGGGCAGAACTCTCTGCCATTATACGATCCCCATTAGTTCTGGATATCCTTAATGGATTTGTTCAAAGTTTTACGATAGGCCTGGACGGAAGAAGCAGACATCCTGTCAGGACTCAATTAGCGGTTTATAGCTCTGCACAGGCCTAAATATTGAGTTTTGATGTCTCTGAGTTGAGATAACAAGTCTTGTTATGTGTAAAACCTTTGCATTCCATTAACCACTTCCATACCGAGTCATAGTAATATGACGTCGGCATGGTGGTTGTACGGATCCGGGCGGGCGTCATATGACGTCCGCCCGCTCTAGCTGCTACTGCGCGCCCCCGGGGGCGCGCAGCGCGGCGATCGGGGGTGAGGCTCGTCCCTCGGACATAGCCCATCCCTGATCAAGGTAAACAGCCAATAGAAATTGGCTGTTTACCACGTGATCGGCTGTGTCAATCACAGCCGATCACATGAGCGGCTCCAGCACGAGCCGCTCGTTCTCTCTGCAATGCGCGCCCCCGGGGGCGCGCAGAGCAGCGATCGGGGACGAGGCTCGTCCCTCGGACAGAGTCGATCCCCGATCTAGGTAAAGAGCCAATGAAATTGGCTCTTTACCACGTGACCGACTGTGTCCAATCACAGCCGGTCACAAATGTCAACAGAGAACACGCTAACTAGCTGTCACCGTGTTCTCCTCCTCACACACTGATCCTGTGTGAGGAGGAGATTGTGGTAACAGCTAGTTACCAATTACAGTGCACCCTAAACACACTGATTGCCCCCCCCCAATAAAGAGCACCTGTCACTAGCCCATCAAAGTACCCGAGTACCTGTCACCAGCCCATCAGGTACTCTGATGACGGGTACTCAGGTACTCTGATGACAGGTACTCTGATGACAGGTACTCGGGTACTCTGATGACAGGTACTCGGGTACTCTGATGACGGGTACTCGGGTACTCTGATGACAGGTACTCGGGTACTCTGATGACAGGTACTCGGGTACTCTGATGACAGGTACTCGGGTACTCTGATGACAGGTACTCGGGTACTCTGATGACAGGTACTCGGGTACTCTGATGACAGGTACCCGGGTACTCTGATGACAGGTACTCGGGTACTCTGATGACAGGTACTCGGGTACTCTGATGACGGGTACTCAGGTACTCTGATGACAGGTACTCGGGTACTCTGATGACGGATACTCGGGTACTTTGAGTACCTGTCAACGGAGTACCCGTCATCAGAGTACCTGAGTACCTGTCACCTACCCATCAGAGTACCCGAGTACCTTCCACCTGCTCATCAGAGTACCTGACGCCTGAAGTACCCGAGTACTTGCCGCCTGCTCATCAGTACCCATCACTACTCATCAGTACTCATCAGTACCTATCACGTATCAGTATCACCTATCAGTATCAGTACTACTCATCAGTACCTATCACCTGCCTGTCATCTGCCCATCAGAGTACCTGAGTACCTGTCACCTGCCTATCGGAGTACCCGAGTACCTGCCACCTGCTCATCAGTACCAGAGTACCTGTCACCTGCCCAACAAAGTACCCGAGTACCTGTCACCCTTCATACAGCCACCATGTCTAAGTCCAAAAAGGTTTATATACGTCCTCCGTTTAAACCTAAATACCGGTGTTATGGCAGCAGATAGCTGCCATAACCCTGGTATTTTTTTAAACGGTGGACGGTTGGCTTTCCGATAAGGGTGGTCCCAGCGGCGGATTCGCCGTGGGATCACCCTTCTGGGATGGCGGAAGAGGTGCCCCCCCCCTCCCGCCGCGTCCGGTCCTTTTCCCCGCTTACCGGACCCGCCGGCAGCGGGGAAAACGATCCGGTCCCGGATCCTCACAGACAGGATGTCGAGTGAGGGCAAGCTTGCCCTCACTTGACTCTATGGTCTTGGAGGACCGGGGCTACGGAAAATGTTGTTGCCTAGCAACCGGTTTAAAGGTCCTTTTTTTTTTTTTTTCATTTTATATAATAATTTTTTTTTTTTTTTTTTTTTTCTTTCTATCTTTTAGTGTACTTGTGAGATCTGAGGACTTTTTGACCCCAGATCTCACAAAAAAGAGGTCCTGTCGTGCCTTTTTCTATTACAAGTAATGTTTACATTTCTTGTAATAGAAATAAAAATGATCCTTTTTTTTTTTTTTTGTTAAACGGTGTAAAAATAAAAAATAATAAATAAAATAAATAGTAAAAAAAAAAAAAAAAAAAAAAAATTAAAGCACCCTGTCCCCGTTAGCTCGCGCGCAGAAGCGACGCATACGGAAACCCCGCCCACATATGTAAACGGTGTTCAAACCACACATGTGAGGTATCGCCGCGATCGTTAGAGCAAGGGGAATAATTTGAGCTCTAGACCTCTTCTGTAACTCAAGGATGGCAACCTGTAGAAATTTTTAAATTGTCGCCTATGGGGATTTTTAAGTACCAAAGTTTGTCGCCATTCCGTGAGCGTGCGCAATTTTGAAACATGACATGTTGGGTATCTATTTACTCGGCGTAACATTATCTTTCACATTATGGAAAAAAATTGGGCTAACTTTACTGGTTTCTTATTTTTTAATTAAAAAAAGTGAATTTTTTCCAAAAAAATTGCGTTTGGAAGACCGCTGCGCAAATACGGTGTGATAAAAAATATTGCAATAATCTCCATTTTAATCTCTAGGGTCACTGCTAAAAAAAAATATATAATGTTTGGGGGTTCTAAGCAGTTTTCTAGCAAAACAACTGATTTTAGCTTGTAAACACCAAATGTCAAAAATAGGCCTAGGCAAGTGGCTAGGATGCATGATGGTGCGCCTTGGATGTTAGGCCCCTCTATATGGCTAGGCTGTAAAAAAGTCTCACACATGTGGTATTGCCATACTCAGGAGGAGTGGCAGAATGAATTTTGGGGTGTCATTTTTGCTGTGTACATGCTATGTGTTAGGAATATCCTATAAATTGACAACTTTGTGTAAAAAAAAAAAGTTTTCATTTTTTTCCCACATTTTCCAAAAACCTGTGGAAAAAAATGACATGTTCAAAGGACGCATAATGCCTCATAGAATATACGTTGGAGTGTTTTCTTTCCAAAATGGGGTCATTTTGTGGACTTTTCCATTGTATTGGTGCTCTAGGGCCTTGAAAAGTGTGATAGGTAGTAAGAAAGTTTTATGTGTATTTATGCTCCTAGAACGCCTGAAGGTGCTTCTTGGACGTGGAGTATCTTTTTGTGGCCAGGCTGTGTAAAAGTCTCACACATGTGGTATCGCCATACTCGGAAGGAGTAGCAGAATGTATTTTTGGGTGTAATTTTTGCTGTGTACATGCTATGTGTTAGAAATAGCTTATAAATTGACAACTTTGTGGGAAAAAAAAGAAAAAAAATTTTTTTTCTTCATTTTCCCAAGAATTGTGGGAAAAAACTACAACTTCAAAATACCCACCATGCCTCTTACTAAATACCTTGGACTGTCTACTTTACAAAAAGGGGTCATTTGGGCGGTATTTGTACTATCCTGACATTTCAGGGCCTCAAGAAAGGAGATAGGCAGTCAGTACATCTGGTGTGATCAATTTTCAGTAATTGGTACCATAGCTTCTAGACTCAATAACTTTCACACAGACTAAATAATATACACTAATTTGGGTTAATTTTACCAGAGACATGTAGCAGTATACATTTTGGCCCAAATGTATGAAGAAAAATTAATTTTTTGCAAAATTTTATAATTGAAACTAAAAAAAAGTGTTTTTTTTTCAAAATTTTTGCTCTTTTTTTGCATATATCACGAAAAAAAAAAAACCCCAGTTGTGATCAAATACCACCAAAAGAAAGCTCTATTTGTGTGAAAAAAATGATAAAAAATTTGTTTGGTTACAGTGTAGCATGACTGAGCAATTGTCATTCAAAGTGTGAGAGTGCTGAAAGCTGAAAATTGGTCTGGGCAGGAAGGGTGTCAAACTGCTCTGTATGGAAGTGGTTAATTAAATGAGGTGGGGAGGGGGATAATGTCACTGCTTGTATAACTGTTCTGCAGGACTGTCATCGAGGACCTATAATGACTGAACAACATGGCTGCTTGCTACAGCTTTTCGTGTGTCCAGTGCAGGATATCATTACATCTTCAAGTTGGTTATGGATTTGAAGCTTCATGCAAAAATCAAGAAAAATGTAGGGTCACCCCCCCCCCCCCCGCACAAAAATCGATACCAGATCCTTATCTGAACATGAAGCTTGCCTAGCCAGGAGTGAGATGAAGGAACATGCGCTTCCCTTTCTGAACCATACCACGCCACATGAAAAATAAAACTATTTTGGCGAGTACAAGTATTACTTTATCAATGAACTATATATAGAAATTGACCTATTTTAAAAGTAAAAGTATATAAATAACTAGCTAATAGCCAGACTTTTTTTAAAGATGGAGTCAGTTTATGTCCATTTCTATCCATTTCTATGTAAATAGATTTGATATGGGCAATGAAGATGATAGCGAAATTGTATTCTATTAACAAGACCAATTTACCTTGTCAGATTCATGAAGATGTCAGCATGACTGCACAGTGCACACCCAATTCTGTAAGAAGTACTTGAAGAGAAATTTCAATAGCAATTCACTGTTGAACAATGCTGTGTAATTTAGTCAATGATTGAAAGAACATGTATATCACTCTTTCTATTGCCTACAACTTCAACGCAAGTCAGTAAATCCTTACTCTTCAGTGATAATGCAATTTAGGTGCAAGCAGGGGATTTAAAAGCAATTTGTGTTAGACAAACCAATTTATATAAGTTAATATAGATTGTCAAATACATCTATTCTTGAATTGAAGGTAATGACTTCATGGGGTGATGGTATGGCTGATGCTGGCTGGCAATGAACAATTTTTTTTTTTAACTTACTTAGTTCCACAGCAAAAGCTTAATATACTGTTTTCATGGGCACACTTTTTAGATAATGCAGAATATGTAACCCAAAATGTCATATTGCTGATATGTGCCTGCTGTATCATGTACTTGTATGAAAAGATATCCTGTTCTCTTTGTATTGCACCCTTTTTGTGAAACACCTGATGTTCCTGCCAGTCCCTCTGGCATGAGAGCGCAGTGTGGTCAGTTTTCTGACTGTGCTGGGAGCTAATATATTTATTAGACATGTACTGTCATGCCCCTCCACCCCTGCACAGCCAATCCCTGGGAAGATTAATGTGCTGCTGTTTCTCTTCCCCCAGTCTCTGTGCTCCTTATGCAGCTGAGAACAGAGGTTATGTGATGATCCCTTTAAAAAAAAGGGGAAAAGGAAGGTATTCAGAATGTTTTTTGTATGTATACACAAATGTTTTGCATTTCATTTCAATTTTAAAAGAGAAGTATGAACTTAAAAAAAAACATTAAAAAAAATGTATACTCACCTAGGTGGATGCAGCATCAATCTGATGCTGCATCTGTCCCCCATAGGCTCTGCATTGAGAACCAGGGGATCAAGCTTGGATGATTGCTCAGTTCCCCCCTTCACTCTGAGCAGAGAGCCGGTGACTGTCAGTCACCAGCTCTCTGCTCTGCCCCTCCAATGCTCACTGGAGAGCCAGGCTGTAAAGGGGGCAGGAGGGGCTGGCTCAGACTCTCAGCAGATTGCTGAAACTTTAGCCTGCCGTCAGCTGAAAATGGGTCACAGGAGTGCAGAACTAACTGATCTGGCAGGTTAGAAAAACTTGCTACGTTCCTGTGGTTTTTGTCTCAAATAACATAGGGCCAGGGGTGTCTGCATCAAACCTCCTCCCTCCTTGCACTACAGGGTTGCAGCCCAAATGAAATGTTGGTGTTAGTCAGATAAATACATTTAAGATGCATACAAACGTTACTGTAGGTGTTCAAAGTCTTACTATTAATTTTCTTTAGAAAGCAGCCACAGCCAAAGTAGAAAAGCCTGTCCCCGAACATGCTATAGATAAAGACCTGCCCTTTTTTTGGAATCAGTCATCTCTCTGTCAGAGTTTAGGGCCCCTTTCACACGGGCTTTCCGATCAGGTCCACCTGTCAGTTTTTCAGGGATGCTCCATGCACCCCTATGGAGCAGCGGATGTCAGTGGTGACATGTCCGCTGACACCCGCTGCTTTCCGATCCGATCCTGTCTGTAAAATCCAAATGGATGGAAACCCTATTTTCCATCCGTCTGGTGGATCAGATCGGATAGGACAGGATGAAAATGGACAGGCGGTCTGTTTTCATCTGATCTTCCATTGAGGAGAGTGGGGATCTGACAGGTCTGTCTCTGCAAAGTAAGTGGAGACAGACCTTTCATCCGCCTGCTCAGTGGGGATTGTCGGATCAATCCCTGCAGAGCAAAACAGAGTCCGCTGGGCGGAAAGTCCCTGTGAAAGGACCCTAAGAGGCATGAACCTTTCTGATAGCAGAGCAAGAGCTCCAAATCAGCAACAGATGTGTCTGTTTCGGGAGGTGGATAAATGACATTTGACATGGATGTCTGTTATAAATATAAGTATTAACCACTTCTGGACCGGAAGGATTTGCCCCCTTAATGACTAGGCCATATTTTGCGATTCGACACTGCGTTACTTACGGACAATTGTACGCTGTACCTAAATAAAATTGATGTCCTTTTTTCCCACAAATAGAGCTTTCTTTTGATGATATTTGATCACCTGTGCAAATTTTATTTTTTGCGCTATAAACAAAAAAGTGCGACAATTCTGATAAAAAAAAAAACAATATTTTTCACATTCTGCTATATAACATTCCCAAAAAAGAAAATTAAAAATCAAAATTTTTTAACATTTTAGGCCAATTTGTTTTCTGCTACATATTTTTGGTAAAAAAAAATCACAATAAGCATATTTTGATTGGTTTGCGCAAAAGTTATACTACTAACTACGGGAAAGATTTATGTAATTTTTATTTATTTATTTCTTTTTTTTACAAGTAATGGCGGCGATCTGCGTTTTTTTGCCGGACTGTGACAGTGCAGCGGACAGATCGGACCGCTTACTGACATTTTTGACACTTTTGGGGGGACCGGTGACATTACTACAGTAATCAGTGCTAAAAATATGCATTGTTAATGTAATAATGACACTGTCAGGGAAGGGGTTAACATTGTGGGTGATCAAGGGGTTAAATGTATACCTAGGGGCGTGTTTATAACTGTGGGGGGCATGGCTTGTGGAATGACCATAGAGACCTGTGATGCTATACAACAGCTGACCATTCTTCTCTCTCAGCGATCATGGGTGTCAGGCGGCAATCGGAGCCACCTGCCCTGTGCATCAGCTTCCCCACTGACGAGCGGGGGCGGTAGCGATGGCGGCGGCGCGCACTGTCCCCCTAGCTTCAGGCGGTCAACCGATGTAGACCTACGCCGGTGTGCCGCAGTAAAAAGTAAAAAGGCGGTGTGTGGTCGGCAACCGGTTAAAATGTACCAGTAATCTTTCTGACTGTTGTTGTAATAGTCCATGCACTGATACAATAATTTATTTTGGATTGGTCAGTGGGCATATTATTTCAAAACATGTTTTTTACTTTTTAGTACCCACATAAATTATATAAATATATATACACATATACAGATGTAGCACCCTCCTAGGTAGGTGCTAGGAAAACACATTTGGTGGCTCTGTTCTGCTTATCAGGAGAGCCAGATCTGTTACTTTAGCCTGCCCCATGTTTCCAGGTGTGATTTATTGGGTCTAAGGGAGTCTCCCACTGTATCCTTGTTGGACAGTGGAGGAAACCTAACCAATAGTGCACCAGGGTTTATGGCTGTCCCAGGGGTGGGCATTGCTGCAATGTATCCTGGGATTGGTTATACATCTGGATGGAGCATGTGACAGGGTGTCTTTTGGTGGGAGCAAAGTCTCAGGAGGAGGTGGACAGCTGTCACTCGTCCTGCTCATATGAGGAAGGTGGTTTAGGCAGTCGGCCTATGGAACCAGGTGTGGAGCTGGGCTGCAGAGGATCCAGTGTGCTGACCAGTGGAGCTGTTGGGCAGAAGACTTTGGGAAAAATAGTATTGTGAGTACTAAGGGATCTTCTCAAGGGTCTGCCTAGGAAAGGAGACCACTCCAGAGAAGTCAGGGGATCAAGGAGGCAGCTCACACAGATTGTTACAGGAAAGGGGGTGCCAAGTAGTTAACACTGAAGATTAGGGACAAAGGGAGTGCCAGGAAGGGCCCTGAAGTTTTTCAGCAGTACAGTCTACCTCAGAGTACAGCCTACCTCAGGATACAGTTTACCTCAGGAAGCTTTATCACTTCATTCACAGCCAAGGGCAAAGTGAAGCAGCGGTCTAGCCGTGACTGGCTATATTCAGCATTACTCAGCGTCATACAGCGTTAATCAGTGCTATTTAGCTCTTTTCAAGTTGTTCCAGACTATTGTGCATAGTACTTTAAGTTGGAGTATCCCACTCATTCCCTTCTCCTATCCAAGTTCCAAATAAAACCTAAAAACCAAAGATACTGGACTGTTTCTTGTCTGAGGTAAAACACTTGGAAAAATGCCAGACTGTTCTGTTCTTGCTAGTGGTAACCCAGGGGAACCCACACACAGTAGCTCCCATTGGAGTAGTGCTACACACACACACACACACATACATACACACACT
The DNA here is from genome assembly GCF_965119305.1 of Pelophylax lessonae. Lineage (NCBI taxonomy): Eukaryota > Metazoa > Chordata > Amphibia > Anura > Ranidae > Pelophylax > Pelophylax lessonae. The sequence goes on along the minus strand of NC_138771.1, from coordinate 87,108,351 downwards.
ATTACCAAAAATATTAGGACACCTGCCTTTACACACAAATGAACTTTAATGGCATTCCAGTCTTAGTCCGTAGGGTTCAATATTAAGTTGGCTCACCCTTTGCAGCTATAACAGCTTCAACTCTTGTGGGAAGGCTGTCCACAAGGTTTAGAAGTGTGTCAATGGGAATGAAAACAACGAAGATCACACAATACTCAGCCCGCCCCAGAGACCAATGTCACTTCCGGTTAGACGTCTGATGCGGGTACACTCTCCTCGTTGCCATGCAGCCTACGTCCCGACATGTTTCGTTTTACAACTTAGTCATGGGATAGCATCATAGTCATACTATCCCATGACAAAGTTGTAAAACTAAACATGTCGGGACGTAGGCTGCACGGCAACGAGGAGAGTTTACCCGCATCAGACGTCTAGCCGGAAGTGACGTTGGTCTCCGGGGCGGGCAGATGAGCGGAGGACTGGAGGCTGATCATAGATTGATCCCTAGCCCCCTTCACGTGTGCTTATGATTTTAAAGGTGTTTTTACCTCATTAAAAATGTGAGTGGATCCTTTTTATTTTCATTTAACAAATGTTGTATTTAACAACATTACGCTATGGATCATTTTGCTTTTATCCCCCATATGGATTCATACTGAGTTGTGGCCACCCATGGACATCTGCTAAACTACCTGCAGAGTTATATAAGGTGTTAAGCGCTGTTTATCAGCTGTCTGGTTAGTTCATTACCATTGGGAGCGGTGATATTTGCACTTGTGGTGTGGTGGACGGCACATTCCTTATCTCTAAGTGGATGATTTATCATAAACTGCGTGACACTTCATCTTTCATGAATAACACTCTACACATATGGGACTGTGATTATATGCGCCGCATTTCTTGATTTCATGTTTGTATGAGATCTGACCATTTGTTGTCTATTGGAATGTTTGACCATTCTTCCAGAAGTACATTTGTAAGGTCATGCATTGATGTTGGATGAGAAGGCCTGGCTCGCAGTCTGTGCTCTAATTCATCCCAAAGGTTTTCTATCGGGTTGAGGTCAGGACTCTGTGCAGGCCAGTCAAATTCTTCCACCCCAAACTCGCTCATCCATGTCTTTATGGATCTTGCTTTGTGCACTGGTCCAAATCATTTGGTGAAGGGGGGATTAAGGTGTGGGTTTTTTGTTTTCAGGGATTGGGTTTGGCTCCTTAGTTCCAGTGAAGGGAATTCTTAAGGCGTCAGCACACCATGACATTTTGGACAATTTCATGCTCCCAACTTCGTAGGAACAGTTTGGGGATGGCCCCTTCCTGATCCACCAGTGCACAAAGCAAGGTCCATAAAGACATCGGTGAGGGAGTTTGGGGTGAAGGAACTTGACTGGCCTGCACAGTCCTGACCTCAACCCAATAGGAACACCAATAGTCAATGTTTGACAACAATAGTCAAACATTTCCATGGACTCACTCCTATACCTAAACCCCTAAACCTTGTGGACAGCCTTCCCAGAAGAGTTGAAGCTCTAATAGCTGCAAAGGGTGGGCCAACTCAAAAATGAAACCCTACAGATTGGGACATTAAAGTTCATGTGCATGCAAAGGTAGGCGCCCCAATACTTTTGGTACTATAGTTTATATATATATATATATATATATATATATATATATATATATATATATATATATATATATATATATATATATATATATATATATATATACATATATATATATATATATATATATATATTACAATATATCAATTTACTGCCGACAAAAAGAGGATGTACTGGAAGCTAACAAAAATAGAGTATACTTATCATGGGCACAGTCATTATAGAAATGTGCTAAATATTTTTTTTTCCATACCTGCCTAAAAATTTTGCACAATAATGTATATACGGTATACCACAGGACTGTGCTCATGATCAGCATACCTTTATATATGCAACTTTGTTTTTCATTAGCTTCCAATATATCCTTCTGTTAGCCGTAAACTGATATAGGAATCACTTGGAGCAGAAAACAGTAAAAGGAGGAGTTATTTAGTGCATGTAATTTATGATAATGATGTATCAGCTTATTTGTATCACATTTGATCATTTCATGATATAAAGTTGTACAGTTACCAATTAATCATCAGCCCCTAGCTTAAAATGTTTTTAATTGACAGAATGGGGTCATATATAACACAATCTTTTTAAAGAGCAAAAAAAAAAAAACAGATACTTGCTAAACTAAATCTCTGAGGTTTATGTTATGAAAATAAAAATTAGACAAGAAAACATCTCAGAATTCAGGATAATGAAGCAATTTAACAGCCATAAATAGTTGCAGAAAAATATAGCTCCGAAAGAAAGGAAAAGGAAGATGATGGATAATTGTCCTGAAAAATTATGCCAAGAATAAACCTTTGTTCCATGAGTTTCAGTATATGATTGTTATAATTTATGTCCGCAATAAATTTAGAAAAGTTTACTTTGTTCCACTGGTAGGTAGGAGCCAAACTCCAGGCAGAAACAAAACACCAATTATTATAGTTATTTATTAATTAAAAAGTTTTATGCGACTTTTCTAAGTATCACAATTTGTTTCTGTGCAGCAGTGCTCAGACTAGGATGGGAGGACAAACAATGGGAGGCAATTAGGTGAGTTGATGTAGAGCTGTGAATGCTTTTGATGCATAGTGAGTTCATTGAATCCTGCTTTAAATCTGCAAAACCCAAAGTTAAGCCCCGTACACACGTACCGACGACCGATCGGCCGATTGTAGGCTTGTTAGTATGATGCTTCCGACAGCCGACAGCGCATTTTCGGCCGAACAGAATCTGTCGTGCAGGCATTAAAATTTTTGTTGGCCAACACCAGAACGGCCGATTGTTCGCCAGTCAGTACAGATTTCGGCCGACAGACAGCAGATTTGCAAGACTGGGCATGCTCAGAAAAGAAAAAAGACCAGGAAAGTTAACCATCACATGACATCACTTCTGCAGTCGGCTGTTGTTGGCCGACAAAATTCGTGTGCAGTCTTTTGCAGTTTTCAACAGACACGACAGCCCTGGACAAAAGACGGCCGATGTTTCGGCTGACGATCGGTACGTGTGTACGGGGCTTTAGGGACAAACCTAACTGAAGTCCATGGGAGACAAGTCTTGATACTGCATTCTGGTTACTTTCAAGGATAAGGCTTCGTGCACACAGCTTCGAGAGGACTGCACAGCAAGCATACATTTGGGAGTAATTTGTCTACCTGGTAGTCACAAGTGCAGCAAATAGCTCACTGCCAGTAGCCTGTCAAAATCAATGAAATACGCAGCTGCTGTAGAAAAAAATACTGTGCATCCAATTGGTACTTGCATACATGTATGTATCAGCTGCCCCAAATGTAGACAATCTGCATTCAGGGTAGTAGATACATCCCTGTAGGCAATTCTGATGTGTGTACTGTATACTGTATCTGCGTACAGCCACTGTATATTTCTTTATTTTTTTCTAAATCTGTTTATTAAGCATTAAACAGACAAATAAAATACAAAAAAACACAAACAATATCAAATCACAGTGGTGTAAGCTCGCGCAGGGGCAGCAGCAGAGAGGAGGTATGCAGTCCAAATGAACCACATGCGGGATTACGCATGAAGAACAGAAAATGGTGCGGCATCAGCAAACATGGATTTGTAGCTACACAGCAATACAGGCAAAGGTATACCATTAGAAAGGAGGGAGAGAGGGATGTCCCCACGGCCAATACACACATACTGTCTGTCATAAAGGTTAAGTAGTTAATAGTTACATAGTTAGTCAGGTTGAAAAAAGACACATCTAGTTCAACCAATAAAAAAAACCCCCAATCATACAATCCCATATACACAATCCTATACCCACAGTTCATCCAGAGGAAGGCGAACCCCCCCCCCCCCCCCAGCAAAGCATGATCCAGTTTGCTCCAGCAGGGGAACTAAATCCTACCTGATCCCCTGAGAGGCGATCGGATATTCCCTGGATCAACTTTACCTATAAATGTTAATATCCAGAGTTATTATGTTTATTTAGGAAAAAATCCAGGTCTTTTTTTAAAGCAATCTACTGAGCTGGCCAGAACCACCTCTGGAGGGAGTCTATTCCACATTTTCACAGCTCTAACTGTGAACAAACCTTTCCATATTTGGAGATGAAATCTCCTTTCCTCTAGACATAAAGAGTGCCCCTTGTTCTCTGTGATGACCTTAAAGGGTAACTCCACTTTCGTAGAGAAAAAAAATAGCAAATGAAAAAACAATATAGCATATGCAATTGAGACACAACTCATAATGTGATTGAATGTTATTAAAAATTACCTTTCCTTCTCAATCTGCAGCTGTTGTAATTTTCTGAAAATGCAATGCAATATGGCTACCTGGAGCTGTTCTGTACACAGAATGTATACTGACCACACTCCAGAAACTTAATTCCCTGCGTGTGTGATTGACTCACCAATTTTCTAAGAAGTCTGCCTAAGATACAAGTCAGATTTCTGGCATCCCCTGCAACAAAAATGTCATTACTTCCAATAGGAACATGTCTAAAAGAATGCAGGCCCAGCAGCTTTTCTCATTATTGCCCTGATGCTGCCACAGCTGATAAATAAGTATTAAACCACTCCCATTATACCCACTCAGCACAGAAGCACAGAGGAACAAACAGGGATTACTTCAGAATAACAAAAGGTAGGAATCTGCAACAAAGTTTGTTAAAATCCTTGTAATGTACATAATCCACCCAGAGGTGAATGTTTTTTTCTCAACAAAAGTGGAGTTACACTTTAAAGTAAATAACTCAACACTAGTTTCTCTATATGGACCCCTATGTATTTTTACAGGTTGATCATATCCACCCTTATTCTCCTCTTCTCAAGATGATGAATTCAGTTCCTCTAATCTTCCTCATAGCTGAGCTCATCAATGCCTCTTATCAGTTTGGTTGCCCTTCTCTGCACTTTCTCCAGTTCCCCGATATCCTTTTTGAGAACTGGTGCCCAAAACTGAACTTAATATTCCAGATGAGGTCTTACTTATAAATTGGACAGGGCAAAATGATATCTCTCTCTCTGCAGTCCATACCTCTCTTAATACAAGAAAGGACTTTGCTTGCTTTGGAAACCACAGCTTGGCATTGCATGCTATTATTAGGCTTGGGATCTACCAAAACCCCCAGATCCTTCTCCACCATTGATTCCCCAAGTTGTACTCCCCCTAGTATATTCTTAGCCTCCAAGTGCATAACTTTACATTTATCAACATTAAACCTCATTTGCCACATAGTCGCCCAATGAAACAGTGCATTGAGGTCAGCTTGTAAGTTGGATACTTCCTGTAAGGAAGTTATTCCACTGCATAGCTTGGTGTCATGTGCAAAGACTGAAATGGTACTTTTAATCCCAGACCCGATATAATTTATGAAGATATTAAAAAGTAAGGGTCCCAACACCGAACCTTGGGGTACACCACTGATAACCTTAGACCATTCAGAGTATGAATCATTAACCACTACTCTCTGAATTCTGTCTTTAAGACAGTTTTCTATCCATTTACAAACTGTGCGTGTGTGGGGAACTGTGTCAAATGCTTTTGCAAAAATCAGGCATACTACGTTCACAGCCACTCGTCTGTTCAAAGTGTTACTTACCTCCTCATAAAAAGAAATCAGGTTTGTTTAACAACTTCTGTCTTTCACAAATCCATGTTGTCTGTAGTTTAAAAAAATGTTTCAGGCAAGAACTCATCTATGTGGTCTTTTATTAAACTCTTCAGTATCTTCCTGACTATAGAAGGTAAACTAACAGGTCTATAGTTACTTGGTAAAGATTTTGATCCCTTTTTAACAATAGGCACCACATTGGCCCTACGCCAATTTAGTGGTACTATTCCAGTCATTACAGAGTCCCTAAAAATTAGAAACACAGGCTTTGAAATGACAGCACTCAATATTTTTTAGGATCTGAGGGTGGATGCCATCTGGTCTAGGTGCTTTATCTACCTATATTCTGTCCAATATTTCGGGACCGTGTGGCCTTTGAGCCATTGTGGATCATTTGGGGCTATGTTAATATAATCCCCATTATGGACATGAGCTCCCCATGCTCCTTTGTATAGACAGAGCTGAATAAAGTATTTAACACATTTGCCTTCTCTTTGTCCACAGTCACCCACTCCAGATTATTTTCTAAAGGGCCTACATGCTCAGACCTGATCTTTTCACTATTAATATATTTGAAGAATATTTGGGGGTTTGTCCTACTATCTTTTGCAATGGGTCATCAGTTTTGAATTTTTGTGTCCTTGATTTCCTTTTTACATATTCTTTATAACATTTAAACGATGATAGTGTTCCTTCATTGTTATATTTTTATAAAGCTCTTTTCTTATTATTTATAGCTTTTTTAACTTTGGCCGTGAGCCACATAGGTTTTGCTTTTAGCCTTTTAAAATTATTGTTAATGGGAATATACTTTGCAGTGAAAACATCAGTGAAAACATCATTAAGCATTCATTTCAGAAGCTGTAGAGGAATCAGCCAACCATTTGGACCAGACCCAATCATACTTTTTAGGGCAACCTCTTTTAGCATAAGTGTCTTTATAGAGAGGCAAGTTATTGTTTACTAGCTGTTTCCAAAAAGTGATCGAGGAAGGGGAGGATTTTTTCCAGTACAGCTTTTTGGCCTTCCTGGCATAAAAGAGAAGAAGGCTGGACAGTGTATATTCAGCCGCGATGGGAATAATGTGTTCCACCAGGCCCAATAAACAAATACTGATAGAGGATTGTAAAGGGACAGATATGAATTCAATGTTAAGGGAGGCCACCAATCTTGTGCAAAAAAAAAATGTTTTCGGCGCTCTGGATAACCTTTAGTGTGATAACTAAAATGTTGAAAAAATTGCAAGCGCGTTGCTAAATAAACAACAATTAAATATAAAAGATATAAGCTGCAGCCCCCAAAAAACACTACTAATTAGAGTCTGTATAGGAGTAATTTGTAGAATTGGGTATGGAATTGCTCCACTTAAAGTGCTAAATGTGCACATACTCTCAAATAAATATATAAAATAGGTAAATTTTATCACAAACAATACTGTGCAAAAAAATTAAATACTGTGCAAAAACCATAGTGCAAAAACAGCAAAAAGTGCAAGTGCTAATATTATACTAAGTGTTAATAAGTTATCAGTGTATTATTGTCCTTCAAAAGTGCATGCATTTTCATTTTAAATCTTCACATGGATTGCTGGTCCTTGTAGTGCCACCAATGAATCAGTGCTAACCCAGCACAATAAAGAGTCCAAGCATGTAGTAACCCCAAATCCTCCAGTGACCCCCACCACTCACCAGATAGCTACCTCCTTGCAACAGGGGCGTATCGCCTTTGGTTGGGAAAAAAATGCTTTTTCTTCTCTCCGAGGTCCTCCCTTAAGCTCCCCCTCATAGTCTCTGTGTGATCGTATCCTCTTTATGGCTCAATGGAATGCAAAATGATAATCCCCATAGTGTAAAACCATAGTTTACTTTATTAGAGAAAATAATATCCACTTACATTGCCATAGAAAATAACGCTCATATGGTCCAAAGCAGTGTAACGGAAGTGTATCCCGGCAACCCGTGGGCGTGTCTCTCTTCCCCACTTAGTGTGCCAGTTTGTAATGCCGCTGTCATGGCAACACCATAATTGCTCCACTCATTATGAAACCTCTTGTTTGGTTTCCATCACACATGAGATATATATACCCCAAGAAAGGGGATAATGGCCAAATGTGTTAAAGCTATAAAATACACTTTAGGCCAATAGTACGCCGGGTTGTTGTGATACTCTATGCATGCCATGCTATACAGTCCATAATATTAAATACAATACGTTGAAACCTTATTACCATGTAAGAAAATTCAAATAACTAATAATACCATTTAGATAGGTCAAAGGCTAAATATATTAAACCCATCAAAAAATTTAAATCAAATAAAATTGAAAAAAAATGGAGTAAAAATAAAATAAAAATAAAAATTACAAAAATTGAAATAAATACGAAATATATAATAAAAAATATTTGTAATAAAGTTCTCCAAAGGGGTAAAAGTTGCAAGGAATACATATATTATATATAGAAATTGTATGTACAAAATTAAATTAAATATGTACTAAAAAGGAGGGAACAAGAAACCAAAACTTATATATGATCTAGGATCCCTAGGTCTAAAGTGACACAATATGACGACACACTTAAGGCGGGACTTAGCGTCATTGCGACATTTCCAGTACGGGTCTGTGGAACGCAGAGCGTCCCGCACTTCCTGCTTGCCTTTGACCATATGAGCGTTATTTTCTATGTCAATGTAAGTGGATATTATTTTCTCTAATAAAGTAAACTATGGTTTTAAACTATGGGGAATTATCATTTTGTATTCCATTAAACCATAAAGAGGATATGATCACACAGAGACTATGAGGGGGAGCTTAAGGGAGGACCTCGGAGGGAAGAGAATAGCACCAATCTTGTACCTAATTTGCCACTGTATATTTCATCCTGTCATTGATTTTGACAAGCTGATGCCAGTGGGCTGTATGTTGCACCTGTGACTCCCAGACAGAGAATTACGCCTGAATGTTTGCTGTTTGGTCCTTTTGTGGCTGGGTGCATGGAGCCAAGCTGTTGTCAAAAATGGTGCTGCTATAGGGAGCATTTGACAAAGCAAGATAAAAGATTTTTTAAATATCACAGCAGGGAGAGGGTCCTTTTAATGTGACTTTGAGGGTGTCATTTCGGAAAAACACCTATCCTTAAATAATATACTTGGTCATTAGGCTGTATGGGGTGGTACGAAAAAATACAATTTTCATAGACTGCATCGGTGGCAATACATTCTGGCATCACAAATTTCGAATTTGTAATTTCTTTTTTTAAGCTTTTACATTCAGCTTGGCTTAAGTACAGTAGCAGCAGCCAAACTATTTCATTTCAACTTGAGACAAAAGCTTTTTTAGTTAGGTTTGGACACAACTCTATTCAGCGGTTAGAGGTCTGAATTGAATGGTGGAAGTAGCAATCACAACAGATCTAAACACTATGGGGAAGTTTAATCATTAAAAAAATAAGGACCTCAGCTTGTATAAATTGACAAGTGGCAAAACAGTTCAAGTCCCCATTCACGCCTGAGGGATTTGCTCCTCGTTTCTTGAAACAAGACAATGCTCAACATGAAGGTTTTCATGATTTTAATTGGTAACCCATCTACAAATGAACTTAATGCTGCAGCTTGTCATGCAAAAAAGCACATGAGTTTTAGTAGTAAAGTTTATGTGCCGAGTTTATTGCAGTACCACACTTAAACTTAAACTTCAGTAAAATGTCAAAACAGAGGACACAAAAACACTTCAAAACCCAATCCCACATTCCACAAACCCCCTCTCATCCCCGTGTCCCCAGTTGTCCCCAAAATATCAAAAATATAGACTTCAGAAATGAGTTTGGTAGAAATTGCCTAGCTGGGAAGGGCAGGCAGTAGCAAAATCTAGCTATACAATATCTATAGGCTGCCCGCATTTCCCCATTTTGAGTGAAGCCTTAAAGCAGACTTAAACCCAAAACCGAACATTTCTTTTATTGCAGCTTACTATTTATTGCAGTAGAGGGTTGAGACAAACCATTTACCACTGACGGGGTTGCTTACAATGATCAGCTTTTATGTATTTATGTAAAACCTGCATCCCAACAGAAAAAAAAATGCTTTTCTGTAACTACTTGTGTAACTACAGTGTAAGCTGCAGTTTATCTTCAATTTGTTAGTGTATCTAAATCTGCTAGTGCATCTAACACGCCTCTCCTCCCAGGTTAATAATGCTGTTGTCCAAAGGCGCCCTTGTGCTCTTTCATCCAGATTGGAGGCATTCTAATACAGGAGATGTGTTACTGACCAGATCAACAGGTGAAAACAGTAGGAAAGACCTAAAAAAAAGTAAACTAATGCTGCCACCACATCTAATTATTGATAAGTTGAAATATTTTCAATGAATGGCTCTCTCGTTCTGGGACAGTGTCATATGACATCTTCCCACGTTTACCGCGTTTGGGCGCCTGGGGGAGGGGGGTGCACGGCGCAGTGATCAGGGGTGCGTTCTGTCCCTGGGACACAATGCACCACAAATCCAGGTACAGAGCCGATGACAAGCCATTCACAGCTGATCACATATACACAAGGGAATTCTGGTTATCGGCATTGTTTTCCTCATGCTGACAGAGGAGAGCTGATCAGCAGCATTTTTGCACAGATAATTAGGGTACTGAATATCAGTGTCCTGATTATCAGTGCAGCCCCAACAGTGCCCATCAGCGATGCCAATCAGTGCCTCCCATCAGTGCCCATAAGTTCATGTCTATCAGTGCCCATTAATGCCACCCATCAGTGCCTATCAGTGCTGCATATCAGTGCCATCTATCACTGCCCATCAGTGCTGCATATACAGTGGGTACGGAAAGTATTCAGACCCCCTTAAATTTTTCACTCTTTGTTATATTGCAGCCATTTGCTAAAATCATTTAAGTTCATTCTTCTTCCTCATGAATGTACACATAGCACCCCATACTGACAGAAAAACACAGAATTGTTGACATTGTTGCAGATTTATTAAAAAAGAAAAACTGAAATATCACATGGTCCTAAGTATTCAGACCCTTTGCTCAGTATTTAGTAGAAGCCCCCTTTTGATCTAATACAGCCAGGAGTCTTTTTGGGAAAGATGCAACAAGTCTTTCACACCTGGATTTGGGGATCCTCTGCCATTCCTCCTTGCAGATCCTCTCCAGTTCTGTCAGGTTGGATGGTAAACGTTGGTGGACAGCCATTTTTAGGTCTCTCCAGAGATGCTCAATTGGGTTTAAGTCAGGGCTCTGGCTGGGCCATTCAAGAACAGTCACGGAGTTGTTGTGAAGCCACTCCTTCGTTATTTTAGCTGTGTGCTTAGGGTCATTGTCTTGTTGGAAGGTAAACCTTCGGCCCAGTCTGAGGTCCAGAGCACTCTGGAGAAGGTTTTTGTCCAGGATATCCCTGTACTTGGCCGCATTCATCTTTCCCTCGATTGCAACCAGTCGTCCTGTCCCTGCAGCTGAAAAACACCCCCACAGCATGATGCTGCCACCACCATGCTTCACTGTTGGGACTGTATTGGACAGGGGATGAGCAGTACCTGGTTTTCTCCACACATACCGCTTAGAATTAAGGCCAAAAAGTTCTATTTTGGTCTCATCAGACCAGAGAATCTTATTTCTCACCATGTTGGAGTCCTTCAGGTGTTTTTTAGCAAACTCCATGCGGGCTTTCATGTGTCTTACACTGAGGAGAGGCTTCCGTCGGGCCACTCTGCCATAAAGCCCCGACTGGTGGAGGGCTGCAGTGATGGTTGACTTTCTACAACTTTCTCCCATCTCCTGACTGCATCTCTGGAGCTCAGCCACAGTGATCTTTGGGTTCTTCTTTACCTCTCTCACCAAGGCTCTTCTCCTCCGATAGCTCAGTTTGGCCGGACGGCCAGCTCTAGGAAGGGTTCTGGTCATCCCAAACATCTTCCATTTGAGGATTATGGAGGCCACTGTGCTCTTAGGAACCTTAAGTGCAGCAGAAATCTTTTTGTAACCTTGGCCAGATCTGTGCCTTGCCACAATTCTGTCTCTGAGCTCTTCAGGCAGTTCCTTTGACCTCATGATTCTCATTTGCTCTGACATGCATTGTGATCTGGAAGGTCTTATATAGACAGGTGTGTGGCTTTCCTAATCAAGTCCAATCAGTATAATCAAACACAGCTGGACTCAAATGAAGGTGTAGAACCATCTCAAGGATGATCAGAAGAAATGGAAAGCACCTGAGTTAAATATATGAGTGTCACAGCAAAGGGTCTGAATACTTAGGACCATATGATATTTCAGTTTTTCCTTTTTAATAAATCTGCAACAATGTCAACAATTCTGTGTTTTTCTGTCAGTATGGGGTGCTATGTGTACATTCATGAGGAAGAAGAATGAACTTAAATGATTTTAGCAAATGGCTGCAATATAACAAAGAGTGAAAAATTTAAGGGGGTCTGAATACTTTCCGTACCCACTGTAAGTGCCTCCTCATCAGTGCCCTTCAGTGCTGTCTCATCAGTGCCCATCAGTGCCACCTCATCAGTGCCCATCAGTGCAGCCTATCAGTGCCCATCAGGGCAGCCTCATCAGCACACACCAGGGAAGGAGAAAAATGACTTGTTTCTAAAATTTTATAACAGCATCTAAGAAAAAAAACTTTTTTTTTTTTTTTGTTTTTTTAAATACCACCAAAAGAAAGCTCTATCTGTCTCAAAGAAATTATAAAACTTTTGTTTGGGTATGGTGCTGCATTATCGCGCAATTGTCACTCAAAGTGCGATAGTGTTGAAAGCTGAAAATTGGCCTTGGCAGGAAGGGGGTAAAAGTCCTAGTAGGCAAGTGGTTAAAAAAACCATTGACTACTAACTAGTGAAAACAGCCCCTTCCTTTGGTTCATGGCCTCGCCAAATCCCACATGAACATTTTACAACTCAACATTAGAGATGTCCCAAATTCTTTTCCGGCAAACAGTTCCCGGCGAACATCGCTTGTTTGCGTTCGCCGCTGCGGGCGAACATATGCGATGTTTGGCCCGCCCCCTATACTTCATCATTGAGCAAACTTTGACCCTGAACCTCACAGTCAGCAGACACATTCCAGCCAATCAGCATACCCTCCCTCCCACACCCTCCCACCTCCTATAAAAAAGCAAGGACAGCATCCATCTTAGATCATTCTGAAGCTGCAGTGTTAGTGAGAGCAGGGAGAGTGCTGCTGCTGCTTTTAATAGGGAAATTGTTAGCTAGGCCAGTGTTCTGTGTCCACTCCTGCTGTAAGGACAGCGTCCTGACAGCACCCCAAAAAGCCCTTTTTAGGGCTGGTATTTCAGTCAGCTTTTTTTATATATATATATATATATATATATATATATATATATATATATATATATATATATTGCAGTTGCCTGCCCGCCATGTGTGAGAGGCCACAGACCCACAGACTGTACTGTGTGCACACCACTCATATCAGGTGGCACAGTACCTTGCAGTTAAAAAAATAATCTATTTTTTCCTCTGTCATAATTGCAGTTGCCTGTCAGTGAGTGTCAGGTCCACAGACTGTACTGTGCCCACTGCCCACCTCTCATATACGGTGGCACAGCACCTTGAAAATCAAAAAATAATTTATTTTTTATAATTGCAGTTGCCTGCTAGTGAGTGTGAGGTCCACAGACTGTACTGTGCCCACTGCCCACCTCTCATATACGGTGGCACAGCACCTTGCAAATCAAAAATAATGTATTTTTTATAATTGCAGTTGCCTGCCAGTGAGTGTCAGGTCCACAGACTTTACTGTGCCCACTGCCCACCTCTCATATACGGTGGCACAGCACCTTGCAAATCAAAAAATAATTTATTTTTTATAATTGCAGTTGCTTGCCAGTGAGTGTCAGGTCCACAGACTGTACTGTGCCCACTGCCCCCCTCTCATATACGGTGGCACAGCACCTTGCAAATCAAAAAATAATTTATTTTTTATAATTGCAGTTGCCTGCCAGTGAGTGTCAGGTCCACAGACTGTACTGTACCCACTGCCCAACACTCATATAGTGTGGCACAGCACCTTGCACGCATAGTACCACTAATCTATAAAAAAAATCACAGGCAGAGGCAGACCAACCATCTTTTTCCATCTCCCAGTTGCTAAAATCTATTCCATACACCGGCTCCTGATAGGGATTAAACTGATAAGAATAGTACTACTTAAAACACCACTCATATAGGATGGTACAGTACATTGCACGGCGCACGCGCAGTGCCCCAAATTGGAAGTAAGAGGACAGACCAACCATCTTTTTCCATCTCCCGGTTCCTAAAATCTATTCCATACACCGGCCCCTGATAGGGGACGTAACAGGGATTAAACTGATAAGAACAGATTTTTTTTAATTGAAAAAAAAGAGGACAGCCTCTGCGGAGCTGGGTATTTTTTCGGCCGCGTTACTGAATGCTCATGCACAATGGCTGTAGGCTAATGCGTCCTTTTGCGGAGGTGACAAACCTGGTCAGTCAAACCTAAGCCCTGTGAAGAGTGCTGGATCAGGCCGTAGATGAGCATGAAGAGGAAGAGTTGTGGTCCCCATCACCACCAGAACCAGCCTTGTCGTTGTTGATTGCTGGACCTGTGGCAACGCAGAGAGAGGAGTCTGAAGAAGAGAAGTCAGAGGAGGAAGGTGGCTTTGAGGAGGTGGAAGACCAACCACAGCAGGCGTCCCAGGGGGCTTGTTGTCACCTTTTGGGGACCCTTGGTGTTGTACGTGGCTGGGTGGAGGAAGAGACCTTCAATGACGTCAGTGAGGACAAGGAACAGGACATGGCTAGCTTGGTATCCAACCTTGTGCAAATGGGGAGTTTGCTGTTGTGCAAATGGACTGACTGACTGTTAAAATGGGGAGTTTGGTCTGTCAGAGTTTGATCTGTCACTGTGAAGCGGGCGTAACCCTTACACTACCTGATCGATACAACATCATACCTGATGGTATACACACACTGGATGTTTTAAAGCACGTTATTACAAATAATTTAGGAATGTTAGGTGATTTATGCCCTTTATGGATTAAAACCCGACTCTGCGTCAACTATGTAATTTTCCATGGGAGTTTTGCCATGGATCCCCCTCCATCATGCCACAGTCCAGGTCTTAGTCCCCTTGAAACAACTTTTCCATCACTATTGTGGCCAGAAAGAGTCCCTGTGGGTTTTACAATTCGCCTGCCTATTGAAGTCTATGGCGGTTCGCCCGGTTCGCCTGTTCGCTGACATTTGCGGAGGTTCGCGTTCGCCGTTCGCGAACGGCAAATTTTATGTTCGCGACATCTCTACTCAACATCACAGGTTTTTTACGTTTTTTTTTTCCTTCTGGTAAACATTATTTACAGATTTATATTTTTATACTTTTCATTTTAAAATTATTTTCTTGTGTTTTGGTCATGCAAACATGTCCAGGGATGGCATGGTATGTCAGAGAGGGGGGATTTATGACTAGGGATGATCGAACGGTTCGGGTCCACCATCGGTTCGGCCCGAACATTGGGTGTTCGAGGTTCGGCCGAATTTAGAACTTTTTGCCCAAAAAGTTCGGAATTCGGCAACCAGAACCGCCCAAAATGCAATGCTTCAGGAAATGGGCTTTAAAAGCCCGTGATTGGACCAGAACCATTAGCAAAAGCCAATTGAGGGGGCAGGAGAATGCTAGGAATGTGATTGGAGTGACTAGGGGGTCCCTAGACCAATCATTAGTGAATACGCCCCCCAGTATATAAGATCGCCCCCGCCATATTCCCAGCATTGTTATACTGGACATGGAAGAGAGTGGAAGCAGTTCTGTTAATTTTACTTTAAAAGTGTCATTTAGCTATTTTTAGTGTGAGGAAAGGGATATCTAGTGTAGTTAGAGTGCTCCTTTACACTTAAGTTAGCTTCAAAAATTTAGTTTCTGTAGGGAAAGTGTTAAGTGTCAGGGGACCGTAGTGTAGTGTAGGGTTAACTGACAGTGACTGCTATGGCAGGGTGACAAAACCCTTCCATAGCAGGGTGACCGCTATAGAGAAATGATCATTTCCTGACAGACTCCATGGCAGCATACGTATCGGGTTTGGCCCCGCCTCCAAACCTACCCATAGGACCTCACTCCCATAAATCTTTGCTCCTGTTCAGCACACGTGTTCTTTTTTTGTCCTCCAAAGGATTACCTGATATCCTACCTGAAGATGGATTCCGGGTGATGGATGGCTCTACCTGTCGGGTATGGAGCTCTCCAATAAGCCCCAGCTGCTGCGGGGTATGGAGGAGGGGCGAAGATGTAGCAGCCTTGGCCAAAAAGCCCAGCTGCTGCGGGTGGCCGGTACCCTTGAAAGAGATAAGTCCGGTGTGCATCCATCCCTGGTGGTCTGCGGTTCGTGAGTACACTCCATGGCAGCTATGTTATATGCTTATATTTGCCTTTGTTTATATGTTTTTTCTCTTACCTGGTCTTTCCTGCCTTCCCTGGTGGCTAGTGGTCCGGGGCCGGTCAGCGGTTCACTTCCTGACCGGCCGCCGGTGCGGTGCGCTACTGCGCATGTGCGGCGCCTCCAGAACGAGGCTTGGTTCTCGCGCGTGCGCAGTAAGAGCGCGGCGCATGCGCAGTGAGTTGGCGTCGGCGGCGAGCGCTGATGACGTCACCAGGCGCCATATTTAAACCCCAGAACTGTCAGCAGTGTTGTGTTTATACACACTGCTGATACTGGGTGTTCCATACTCCGCATCTGATCGGTTTTTGGACGCCTGCTGTTCGTTGCCGCTCTGCCTGCTAACCTCTGGTTCTTGGTGAGTACTGGCCCCAGTTTGGGAGCCTCCCCCCCCCTCCTCTTTTGCTGGTTTTCTGACATTGCTGTCCGGCTCATTCTTGTAGGTCAGCATCAGAATGGAAGCTACTTTGCCCTCCGGTGGTCAGCCCGCCCCTAACAGGTATTTGGGGCTTCTTAGTGGGGCTGTGGGTTATAGGGGGTGGGGGTAGGAACTCAAGTGTTCCTAGCTTCCTGTCTGTTTTTTTTTTTTTTTTTTTCTGTTTTTTCTCTTGTTCACAGCCCTCCTCGTTCAGAGACTAGGCACTCTTCTCAAAGAAGTGAAAGACGCTCAAGCTCTCGCCACCGGCACTCTACAGGAAAGTCCCGTTCGGGCTCACATCATCAAAAATCATCTACTTCAGCCAGCCACGCACGGAGACCTGACAAAGCAGGTTGCAGAGGCTGTGGCGCTAGTGTCCCGGAGAGGAAGCTTTTCTGTGATAGATGTTTCTCCCAGGCTGCGGGAGAAAGGGATACTTCCGATCAGCGCATTGAGGCTTTGGTCAAGAGAGTGGTTAAGGACTCTTTGGCAGAGTTGGGTGTCAGTCGTTCTCAAGACACTGCAACGGCTTCCCCAAGCCCCTCCCCTGTAGCACTACAGGTACAGGAAGATTTCGAGTCAGCCCACACAAGCCATCAGTCGATGCTCTTGTCAGGTAGCGACTCTGAAGATGAGGATCCCTGCTTGGGTTTTGAATATACCTTGGTGCCTTCCCTGGTTAAAGCGGTCAGAGAGACCTTAAATTGGGAGGAGTCAGCTGTTCCCCCTCCCAAGCAGAAGAAGTACTTTAAACAGCTCAATAAGGAGCGTGTTAATTTTCCCTTCCTGGGAGAGTTGGGTGAAATCATCTTGGAGGAGTGGAAAAAGGTGGAACGTAAGAATTCCTTAGTATCCAAGATGGCTAAACTTTACCCCTTCAAAGAGGATGATGTGAAACATCTTGAGTCCCCTCCCCTAGTTGACGCAGCAGTCATGAGACTGGTCAAGCACGTGACCCTTCCCTTAGAGGATACGGTCTCATTTAAAGACCCGTTGGACCGAAGGATGGACTCTGATTTGAAGAGAATCTACCTTACAGCAGGTATGGCCTGTAAGCCAGTCCTGGCTTTGGCTGCTCTATCCAAGGCCATGGAGTCTTGGGCTGATGTGGTAGACGAATCGGTCAGATCTGTTTCGGAGGAGGTGGCCAGAAGCGCTCCAATCCAGGAGCTTAGGCTGGGCGCGTCGTTCCTTGGGGAGGCTTCCATAGACTTGATCCGTCTATTGGCAAGAGTTATGCTGTCCTCGGTCACAGCTAAGAGAGCTCTTTGGCTCCGCCCTTGGGTGGCGGATCCGGCATCAAAGCAAGTTTGGTGCCGTATTCCCTTTGAGGGGTCCTCCCTTTTCGGGAATAAACTGGACGAGGCCATAACCCGGGCTACAGGCGGTAAGTCTGGGTTTCTTCCCCAGGATCGGCGCCAGTTCAACGTCAAGAAAGGACAGCCTACCAGAAAATTTGTGCCTGACCGGGCCAGGGAAGCTCGTTCTTATAGACCTGGTCGGGAGTTCAACCGGAACTGGAGATCCAGACAGTCTTCCAGGAAGACGACAAAGAATGTCTCCTCTGGGGACCGCGAGCCCACTAAGTCCTTTTGAAGGTGGGCCCGCTCAGACATGTCGGGTGGGTGCACGTCTACGCTCCTTCCGACATGTCTGGGCGGCTTCGATTCAGGACCCCTGGGCCGTCAGGACGGTGTCTTCAGGCCACAAGTGGGTCTTCAAGGAGAGGCCAGGCTCAAGGTTCCTGCCTACTGCCATACCATGTCTAGAAGAAAGGCGTCAGATTTTGTTTTCTTACGTCGAAGCTCTCATTGCTCAAGGGGCTGTCATCTCCGTTCCAGAGTCAGAGCGAGGCCAAGGAATATATTCTCCGCTCTTTCTGGTCCAAAAGAAGAACGGATCATGGAGACCAGTAATAGATTTGACCTTCTTGAACAAATTCATAAAAAAAGAAAGGTTCAAAATGGAGACCCTGTTGTCCATACAGCAGTCAGTCCAGCCGGCAGATTGGATGGTGTCCATCGACTTGAAAGACGCCTACTTTCATGTCCCTGTGGACGAAGATTTTCAAAGGTTTCTCCGGTTCGAAGTGGGAGGATTACATCTTCAGTTTATCTGTCTCCCATTCGGGCTCTCAACATCTCCACGGACCTTTTCAAAAATCTTATTGGCCGTGGTAGCCCTACTGAGATTGAAAGGTATCCGTCTTCACCACTATTTGGACGATCTACTCCTGTTGTCCCAAGACAGAGACCAACTATTAGTTCATCTGGAGCAGGTCGTGTCCACTCTCCAGAAGTTTGGTTGGTTACTCAACAAGGAGAAGAGTCACCTGATTCCAACTCAGTCCCTGATCTACTTGGGCGCTCTGTTCGACACAGAGAAGGCGACTATCTCTCTTCCAGAGGAAAAGATAGGGACTCTCCGAGACAGGATTCGCTTTGCCCTCTCATCCTCTCATCTTCAGGCACGTCAATGTCTGAAGGTGATCGGGACTATGGTCGCAGTAGTCCCCATGGTGAAGTGGGCCCTGTGGAGGATGAGACCCTTTCAGAAGGGATTCCTTCAGCAATGGGATACGTGGCATCTGGATCAACGCATCTTCCTAACCCCTTCAATGAGAGCGAGTCTTCCTTGGTGGCTATGCAGAGACCACCTGCTGAACTGCCACTCTCTGAAACCAGCTCCGTGGGTAGTGGTTACCTCGGACGCCAGCAACATAGGCTGGGGTGCCCACTGTCTGTCGGAGGTGGCACAGGGCAGGTGGGAGTTTTCCACTCGAGGAATAGTATCCAACATACTAGAACTCCGAGCAGCATTCCAAGCTCTTCGAGCATTTGCTCACCTGACAAAAGACCAACCTGTCATGCTGCGCCTGGACAACACCTCAGCAGTGGCATACATCAGGAAACAAGGGGGTACACGCAGCTGGTCCCTATTGAGGGAAGTGGAGCCGATTATGTCCTGGGCACAGAAAAATCTCTCGAATCTTTCAGCGGTTTATGTTCCAGGAGTCCAGAATGTCAAAGCAGACTTCTTGTCCAGAGTGGATCTGGACAACAACGAGTGGTCCCTTCACAAGGAAACGTTCGACTGGATCCTAACATTGGGGTTTTCTCCAGAGGTAGATCTCTTCGCCTCCCCCTGCAATCACAAACTGCCGAAGTACTACTCAAGATTCAGAGATCCACAAGCATCAGGGATAGATGCACTCTCGGATCAGTGGAGATTCCACAGGGCATACGCCTTCCCACCAATTCCGATTGTGTTGCAGTTCCTTCGGAGACTCAGGTCGGAGCCAGTGGAGGTAGTGGCGGTGATTCCCTTCTGGCCGAACAGGCCATGGTTTCCCCTTCTGACGCTACTCAGTGTCCAAGATCCAATCCCGCTACCCTTCAGACCGGACCTGTTGTCCCAGGGGTCTGTACTCCATCCATGCCCAGACCGTTTACATCTCAAGGTCTGGATGTTGAGAGGAGGAGGTTACAGGCTTTAGGCTGTCCAGAAACGGCAATCTCGACACTACTTAGTGCTAGAAGAAGCTCAACGAACAGGGTGTATCAGAGAATCTGGGAAAAATTTTCTGCACAACTGAATACAAGGCCTGATCCTCAATCTTCAATTAAGATCCAGGATGTATTGAGCTTTCTCCAATCAGGACTGGATTTGCCTCTATCAGTGAGTTCGCTCAGAGTCCAGGTCTCGGCTATTTCTGCTTTTACAGGGATCTCCTGGGCCACTCATGCCCTAATTCGTCAGTTCTTCCAAGGGGCAGTGAGAATCAGACCTCAGAGAAAACCCAGGTTTCCCAAGTGGGATCTGCCACTAGTTCTGGATTTCCTGGCGAGTCAAATTCAAGACATGTTTGATTCTTTGACCATAAGAGAGCTTACACTGATAACAGTGTTTCTGGTGGCTATAACCTCAGCAAAAAGAGTGTCGGAAATTGGGTCCTTTGGGACACAAGAGCCTTTCTTAACCTTTTTTCCTGACAGAGTGGTGCTCATCCCCATGCTGGATGCGAGACCAAAAAGGACCTCTGTCTTCCATGAAAACATAGAAACAGTATTACCAACCTTTAGACAGGAAGAGGAAGAATCTTCGGTTCATCCGCTGGATGTTGGAGAGTGTATTAAGAGATATTTAAATGCCACTTCCTCTTTCAGAAAATCAGAACATCTTTTCGTTACCTTTTATGGAAAAAACAAAGGTTCAAGAGCCTCGACGAGATCCATTTCCTCTTGGATCATCCAGACCATCCAGTGGGCTTATAGGGCTAAGGGCTTGACCCCTCCAGCAGTAGTTACAGCTCATTCGACGCGGAGCATCTCTACCTCCTGGGCAGTATCCAGACATGTGGCTCCTGAAGTCATTTGCAGAGCAGCATCGTGGTCCTCTATTAACACTTTCTTATCCCATTACTGTGTTGAGCCAGCGGCTCTTTCTTCTGTGAATTTTGGTTTGCAAGTCCTGTCTGTTTGACAAAATGCATTAAAACTTTTCTGTTCAGCACCTGCCCACCCTGTGTGTACGGCGAGTTATTTCCCGATACGTATGCTGCCATGGAGTCTGTCAGGAAAACGGAAAATTTATATCAAATACTTACCGTAATTTTCCTTTCCTGATGGACTCCATGGCAGCAGGAGTTCCCTCCCGGATTTCTGTGGAGGATAGTTACAGAACACGTGTGCTGAACAGGAGCAAAGATTTATGGGAGTGAGGTCCTATGGGTAGGTTTGGAGGCGGGGCCAAACCCGATACGTATGCTGCCATGGAGTCCATCAGGAAAGGAAAATTACGGTAAGTATTTGATATAAATTTTCCGTTTTCTCTGCTTCGGGACAGGTATGTGGCTTCTCACCAGCAAGCATTTTTTAATGCTGCAGGGGCTGCCACTGCCAGTGCTTTTTTGAGGACATGTTTGATGTCAGACATGACATCTGAATATGTGTATAGGGGGTATATATAGACATATATGTCTGAATATATACCCCTAGACATATATAGGTGTGATAGTAGCAGAAATAAATGCTTGCGCTAATGAAATCATTTACAGTAATATATTTCTGCTACTATCACACCTATATATGTCTAGGGGTATATATTCAGACATATATGCCTATATATACCCCCTATACACATGTTCAGATGTTTTGCCTGCCTCAAAAGAACCCCAAAAAATGCCAAAAAAACGCTAGTGTCAAAAAAAAAAAAAATGCCCAGGTGTGTTTTTGCTGGCATTTTTTGGGGGGTTTTGGAGGCAGGCAAAACATCAGAACTTGTGCACAGTACCACTATACACAAGTTCAGATGTTTTGCCTGCCTCAAAAGAACCCCAAAAAATGCCAAAAAAAACGCTAGCGTCAAAAAAAAAAATGCCCAGGTGTGTTTTTGCTGGCATTTTTTGGGGGGTTTTGGAGGCAGGCAAAACATCAGAACTTGTGCACAGTACCACTATACACAAGTTCAGATGTTTTTCCTGACTGCAAAGAACCCAAAAAAATGCCTGCTATTAAACCGGCAAGGTGTTACAGCAGAGAAGCCATATTCCTGTGCTTAAAGTTTTCTAATACAAACGATCTTTTTTTTTATGGTTCTGGACATGCTACAGAGCTGAAACTTCACAGGTACACCTTTTAGACCCCCCAGACACAAAATCACACAAAAAAAAGTTCTTAAAAATTGTCATTTTTGATAAAAAAGCCAATTATTGAAAAATTAAAAAAAAAAAAAAAAAGAGATTTTTTGATTTTTACTTTGGATTTAGTATCTGGGGGGTCTAAAAAGTGTACATGTGAAGTTTCAGCTCTGTAGCATGTCCAGAACCCCCCAAAAATTAGCATTTTCTTATAATTTTTATTAGAACAGGAATACGGCTTCTCTACGGCGCTTTTTCTTGCATTTATCGGGCATTTTTGGAGGCAGGCATGACTTTTTTTGGATTTAGTGTCTGGGGGGTCTAAAAAGTGTACCTGTGAAGTTTCAGCTCTGTAGCATGTCCAGAACCAGAAAAAAAGATAATTTTTCAGTAGAGCAGGGATGGTGGGACCCCTCTTTTACACTTATATGATCTTTTTTTGGGGTTCTGGACATGCTACAGAGCTGAAACTTCACAGGTACACCTTTTAGACCCCCCAGACACAAAATCACACAAAAAAAGTTCTTAAAAATTGTCATTTTTGATAAAAAAGCCAATTATTGAAAAATTAAAAAAAAAAAAAAAAAAAGAGATTTTTTTATTTTTACTTTGGATTTAGTATCTGGGGGGTCTAAAAAGTGTACATGTGAAGTTTCAGCTCTGTAGCATGTCCAGAACCATAAAAAAAAAAGATCGTTTGTATTAGAAAACTTTAAGCACAGGAATATGGCTTCTCTGCTGTAACACCTTGCCGGTTTAAAAGCAGGCATTTTTTTGGGTTCTTTGCAGTCAGGAAAAACATCTGAACTTGTGTATAGTGGTACTGTGCACAAGTTCTGATGTTTTGCCTGCCTCCAAAATCCCCAAAAAATGCCAGCAAAAACACACCTGGGCATTTTTTTTTTTGACGCTAGCGTTTTTTTTGGCATTTTTTGGGGTTCTTTTGAGGCAGGCAAAACATCTGAACATGTGTATAGGGTGTATATATAGGCATATATGTCTGAATATATACCCCTAGACATATATAGGTGTGATAGTAGCAGAAATATATTACTGTAAATGATTTCATTAGCGCAAGCATTTATTTCTGCTACTATCACACCTATATATGTCTAGGGGTATATATTCAGACATATATGTCTATATATCCCCCCTATACACATGTTCAGATGTTTTGCCTGCCTCAAAAGAACCCCAAAAAATGCCAAAAAAAAACGCTAGCGTCAAAAAAAAATGCCCAGGTGTGTTTTTGCTGGCATTTTTTGGGGAATTTTGGAGGCAGGCAAAACATCAGAACTTGTGCACAGTACTACTATACACAAGTTCAGATGTTTTTCCTGACTGCAAAGAACCCAAAAAAATGCCTGCTATTAAACCGGCAAGGTGTTACAGCAGAGAAGCCATATTCCTGTGCTTAAAGTTTTCTAATACAAACAATCTTTTTTTTTCTGGTTCTGGACATGCTACAGACCTGAAACTTCACATGTACACTTTTTAGACCCCCCAGATACTAAATCCAAAGTAAAAATCAAAAAATCTCTTTTTTTTTTTTTTTTTTTTTAATTTTTCAATAATTGGCTTTTTTATCAAAAATGACAATTTTTAAGAACTTTTTTTGTGTGATTTTGTGTCTGGGGGGTCTAAAAGGTGTACCTGTGAAGTTTCAGCTCTGTAGCATGTCCAGAACCAGAAAAAAAGATCATATAGGTGTTAAAGTTAAAGGAGGCTCCCGAACCACATCCCTGTTCTACTGAAAAATTATCTTTTTTTTTTTTCATGGTTCTGGACATGCTACAGAGCTGAAACTTCACATGCACACCTTTTAGACCCCCCAGATACTAAATCCAAAGTAAAAATCAAAAAAATCTCTTTTTTTTTTTTTTTAATTTTTCAATAATTGGCTTTTTTATCAAAAATGACAATTTTTAAGAACTTTTTTTTGTGTGATTAATAGTTAATGGGGCATGACCCAGAACCCTAGGCACTTTTTAGGGGCATTTATTGGGTTTTAGGGCTTAAAAATGGTGTTTTTTGATTACAGAAGTTCGGGTCCCATTGATTTCAATGGGGTTCTGAAATCCGGGCCGAACTTTCGTGAAGTTCGGGTGTTCTGGTCGAACCGAACTTTTCAAAAGTTCGATCATCCCTATTTATGACTAAGAAGCTGACTTTTTATGATAAGAATCAGGCCTAAATCACAGAGGACTGCCAAACACCCTCTGCAGTTGGTATTCATAAAATCATTGTACCTTTTTTATATGTTTAAGTAAGAAATGACCAAATTCTTTATGGGTATATGGGCATAGAACAGAGGGTTGTGGTGTAAGGGGTGTATAGTAGAGATGTTCTGAACTGTTCGCCTGCGAACAGTTCCCGGCAAACTTCGCATGTTCGCGTTCGCCTCTGCGGGCGAACATATGCGATGTTCTGTCCGCCCCCTATACTTCATCATTGAGGCAAACTTTGACCCTGTACCTCACATTCAGCAGGCACATTCCAGCCAATCAGCATACCCTCCCTCCCAGACCCTCCCACCTCCTATAAAAAAGCAAGGGCAGCATCCATCTTAGATTCATTCTGAAGCTGCAGTGTTAGTTAGAGCAGGGAAAGTGCTGCTGCTGAATTAATAGGGAAATCATTAGCTAGGCCAGTGTTCTGTGTCCACTCCTGCTGTAAGGACAGCATCCTGACAGCACCCCAAAAAGCCCTTTTTAGGGCTGGTATATCAGTCTGCTTTTATTTATTTTTTTTCTATATATTTATCAGGCAATTTTGGAGGCAGGCATGACTTTTTTTGGATTAGTGTCGGGGGGGGGGGGGGTCTAAAAAGTGTACCTGTGAAGTTTCAGCTCTGTAGCATGTCCAGAACCAGAAAAAAAAGATCATGTAGGTGTAAAAGGAGGGTCCCACCATCCCTGCTCTACTGAAAAATGATCTTTTTTTCTGGTTCTGCACATGCTACAGAGCTGAAACTTCACAGGTACACTTTTTAGACCCCCCCCCCCAGACACTAATCCAAAAAAAGTCATGCCTGCCTCCAAAAATGCCCGATAAATGCCTGCAGGAAAAAACGCTGTAGAGGAGCCGTATTCCTGTTCTAATAAAAATTATAAGAAAAATGCTAATTTTTGGGGGGTTCTGGACATGCTACAGAGCTGAAACTTCACAGGTACACTTTTTAGACCCCCCAGACACTAAATCCAAAGATTTCTTTTTTTTTTTTAATTTTTCCAATAATTGGCTCTCTATTAAAAATGACAATTTTTAAGAACTTTTTGTGTGATTGATAGTCCCTGGGGCATGACCCAGAACCCTAGGCACTTTTTAGGGACATTTATTGGGTTTTAGGGCTTCAAAATGGTGTTTTTTGATTACCGAAGTTCGGGTCCCATTGATTTAAATGGGGTTCTGAAATCCGGGCCAAACTTTTGGGAGGTTCAGGTGCTCTGGTCGAACCGAACTTTTCAAAAGTTCGATCATCCCTAACTGTAACCCTAATACTATGTATCAAATCCGAACCCTAACCCTATGTATATAACCCTAACCCTATGTATATAACCCTAGGCCTAACCCTAACCCTCTAACCCTAATCCCCTAATGCTAACCCTAGGTATCTAACCCTATGAATCTAACCCTAACCCTAAGTATCTAACCCTAACCCTAACCCTTAACCCCCAATCCTAGCCCTAGACAAGCCCTAACCCTAACCCAAACCTAACCCTAACCACTAACCCCTAACCTTAACCCCTAATCCTAACCACTAACCCTAACCCTAACTCTAACCCTAACCCTAAACTATAACCCTAACCCTCTAACCCCAACCCTAACCCTCTAACTATAACCATAAACCTAACTGTAACACCATAACCCTCTAACCCTAACCCTTACCCTAACCCTAACACTCTAACCCTAACCCTAAGTATCTAACCCTATCCCTAACTCTAACCCTAACCGTAAGTATCTAACCCTAACCCTAACCATAAGTATCTATCCCTAACCCTAAGCCCTAACCCTCTAACCATAACCCTAACCCTCAAACCATAACCCTAACCCTTACCCTAAACCTAACCCTAATCCTAACGCTCTAACCCTAAGTATCTAACCTTTACCCTAACCCTCTAACCCTAACCCCCTAACCCTAACCCTCTAACCTTAACCCTAGCCCTAAAAATAACCCTAGCCCTAATTCTAACCCTAACCCTCTAACCCTAACCCTCTAAACCTAGCACTAAAAAAAACCCTAACCATAGCCGAAACCATAGCCCTAACCCTAATGCTAATCCTAACTCTAACCCTAGCTCTAGGCCTGACCCTAACCCTAACGCTAACCCTAAGCCATAACCCTTAACCCTAACCTTTAACCCAAACCCTAAACTCTAACCCTAACCCCAAACCCTATCCAACCTTAAAACAAACTCTATCTAACCCTAACCCCCCTAACCCTAAATTCTACCCCTACCCCTAACCCTCTAACCCTAACCCTCTAACCCTAAGCACTAAAAATAACCCTAGCCCTAACCCTAACCCTAGCCCTAAGCCTAATTCTAACCTTAACTCTAACCCTAGCCCTAGGTCTGACCCTAACCTTAATGTTAAACCCTAAGCCATAACCCTAAACCTAACCCTAACCCTTAAAGCCCAGTTCCCATTTTGGTCGGTTCTGGTCTGTTTGTGGTTGTTTGCGGTGCGTTAAACAGGGAGTTGGGTCTGTCAGAGTTTGGTCTGTCACTGTGAAGCGGGCATAACCCTTACACTACCTGATTGATACAACATCATACCTGATCGTATACACACACTGAATGTTTTAAAGCACGTTATTCCAAACAATTTAGGAATGTTAGGTGATTTATGCCCTTTATGGATTAAAACCCGACTCTGCGTCAACTACGTAATTTTCCATGGGAGTTTTGCCATGGATCCCCCTCTGGCATGCCACAGTCCAGGTGTTAGTCCCCTTGAAACAACTTTTCCATCACTATTGCGGCCAGAAAGAGTCCCTGTGGGTTTTAAAATTCGCCTGCCTATTGAAGTCTATGGCGGTTCGCGAACATTTGCGGAGGTTCGCGTTCGCCGTTCGCTAACGGCAAATTTTAGGTTTGCGACATCACTAGTGTATAGTCTTTTGGGGGCACGTTTTTTTTTCTCAAAGGATGCAGTGAAGCATTGCAACCAGGCAGCTCTTAAACAGACTGCCAGCAACAACTACCTGATGCACTCATATCTCCCGAAACTAAAGGCTATAATCTAAAAAAAAGTGGGAAAAGACTCCAATCAATACAAAAAGTAGCTATTTATTAGGTGTTGTGGACAGATAGTGGTCCTTAAAATGATTTTTGGGTGTGCAGATCTGTGTACACAGACAGACATAGGAAAATGTACACCAGCACTGCAAATCAAAGAATTCAACTATAGTTTGTTAAGGTAGATGTGAAAACTAAAACCAATCAACCAACCAACAAACCAACCAACCGCTTAAATCTTATAAAAGCTATGGGCTGACACAATGCTCTGACCCTGTCTCCCACAGTTGTCACATTCTCTCCCAAACAAAATTATATGCCACTGTGCTGATGCACATTGTCCACACATATTTCACAGTTATCCATTTCATTATATAATTTTGACCTTCTATTAAAATAGAAGGAAGGTCTTGTCTACTAACCCCCCCCCCCCAAAGTTAAATTACCTGGGAAGGTTATTTAAAGCAAAAAAATACTTACATGTGCAATTCCAGAAGATTTAACACACTATCAGTTGAAGCCTGGACACCAAAAAGTATGAAATTCAGTATCAGACCAAAAAACACAATTTTAGGTTAGGACTCAAGTATTATATTACCAAATATTATTTAAAAATATAAAAAAACAAAAAATCCACAGCCCCGAGTCATCTGTCAGAATGTATCAGAAGTTTAATTATATACCACATGTAATTGAAATTGTGTTAAAAACCATGGTCAACATTATTTTAGGAGCCATGGCCAATGTTATCGTGCTGCCTCCTATAATAGCTGGGTGCTCGATATTCCAGCAGAATGCACTCCTGCTCACTGCAGGGAAATATTCTAATGAAATTTCAAGCACCCAGCTATTCCAGAAAGTGATAAAGCATCTTGATGTTACCAGCAACCCCTTGAAGCTTTGGAAGTCAGAGCCGAGATAAATAATTTTTCATTTTTTAGCAACAGCTTTATTTTTAGAATTCAATCTGTTTATTCATTTTCTTTTCTCCAGATGGAAAACGTTAACAACAATAGGTGCAATTATGAACACTGCAGTAAATATTACAGCAGGACATTCACAAAACTAAACAAGCAGGCACAATGTTATACAAACATTTATCTGACATTGTTGGTTTCAACAAGAACTGAGCCCTAAAATAATGTATACATTATATCTAGGTAAAGTTTTACTATAGCCTATAATTAAAAAAATGTGCAAAAATGTGTATTTATTTAATGACGATTCAGATATATATGCTTTATGCTGTAAGTAGATCTTTCTTCGGGGGAAGAATCAAGGCGACTCTACTGCCAGGTTGATCAGAATGAAGGTTACCTATACCAGCTTCAACCATATCTTTTGAAGGCCCTTTAAATTTAAAGGGGTCAGAAGGAAGATATAGACTAGTGAAAATGTCCACAGAATAAAAAAAGCATCCACTGCCAGGCCATTTAGATATCAGAAACTGAAAACATACCCTGGTAAGTAATTGTTCAGATTGGAAGCCATCAAGTTGATCTATAGGTTTAAACAAGTCCTGAAAACAATCTTAAGACATTTGCTGTTCAGGGTCCAGTCCTTTGGGTCTGGAAATGATCAACTTAGCTGATCTACCCACACATTTTGAGGGCATAGCATGTTACCTGCATGCAAATCTTGCAGTTGAGGCTCTGCTCATGAAACAATAGCCATCAACTCTCCCAGAAATTAAGGCTGTAAATGCCTCCTTGCTTAAATTGTGATATATGAGGCAGCTGTTGAAATGCCCATCTTCAATTAAACCTTCTTCACTAATAGTAGCCGCTTAAATGCTATAAGACCTTGAAAAACTGTTCTTAGCTCTAGGACATTTAATGAAGGGTCACTGTTGTTTCTCCACCTTCCCTGCACTGATCTGCCCTGACAACGAGCCCCTCAGCCCTGGAGACTGGCATCATAACAGTGATCAAGTCTCCAAGGACTGAGAGATCTGCCATTGAACAGGCTGGTTTGATCTGTCTACCAGCACAAGCTGATCTTGTGACATGACATGTGACATGAAGACCTGATCCCATTGGCAATAAAATACTGCTGCAGATGTCTCCTGTGTCACCTCACCTCAGCTGGCAGTTATGCTCTGGAATCAAGCTCGAAGACCAGTTTTTTTTGTTGTTGTTGAAAATTTATACTTTATTTGCATAAGACTATACAAAAATCAATATTTTGTCAGGGTATATTCTACCCTGTACTGCAACGCAGCACATAAATACACTACATGACAATACATTTCCAATCATACAAATAAATACATTCATTCTGCGGTATGATGCCTAATGCGTTGTGTGGGGTAAGGATACCCCGAACCATCACATCATGCATGACGCCGCATTACCCCAAAACCCTAAACCTAGAAGACAGTTACTGTACGTTTAAACTATGCATGCATCATTCAAGCAAGATTACATTTCAAAAAGCAACAGGTGTGATGATGGGGGGGGTGGGGGGTGGGAGAGAGGGGTTGGGGGAGGGTAATGAGATCAAAAGCCCGAAGCTTTTTTAAATGGACAAAGACACACAAGGGAGAGTGGGGGAAGGGGAAATCTTCAGACCTCCTCTTCCTCCATGAGATCCATCAAGTTAAAGTCTCTGAGCAGACCGTGGACCAGCCTGCAACAGTCCTCAATGGACAGCCTCTCCCGCTGGTGGATAAGGTGCTTTCTGGCGCACCATAAAGCGTCCTTAAAGCAACACAACACGCGCCAGGCGTTGTCAATGTCCTCCTGGGAAAAAGTTCCACAAAATAGAATGTTCAGCACACCAAAGTGTGTGATGGCAGTCTGTGGTACAAAGTCTTTGAGTTCAGGTTCCAAGGCCCTCAACAGGCACTGTACAAAGGGGCACTTCCAGAAAACGTGCAAAGCAGTTTCCTCCTGGATGATGCAAAAAGGGCAGTGCCTGTATCTGCACAAGTTTCTGGCATGCATAAATGTCCTCAGCGGCAACCCCCCTTGGATTACCATCCATGCCAGATCTTTATGCCTGTTGGTGAGCCCCTTTGAAGTGACATTCCTCCAGACCACTTTGCAAGTGGCTGAAGGTAGGCCTGGAAAAGTCTCAACAGTGTCCATTGCTCTGATCAACTTGTAGAGGGTTTTTGGCTTCCACAAGTCAGGCTTAACTCCATGCAGCCCCTGCTCCTTGATGAACTTGAAAGTGTCCAAGTAATACCAAGTAGTGTCCCAGTTTTAGGGGATGGAACTGTCCCATTTGTCCCATCCAAGGAACCTCCAAATAGGCAGGAGGAGTTTCTGCCAGAGTCCAAAGTTCTGTTGACCAAAGTCTTGTGGATGCAGTTGCAAGCAAAGAACACCCTTAGTAACGTTGCAATGTCGGGCACGCCCTTACCGCCTTTGAGGGGTTCCTTGAACATGACTGACCGCTTCACTCTGTCCATTTAGGAGGCCAAGATGAAGTGAAACACCGCCCTGGTGATGGCCTTGGTTTTCTGGATGAGCCAGAATCTGAAATATTTGGCTGTAGCAGGGGTATATTTGCTTGCCAAAGGGCTGGAGAGCAGTACAATAACGATTGCAGGTAACACTAAAGCATGGTGGAGGTTCCTTGCTAGTTGGGGGCAGCATTTTTGCTAAAGGAGTTGGAGATATGGTCAGGATCAATGATGTCCTCAATGCTGAGAAATATAGCATTGAGCAGATGCAGATAATTTTCCATCATGCTATTCCATCAGAGAAGCATGTGATTTGTCCCAAATGTATTCTGCAACAGGACAACAACCCCAAACATACAGCCAATGCCTTTAAGAACTATCTTCCGCATAAAGAATAAGGAGTCCTGGAAGTGATGGTTTGGCCCCCACAGAGCCCTGATCTCAACATTATAGAGTCTGGAATTACATGAAGAGATAAAAGGATTTGAGTTGGCTTAAATCCACAGAAAATCTATGGTTATCTCTCCAAGGTGTTCCAAACATCCAAAATGGTGTGTGCCTAGAAGAATTGATGTTCTTTTAAAGGCAAAAGGGTGATCACATCAAATATGATTTGGATTTCTCTTCTGTTCATTTACTTTGCATTTTGCTTATTAATAAAAATAAACTATTAACACTTCTATTTCTAAAATCAGTTAGCGTATCAGTAGCAGTAGTAGTAGTTGTGTGTGTGTGTGCGTTACTTTATCCATTTAGGGAAAAGTGGCAAAGTATTTTTAGATAAGCCTTTTGGTGCATAGGGAAGCACACCCTTGTCTAATTCTAGTTCATTTTTGCCACAGTTATCACAGGATTTTGTATATTTGTAAAGAGAGAAAAGGAACAGACACCTCTGAGTGTAGACTGTAATGAATTTATTAAAAGCTTGTAAGAATATAACTCACATTGAGGTGGGTAAAAATAGTCATATCACAGGAAAAAATCCCTCTAAGAGACGTCAATGGGTGTAGGGGTTTAGTTGGCCCATGCTGCACAGGTCTGCCAATTGCAGAGGCTGTTACAGCCAGCTGGATGTAATAAAGAAGGGAAAGCCAAAAGAGAGGGCTGGCACTCAGGGTGCAACGCAGTGTTGACCGGGATGACATAAGCTGCGACGCATTTTGGAGCATGCGCAGTAGGAGGAAACCGAAGGACTGCACGCTCCTTTTTTCAAGATGATTAGGGGAGAACCCATAAAGTCTTTTATATTGTCAACTAGTGGGCACTCTGGTCACCACACTCCTCACACTGATCACCCAGTCCAGAGGATTGGCCATGTGGATTAACCCTATGCGGCCCATGGTATCCCCATGTGTGCACACTAGCGGCAATACACATATTATTTTGTAAAAAAAATACATAAAAATACATTATAAATTGTGGTAAACTCAGTTCCACCACCTTTGGCTCAGGCCCTCTGCTCCCTGCTCATCACTATCACTTGTAAACACATAGGTCT
The DNA here is from genome assembly GCF_965119305.1 of Pelophylax lessonae. Classification (NCBI taxonomy): domain Eukaryota; kingdom Metazoa; phylum Chordata; class Amphibia; order Anura; family Ranidae; genus Pelophylax; species Pelophylax lessonae. Next base: position 87,076,067 of record NC_138771.1, on the reverse strand, counting down.
GGCTTCTTGTGTTTTCCAAGTGCAGTATGGGGACAAAGGAGATGCTGGAGACACCCCCACTGCAAGTGAGAGAGGCGAAGCCATCAGCAGTGTGAGACGGATACTAGAGAAGAAGTGAGATGTGGATGGGGGATGCAGAGCTAAGCAGCTGTGGAAGAAGGCTGAAATCTGCACTCTGTGTAGCGCCCCCACGAACTCTACACTGTACACGTAGCACACTCCCGAACTCTGCACATAGCACACTCCTGAACTCTGCACTCTGTGTGTAACCCTAACAAACTCTGCACTCTGTTCATAATGCACTCCTTCTGGTATTTGATGCCTCTTTAAGACTCTCCTACTGTTAGTGAAATTGAAATTTTGACCAGTAGGGGAGGGTGTTTTGGGAGGGTCGTGGTCAAGTTCCTGCACCTTTTTTCTGAAAAAAAAGCATATATATATATATATATATATATATATATATATATATATGTATAGTTGTGCTCATAAGTTTACATACCCTGGCAGAATTTATGATTTCATTTTTCTGAGAATATGAATGATTACACAAAAACTTTTCTTTCTCTCATGGTTAGTGTTTGGCTGAAGCCATTTATTATCAATCAACTGTGTTTACTCTTTTTAAATCATAATGACAACAGAAACTACTCAAATGACCCTGATCAAAAGTTTACATACCCTGGTAATTTTGGCATGATGACATGCACACACGTTGACACAAAGGAATTTGAATGGCTATTAAAGGTAACCATCCTTACCTGTGATCTGTTTGCTTGTAATTAATGTGTGTGTATAAAAGGTCAATGAGTTTCTGGACTCCTGACAGACCCTTGCATCTTTCATCCAGTGCTGCACTGACGTTTCTGGATTCTAAGTCATGGGGAAAGCAAAAGAATTGTCAAAGGATCTGCGGGAAAAGGTAGTTGAACTGTATAAAACAGGAAAGGGATATAAAAAGATATCCAATGAATTGAGAATGCCAATCAGCAGTGTTCAAACTCTAATCAAGAAGTGGAAAATTAGGGGTTCTGTTGAAACCAAACCGCGTTCAGGTAGACCAACTAAAATTTCAGCCACAACTGCCAGGAAAATTATTCGGGATGCAAACAAAAACCCACAAATAACTTCAGGTGAAATACAGGACTCTCTGAAAACATGTGGTGTGGCTGTTTCAAGATGCACAATAAGGAGGCACTTGTAGAAAGATGGGCTGCATGATCGAGTCGCCAGAAGAAAGCCATTACTACGCAAATGCCACAAAGTATCCCACTTACAATATGCCTAACAGCACAGAGACAAGTCTCAAAACTTCTGGCACAAAGTCTTTTTGGCCACAACCATAAATGCTACATTTGGAGAGGAGTCAACAAGGTCTATGATGAAAGGTACACCATTCCTACTGTGAAACACTGAGGTGGATCACTGATTTTTTGGGGATGTGTGAGCTACAAAGGCACAGGAAATTTTTTCAGAATTGATGGCAAGACAAATGCAGTATGTTATCAAAAATACTGGAGGAAAATTTGTATTCATCAGCCCGGAAGCTGCGCATTGGGACGTACTTGGACATTCCAACATGACAATGATCCTAAACACAAGGCCAGGTCGAGCTGTCATTGGCTACAGCAGAATAAAGTGAAGGTTCTGGATTGGCTTTATCTTCAGCTTTACCATCTGAGAAGATAAAGAGCCTCATCCACAAATACCAAAAAAGACTTCAAGCTGTCATTGATGTTAAAGGGAACAATAGCCGGTATTAAGAACTGGGGTATGTAAACTTTTGATCAGGGTCATTTGGGTAGTTTCTATTGTCATTATGATTTAAAAAGAGTAAACACAGTTGATTGATAATTAATGGCATCAGTCAAACACTAACCATAAGCTAAAGAAAAGTTTTTGTGTTATCATTCATATTCTCTGAAAAATGGCCAAGAAATCATAAATTCTGCCAGGGTATGTAAACTTATGAGCACAACTGTATATATATATATGTATAAATATTAATTATTATTGCAAGCAACAGTACATACATGATGAATATTCCCTATAGTAAATGAATATTACCTGATTATATAGAACAGGGTTTCTCAACCAGTGTGCCGCATCACCCTGGTGTGCCGTGAAGAGTCCCCAGGTGTGCCGTGGCAAAATGACCCCAACTTGCAGCCATCTTATCAAAAAACATTGTTCGCCATTTAGTAGTGACAGAGGGGCTGGTCTAAGTTCACTTTCCGCTGCCACATGAGCTGGGGAAGCTGTGCGGGCCTTCCAACTGCGTCTTGCCAACCGATGATGTCATAGGTTGCTATGGGCGGGATCGAGCATACAACGGGCTTGTCGGGAGGACATGTCATTACCTTGTAAATGGTTATTGCTTGTAATATAAATATACATAAGATATGTGGGTTTTAAATACTGTATTATTGATAATGGAAACTGCACTTCTTTTTTTATGTTGTATTCTGCTTGCTCATCTGCTTCAGTTTGGCCACAGTGCAGGTGTAATGCAGGATACCTGCGGTTTTCATGTGCGTTTTCTGTGGTTTCCTAAAGACTTCTATTATGTTGCTCAATATTGGTGTGCTTTCAGAAAATGCACCAAAAATGTAGGACATTGTAGAAATTTATGAGAAACCACAGGTAACGCACATGAAAACCGTGGGTATCCTGCGCTACACCTGCGCTGCGGCCAAACTGCAGCAGATGTGCAAGCAGAATACAACATAAAAAAAGAAGTGCATTTTCCATTATCAATAATACAGTATTTAAAACCCACATATCTTTATATTACATGAAAAAAAAAAAATACGGATTGCTTATTATTTTTTTTTGCTTTTAAAATAAAGGAGAGATTTGGGGTCTTTTTGACCCCAGATCTCTCCATAAAGAGGATCTGTCATCCTTATTTCTTTTACAAGGTATGTTTACATTCGTTGTAATAGGAATAAAAGTGATAAAAACAAAATTAAAATTAAAGGGACAGTGAAAAAAAGTAGAATAAAGAAGACAAAAAAATATAAAGCCTCTCCCCCCCCCTCACCCTTCGCGCTTGCACGCACAAACAAATGGATGTGATTTTTCTACATTTTTGGTTGGTGTGCTTCGAGATTCTGCCAGATTGTAAAGGGTGCCTTGGTTGAAAGAAGGTTGAAAAACACTGATATTGAAGACAACTCATACACGTAGAAAAATAAATGAATAAAAATTGTTACCAATAATATAAAATATTTCCAATAACAACATTACCAATAAAAAAATGGGGAATAATAGCATGATGTAAACATACATAAACATATACTCATCTATATGCATACACATGTGTTTATGCAACACAAATGGCTATAGTATATTTGTAATTTGACAGGTCCTCTTGTACCCTATATCAACCTTGCAGTCAAGTCTCTATCCCTGTTTCTATCTGTGCACATTTTGTAAAATTTAGCATAATAAATTAATATGCATCTTAGCCCACTGTAAATCATATCATGATTCACATAATTTAAAAGTAAAATCCTTCCTATAAATATTTTGTACTAAATTGTTGCTGTCAAAACACCTACACCACCGCAGGACGTGCCTGGCTTGTAGGTGTTTGCTCATTTATGGTGATGTATATACATATATCTTTTCATAAATAGAGGAAAAATATTCAGCTCATAGGATCGCTACAATTTAATGATCTGCTGTAACACTACAATAAGATACATATGATTTGTTCAAGGGAAGGAGAAAGTTAATAAATATTTTTTTCCCCTGATTAACTGGTCCAGTGAAGCTCACTTGGCAATTCTGCTAATCTTTTTAAATTGCGTTTTGCTAAGTCCTAAAATATTAACCCTCAGGCATCCTTTATGTAGCTACAAACTTTCTCAATCACAGGTCTCCAAGACACTAGAAAGTTAATTAGTGTTACAGCATAGTAATTGAATCCACATATTCCTAGTTCTCTGACCCCCACGTCTAATGCCAGCTTTCGGTCTTCCATTATGATCAGTGATCAAACAACGTGGCTTCAGATATTTTGAACACCATAAAAGCAAATTGTGTTGACCACATGCAGGCTGGAGGTTTGTTTGCTAACAAATCTTTTCCAGTCTGCAAATACCATTGGAAGCTAAAGATGGCAACTATTTATAATGAAAGTAGTTGTCCGATTTATTTTTTTAAAAGTCTTCCTTTCCCCCTTATTAAAAAAACAGTTGTCAACGTTTTATTATCCTTGCTATAATTCAGTGTTGCCTTCTGTTTCCTCCTGCCCTGTTTTCCAGTGTTTGCCTTTTGGGTTAAATGATGGGCAGCAACATATTATTGCCTAGAGCAGTAATTCTCAACCTGTTTTCAGTAAAGGCACCCTTTAAAATTCTGCAGAATCTCAAGGCACCCCATTCTAAATTTAAAAAAATAAAATGATTGGTTTTACATAATGCAGCAATATCCACACATGTAGAACAGCTAACATTAGAAGTGATTTATTCTCCCAAAGCAAATACACCTTTGCACACTGGTACTGATTATTATTTTAGTGTTTCTCTTCTCCTCCACCCCCTCCCCCATACACTCAGCTAATGAGACCCCAGTGCTAACAGAGAGGGTCAGGGGAGGATAAAACAAGGATGCTGTGCAGGAGCCTGATGTCCTCCTTATTAGTCAATGACGTAGTTAGTTGTCCGGCAGCTAGAAGATTGTAATGGTGCACAATAAAAACCTGTGACTTTGTGTAACTAAAAGGCAGGTTTGATCAGTTCACTGACTTATACAATTTTTGGGCAAACATAAAGCATTCCAAGGCACCCCTGAAGAAACCTGAAGGCATCCTGGTTGAAAAAGGCTGGCCTAGTGTACTTTTTATTGATGCAAAGGGATTCCAACTTTTAGAAAAAGGGAAACTTCTTAAGCCCTTGGCAGTGGGGGTCTCTTACTGGATTCTTGGCAATTTGCAAAACTTTAACTGGTTGCGTCAAATTATTCAGGTCAAAGAAAACCAACAAAACATCTGAAAAAGAAAGCAAAATATTACTACTAAAACAATCCACCCTACAGAGCGCTCCTGGATTGCTGTGAAATCACAGTTTTATTGCAATAATTGTCAATGTTCGGCTTATTACATAAGCATGAATTAGCTGTTGCTATAATCAACTCATGTTCTATGAGATAACATACAATCAAATATGGTAATCACTAACATAAGCACTCTATAATCTGTATAACATACAGATAAAAATATCCATGATATAAGGGAACTTTCTCTGCATGCATATATCATGATTTGGTTGTATTTAAACATGTTAACATATACAAATCGTTTTTCAAATAAACAATTATTGAAAGTCCACCACATGTGAGAAGTCAAAAAAATAAGTGAGAGTCATTTCCGTGGAGTCGGGATCAACCGTGATCCATGGCAGAAGAAACCAAGTCACAGCAAGTGAGTCCTGTTTCCTCTGAATTCAACACTCACCGCTAATAATTAAAAGAAAAGCATCAACATAAGATGTCTCTCCACGATCTCTCCTCAGACCGGTCCTCAGTTTAAGGCATATGGCAGCTCATGCAGTATCTTGCTCACAAAGAGATACGTTGATAGTCCCAAGGAAGAAAAGGAGTGACAGGGATTTCTTCAAGATGAACATCTTTGGGCTTGGTTCAGGATTGTGTTGGAGGGTGGATCCCCACATGCTGCTTGTGTTGAAAGGTTGATCCTGAATCCACGGATATCACTCTTACATATTTTTGGACTTCCTACATGTGGTGGGCTTTCAATAATTGCTTATTTGAAGGACAATTTGTATGTGTTAATACGTTTAAATACATACCAAATCACGATATTTGCATACAGAGAAAGTTAACTTTTATTAAGGTTTATTTTTTTTAACTGTATGTTATACATATGATAGAGCGCTGCTTATGTTAGTGATTATTTGATTGTATAAAATCTTACTACTGATGGCACTATATCAGTGATTTCCTTAGTAAATGTATACTAGCTATAAATGCATTAAAGCAAAACCTCATGAATTTTCATGGCCAATTTCTTCAATGATCCACTGCCCACACATTCATACTCACATACATGAAAGACCAAATAAATATACTATTCTACTTTAATACCATAACTCCCTGTGTGACAAATCTCCCTTAGTACAGCAACGTGCCCAATGTATTAATTAGGATGCTGGTGGACTGTGTGCACCCTGCTTCAATGTACTCCCTCTCCCTAAATGTATGATGTTAAACACCATATGCAGTTGTCAGTAAGCATGTCCATTATAACCCAGAGTCTGAAATTGTGATGAAAAAGCACTGGACTTCAGATAACACAAAGTGGTGTGGTGTTCTGCATTTACAGTGAAGAATGTTAACTGCTTTTATATAGAGGAAATGGGTTATGACCAGGGCTTTTTTTCTCAGAGAGTAGGAAAAAAAAAAAGAGTGTATAGAACTTTAAAGGTAGCCACCACAAATTCCATGCAGGAAAATCAATACTCAAGACTTATATTAAAATTAGAAAATTTATTACGACATAATAAAAGTATTTAAAACCAAAACATGGAAAATATATTGGTAAGTGCTATGTAACATCTTCCTGGAGCACAGGAACCTATAACATACATGCCCATAGTGTGCCAGGATCTGGTAAGTAGATAGCACAGAACTGGCGACAATATCACGTATCCAGGGTGAACAGGAATCTAGTGCATCAAATGCCAATGGATCACGTCTCAACACCTTATATGTATTTTTTTCTCGGAGAAAAGGTGCAGGAACTAACCCCCTCCCCTAGGCCATGCCTGTCTCTGCTCTCTACCCACCCCTAGGACCACCCCTTTTTTCCACCCCCACACACTTTCTCACACCGCCCCTTTTGGAAAACAGGTAACCAAGTATAATTTAGGGAGCTATACAAGTAATTTGTATGAAATTTGTTAATAAAAAGCAAGGTAGTAATAATCACAAAACATTACTAAAGTAAGCTCAGAGCACTTCCAGACGATGTGAAAAGGCCCATATCCCGCAAAGAGACATCCCCATAACCCGAAGAGTCATCCCCATATCCCACAAGGAGACATCCCCATATCCAGCAAGAAACATCCCCATATCCATCAAAGAGACATCCCCATATACAGCAAGAGATATCCCCCATATCCTGCAAAGAGGCAGGCCCATATCCAACAAGAGACAATCCTCATGTCCAGCAAAGGGACAGGCCCATATTTAGCAAAGAGACAGACCCATATACAGCAAGAGACATCCCTCATATCCAACAAAAAGACAGGCCCATATCCAGAAAAGAGACAGGCTCATATCCAGCAAAGAGACAGGCTCATATCCAGCAAAGACACATCCCTCATATCCAGCAAAGTGACAGGCCAAAATCCAGCAGAGACGTTCCCATCCAGCAAAAAGGCAGCCCAGTCCAGCAAAGAGTCCAGAAAAGAGACAGCCCAGTCCAACAAAGCGACAGCCCTGTGCATCAAAGAGACAGTCCAGTACAGCAAAGACAGCCCAGTCCACCAAAGAGACAGCCCAGGCTTTACTGAATATCAAAATCCCTATTAAAACAAATCTCAAAAAGGTATGCAAAGGTGAGATTGCCCCTTTGATTTTTCCTGGTTAAAGATAGGGTTTTGTGATGTCGAGGGTTGAGTTTGCATTGATGTGGAGTTTGAAATGAACTTTACCTGTTTGCGGTTTACTTAAACTTATGCAGATTTGGCATGCTCATCTATGCAAACTTCCTGCTGCTGCCTGCACCCATCAGAACCATTGACAGTAATATTAGATATGATGTTTAGATCCTGCAAAACTGGAAAAAATGTTTTGGCATTCAATCTAACATCTGAACAGCCAAGTTTTGGTCTGAACTTGTGTTTACGTCAAACCTTAAAGTGGAACTTTCCCCTAATTTTATTTTTGAAGGGGAGTACCTAGTTTGTCAGGTACCTGCTCCAATCTCTGATGGAATTGCCTAAGTGATTCCTTTGGAAGTTGCCCCCCCCGACGCATCACAGGTCCCAGGAGGCTACAGGACCATTCACATCAACACATTCACAGCTCACGCATGCACAGTAGGGAACCAGCTGTGAAGCTGCAGGGAGTCCCATGAGGCTTTCCACAGCAAACATGCAGAGGTAGGGGATAAAAAGACTGGCAAAGAACCACCTCAAGTAAAGACAGTGTTGAATCCCTGAGCAGGTAATTGTCCTTTTATTAAAAGTCAAACAGACTGAAGAACCTCTTCAAGCTCATCCAGAGTACAGGGTGTAAGTCAGTTACTGTGGAAATGGTACAAAAGCAATTATAGGTCACATAGAGGCTTTTCTCCCATCTTCCCCCAATAATTAGAAGTGAACAGATAAATGTCTTAAAATCAGTAAAGCAAAATAAACTTAATTTGCAAAGAGAAAGGGGCTTTACCTTTTTATCCAGCCAGGATGTGGCCGAAGCTGCAGATTGAAAGAAATGAGTCTCTCCACCCATCTCTACTTAAAGTTTGAACAGGTATAGCATTATGCATAGAAGGCAGTGCCTGGCATCCTGAAACTTCAATCTTTGTTTTTTAACATAAATGGAAAATGCTGAGACCGTGGAAGAATTGATCTGTAGGTTGCTTTTTTCCCTTTTTTAGGATCAATTCTTTGTCCTTATAATTCAGCAATTTATCTGGAAATGCTCTGGGTGAGTTTTTAGAAGAGTTGGGCGAACAGTTTGGGATGAGCAAAAGTTCATCCAGAACATCGCCTGTTCATCGAAAACCTGAATTTGCAGGGCATTCATCAGGGTGAACACCAGCTGCATGAACTGCATGCTGCACAGTGCATTTTAAGCTTTGCCCTATCACAGGAAATAGCTGGTTGTTGAGGATCGGGCCAGGAACCCCAGTGTCCTTAACAATTGATAAGTCATCAGCTGTCATTGGGCTTCCTCTGTGATAGCCGAATAAAAAAAATATTGCTGGCAATAAAAAAAGTGAAAACAAAGTCGTGGGGGTCCCCCCTATTTATACTACACCCTTTTTGGAGCATGCAGCCTGGCAGGCCTGGGAGGGGGGGGGATAAGTGGGGATAAGCGAGCCCCCACTCCTGAACCATACCAGGCCACATGCCCTCAACATGGGGGGTGCTTTGGGGCGGGGGGGGCTCATGTTAATGGGGACAAGGGCCTTTACCTCATAACCCTGGGCTTTGGGGGTGTGGGGCTCAGCAGGTGGGGGGCTTATCTAAATATGAAAGCCCCCTTTAACAAGAGGACCCCCAGATCCCGCCCCCTTTTATAGGTGTACATTGTACCCCTACCCATTCACCGAAAATGTGTCAAAATGTAATAAAAACACAGAGACAGTTTTTGGCAATTCCTTTATTATAAAATAAAAAAAAAGCAATGTCCCTCAATGTAGATCCATTATCAATCACAACGCCACCACCACCACTTACCTGTTAAAAGAAAACAAAAAAAAAACACTCAACTATGGCAAACCACAAATGCCTGGCTTGCTGTTTGACAGTTCTTATATAGGTATGGGGTGGAGCCACCTGGCGACCTCACCTGGTGGCACCGCCACCTTGTGATGCCACCAACTGGTGCATGCTGGGAGTGATGTCACAAAGGGGTGGTGCCACCAGGTGATGTTGCCAGGTGGCCCGCCCTTACCTGTATAACAACTGTCAAAGGACCTTAGTTGATCGCAGAGCATTTTTCTTTTCTTTTGCAAGTTCAGCGGTGGCGTCGGCGTTGTGATTGACAATGGACCTACATCGGGGGACATTGTTTTTTATTTTAAATAAAATAATTTTTAAAAACGACCTCCTGTTTTTTTTTTTTTTTTTTACACTATTTTGGTGAATGGGTAGGGGTATTCTGTGCCCCATATTCATTCATATAGGGGGGTGGGATGTGGGGGCCCCCTTGTTGAAGGTAGACTTTAAGAGGATTCACCGTTTGAGTCTGAACGTTTTCTCTGTTCAGGAGTTCTGGTGCAAACCAAACAGGGGCGTGTTTGGCCCATCTCTAGTTATCAGGAGGTAAAGGATATACTGGGTCTCAAAGCAAAGAGGGGAGAAATAGAGTATTTTCCAAAAGTTGTCAACAACAACTATGATTCAATAAAATGTACAGGATCATTGACTTCTTCCTTTTTTAGTATTCAAATTAAACAAATGCTATCTTAGAATAGGAAATGTTCTAACTCATGAATTCTATTGCAGTGTGTTGCAACCATGAAAAAGGTATTGGAAAGGTCTCTTTGCACTCATCATACAGCTCGCCCACTATGTCTTTAACAGTGGTGGTTCTCTCCATGTCCTCTTTGATATCGTGTAGTTGTGACTAAGAAGAATAGAGACAAATTTCCCTTATTCACTATTGTCAGCACATATGTGGGCTCTGTTTCCTCTTGCAGTGGTAGAATTTGGGGCTAGAGGTGTACCGAACTGTTCGCCGGCGGACAGTTCCCGGCGAACTTAGCATGTTCGCGTTCGCCGCTGCGGGCGAACATATGCGATGTTCGGTCCGCCCCCTATAATACATCATTGAGGCAAACTTTGACCCTGAACTTCACAGTCAGCAGGCACATTTCCAGCCAATCAGCATACCTCCCTCCCACACCCTCTCACCTCCTATAAATAAGCAAGGGCAGCATCCATCTTAGAACATTCTGAAGCAGTGTGTTAGTGAGAGCAGGGAGAGCTGCTGCTGCTGCTGCTGTTAAGCTAGGGACAGTTGTTAGTCAGTGTTCCTGGTCTTGCAGTGTTCTTGGTACACTACTGCTGTAAGGACAGCATCCTGACAGCACCCCAAAAAGCCCTTCTAAGGGCTGGTATTTGTGTAATTTTTTTATATATATATATATATATATATATATATATATATATATATATATATATATATATCTAGTGTCCCCAAAAGCCCTTTTAAGGGCTGGTAATTGAGGATTTTTTTTATTTATATATATATATATATATATATATATATATATATATATCTAGTGTCCCCAAAAGCCCTTTTAAGGGCTGGTAATTGAGTTTTTTCTTCATATATATATATATATATATATATATATATATATATATATATATATATATATATATATATATATATATATATCTATCTAGTGTCCCCAAAAGCCCTTTATATATATATATATATATATATATATATATCTATTGTACACTGCAGTTGCCTGCCCGCTGTGTGTGAGAGGCCACAGACCCACCACAGACTGTACTGTGTGCACACCACACTCATTTCGGGTGGCACAGGCACAGTACCTTGCATTTTAAAAAATATTTTTTTTCCTCTGTCATAATTGCAGTGAGTACTGTGTCAGGTCCACAGAGTGCACTGTACCCACTGCAGTGCACTGCCCACCACTGATATATATACGGTGGTACAGCATCTTGTTGCAAATTGAAAAAAAATAAATATTTTTTATTATTGCAGTTGCCTGGGCTGCCAGTGCCACTGCGTGCCCACCCACCACTGATATATACGGTGGCACAGCAGCTTGCAAAGTAAAAAAATATATATTTTTTTTATAATTGCAGTTGCCTGGGTGCCAGTGACTGTCAGGTCCACAGAGAGTGTACTGTGCCACTGCCCACCCACCACTGATATATAAGGTGGCACAGCAGCTTGCAAAGTAAAAAAATATATATTTTTTTTATAATTGCAGTTGCCTGGGTGCCAGAGTGACTGTCAGGTCCACAGAGAGTGTACTGTGCCACTGCCCACCCACCACTGATATATAAGGTGGCACAGCAGCTTGCAAAGTAAAAAAAAATATATATATTTTTATAATTGCAGTTGCCTGGGTGCCAGTGACTGTCAGGTCCACAGAGAGTGTACTGTGCCACTGCCCACCCACCACTGATATATAAGGTGGCACAGCAGCTTGCAAAGTAAAAATATATATAATTTTTTTATAATTGCAGTTGCCTGGGTGCTAGTGACTGTCAGGTCCACAGAGAGTGTACTGTGCCACTGCCCACCCACCCACTGATATATAAGGTGGCACAGCAGCTTGCAAAGTAAAAAAATATATATTTTTTTTATAATTGCAGTTGCCTGGGTGCCAGTGACTGTCAGGTCCACAGAGTGTACTGTACCCACTGCCCAACACTCCTATAGGGTGGCACAGCACCTTGCACTCATAGTACAACACATTAAAAAAAAAATGACAGGCAGAGGCAGGCCACCCCGCAAGGGCCGTCGTGGTCGTGGTGCTGTGATTTCCTTAGGCCCTAGAATAATGCCCAGTGTTCAGAGGCCACCACAGACCCTGAACTCAAAAAATTCTGAGGACATAGTTGACTGGCTTACACAGGACACCCAATCGTCTACAGCTTCCGCTCGGAACCTTAATGCACCATCCTCCTCCAGCTCAGCTTCGGGCACCTCTCAATTTACCACTCGCCAGCCCGCCGGCACCACCACCAACACTAGCACCACAGCTGCTTCACTTGATCCGTCAGAGGAGTTATTTTCACATCAGTTGGAAGAAATAAGTGATGCGCAACTATTAGTGCCAGAGGATGTAGATAACGGGGATATGTCTCAGTCAGGCAGCATTATACACATGGACGTACATTGTGATGATGATGATGATGTTGTACCTGCTGCTGCTGCCTTTGCTGAGTTGTCAAGTGAAGCGGCTGATGATGACGATGTGTCTGTGGTCGTCACCTGGGTGCCTGCTCGAAGAGCAGAAGAAGAGGGGGAAAGTTCAGATGGGGAGACAGAGAGGAGGAGGAGACGAGTTGGAAGCAGGGGGAGGAGGTCATCGCAAGGAGCTAGTGGCGCAGTCAGACAGCATGTAGATTCGGCACCCGGGGTCACCCTGACAGCACGTTAATCAACGCAAGCTGTTGCCACCACCAGAATGCCGTCCTTGCAAAGCTCAGCAGTGTGGCATTTTTTTGTGTGTCTTCCTCTGATATCAGTGATGCCATTTGTAACCTGTGCCAAAAGAAACTGAGTCGTGGGAAGTCCAACACCCACCTAGGTACAACTGCTTTGCGAAGGCACATGATCTCACATCACAAACGCCTATGGGATCAACACATGAGTAAAAGCAGCACACAAACTGAAAGCCACCATCCTCCTCCTGGTCCAGCATCTTCAGCCACGTCAACCACTGCTGTCCTCCATGCCCCCTATCAACAACCCGCCCCTCCGCCTCTCACCTTCAGCAGTTCCTGCTCATCTGCCCACAGTCAGGTGTCTGTCAAGGAAATGTTTGAGCGTAAGAAGCCAATCTCACAGAGTCACCCCCTTGCCCGGCGTCTGACAGCTGGCTTGTCGGAACTCTTAGCCCGCCAGCTTTTACCATACAAGCTGGTGGAGTCTGAGGCCTTCAAAAAATTTGTCGCTATTGGGACACCGCAGTGGAAGGTACCCAGCCGAAATTATTTTTCACAAAAGGCAATCCCCAACCTGTACTCTATTGTGGAAAAGGAAATCATGTCACGTCTGGCACACAGTGTTGGGGAAAGGGTCCATCTGACCACTGATAGCGGGTCTGCAAAGCACGGTCAGGGCAGGTATATCACTTACACTGCGCATTGGGTAAACCTGCTGGCGGCTGCCAAGCATGGAATGTGTGGCTCTGCTGCAGAGGAGTTGGTGACACCGCCACGACTTGCAGGCAGGCCTGCTGCCACCTCCTCTACTCCTCCTACTCCATCCTCTTTGCTAACCTCCTCGGCTGAGTCCTCTTCTGCTGTTGCGTCTTGCTCCACACCAACTGCACCCCCCCAGCTCCCCAGGGGCTATTCCACATGCCGGATACGACAGTGTCACGCTGTCTTGGGTTTGACTTGCCTGAAAGCAGAGAGTCACACCGGACCAGCACTACTGTCCGCCCTGAACGCACAGGTGGATCAGTGGCTGACCCCGCACCAACTGGAGATCGGCAAAGTGGTGTGTGACAACGGAAGCAATTTGTTGGCGGCATTGAATTTGGGCAAGTTGACACATGTGCCGTGCATGGCACATGTGTTGAATCTGATTGTGCAACGCTTTGTGCAGAAGTACCCAGGCTTACAGGACGTCCTCAATCAGGCCAGGAAGGTGTGTGACCATTTCAGGCGTTCCTACACGGCCATGGCGCACTTTGCAGATATTCAGCAGCGAAACAACATGCCAGTGAGGCGCTTGATTTGCGACAGCCCGACACGTTGGAATTCAACACTGCTAATGTTCGACCGCCTGCTCCAACAAGAAAAAGCGGTCAACGAGTATTTGTATGACCGGGGTGCTAGGACAGCCTCTGCGGAGCTGGGTATTTTTTTGCCACGTTACTGGACGCTCATGCGCAATGCCTGTAGGCTCATGCGTCCTTTTGAGGAGGTGACAAACCTAGTCAATCGCACCGAAGGCACCATCAGCGACATCATCCCATATGTTTTCTTCCTGGAGCGTGCCCTGCGAAGAGTGCTGGATCAGGCCGTAGATGAGCGTGAAGAGGAAGAGGAAGAGTTGTGGTCACCATCACCACCACCAGAAACAGCCTTACCATCGCTTGCTGGACCTGCGGCAACACTGGAAGAGGAGTCTGAGGAAGAGGAGTCAGAGGAGGAATGTGGCTTTGAGGAGGAGGAACACCAACCACAGCAGGCATCCCAGGGTGCTCGTTGTCACCTATCTGGTACCCGTGGTGTTGTACGTGGCTGGGGGGAAGAACACACCTTCAATGACATCAGTGAGGACGAGGAATTGGACATGAGTAGCTCGGCATCCAACCTTGTGCAAATGGGGTCTTTCATGCTGTCATGCCTGTTGAGGGACCCTCGTATAAAAAGGCTGAAGGAGAACGACCTGTACTGGGTGGCCACGCTACTAGACCCCCAGTATAAGCAGAAATATAAAAAAATATGTTACCCAATTACCGGCAGTCGCAAAGGATGCAGTTGAAAAGTATGCTTTACACAGCATATAAGGGTGATGTCACAGTACAACGGGAATCCAACAGGGGAAGAGGTGAAAGTAATCCTCCTCCTACCACCACAACCATGCCGGCAAGGAAAGGACGCTTTACAGACGTCTTGTTGATGGAGGACATGCGGAGCTTTTTTAGTCCTACGCATCGCCACAGCCCTTCGGGGTCCACCCTCAGAGAACGACTCGACCGACAGGTAGCAGACTACCTTGCCTTAACTGCAGATATCGGCACTCTGAGGAGCGATGAACCCCTTGACTACTGGGTGTGCAGGCTTGACCTGTGGCCTGAGCTATCCCAATTTGCCATTGAACTTCTGGCCTGCCCCGCTTCAAGTGTGCTGTCAGAAAGGACCTTCAGCGCAGCAGGAGGTATTGTCACTGAGAAGAGAAGTCGCCTAGGTCAAAAAAGTCTTGATTACCTCACGTTTATTAAGATGAATGAGGCATGGATCCCGAAGGGACTGACAGTGGGGGATGCATTTGACTAAAAAAGGCCTGGTGATGACTGAGATGCCTTGGGCTAAAAATGGTCCACACGCTGCTGTATTTAATCATTCTCTGCATGCCGGATGACTTACGTGACGTCTCCGCCACCAACTACGGTTCAAGCCGCAATGTTTTAGTGCACTTTCTGCCTTGAAAACCTCAATTTTTCAGGCCGCTGCTACAGCAGCGGCTGAAACAATGCCTACTTTTTCATGCATGTGTACATGCCTAATTTTTCTGGCCTCTGGTGCTACACTGTGGCTGCAAAAAAACAAAAAAAAAGGCAAATGTGTCAATTCCCCTTCGTGATCGTTACCTTGTCGTGGTGAAGGGGCTTGCGTATCACAATGAAGCGATCACCTCTAGGAGTGTGTTGGCACACCCCAGATGATAAGGTCGTTGCTTCATTGTGAACAGACCAAAAGCGATCCGCAGGATAATTTTTCATAGAAAAAACATTCATTTTCTTTCATTCTTTCTGCGGAGAAGGGTATTTTTTGGCCGCGTTACTGAATGCTCATGAACAATGGCTGTAGGCTCATGCGTCCTTTTGCGGAGGTGACAAACCTGGTGGTCAGTCGAACCCAAGGCAACATCATCGACCTCATCCCATATGCGTTTTTTCTGGAGCGTGCCCTGCGAAGAGTACTGGATCAGGCTGTAGATGAGCATGAAGAGAAAGAGTTGTGGTCCCCATCACCACCAGAAGCAGCCTTGTCGTTGTCAATTGCTGGACCTGTGGCAACGCAGAGAGAGGAGTCTGAAGAAGAGAAGTCAGAGGAGGAAGGTGGCTTTGAGGAGGTGGAATACCAGCCACAGCAGGCGTCCCAGGGGGCTTGTTCTCACCTTTCGGAGACCCTTGGTGTTGTACGTGGCTGGGTGGAGGAAGAGACCTTCAATGATGTCAGTGAGGACAGGGAACGGGACATGGCTAGCTTGGTATCCAACCTTGTGCAAATGGGGAGTTTGCGGTTGTGCAAATGGACTGACTGACTGTTAAACGGGGAGTTTGGTCTGTCAGAGTTTGGTCTGTCACTGTGAAGCGGGCGTAACCCTTACACTACTTGACCGATACAACATCATACCTGATCGTATTCACACACTGGATGTTTTAAAGCACGTTATTCCAAACAATTTAGGAATGTTAGGTGATTTCTGCCCTTTATGGACCAAAACCCGACTCTGCGTCAACTAAGTAATTTTCCATGGGAGTTTTGCCATGGATCCCCCTCCGGCATGCCACAGTCCAGGTGTTAGTCCCCTTGAAACAACTTTTCCATCACTATTGTGGCCAGAAAGAGTCCCTGTGTGTTTTAAAATTCGCCTGCCTATTGAAGTCTATGGCGGTTCGCCCGGTTCGCGAACATTTGCCGATGTTCGCGTTCGCCGTTCGCGAACGGCGAATTTTAGGTTCGCGACATCACTATTTGGGGCATGCAAAGGCTCACCAGGGCTTTCCTGAGCATGTGTTGACTGGAAGTCCAGCAATTAGGGGGCTCCTCCAGGGCTGTTTGTAGTTGCTGGTTGCCCTCCTTGACTTAACCTGTCTCTTTTTTGTAGATGTTTGGGCAAAGTGCTCAAACCAGGAGGCTGCTGTCTTCTGCTTGCCTTCACTCAATTTAGGAAGGAGGAAGTTGGTGCCATCTTCAGCCTTGTGTTGGGCACTGCTAAGTCCACAGTGTTTTTCCTCATTATGCTGACTATGGGTTCAGCAGCTGTGGGAGGGTAGATGGAGAGATAACACGCTTTTTCGTGACCAGGTGCCTTTGAAATCATCCCCAAGATGAATAAACAAAATGGGAGCCCTGTGAACTTGCTGCAGGTTACACAGGTGATCGAAAAATGCTCCTCAAACTTCTTGTTTGAAGGAATTTAGAATTTTGAATGTTTTATGTTAAGCCATAATAAAAGACCTACTACCCACGAAATGTACAGTATCTCACAAAGTCAGTACACCCCTCACATTTTTTGTGAATATTTTATTACATCTTTTCATGTAACAACACTGAATAAATAATACTTTGCTACAATGTAAAGTAGTGAGTGTACAGCTTGTATAACAGTGTAAATTTGCTGCCCCCTCAAACCAACTCAACACACAGCCAATAATGTCTAAACCGCTGGCAACAAAAGTGAGTACACCCCTAAGTGAAAATGTCCAAATTAGGGCTCAAATTGTCAATATTCTGTGTTGCCACCATTATTTTCCAGCACTGCCTTAACCCTCTTGGGCATGGAGTTCACAAGAGCTTCAAAGGTTGCAACTGGAGTCCTATTGCACTCCTCCACGATGACATCATGAAGCTGGTGGATGTTAGAGACCTTGCGCTTCTCCACCTTCCACATGAGGATGCCCCACAGATGCTCAATAGGGTTTAGGTCTTGAGACATGCTTGGTAAATCCATCATCTTTACCCTCAGCTTCTTTAGCAAGGCAGTGGTCATCTTGGAGGTGTGTTTGGGGTCATTATCATGGTGGAATACTGCCCTGCGGCCAGTCTCTGAAGGGAGGGGATCATGCTCTGCTTCAGTATGTCACAGTACATGTTGGCATTCATGGTTCCCTCAATGAACTGTACCTCCCCAGTTCAGGCAGCACTCAGGCAGCCCCAGACCCTGACACTCTCTCCACCATGTTTGACTGTAAACAAGACACACTTGTCTGTGAACTCCTCACCTGGTTGCAGCCACACAAGCTAGACACCATCTGAACCAAATAAGTTTATCTTGGTCTCATCAGACCACATGACATGGTTCCAGTAATCCATGTCCCTAGTCTGCTTGTCTTCAGCAAACTGTTTGCGGGCTTTCTTGTGCATCATCTTTAGAAGAGGCTTTTTTCTGAGAAGACAGCCATGCAGACCAATTTGATGCAGTGTGCGACGTATGATCTGAGCACTGACAGGCTAGCCCCCAGCACCCCTTCATCCTCTGCAGCAATGCTGGCAGCTAGCATGGGTCTATTTACCAAAAGAAAACCTCTGGAAATGACGCTGAGCAAGTGCACTCAACTTCTTTGGTTGACCATGGCGAGGCCTGTTCTGAGTGGAACCTGTCCTGTTTAACCTCTGTGTATGGTCTTGGCCATCGTGCTGTAACTCCGTTACAGGGTCTTGGCAATCTTCTTATAGCTTAGGCCATCTTTATGTAGAGCAACAATTCTTTTTTTAGATCCTCAGAGAGTTCTTTGCCATGAGGTGCCACTTTGAACTTCCAGTGACTAGTATGAGAGATTGAGAGCGATAACACAAAATTTAACACACCTGCTCCCCATTCACACCTGAGACCTTGTAACACTAACTAGTCACATGACACTGGGGAGGGAAAATTGCTAATTGGGCCTAATTTTGACATTTTCAGTTAAAGGTGTACTCACTTTTGTTGCCAGCGGTTTAGACATTAATGGCTGTGTGTTGAGTTATTTTGAGGGGACAGCAAATTTACACTGTTATACAAGCTGTACACTCACTACTTTACATTGTAGCAAAGTGTCATTTCTTAAGTGTTGTCACATGAAAAGATATATTAAAATATTTACAAAATTGTGAGGGGTGCACTCACTTTCATTAAATATTGTAGAATTTTATTTATTTTACAATTTTTTTTTTTTCATTGGTGCATGTGTCTCTATCGGTGCCCAGCTCCCCATGTGCATTGTTTGATTGTCCTTTGCCTACTAGCCTTGAAAATTGCCAGAATTGGTTTTCAAGATTCACCTCCTATTGACTTCTATGGGATTTGCCTTAATGTTTGCAATTAGCAAATTTTGTGTTGAGTTCTCTGAGCTTCTCCCATCACTGGTCCTAGTTGCCAATACAGAAAGTGGGTGGAAATCTTAAATTTTAAAGTTGCTATGAGAGCAAGAGGTGAGAGAAAAGCTTCCAATGGAGGCATACTTTGGTGATGAAGACTGGTTAAGATGGAAATTCTCCTCACTTTTCTTTCAATTCGCTCTCTCATGTCTCCAAGGTAGGAAGTGAAGGAAATTCTCCCTAGCAGGATACAGAGAGCAGAAAGTAACTACATTGTGGTTGTAGCATTTCTCCTCAAAAAAAAAAAAAATCTTACGCTCCACATGCACTTCTGTTTAGGGCACAGTACTACTGAAAACTTCTGTTTTGTGGCTCTCTTTTAGTTGGAACTTTGTGTTATTTGATGGTAGCTATGATCTGTGGTAAATAAAACAGGTTATTCTCAAATTAGATTTCAGCCATTGAGCTGTTGGCTATGTATAGCTTGGACTGTAGAACATTCAAACCATTATAATGGGAAATCTATGATAATTTATGCAAGCGGTTAAGAATAAACAGTAGGACAGTAATGCTGTACACTCTGATTTACACTTTTTACAGTAAAAACATAGAGGAATCAGCAGGACTTGGTGTTACTTCGGGGAATAGCTAAAGTAGTCTACAGCCTAGGATGAGTTTCCCATTTTTAGTTTCAGAGAATTTAGCAGAAAAAGGTCCTAAAAAATAGTAAGTCAGCATTAAAATGACTAATTTGGTTGAATTTATTTTTCAGTTAATTGGATTATTTTATACAGTTTACATACAGATTATTTTATTTTTCCAAAACTTGCAACTAATCTGTCATCTACACACATGAACTTAACATTTAAAAAATAGATTTTCCATGAAATCACAACATTTCATTACGGTATGATGCATCTATATAGCGGAAGCATTGAGAAGAAACTTAAAACAGTAGCCATCTGCTTTGGTTTAAATTATCTTACCATTGGGATATACAGTACCTATCAGTTCTAGGAAAAAACTACTTAAATCTTATAGAAAACGACTCACTGCAAAATGTATTTCTATAAGTCAGTCAAGTTTAAATACAGTCATCCAAATGGTCTTGTTACTGTCATACCCACTTTATTTACAGTTTTGTCAAGCATAACAAGAATGAAGAACCTTGTGAGCAATAGTAAAAAGAAGCCCTGAGTGATAAAAGTATGGCATTCAAGTAAAGAAGACTTTTATTGTCTCATCCAAAACAGAACAAAAAAGGACTTAGGTATAAACCGGAGACTAAACTCCAGTAACCTACTATCACGGACTATAGCGGCAACTCTTCACTTTTTTTTATACAAAGTAAAATTACAGTATCCAGAACTGTTATTTTGGCCATCTACATCCTTGTGGTCACTGTGTGTGGGGGGCTCCCTGCCTCTGGTACCCCTATTCCCGCCCATGGAAACAATAGGCACATGTTTGGCTGGCTATAATCACCGGTAGGAGCTTGCACTGCTCACACGCATACTGTAAGTGTTTTCTAAAAAAGGGGGTGTGTATAAGAGCCTAAGCCCACATAGACACTAGCAGCGCTAGAAACAGCCCCTGACGAGGTTGATGGTATATAGCAAAAACAAACAGCCTAACAAGGTAGGGAATTGTTATAAAGCCTAATAGTTCATAAGTCCATAATATTCTCAGGGTGAAGTCACACGATAAAATGGGTGCATGGAAACTCCTAGTGTAGTGAAACACCAGACTTCTTTATCGATCACTCAGCAACCGTCATATCCTTCACCTCACCGCTGTGCTCCCCCCCTTGAGAGTGGACACGTACCCTTAACGCTAGGGTTTAGCGCTTTATTAAATCAATAATCCTCCACATCCGGATGGTAATCTCCTCAGGATTCAACTCCACAGAGTAGGGATATAGGCAGCACCTCCTCCTCTTCTCTCACATAAAGGTGGAACAGGTACCTCCTCCTCTCCTCTCACATCAAGGTGGAGCAGATGTCTCCTCCTCTCGTCTCACATAAAAGGGGAACAGATACCCATAGCGTAATATGTACAAACAAGGCTTTATTTAAAAGGTTAAAATCACACTCACATGGAATCGGATGAATTTATGCGAAAAAACATATCCAAGGGGCAAAACCCGGTCCTCCCGCTACTGACGTTGTCCCCACTGAGCCACACGGTACGGGTGATCCAGCCACCCTATCGCGATGTTGCCCGGACTCACTGGCGTTTAGTGCTGGGGATCCTCTGGGATGTCCTTGGTATGGAACAGAATGACCGCGTGCTCACGCCCTGACGCGTTTCGTCGGCACTGGACTTCTACTGAGGGCGTGAGCACGCGGCCACATCACCTCCTCTTTATACCCTTATGGGGGAAGTATGGGGGTATGCGTGGTGGCAAAAAAAGGGCGGGGACCTCCACCACGTGGGCGGCCGGAAGTCAGTCCGCCGCCAATACGCATACAATCAGCGCTGGCGGCAGGAAATCACTCCGCCGCTGATCTCCAGGTCCGTACATCGGGACTCTGGAGACACCGGAAGTGGCGCTTTTGGACTCCGCCCCTCGCTATGTCCGCCTATCCGGACATCGGAGGGACCGGAAATGACGCTCCTCGCTCGTCCCGCCCTGCTCTCAAGGCAGGGAATAGGAGAGGAATCAAAGGTGATGTTTACCAGCTCCGCCTCCCACTGAGTCCGCCTATCGGAACACAGAGAGGACCGGAAGTGATGCACCTCCATCGTCCCACCCTGCCCACACGGCAGGAAACAGGAAACAGGAAATGGAGCTAGCTATCATCCACCTATCCAGACAGGAAGCCGGAAATGGAGCTCATAATCAGCCTATCCCTCGTTCTAATACCCCGGAACGGCGCCACACCCCCCTATATGCATATGATGCAAATTCATGGATACAACAAGCCATATC
Organism: Pelophylax lessonae; assembly: GCF_965119305.1. Taxonomy (NCBI): domain Eukaryota; kingdom Metazoa; phylum Chordata; class Amphibia; order Anura; family Ranidae; genus Pelophylax; species Pelophylax lessonae. The sequence continues at coordinate 87,053,963 of NC_138771.1, read as the reverse complement.
CTGGTCCCACCCCCCTCCGCAATTATGCTAATCGCTAGGGCCGGCTTCATGACCGTCCCTGCGGACAGTGGGGACATCGCCTATATGCATTCCCTCATATATTCCTTAACAATAATGCATCAGCACACTCTTAATGTATTAATCTATTATCTCATAACAGAAATACAAGAATAAAGGAATAAAGGTATAGTTGACACATGCCACAATTATGTGAAACAAATATCCTCAACTGATACGAACCAAACGAGAGAGAGAGAGAAACAAATGCCAAAACTGATTCCCATCATGGGCCCGCTATTGCCCGCCAGGCTTTATCCATCAGTGTTACATATAAATCAGTGTAAAGATAGTATAAACACTGATCGTTATACTCTCTCACTAAATACTCACAGTAGTTCTTAAATACTAATCATATAACAAGACCTAGAAAATATTCTAGTCTCTGTGATGGGGATATCGCTTCAGCTATAACTTAACATTGCATGTGTTGTTATCTAAAATGGGCTCACTGGTTACAGTTATAATAAAAGAACTGACCAACTAGGTCCTATATTGCACCTATCATTCTCAATTGGGGTGCTCCATATGGTAACACACTATCGGCATGTGAATTTAAACAAAAATATAAATATGCTAGCCATGCAAATGGCCTGATTGACCACTAGTAAAAACTAAGTACCTGAATAACTGATTGAACCCTATGTATTCACAGGAAACTGATGGTATCCGCTAATGGCGTATACCGTTCGCTATGGAAGCTCCATGAGATCTATCATACCGGTATCCATAGGTTATTAGACATACAGATCCAGTATCCGGGGGAAGGAAATCTCACGGACGTATTGATAATGCTTTGAAAAAACACGAGACTCAACAAAAAAGAAAAAGAAAAAACCAAAGCCAAAACCAAGAAATGGGGGGGAAAAGAAGGTTCCAACTGCACTTGGACTAGAGCTGATCCTTCTGGGCTAGTAATCACTAATGAAGCAGTTGATATCCAACTCCACGTTCATACCATTGGGGGCTAATGCGTTGGTTTGATAAATCCAGAAGGTTTCTCTTTTTGAGAGCTCCCTGACTCGGTTGGAGCCCCTCCATACCTGTTCCACCTTCTCGATTCCCCAAAAACGCAACCCCGAAGGGTCCTTATTATGATGGTACCTGAAATGTAGGGGAACACTATGGTATTTGTAACCCTTTCGGATGTTCCCTATATGTTCTGAGACCCTCTTGCCCAGAGTTCTCTTTGTCCGACCGATATAAATCAGCCCGCAAGGACATTGTAAGCCGTATACCACATGCGTGGATCTGCAGGTGATTAGGTCCTGAATCTCGAATGAACGTCCATTAGCAGATGATGTGAAGGACGTATACCCCCTCAGATGAACATTCACCTGCCTACAGGCCTTGCAATGTCTACAAGCAAAAAACCCAACTCTGTTATCCCAAAAAAACTTTGGTTTTACAGGTGGGTCGAGAACTTTTTTGACCAGTCTATCACCGAAACTCGGAGCCTTCCGGTAGATGAAGACTGGTTTCTCAGGGATCATTTTACCTATAAACTTATCCATTTGCAAGATGTTCCAATTTTGTCGAAAAATTTGCTCCACCTCTTTATGCTGGATGTTGAAATCTGTTATGAAGCCCCACTGATGTCTATCATTGGGCGTTTTGATTTTATCACTCAGACACTCGCTTTGTGGAATTTTTCCGATCTCATTCATTGTTTGTTCGAGATCTTTTGCTGGATAACCTTTTTCACAGAAACGTGTCTTGATCACCATTGCCTGTTGTTGGTAATCTGAGTCAGCAGTACAGTTCCTTCTCACACGTAGGAACTGTCCTTTGGGGATATTCCTTAACCATGTGCTATGATGTCCACTCTGCACAGGTAAGTAACCATTCCGGTCCGTTGGCTTAAAATAAGCCAACGACACTAGACTGGAGCCCTGAATCATGATTTCAACATCTAGGTAGTGAATTTTCTCCTTACTCCAATTGAATTCTAGCTTGATATTGTTTCCATTCGTATTGAGACCCTGTGCAAACGATATCAAAGAGGCTTCGCTACCCGCCCATACAAAAAAGAGATCATCAATGTATCTCTTGTACAGGACGAGTTCGTCCCTAGCGGCGGCATAAATGTAGCGATCCTCCCACTCCCCCATAAAGAGATTCGCTAGGCTCGGGGCATACTTAGCCCCCATGGCAACGCCCCTCCGCTGAGAGAAGAACGTGCCCCCATACCAGAAATAGTTATGGGACACGCAAAATTGCAGTATCGAGCCTAGGAATCTCCTTTGGGGGAATGGGATGTCCGGTCGTTTGCACAGAGCCCAATTTAGCGCTAGCAGGGCGTCATCGTGTTGAATGACCGTATAAAGAGAGGCCACGTCGGCCGTAACCACGTAGACCTCCCCCTGCGGTAAATCAACCCCTCTGATCATAGTAAGGAAATCCTTTGTGTCTCTCAGATAAGATCTGAGAGATTGAACACTGTCCTGCAAAAAATGATCAAGGTACTGCCCAATTCTGGAGGTGACCGAATTGATGCTGTTCACTATCGGTCTAGGTGGAGGATTTGTGTCACTCTTGTGAATCTTAGGCAGCGTGTATATAGTAGGAACTCTACTATAGCTCGGCACCAAAAACCTTCTTTCCTTTTTTGTAAGTATTCCATCTTGGTAGCCCATATTCACCAGACCTTCCAACTCTCTCCTATACACAAAAGTTGGGTTGCTTGGCAACACTCTATAGGTGGAAGTATCAGATAACATCTCAGACAGCTGTTGGTCATAAAAACTCTTGTCCAAGATAACGACCCCCCCACCCTTATCAGCCGGCCGAATAATGATATCTTTGCGTTTCTCTAGCAATTCCAGGCCCTCTCTTATGTACCGAGGATTTACATCCTTTTTAGGTTTTATTTTTTCCAAATCTCGGAGGACTGATTGTTTGAACACTTCGACACATTGATTAGCCGACTGAGGTGGATTAAAGAGCGATTTGTTTTTAAGGCCACTATCTTTACCTACTAGGCCATTACCCACATACTGAGTTTTTTTCAAAACATTTTTACTGGGGTTTAAAAAATGCCGCTTCAAATTAATTTTTCTAATGTATTTGTGGATATCCACATAAACATTGAATTTATTAATTGGCCTTTGAGCTGCGCATTTCAACCCTGCATTAAGTATGTTGGTCTCTTTTTCCGTAAGAGTGGTGTTTGTCAAGTTGTATATACCCTTTACTCCTTTTCTCTCCTTCTTTTTTTGGTATTTGAGTCCACCTCTGCATCCTCTGGTTGTACGTCTACCCTGGGCCAAGGGCGGTCCCTTTGGTTGTCTAGGTGGGGGAGCTGGGGCCTCCAAGAGTCCATTTGGGCCCCTACAGGTCTCCCTCTCCAGGGTTTCCCCCTCCTTCTCCCACCCCTGCCTCTTCCCCCCCTCCAGGGAAAAGGGCGATTCTGGGCCGGGGTTCTTGGATCTGCAAAACCCGGTGCCTCATTATACCTATTGTAAGTGGGCACAGAGTAGGCATATCCGGAATCATACTGGAATTGCCCCTGTTGCGTGTTGCCCCTGTATGGGCCACTCGGGGGTCCCTGTTGCCAATCACTCCTTTGTAAAGGGGCAGGGGGGCATCTCTCCTCCATCTCTCTTGAATTAGTATAATGTGTCTGTTCACCCCTATAGGGGGTAGGGACCGCACCTACTATGCGGTTACCTTTTCCTTTGCCTTTACCTTTCCCACGAGGGGTATTTTTCGGCATCGACATTAGGGGTACAGCTACTGGTGCCAATGGTTGGGGCACCTGCTCATAGTTGGTGGGTAGTGGTGGCATCTGCCAGGCGTATACCAAGTTATTTTTAAAATCTTCCATATCCCTACGGAATTTTTTGACTTTCTTTTTATGTGTCTCCCGATCTACTTTTTCTAATTTTTTCTGTATATCTGTGTTGAACTTAGTTACCTGAGGCGAGTCCTTCTCAGGTTCAATATTTGTCTTTATCTCAGCTATTCGTTTCTCTAAAATGGTCATTTTTTTCTTTTTCCGTTTTAAAACCAGTTCCTGTAATTTAATGCCCATATTGTTAAAAAATTCCAGCCATTCCTTCTGACTAGCCTCATCATCCAAGCCATCCTGTGGGGTGACCTCCCACCTTAGGCTCCGCATGATGATGCGTTCCTTTAGGTACTGCTCGAAAGTGCAGATATCCCACCATGTGCGTATCTGCTTCTCGAGCAAAATACCCAAGGCAGCCAAATCCGATCCCAGATCCAAATCATTATCGTCCTCAATCTCATCTGCAAATATGTTTTTTACATCAATTTGCCTGTTTTTGAGAAAGAGAATTGCATCCATAGCTGCTAAGTTACCAAAAGCAAAGAAATATAGAAGGAGCAAGAAAGAAACAATGTTCCTTATCCCACCCACTCAGCGCTCATGTATATGCAATACTCCTAGGATCTATACATGTATATCCAGCAATACAGCAAGATATACCGGTATGCCTATATACCCAATAAAGCAGCTGCTATACTAAAGACATAACATAAAAAAGGGGGTGTGTATAAGAGCCTAAGCCCACATAGACACTAGCAGCGCTAGAAACAGCCCCTGACGAGGTTGATGGTATATAGCAAAAACAAACAGCCTAACAAGGTAGGGAATTGTTATAAAGCCTAATAGTTCATAAGTCCATAATATTCTCAGGGTGAAGTCACACGATAAAATGGGTGCATGGAAACTCCTAGTGTAGTGAAACACCAGACTTCTTTATCGATCACTCAGCAACCGTCATATCCTTCACCTCACCGCTGTGCTCCCCCCCTTGAGAGTGGACACGTACCCTTAACGCTAGGGTTTAGCGCTTTATTAAATCAATAATCCTCCACATCCGGATGGTAATCTCCTCAGGATTCAACTCCACAGAGTAGGGATATAGGCAGCACCTCCTCCTCTTCTCTCACATAAAGGTGGAACAGGTACCTCCTCCTCTCCTCTCACATCAAGGTGGAGCAGATGTCTCCTCCTCTCGTCTCACATAAAAGGGGAACAGATACCCATAGCGTAATATGTACAAACAAGGCTTTATTTAAAAGGTTAAAATCACACTCACATGGAATCGGATGAATTTATGCGAAAAAACATATCCAAGGGGCAAAACCCGGTCCTCCCGCTACTGACGTTGTCCCCACTGAGCCACACGGTACGGGTGATCCAGCCACCCTATCGCGATGTTGCCCGGACTCACTGGCGTTTAGTGCTGGGGATCCTCTGGGATGTCCTTGGTATGGAACAGAATGACCGCGTGCTCACGCCCTGACGCGTTTCGTCGGCACTGGACTTCTACTGAGGGCGTGAGCACGCGGCCACATCACCTCCTCTTTATACCCTTATGGGGGAAGTATGGGGGTATGCGTGGTGGCAAAAAAAGGGCGGGGACCTCCACCACGTGGGCGGCCGGAAGTCAGTCCGCCGCCAATACGCATACAATCAGCGCTGGCGGCAGGAAATCACTCCGCCGCTGATCTCCAGGTCCGTACATCGGGACTCTGGAGACACCGGAAGTGGCGCTTTTGGACTCCGCCCCTCGCTATGTCCGCCTATCCGGACATCGGAGGGACCGGAAATGACGCTCCTCGCTCGTCCCGCCCTGCTCTCAAGGCAGGGAATAGGAGAGGAATCAAAGGTGATGTTTACCAGCTCCGCCTCCCACTGAGTCCGCCTATCGGAACACAGAGAGGACCGGAAGTGATGCACCTCCATCGTCCCACCCTGCCCACACGGCAGGAAACAGGAAACAGGAAATGGAGCTAGCTATCATCCACCTATCCAGACAGGAAGCCGGAAATGGAGCTCATAATCAGCCTATCCCTCGTTCTAATACCCCGGAACGGCGCCACACCCCCCTATATGCATATGATGCAAATTCATGGATACAACAAGCCATATCCTGGTCCCACCCCCCTCCGCAATTATGCTAATCGCTAGGGCCGGCTTCATGACCGTCCCTGCGGACAGTGGGGACATCGCCTATATGCATTCCCTCATATATTCCTTAACAATAATGCATCAGCACACTCTTAATGTATTAATCTATTATCTCATAACAGAAATACAAGAATAAAGGAATAAAGGTATAGTTGACACATGCCACAATTATGTGAAACAAATATCCTCAACTGATACGAACCAAACGAGAGAGAGAGAGAAACAAATGCCAAAACTGATTCCCATCATGGGCCCGCTATTGCCCGCCAGGCTTTATCCATCAGTGTTACATATAAATCAGTGTAAAGATAGTATAAACACTGATCGTTATACTCTCTCACTAAATACTCACAGTAGTTCTTAAATACTAATCATATAACAAGACCTAGAAAATATTCTAGTCTCTGTGATGGGGATATCGCTTCAGCTATAACTTAACATTGCATGTGTTGTTATCTAAAATGGGCTCACTGGTTACAGTTATAATAAAAGAACTGACCAACTAGGTCCTATATTGCACCTATCATTCTCAATTGGGGTGCTCCATATGGTAACACACTATCGGCATGTGAATTTAAACAAAAATATAAATATGCTAGCCATGCAAATGGCCTGATTGACCACTAGTAAAAACTAAGTACCTGAATAACTGATTGAACCCTATGTATTCACAGGAAACTGATGGTATCCGCTAATGGCGTATACCGTTCGCTATGGAAGCTCCATGAGATCTATCATACCGGTATCCATAGGTTATTAGACATACAGATCCAGTATCCGGGGGAAGGAAATCTCACGGACGTATTGATAATGCTTTGAAAAAACACGAGACTCAACAAAAAAGAAAAAGAAAAAACCAAAGCCAAAACCAAGAAATGGGGGGGAAAAGAAGGTTCCAACTGCACTTGGACTAGAGCTGATCCTTCTGGGCTAGTAATCACTAATGAAGCAGTTGATATCCAACTCCACGTTCATACCATTGGGGGCTAATGCGTTGGTTTGATAAATCCAGAAGGTTTCTCTTTTTGAGAGCTCCCTGACTCGGTTGGAGCCCCTCCATACCTGTTCCACCTTCTCGATTCCCCAAAAACGCAACCCCGAAGGGTCCTTATTATGATGGTACCTGAAATGTAGGGGAACACTATGGTATTTGTAACCCTTTCGGATGTTCCCTATATGTTCTGAGACCCTCTTGCCCAGAGTTCTCTTTGTCCGACCGATATAAATCAGCCCGCAAGGACATTGTAAGCCGTATACCACATGCGTGGATCTGCAGGTGATTAGGTCCTGAATCTCGAATGAACGTCCATTAGCAGATGATGTGAAGGACGTATACCCCCTCAGATGAACATTCACCTGCCTACAGGCCTTGCAATGTCTACAAGCAAAAAACCCAACTCTGTTATCCCAAAAAAACTTTGGTTTTACAGGTGGGTCGAGAACTTTTTTGACCAGTCTATCACCGAAACTCGGAGCCTTCCGGTAGATGAAGACTGGTTTCTCAGGGATCATTTTACCTATAAACTTATCCATTTGCAAGATGTTCCAATTTTGTCGAAAAATTTGCTCCACCTCTTTATGCTGGATGTTGAAATCTGTTATGAAGCCCCACTGATGTCTATCATTGGGCGTTTTGATTTTATCACTCAGACACTCGCTTTGTGGAATTTTTCCGATCTCATTCATTGTTTGTTCGAGATCTTTTGCTGGATAACCTTTTTCACAGAAACGTGTCTTGATCACCATTGCCTGTTGTTGGTAATCTGAGTCAGCAGTACAGTTCCTTCTCACACGTAGGAACTGTCCTTTGGGGATATTCCTTAACCATGTGCTATGATGTCCACTCTGCACAGGTAAGTAACCATTCCGGTCCGTTGGCTTAAAATAAGCCAACGACACTAGACTGGAGCCCTGAATCATGATTTCAACATCTAGGTAGTGAATTTTCTCCTTACTCCAATTGAATTCTAGCTTGATATTGTTTCCATTCGTATTGAGACCCTGTGCAAACGATATCAAAGAGGCTTCGCTACCCGCCCATACAAAAAAGAGATCATCAATGTATCTCTTGTACAGGACGAGTTCGTCCCTAGCGGCGGCATAAATGTAGCGATCCTCCCACTCCCCCATAAAGAGATTCGCTAGGCTCGGGGCATACTTAGCCCCCATGGCAACGCCCCTCCGCTGAGAGAAGAACGTGCCCCCATACCAGAAATAGTTATGGGACACGCAAAATTGCAGTATCGAGCCTAGGAATCTCCTTTGGGGGAATGGGATGTCCGGTCGTTTGCACAGAGCCCAATTTAGCGCTAGCAGGGCGTCATCGTGTTGAATGACCGTATAAAGAGAGGCCACGTCGGCCGTAACCACGTAGACCTCCCCCTGCGGTAAATCAACCCCTCTGATCATAGTAAGGAAATCCTTTGTGTCTCTCAGATAAGATCTGAGAGATTGAACACTGTCCTGCAAAAAATGATCAAGGTACTGCCCAATTCTGGAGGTGACCGAATTGATGCTGTTCACTATCGGTCTAGGTGGAGGATTTGTGTCACTCTTGTGAATCTTAGGCAGCGTGTATATAGTAGGAACTCTACTATAGCTCGGCACCAAAAACCTTCTTTCCTTTTTTGTAAGTATTCCATCTTGGTAGCCCATATTCACCAGACCTTCCAACTCTCTCCTATACACAAAAGTTGGGTTGCTTGGCAACACTCTATAGGTGGAAGTATCAGATAACATCTCAGACAGCTGTTGGTCATAAAAACTCTTGTCCAAGATAACGACCCCCCCACCCTTATCAGCCGGCCGAATAATGATATCTTTGCGTTTCTCTAGCAATTCCAGGCCCTCTCTTATGTACCGAGGATTTACATCCTTTTTAGGTTTTATTTTTTCCAAATCTCGGAGGACTGATTGTTTGAACACTTCGACACATTGATTAGCCGACTGAGGTGGATTAAAGAGCGATTTGTTTTTAAGGCCACTATCTTTACCTACTAGGCCATTACCCACATACTGAGTTTTTTTCAAAACATTTTTACTGGGGTTTAAAAAATGCCGCTTCAAATTAATTTTTCTAATGTATTTGTGGATATCCACATAAACATTGAATTTATTAATTGGCCTTTGAGCTGCGCATTTCAACCCTGCATTAAGTATGTTGGTCTCTTTTTCCGTAAGAGTGGTGTTTGTCAAGTTGTATATACCCTTTACTCCTTTTCTCTCCTTCTTTTTTTGGTATTTGAGTCCACCTCTGCATCCTCTGGTTGTACGTCTACCCTGGGCCAAGGGCGGTCCCTTTGGTTGTCTAGGTGGGGGAGCTGGGGCCTCCAAGAGTCCATTTGGGCCCCTACAGGTCTCCCTCTCCAGGGTTTCCCCCTCCTTCTCCCACCCCTGCCTCTTCCCCCCCTCCAGGGAAAAGGGCGATTCTGGGCCGGGGTTCTTGGATCTGCAAAACCCGGTGCCTCATTATACCTATTGTAAGTGGGCACAGAGTAGGCATATCCGGAATCATACTGGAATTGCCCCTGTTGCGTGTTGCCCCTGTATGGGCCACTCGGGGGTCCCTGTTGCCAATCACTCCTTTGTAAAGGGGCAGGGGGGCATCTCTCCTCCATCTCTCTTGAATTAGTATAATGTGTCTGTTCACCCCTATAGGGGGTAGGGACCGCACCTACTATGCGGTTACCTTTTCCTTTGCCTTTACCTTTCCCACGAGGGGTATTTTTCGGCATCGACATTAGGGGTACAGCTACTGGTGCCAATGGTTGGGGCACCTGCTCATAGTTGGTGGGTAGTGGTGGCATCTGCCAGGCGTATACCAAGTTATTTTTAAAATCTTCCATATCCCTACGGAATTTTTTGACTTTCTTTTTATGTGTCTCCCGATCTACTTTTTCTAATTTTTTCTGTATATCTGTGTTGAACTTAGTTACCTGAGGCGAGTCCTTCTCAGGTTCAATATTTGTCTTTATCTCAGCTATTCGTTTCTCTAAAATGGTCATTTTTTTCTTTTTCCGTTTTAAAACCAGTTCCTGTAATTTAATGCCCATATTGTTAAAAAATTCCAGCCATTCCTTCTGACTAGCCTCATCATCCAAGCCATCCTGTGGGGTGACCTCCCACCTTAGGCTCCGCATGATGATGCGTTCCTTTAGGTACTGCTCGAAAGTGCAGATATCCCACCATGTGCGTATCTGCTTCTCGAGCAAAATACCCAAGGCAGCCAAATCCGATCCCAGATCCAAATCATTATCGTCCTCAATCTCATCTGCAAATATGTTTTTTACATCAATTTGCCTGTTTTTGAGAAAGAGAATTGCATCCATAGCTGCTAAGTTACCAAAAGCAAAGAAATATAGAAGGAGCAAGAAAGAAACAATGTTCCTTATCCCACCCACTCAGCGCTCATGTATATGCAATACTCCTAGGATCTATACATGTATATCCAGCAATACAGCAAGATATACCGGTATGCCTATATACCCAATAAAGCAGCTGCTATACTAAAGACATAACATAAAAAAGGGGGTGTGTATAAGAGCCTAAGCCCACATAGACACTAGCAGCGCTAGAAACAGCCCCTGACGAGGTTGATGGTATATAGCAAAAACAAACAGCCTAACAAGGTAGGGAATTGTTATAAAGCCTAATAGTTCATAAGTCCATAATATTCTCAGGGTGAAGTCACACGATAAAATGGGTGCATGGAAACTCCTAGTGTAGTGAAACACCAGACTTCTTTATCGATCACTCAGCAACCGTCATATCCTTCACCTCACCGCTGTGCTCCCCCCCTTGAGAGTGGACACGTACCCTTAACGCTAGGGTTTAGCGCTTTATTAAATCAATAATCCTCCACATCCGGATGGTAATCTCCTCAGGATTCAACTCCACAGAGTAGGGATATAGGCAGCACCTCCTCCTCTTCTCTCACATAAAGGTGGAACAGGTACCTCCTCCTCTCCTCTCACATCAAGGTGGAGCAGATGTCTCCTCCTCTCGTCTCACATAAAAGGGGAACAGATACCCATAGCGTAATATGTACAAACAAGGCTTTATTTAAAAGGTTAAAATCACACTCACATGGAATCGGATGAATTTATGCGAAAAAACATATCCAAGGGGCAAAACCCGGTCCTCCCGCTACTGACGTTGTCCCCACTGAGCCACACGGTACGGGTGATCCAGCCACCCTATCGCGATGTTGCCCGGACTCACTGGCGTTTAGTGCTGGGGATCCTCTGGGATGTCCTTGGTATGGAACAGAATGACCGCGTGCTCACGCCCTGACGCGTTTCGTCGGCACTGGACTTCTACTGAGGGCGTGAGCACGCGGCCACATCACCTCCTCTTTATACCCTTATGGGGGAAGTATGGGGGTATGCGTGGTGGCAAAAAAAGGGCGGGGACCTCCACCACGTGGGCGGCCGGAAGTCAGTCCGCCGCCAATACGCATACAATCAGCGCTGGCGGCAGGAAATCACTCCGCCGCTGATCTCCAGGTCCGTACATCGGGACTCTGGAGACACCGGAAGTGGCGCTTTTGGACTCCGCCCCTCGCTATGTCCGCCTATCCGGACATCGGAGGGACCGGAAATGACGCTCCTCGCTCGTCCCGCCCTGCTCTCAAGGCAGGGAATAGGAGAGGAATCAAAGGTGATGTTTACCAGCTCCGCCTCCCACTGAGTCCGCCTATCGGAACACAGAGAGGACCGGAAGTGATGCACCTCCATCGTCCCACCCTGCCCACACGGCAGGAAACAGGAAACAGGAAATGGAGCTAGCTATCATCCACCTATCCAGACAGGAAGCCGGAAATGGAGCTCATAATCAGCCTATCCCTCGTTCTAATACCCCGGAACGGCGCCACACCCCCCTATATGCATATGATGCAAATTCATGGATACAACAAGCCATATCCTGGTCCCACCCCCCTCCGCAATTATGCTAATCGCTAGGGCCGGCTTCATGACCGTCCCTGCGGACAGTGGGGACATCGCCTATATGCATTCCCTCATATATTCCTTAACAATAATGCATCAGCACACTCTTAATGTATTAATCTATTATCTCATAACAGAAATACAAGAATAAAGGAATAAAGGTATAGTTGACACATGCCACAATTATGTGAAACAAATATCCTCAACTGATACGAACCAAACGAGAGAGAGAGAGAAACAAATGCCAAAACTGATTCCCATCATGGGCCCGCTATTGCCCGCCAGGCTTTATCCATCAGTGTTACATATAAATCAGTGTAAAGATAGTATAAACACTGATCGTTATACTCTCTCACTAAATACTCACAGTAGTTCTTAAATACTAATCATATAACAAGACCTAGAAAATATTCTAGTCTCTGTGATGGGGATATCGCTTCAGCTATAACTTAACATTGCATGTGTTGTTATCTAAAATGGGCTCACTGGTTACAGTTATAATAAAAGAACTGACCAACTAGGTCCTATATTGCACCTATCATTCTCAATTGGGGTGCTCCATATGGTAACACACTATCGGCATGTGAATTTAAACAAAAATATAAATATGCTAGCCATGCAAATGGCCTGATTGACCACTAGTAAAAACTAAGTACCTGAATAACTGATTGAACCCTATGTATTCACAGGAAACTGATGGTATCCGCTAATGGCGTATACCGTTCGCTATGGAAGCTCCATGAGATCTATCATACCGGTATCCATAGGTTATTAGACATACAGATCCAGTATCCGGGGGAAGGAAATCTCACGGACGTATTGATAATGCTTTGAAAAAACACGAGACTCAACAAAAAATAGATTTCCTTACTATGATCAGAGGGGTTGATTTACCGCAGGGGGAGGTCTACGTGGTTACGGCCGACGTGGCCTCTCTTTATACGGTCATTCAACACGATGACGCCCTGCTAGCGCTAAATTGGGCTCTGTGCAAACGACCGGACATCCCATTCCCCCAAAGGAGATTCCTAGGCTCGATACTGCAATTTTGCGTGTCCCATAACTATTTCTGGTATGGGGGCACGTTCTTCTCTCAGCGGAGGGGCGTTGCCATGGGGGCTAAGTATGCCCCGAGCCTAGCGAATCTCTTTATGGGGGAGTGGGAGGATCGCTACATTTATGCCGCCGCTAGGGACGAACTCGTCCTGTACAAGAGATACATTGATGATCTCTTTTTTGTATGGGCGGGTAGCGAAGCCTCTTTGATATCGTTTGCACAGGGTCTCAATACGAATGGAAACAATATCAAGCTAGAATTCAATTGGAGTAAGGAGAAAATTCACTACCTAGATGTTGAAATCATGATTCAGGGCTCCAGTCTAGTGTCGTTGGCTTATTTTAAGCCAACGGACCGGAATGGTTACTTACCTGTGCAGAGTGGACATCATAGCACATGGTTAAGGAATATCCCCAAAGGACAGTTCCTACGTGTGAGAAGGAACTGTACTGCTGACTCAGATTACCAACAACAGGCAATGGTGATCAAGACACGTTTCTGTGAAAAAGGTTATCCAGCAAAAGATCTCGAACAAACAATGAATGAGATCGGAAAAATTCCACAAAGCGAGTGTCTGAGTGATAAAATCAAAACGCCCAATGATAGACATCAGTGGGGCTTCATAACAGATTTCAACATCCAGCATAAAGAGGTGGAGCAAATTTTTCGACAAAATTGGAACATCTTGCAAATGGATAAGTTTATAGGTAAAATGATCCCTGAGAAACCAGTCTTCATCTACCGGAAGGCTCCGAGTTTCGGTGATAGACTGGTCAAAAAAGTTCTCGACCCACCTGTAAAACCAAAGTTTTTTTGGGATAACAGAGTTGGGTTTTTTGCTTGTAGACATTGCAAGGCCTGTAGGCAGGTGAATGTTCATCTGAGGGGGTATACGTCCTTCACATCATCTGCTAATGGACGTTCATTCGAGATTCAGGACCTAATCACCTGCAGATCCACGCATGTGGTATACGGCTTACAATGTCCTTGCGGGCTGATTTATATCGGTCGGACAAAGAGAACTCTGGGCAAGAGGGTCTCAGAACATATAGGGAACATCCGAAAGGGTTACAAATACCATAGTGTTCCCCTACATTTCAGGTACCATCATAATAAGGACCCTTCGGGGTTGCGTTTTTGGGGAATCGAGAAGGTGGAACAGGTATGGAGGGGCTCCAACCGAGTCAGGGAGCTCTCAAAAAGAGAAACCTTCTGGATTTATCAAACCAACGCATTAGCCCCCAATGGTATGAACGTGGAGTTGGATATCAACTGCTTCATTAGTGATTACTAGCCCAGAAGGATCAGCTCTAGTCCAAGTGCAGTTGGAACCTTCTTTTCCCCCCCATTTCTTGGTTTTGGCTTTGGTTTTTTCTTTTTCTTTTTTGTTGAGTCTCGTGTTTTTTCAAAGCATTATCAATACGTCCGTGAGATTTCCTTCCCCCGGATACTGGATCTGTATGTCTAATAACCTATGGATACCGGTATGATAGATCTCATGGAGCTTCCATAGCGAACGGTATACGCCATTAGCGGATACCATCAGTTTCCTGTGAATACATAGGGTTCAATCAGTTATTCAGGTACTTAGTTTTTACTAGTGGTCAATCAGGCCATTTGCATGGCTAGCATATTTATATTTTTGTTTAAATTCACATGCCGATAGTGTGTTACCATATGGAGCACCCCAATTGAGAATGATAGGTGCAATATAGGACCTAGTTGGTCAGTTCTTTTATTATAACTGTAACCAGTGAGCCCATTTTAGATAACAACACATGCAATGTTAAGTTATAGCTGAAGCGATATCCCCATCACAGAGACTAGAATATTTTCTAGGTCTTGTTATATGATTAGTATTTAAGAACTACTGTGAGTATTTAGTGAGAGAGTATAACGATCAGTGTTTATACTATCTTTACACTGATTTATATGTAACACTGATGGATAAAGCCTGGCGGGCAATAGCGGGCCCATGATGGGAATCAGTTTTGGCATTTGTTTCTCTCTCTCTCTCGTTTGGTTCGTATCAGTTGAGGATATTTGTTTCACATAATTGTGGCATGTGTCAACTATACCTTTATTCCTTTATTCTTGTATTTCTGTTATGAGATAATAGATTAATACATTAAGAGTGTGCTGATGCATTATTGTTAAGGAATATATGAGGGAATGCATATAGGCGATGTCCCCACTGTCCGCAGGGACGGTCATGAAGCCGGCCCTAGCGATTAGCATAATTGCGGAGGGGGGTGGGACCAGGATATGGCTTGTTGTATCCATGAATTTGCATCATATGCATATAGGGGGGTGTGGCGCCGTTCCGGGGTATTAGAACGAGGGATAGGCTGATTATGAGCTCCATTTCCGGCTTCCTGTCTGGATAGGTGGATGATAGCTAGCTCCATTTCCTGTTTCCTGTTTCCTGCCGTGTGGGCAGGGTGGGACGATGGAGGTGCATCACTTCCGGTCCTCTCTGTGTTCCGATAGGCGGACTCAGTGGGAGGCGGAGCTGGTAAACATCACCTTTGATTCCTCTCCTATTCCCTGCCTTGAGAGCAGGGCGGGACGAGCGAGGAGCGTCATTTCCGGTCCCTCCGATGTCCGGATAGGCGGACATAGCGAGGGGCGGAGTCCAAAAGCGCCACTTCCGGTGTCTCCAGAGTCCCGATGTACGGACCTGGAGATCAGCGGCGGAGTGATTTCCTGCCGCCAGCGCTGATTGTATGCGTATTGGCGGCGGACTGACTTCCGGCCGCCCACGTGGTGGAGGTCCCCGCCCTTTTTTTGCCACCACGCATACCCCCATACTTCCCCCATAAGGGTATAAAGAGGAGGTGATGTGGCCGCGTGCTCACGCCCTCAGTAGAAGTCCAGTGCCGACGAAACGCGTCAGGGCGTGAGCACGCGGTCATTCTGTTCCATACCAAGGACATCCCAGAGGATCCCCAGCACTAAACGCCAGTGAGTCCGGGCAACATCGCGATAGGGTGGCTGGATCACCCGTACCGTGTGGCTCAGTGGGGACAACGTCAGTAGCGGGAGGACCGGGTTTTGCCCCTTGGATATGTTTTTTCGCATAAATTCATCCGATTCCATGTGAGTGTGATTTTAACCTTTTAAATAAAGCCTTGTTTGTACATATTACGCTATGGGTATCTGTTCCCCTTTTATGTGAGACGAGAGGAGGAGACATCTGCTCCACCTTGATGTGAGAGGAGAGGAGGAGGTACCTGTTCCACCTTTATGTGAGAGAAGAGGAGGAGGTGCTGCCTATATCCCTACTCTGTGGAGTTGAATCCTGAGGAGATTACCATCCGGATGTGGAGGATTATTGATTTAATAAAGCGCTAAACCCTAGCGTTAAGGGTACGTGTCCACTCTCAAGGGGGGGAGCACAGCGGTGAGGTGAAGGATATGACGGTTGCTGAGTGATCGATAAAGAAGTCTGGTGTTTCACTACACTAGGAGTTTCCATGCACCCATTTTATCGTGTGACTTCACCCTGAGAATATTATGGACTTATGAACTATTAGGCTTTATAACAATTCCCTACCTTGTTAGGCTGTTTGTTTTTGCTATATACCATCAACCTCGTCAGGGGCTGTTTCTAGCGCTGCTAGTGTCTATGTGGGCTTAGGCTCTTATACACACCCCCTTTTTTATGTTATGTCTTTAGTATAGCAGCTGCTTTATTGGGTATATAGGCATACCGGTATATCTTGCTGTATTGCTGGATATACATGTATAGATCCTAGGAGTATTGCATATACATGAGCGCTGAGTGGGTGGGATAAGGAACATTGTTTCTTTCTTGCTCCTTCTATATTTCTTTGCTTTTGGTAACTTAGCAGCTATGGATGCAATTCTCTTTCTCAAAAACAGGCAAATTGATGTAAAAAACATATTTGCAGATGAGATTGAGGACGATAATGATTTGGATCTGGGATCGGATTTGGCTGCCTTGGGTATTTTGCTCGAGAAGCAGATACGCACATGGTGGGATATCTGCACTTTCGAGCAGTACCTAAAGGAACGCATCATCATGCGGAGCCTAAGGTGGGAGGTCACCCCACAGGATGGCTTGGATGATGAGGCTAGTCAGAAGGAATGGCTGGAATTTTTTAACAATATGGGCATTAAATTACAGGAACTGGTTTTAAAACGGAAAAAGAAAAAAATGACCATTTTAGAGAAACGAATAGCTGAGATAAAGACAAATATTGAACCTGAGAAGGACTCGCCTCAGGTAACTAAGTTCAACACAGATATACAGAAAAAATTAGAAAAAGTAGATCGGGAGACACATAAAAAGAAAGTCAAAAAATTCCGTAGGGATATGGAAGATTTTAAAAATAACTTGGTATACGCCTGGCAGATGCCACCACTACCCACCAACTATGAGCAGGTGCCCCAACCATTGGCACCAGTAGCTGTACCCCTAATGTCGATGCCGAAAAATACCCCTCGTGGGAAAGGTAAAGGCAAAGGAAAAGGTAACCGCATAGTAGGTGCGGTCCCTACCCCCTATAGGGGTGAACAGACACATTATACTAATTCAAGAGAGATGGAGGAGAGATGCCCCCCTGCCCCTTTACAAAGGAGTGATTGGCAACAGGGACCCCCGAGTGGCCCATACAGGGGCAACACGCAACAGGGGCAATTCCAGTATGATTCCGGATATGCCTACTCTGTGCCCACTTACAATAGGTATAATGAGGCACCGGGTTTTGCAGATCCAAGAACCCCGGCCCAGAATCGCCCTTTTCCCTGGAGGGGGGGAAGAGGCAGGGGTGGGAGAAGGAGGGGGAAACCCTGGAGAGGGAGACCTGTAGGGGCCCAAATGGACTCTTGGAGGCCCCAGCTCCCCCACCTAGACAACCAAAGGGACCGCCCTTGGCCCAGGGTAGACGTACAACCAGAGGATGCAGAGGTGGACTCAAATACCAAAAAAAGAAGGAGAGAAAAGGAGTAAAGGGTATATACAACTTGACAAACACCACTCTTACGGAAAAAGAGACCAACATACTTAATGCAGGGTTGAAATGCGCAGCTCAAAGGCCAATTAATAAATTCAATGTTTATGTGGATATCCACAAATACATTAGAAAAATTAATTTGAAGCGGCATTTTTTAAACCCCAGTAAAAATGTTTTGAAAAAAACTCAGTATGTGGGTAATGGCCTAGTAGGTAAAGATAGTGGCCTTAAAAACAAATCGCTCTTTAATCCACCTCAGTCGGCTAATCAATGTGTCGAAGTGTTCAAACAATCAGTCCTCCGAGATTTGGAAAAAATAAAACCTAAAAAGGATGTAAATCCTCGGTACATAAGAGAGGGCCTGGAATTGCTAGAGAAACGCAAAGATATCATTATTCGGCCGGCTGATAAGGGTGGGGGGGTCGTTATCTTGGACAAGAGTTTTTATGACCAACAGCTGTCTGAGATGTTATCTGATACTTCCACCTATAGAGTGTTGCCAAGCAACCCAACTTTTGTGTATAGGAGAGAGTTGGAAGGTCTGGTGAATATGGGCTACCAAGATGGAATACTTACAAAAAAGGAAAGAAGGTTTTTGGTGCCGAGCTATAGTAGAGTTCCTACTATATACACGCTGCCTAAGATTCACAAGAGTGACACAAATCCTCCACCTAGACCGATAGTGAACAGCATCAATTCGGTCACCTCCAGAATTGGGCAGTACCTTGATCATTTTTTGCAGGACAGTGTTCAATCTCTCAGATCTTATCTGAGAGACACAAAGGATTTCCTTACTATGATCAGAGGGGTTGATTTACCGCAGGGGGAGGTCTACGTGGTTACGGCCGACGTGGCCTCTCTTTATACGGTCATTCAACACGATGACGCCCTGCTAGCGCTAAATTGGGCTCTGTGCAAACGACCGGACATCCCATTCCCCCAAAGGAGATTCCTAGGCTCGATACTGCAATTTTGCGTGTCCCATAACTATTTCTGGTATGGGGGCACGTTCTTCTCTCAGCGGAGGGGCGTTGCCATGGGGGCTAAGTATGCCCCGAGCCTAGCGAATCTCTTTATGGGGGAGTGGGAGGATCGCTACATTTATGCCGCCGCTAGGGACGAACTCGTCCTGTACAAGAGATACATTGATGATCTCTTTTTTGTATGGGCGGGTAGCGAAGCCTCTTTGATATCGTTTGCACAGGGTCTCAATACGAATGGAAACAATATCAAGCTAGAATTCAATTGGAGTAAGGAGAAAATTCACTACCTAGATGTTGAAATCATGATTCAGGGCTCCAGTCTAGTGTCGTTGGCTTATTTTAAGCCAACGGACCGGAATGGTTACTTACCTGTGCAGAGTGGACATCATAGCACATGGTTAAGGAATATCCCCAAAGGACAGTTCCTACGTGTGAGAAGGAACTGTACTGCTGACTCAGATTACCAACAACAGGCAATGGTGATCAAGACACGTTTCTGTGAAAAAGGTTATCCAGCAAAAGATCTCGAACAAACAATGAATGAGATCGGAAAAATTCCACAAAGCGAGTGTCTGAGTGATAAAATCAAAACGCCCAATGATAGACATCAGTGGGGCTTCATAACAGATTTCAACATCCAGCATAAAGAGGTGGAGCAAATTTTTCGACAAAATTGGAACATCTTGCAAATGGATAAGTTTATAGGTAAAATGATCCCTGAGAAACCAGTCTTCATCTACCGGAAGGCTCCGAGTTTCGGTGATAGACTGGTCAAAAAAGTTCTCGACCCACCTGTAAAACCAAAGTTTTTTTGGGATAACAGAGTTGGGTTTTTTGCTTGTAGACATTGCAAGGCCTGTAGGCAGGTGAATGTTCATCTGAGGGGGTATACGTCCTTCACATCATCTGCTAATGGACGTTCATTCGAGATTCAGGACCTAATCACCTGCAGATCCACGCATGTGGTATACGGCTTACAATGTCCTTGCGGGCTGATTTATATCGGTCGGACAAAGAGAACTCTGGGCAAGAGGGTCTCAGAACATATAGGGAACATCCGAAAGGGTTACAAATACCATAGTGTTCCCCTACATTTCAGGTACCATCATAATAAGGACCCTTCGGGGTTGCGTTTTTGGGGAATCGAGAAGGTGGAACAGGTATGGAGGGGCTCCAACCGAGTCAGGGAGCTCTCAAAAAGAGAAACCTTCTGGATTTATCAAACCAACGCATTAGCCCCCAATGGTATGAACGTGGAGTTGGATATCAACTGCTTCATTAGTGATTACTAGCCCAGAAGGATCAGCTCTAGTCCAAGTGCAGTTGGAACCTTCTTTTCCCCCCCATTTCTTGGTTTTGGCTTTGGTTTTTTCTTTTTCTTTTTTGTTGAGTCTCGTATTTTTTCAAAGCATTATCAATACGTCCGTGAGATTTCCTTCCCCCGGATACTGGATCTGTATGTCTAATAACCTATGGATACCGGTATGATAGATCTCATGGAGCTTCCATAGCGAACGGTATACGCCATTAGCGGATACCATCAGTTTCCTGTGAATACATAGGGTTCAATCAGTTATTCAGGTACTTAGTTTTTACTAGTGGTCAATCAGGCCATTTGCATGGCTAGCATATTTATATTTTTGTTTAAATTCACATGCCGATAGTGTGTTACCATATGGAGCACCCCAATTGAGAATGATAGGTGCAATATAGGACCTAGTTGGTCAGTTCTTTTATTATAACTGTAACCAGTGAGCCCATTTTAGATAACAACACATGCAATGTTAAGTTATAGCTGAAGCGATATCCCCATCACAGAGACTAGAATATTTTCTAGGTCTTGTTATATGATTAGTATTTAAGAACTACTGTGAGTATTTAGTGAGAGAGTATAACGATCAGTGTTTATACTATCTTTACACTGATTTATATGTAACACTGATGGATAAAGCCTGGCGGGCAATAGCGGGCCCATGATGGGAATCAGTTTTGGCATTTGTTTCTCTCTCTCTCTCGTTTGGTTCGTATCAGTTGAGGATATTTGTTTCACATAATTGTGGCATGTGTCAACTATACCTTTATTCCTTTATTCTTGTATTTCTGTTATGAGATAATAGATTAATACATTAAGAGTGTGCTGATGCATTATTGTTAAGGAATATATGAGGGAATGCATATAGGCGATGTCCCCACTGTCCGCAGGGACGGTCATGAAGCCGGCCCTAGCGATTAGCATAATTGCGGAGGGGGGTGGGACCAGGATATGGCTTGTTGTATCCATGAATTTGCATCATATGCATATAGGGGGGTGTGGCGCCGTTCCGGGGTATTAGAACGAGGGATAGGCTGATTATGAGCTCCATTTCCGGCTTCCTGTCTGGATAGGTGGATGATAGCTAGCTCCATTTCCTGTTTCCTGTTTCCTGCCGTGTGGGCAGGGTGGGACGATGGAGGTGCATCACTTCCGGTCCTCTCTGTGTTCCGATAGGCGGACTCAGTGGGAGGCGGAGCTGGTAAACATCACCTTTGATTCCTCTCCTATTCCCTGCCTTGAGAGCAGGGCGGGACGAGCGAGGAGCGTCATTTCCGGTCCCTCCGATGTCCGGATAGGCGGACATAGCGAGGGGCGGAGTCCAAAAGCGCCACTTCCGGTGTCTCCAGAGTCCCGATGTACGGACCTGGAGATCAGCGGCGGAGTGATTTCCTGCCGCCAGCGCTGATTGTATGCGTATTGGCGGCGGACTGACTTCCGGCCGCCCACGTGGTGGAGGTCCCCGCCCTTTTTTTGCCACCACGCATACCCCCATACTTCCCCCATAAGGGTATAAAGAGGAGGTGATGTGGCCGCGTGCTCACGCCCTCAGTAGAAGTCCAGTGCCGACGAAACGCGTCAGGGCGTGAGCACGCGGTCATTCTGTTCCATACCAAGGACATCCCAGAGGATCCCCAGCACTAAACGCCAGTGAGTCCGGGCAACATCGCGATAGGGTGGCTGGATCACCCGTACCGTGTGGCTCAGTGGGGACAACGTCAGTAGCGGGAGGACCGGGTTTTGCCCCTTGGATATGTTTTTTCGCATAAATTCATCCGATTCCATGTGAGTGTGATTTTAACCTTTTAAATAAAGCCTTGTTTGTACATATTACGCTATGGGTATCTGTTCCCCTTTTATGTGAGACGAGAGGAGGAGACATCTGCTCCACCTTGATGTGAGAGGAGAGGAGGAGGTACCTGTTCCACCTTTATGTGAGAGAAGAGGAGGAGGTGCTGCCTATATCCCTACTCTGTGGAGTTGAATCCTGAGGAGATTACCATCCGGATGTGGAGGATTATTGATTTAATAAAGCGCTAAACCCTAGCGTTAAGGGTACGTGTCCACTCTCAAGGGGGGGAGCACAGCGGTGAGGTGAAGGATATGACGGTTGCTGAGTGATCGATAAAGAAGTCTGGTGTTTCACTACACTAGGAGTTTCCATGCACCCATTTTATCGTGTGACTTCACCCTGAGAATATTATGGACTTATGAACTATTAGGCTTTATAACAATTCCCTACCTTGTTAGGCTGTTTGTTTTTGCTATATACCATCAACCTCGTCAGGGGCTGTTTCTAGCGCTGCTAGTGTCTATGTGGGCTTAGGCTCTTATACACACCCCCTTTTTTATGTTATGTCTTTAGTATAGCAGCTGCTTTATTGGGTATATAGGCATACCGGTATATCTTGCTGTATTGCTGGATATACATGTATAGATCCTAGGAGTATTGCATATACATGAGCGCTGAGTGGGTGGGATAAGGAACATTGTTTCTTTCTTGCTCCTTCTATATTTGTAAGTGTTTTCTATTGTATATCATATTGTTGTGCTTATGCTTATCCTATTATATGTTGTGGTACTAATATTGTGTTATTGTGGGTAATCTGTTCTCTCCTTGTCTGTGTCCTGGGGAAGTCAAATGTTTGGCGAAACATTGTTCTTACAGACATCCCAGGGAAACAATGGGCACATGTTCGGCTGCCTATAATCAACAGGTAGGAACTTGCACTGCTCACACACATAAGTGTGATCTATTGTATGTCATATTTTTGTGCTTATGCTTATCATATTATATTTTATGGTATTAATATTGTGTTATTGTAGGTAATCTGCTCTCTTCTTGTCTGGGTCCAGATGAAGCCAAATGTTTGGCAAAACATTGCTCCTACAGAAAGCAGTTAATTACGCATATCATCTCTTGTGATTATAATCATCTCAATGTTTATACAAAATTATAATCATAAGTGGTGGTGCTCTCCTGAACCAAACAGTTTTAGTATCTCTTTAAATCTATATAAAAACAATTTATAAAAAGACAACAAATCATAATATATTAGTACAAATGCAGTGATAAATCAGTCCATAAAACATCTTTTAGTGCATATTTGCTTGCATGCACTTGATATTTCATGAATAAAACTTGTAGTCACATCGTAACTTGTTTTTCCTTAATTAGTGTTCACCACTATGTGCTCCAATCATTCAATAATCTGCATGTGTTGGCGATCATCCCCCCACCTAATGTTCCCTCACCTTGGGGTAGGACCAACCAATGGTATATATTTACTTTTTGTACCTCTCTTGGGATCTATTTTGCAGTTGCACTTCTCTAATTGCAGCCTTAGAGTTAAAATTCTCCTTTATGCTTATCTCCATTCACCCATGTGATAAAAAGAAAAAGCTGAACATAGTGCTCATCCTTTAAAATCACTGGTTCTAGTCAAAGCTAAGGTATAAAAACACTCACATTTTTAAAGGTGCTATGGGTGCAACAGTCTGTAAACAGCATGCAATCCTCACGATACAAATCAAACAGTGTGTTGCAGCAGTGTGCTCTCCATGCATGCCTCAGAGTGATGTCAGACTGGCCCCTCCCCTATGCATTATGCCACAGGGATGCATGGCTTCCTCAGGGGGATGTAACCTGATGTCACGCTGTGACTACTTAAATTACTTAAAGTGGAGTTCCACCCTAAAATTATACTTACCTTCATCTTCTTGCTCCGGGTCACTTGAAAAATAAATGGATAATCACAATTTTTTTTTTTACATACCTTGTTTAGAAGAAAATATACTTACCTTACTTCCTCTTCCTCCCCTCTGCGGCCACGGTGATTCGTCACTTCCTGGCTTGCAATGATTCCTTGGAGCTGAACTTCATCGCTCCCAGGAATCAATACGCCTGCACCGGCCCCGACGTCAGTTCCGGTGCAGGCGCCGTCATACCTTGCTAAACAGCTTCTGGGCATGCCCAGAAGCTGTGCAGGGATGATGTTACAGCACCGGAAGTGACGGCGGGGCCGGTGTAGTGCATCGTGGGACCAAAGAAGACGGAAGAGGACACAGAAGAGGATCGCGCTGGCTTCAAGCTGCCCACACCTGAGATGGCAGCGCTGGACAATACATTTTAAAGGTAAGTATTTCTTCTAAAATGTAAGTGCAACCCAGGACAGATCAGAGGCTAGCCATTGTGGAATGCACTAGCCCTGACTGTCCCGGGGGTATTTCTATTAAAAAAAAGTTTCCCAGGGTGGAACTCCGCTTTAAATACAGCCCCATTAGGAGCCATTTTCTTGGCGCTCTCCAACAGCCATAGGCGCCATGGTCCCAAGACCTCTAGTGGCAGAGAATGGCATCACATTGCTGCAGGACCGTTCGGGGCTATACGGCTTAATGTTAATCTTTTGCTGCTCTAAATGCAACACTCATTGTGATCCGACGAGAATAACACCCCAATCACATTGTTGCCACATGTATGCATACAAAGAGAACATCCACCATCATGGTAAATCTAATTCACAATGTTACATAGATTACATGATTGCATGAATGTGGGGTCACTTTAATACATTTACATACAATATTGTATTCACAAAAATTATGATAAATATGAAAAATTATAAAAAGTATCAAGTAAAAATGTAAAAAATTCTACATACTTTTTACAGTTTTTCATATGGGCTGTATATAAGCATTCATGGCTTGACGTCAGGTTACATCCCCCTTAGGAAGCCGCGTATCTCTGTAGCGTAACGGATAGGGGAGGGGCCAGTTTGACATGATGCTGAGGCGCGCACTGAGGTAACACACTGCTTTATCTGTATCGTGACTAGGGATGATCAAACTTTTGAAAAGTTCGGTTCGACCAGAACACCTGAACTTCCCGAAATTTCGGGTTCGGATTCCAGAACCCTATTGAAATCAATGGACCCGAACTTCGGTAATCAAAAAACACCATTTTGAAGCCCTAAAACCCAATAAATGCCCCTAAAAAGTGCCTAGGGTTCTGGGTCATGCCCTAGAGACTATTAATCACACAAAAAAAAGTTCTTTCTTAAAAATTGGAGTTTTTGATAGAGAGCCAATTATTGAAAAAAATATTGAAAAAAAAAAAGAGATTTCTTTGGATTTAGTGTCTGGGGGGTCTAAAAAGTGTACATGTGAAGTTTCAGCTCTGTAGCATGTCCAGAACCAGAAAAAAATATACTTTTAGAATAGAATAGAATTTTTAGTAGCGCAGGGATGGGGTTCCGCTCCTTTCACACTTGGGCGTTTATGTTTTAGGGGTTTATTGGGCATTTTTTGGGCGTCTTTGGAGGCAGGCATTACATCTGAACTTCTGTATAGGGTATATATACACACACAGATGTGTATATATATATATATATATATATATATATATATATATATATATATATATATATATATATATATATATATATATCACATACACACATATAGGTGTGAAAGGAGCGGAACCCCATCCCTGCGCTACTGAAATGATGTCAGTAGCGCAGGGATGGGGTTCCGCTCCTTTTACACCTATATGTGTGTATGTGTGTATATATATATATATATATATATATATATATATATGTGTGTGTGTGTATATATACCCCTATACAGAAGTTCAGATGTTATGCCTGCCTCCAAAGACGCCCAAAAAATGCCCAATAAACGCCTGCAACAAAAACGCCCAGGTGTGAAAGTAGCGGAACCCCATCCCTGCGCTACTTAAAATTCTAAGAAAAATTATCTTTTTTTCTGGTTCTGGAGCTGGAAATTACATATTCAGGGGGTGCTCTGTACACAGTTTGTGTACAGAACACCTCCAGATAGCCATATTGTATTGCATTTTACAGAAAATGACAGCTCTGCTGATTGAAAAGGAAAGGTGATTTTTTAATACAATTCAATTACAATATGATTTGAGTGGCAATTGTATGCACTATATTATTTTTATTTTTTTATCTGCTAATTTTTTTTTCCACAAAAGTGGAGTTACCCTTAAGGCTGCATTCACACTTGAGCGCAGCGTTTTCGCACGTTTTTTTACCGTGATTTTTACCGCGATTTTTACCACGATTTTACCGCGATTTTCAGGCGTTTTTTTCAGGCATTTTTGGAGGCAGTCATTGACATCTATTAAAAACGCTGGTAATCAGCCCAAAAAGAAGCTCATGTACTTTTTTCAGCTACAGGCGTCTTGCAAAATGCTCAGATGTGAACAGGGGCAATTTAAATGAATGGGGTTTTACTTGTTGGGCGTTTTGGAACATTTTTTTGAGCGTTTTTGGAGCTGAAAAACACTCAAAAACGCCCAGGTGTCAATGGAGCCTTAAAGTATAGAAGCGGTAAAGGACTATTGATCCTGAACTTCCTGTTGCCTCCCGTCAAGTTGCCCATTCCCTATTTGTTTTGTGTTATGACTTTATGAGCAGTTCTTATGCCTTATTGGACCATTTGTTTTTAGTCAGATGTCTGTTTAGGATTGATGGTTAGGGGGGACATATAGACAAAGCTAATAGGGTTGAGCGGACACCTAGATGTCCGTGTTCGACGGGTTCGGCCGAACTTTAAAAAAAAGTCCGGGTCCGTGTCCCGGACTTTTACCGAACTTTTCCCGGACACCGAACCCCATTGAAGTCAATGGGGACCCGAACTTTAAGGCACTAAAATGGCTCTAAAACACCAAAGGAAAGGGCTAGAGTGCTGCAAATGGCAGCAAAACGTAATTAAGAGCATGGCAAGTGCTCTGCAAACAAATGTGGATAGGGAAATAACTTAAAACAACAAAAAAAAACAGAAAAATAAAACAATGTTCTTCTTCATCTCTGAAGGACGAGGCCCATATGGAGTAGGAGGGAGGTTGAGGTGGTGGTGGATGTGGCGGTGACATAGGCGTGCGCACAGGGTGTGCTGGGTGTGCCTGGGCACACCCTAATCACCTAGGGCACATAGCATTGCCAGTGAGGAGATGGGAAAGATCTCCCTGGGACCTGCTCTGCTCTATTTCTCCTTGCCTACAGGTACATGGCCCCGATACATTACTCTCCCTGCTGGCAAACACATGCATGTGTATTTCAACTTTGGGGTGCACACCTTAATGCAATAGGCTGCGCACACCTATGGGCGGTGTAGGTGGAAGCGGCAGTGGAGGAGGACCAGGGCCGGATTAACAGCATCATGGGCTTGGTGCTGAGGATTTTGAAGGGCCTTAGGGCCGTGCCTTGCCATGCACCCAGAGGAGGAAGGGTGCAGCCATGCATGCCTAATTCAACATGGGATGCTGTCTCTGAAGCCCATAAACACATCCATGCATCGCCAACTGTCCCTCCTTGTCCGGCCTTCACGCTGTGTGGGGAGGTTCTGAGGGTGCTGCCTGGGGAAGCGAGCATAGAAGCCAGACTTCTGTGTTTACAAGTGACAGAAGAGCGGTAACAGTGAATATGGCCAACCCGGGGCCTATATAAAAAGGTAGGGGCCTGGAGCTGCAGCTCCAATAGCCCCTACATTAATCTGGCCCTGAGGAGGAGGACGAGGTAGCCAACACTGCTTCTTTTCACAAATTTTAAATGAGGGTACACCCCAAAAGAGTGAGAAAGAGCAAAAATGGAACAATGGGTGGGTAAGGTCGGTATCCATTGCTATTCTGCATAAGGTACGGAAAAGTCCCGTGGGATCCATGCCTGGTTCATTTTAATGAACGTGAGCTTGTCCACATTGTCTCTGGACAGGCGGCTGCGCTTGTCTGTTATAACGCCCCCAGCCGTGCTAAATACCCGTTCAGATAATACACTGGCTGCAGGGCACGCCAGCACCTCCAAGGCGTAAAGGGCAAGCTCAGGCCATGTGCCCAATTTGGAGACCCAGAAGTTGAAGGGGGCAGACCCGTCATTCACTACATGTAGGCGTGTGCACACATACTGCTCCACCATGTTGGTAAAATGCTGCCTCCTGCTAAGACGTTCCATCTGAGCTGCTGGTGCTGCTGTTTGTTGTGGCGTGCTGACAAAGCTTTTCCACATTTCGGCCATGCTAACCCTGCCTTCTGAGGTGCTGGCGGTGCCCTGGTTGCGTTGGCGACCTCCTCCTCCTCCTCCTCTGCCTTGTGCTTCCACTGTGGCCCCGCTGTCAGATGGGAATGCCAGCAGCATGGCGTCTACCAGCGTGCGCTTGTACTCGCGCATCTTGCGATCGCGCTCCAGTGAGTGAATTAAGGACGGTACGTTGTCCTTGTAACGGGGATCCAGCAGCGTGGCCACCCAGTAATCAGCACAAGTTAGAATGTGGGCAACTCGGCGGTCGTTGTGGAGACACTGCAGCATGTAATCGCTCATGTGTGCCAGGCTGCCCAGAGGCAACGAAAGGCTGTCCTCTGTGGGAGGTGTATGGTCCGTGTCCTCTGTATCCCCCCAGCCACGCACCAGTGATGGCCATGAGCTGGCCTGGGTGCCACCCTGCTGTGAACATGGTTCCATCTCCTCCTCCAGCTCCTCCTCCTCCTCATCCTCCTCATCCTCCAGAACTGTGCCCCTGCTGGACAATTGCGTCCCTGGCGTTTGCGTGTGCAGGAACCCACCCTCGGAGCCCCTTGCGAATGACTGCCCTGAAAGCCTTGGAAATGTTACCTCTTCATCCTCCTCCTCCTCCTCATCCTGTGCCACATCCTCTTCCATCATCGCCCGAATTGTTTTTTCAAGGAGGCATAGAAGTGGGATAGTTAAGCTGAGAACGGCGTCATTGCCACTGGCCATGTTGGTGGAGTACTCAAAACAGCGCAACAAGGCACACAGGTCTCGCATGGAGGCCCAGTTAAATTAAATAGCGGAATAGAAAATATGATCCAAAAAAAGTGTATGTATATCACACGTACACAACCACACTAGGCCCCAATTACTATTGTTTGTACCCCTAAAAGGCTAGATGAGGAGTAGGGGGAGTATGGAACAGGCAGCACCCTCAAACCTTCAGAAGTATGAGATGAACCCCAACAACTTGGAAAGGTGGATCTCTCTCACACGTACCGACACAGACTATCCCGCAATTCAATTGATCCTCAAAGGTTTTTATTGAATAGCGGAATAGGAAATATGATCAAAAAAAGTGTATGTATCTCGCACGTACACAACCACACTAGGCCCCAATTACTATTGTTTGTACCCCTAAAAGGCTAGATGAGGAGTAGGGGGGGTATGGAACAGGCAGCACCCTCAAACCTTCAGAAGTATGAGATGAACCCCAACAACTTGGAAAGGTGGATCTCTCTCACACGTACCGACACAGACTATCCCGCAATTCAATTGATCCTCAAAGGTTTTTATTGAATAGCGGAATAGGAAATATGATCAAAAAAAGTGTATGTATCTCGCACGTACACAACCACACTAGGCCCCAATTACTATTGTTTGTACCCCTAAAAGGCTAGATGAGGAGTAGGGGGGGTATGGAACAGGCAGCACCCTCAAACCTTCAGAAGTATGAGATGAACCCCAACAACTTGGAAAGGTGGATCTCTCTCACACGTACCGACACAGACTATCCCGCAATTCAATTGATCCTCAAAGGTTTTTATTGAATAGCGGAATAGGAAATATGATCAAAAAAAGTGTATGTATCTCGCACGTACACAACCACACTAGGCCCCAATTACTATTGTTTGTACCCCTAAAAGGCTAGATGAGGAGTAGGGGGGGTATGGAACAGGCAGCACCCTCAAACCTTCAGAAGTATGAGATGAACCCCAACAACTTGGAAAGGTGGATCTCTCTCACACGTACCGACACAGACTATCCCGCAATTCAATTGATCCTCAAAGGTTTTTATTGAATAGCGGAATAGGAAATATGATCAAAAAAAGTGTATGTATCTCGCACGTACACAACCACACTAGGCCCCAATTACTATTGTTTGTACCCCTAAAAGGCTAGATGAGGAGTAGGGGGGGTATGGAACAGGCAGCACCCTCAAACCTTCAGAAGTATGAGATGAACCCCAACAACTTGGAAAGGTGGATCTCTCTCACACGTACCGACACAGACTATCCCGCAATTCAATTGATCCTCAAAGGTTTTTATTGAATAGCGGAATAGGAAATATGATCAAAAAAAGTGTATGTATCTCGCACGTACACAACCACACTAGGCCCCAATTACTATTGTTTGTACCCCTAAAAGGCTAGATGAGGAGTAGGGGGGGTATGGAACAGGCAGCACCCTCAAACCTTCAGAAGTATGAGATGAACCCCAACAACTTGGAAAGGTGGATCTCTCTCACACGTACCGACACAGACTATCCCGCAATTCAATTGATCCCCAAAGGTTTTTGATTAAATAGCGGAATAGAAAATATGATCCCAAAAAAGTGTATGTATATCACACGTACACAACCACACTAGGCCCCAATTACTATTGTTTGTACCCCTAAAAGGCTAGGAGTAGGGGGAGTATGGAACAGGCAGCACCCTCAAACCTTCAGAAGTATGAGATGAACCCCAACAACTTGGAAAGGTGGATCTCTCTCACACGTACCAACACAGACTATCCCCCAATTTAACTGATCCCCAAAGGTTTTTGATTAAATAGCGGAATAGAAAATATGATCCCAAAAAAGTGTATGTATATCACACGTACACAACCACACTAGGCCCCAATTACTATTGTTTGTACCCCTAAAAGGCTAGGAGTAGGGGGAGTATGGAACAGGCAGCACCCTCAAACCTTCAGAAGTATGAGATGAACCCCAACAACTTGGAAAGGTGGATCTCTCTCACACGTACCAACACAGACTATCCCCCAATTTAACTGATCCCCAAAGGTTTTTGATTAAATAGCGGAATAGAAAATATGATCCCAAAAAAGTGTATGTATATCACACGTACACAACCACACTAGGCCCCAATTACTATTGTTTGTACCCCTAAAAGGCTAGGAGTAGGGGGAGTATGGAACAGGCAGCACCCTCAAACCTTCAGAAGTATGAGATGAACCTCAACAACTTGGAAAGGTGGATCTCTCTCACACGTACCAACACAGACTATCCCCCAATTTAACTGATCCCCAAAGGTTTTTGATTAAATAGCGGAATAGAAAATATGATCCCAAAAAAGTGTATGTATATCACACGTACACAACCACACTAGGCCCCAATTACTATTGTTTGTACCCCTAAAAGGCTAGGAGTAGGGGGAGTATGGAACAGGCAGCACCCTCAAACCTTCAGAAGTATGAGATGAACCCCAACAACTTGGAAAGGTGGATCTCTCTCACACGTACCAACACAGACTATCCCCCAATTTAACTGATCCCCAAAGGTTTTTGATTAAATAGCGGAATAGAAAATATGATCCCAAAAAAGTGTATGTATATCACACGTACACAACCACACTAGGCCCCAATTACTATTGTTTGTACCCCTAAAAGGCTAGGAGTAGGGGGAGTATGGAACAGGCAGCACCCTCAAACCTTCAGAAGTATGAGATGAACCCCAACAACTTGGAAAGGTGGATCTCTCTCACACGTACCAACACAGACTATCCCCCAATTTAACTGATCCCCAAAGGTTTTTGATTAAATAGCGGAATAGAAAATATGATCCCAAAAAAGTGTATGTATATCACACGTACACAACCACACTAGGCCCCAATTACTATTGTTTGTACCCCTAAAAGGCTAGGAGTAGGGGGAGTATGGAACAGGCAGCACCCTCAAACCTTCAGAAGTATGAGATGAACCCCAACAACTTGGAAAGGTGGATCTCTCTCACACGTACCAACACAGACTATCCCCCAATTTAACTGATCCCCAAAGGTTTTTGATTAAATAGCGGAATAGAAAATATGATCCCAAAAAAGTGTATGTATATCACACGTACACAACCACACTAGGCCCCAATTACTATTGTTTGTACCCCTAAAAGGCTAGGAGTAGGGGGAGTATGGAACAGGCAGCACCCTCAAACCTTCAGAAGTATGAGATGAACCTCAACAACTTGGAAAGGTGGATCTCTCTCACACGTACCAACACAGACTATCCCCCAATTTAACTGATCCCCAAAGGTTTTTGATTAAATAGCGGAATAGAAAATATGATCCCAAAAAAGTGTATGTATATCACACGTACACAACCACACTAGGCCCCAATTACTATTGTTTGTACCCCTAAAAGGCTAGGAGTAGGGGGAGTATGGAACAGGCAGCACCCTCAAACCTTCAGAAGTATGAGATGAACCCCAACAACTTGGAAAGGTGGATCTCTCTCACACGTACCAACACAGACTATCCCCCAATTTAACTGATCCCCAAAGGTTTTTGATTAAATAGCGGAATAGAAAATATGATCCCAAAAAAGTGTATGTATATCACACGTACACAACCACACTAGGCCCCAATTACTATTGTTTGTACCCCTAAAAGGCTAGGAGTAGGGGGAGTATGGAACAGGCAGCACCCTCAAACCTTCAGAAGTATGAGATGAACCCCAACAACTTGGAAAGGTGGATCTCTCTCACACGTACCAACACAGACTATCCCCCAATTTAACTGATCCCCAAAGGTTTTTGATTAAATAGCGGAATAGAAAATATGATCCCAAAAAAGTGTATGTATATCACACGTACACAACCACACTAGGCCCCAATTACTATTGTTTGTACCCCTAAAAGGCTAGGAGTAGGGGGAGTATGGAACAGGCAGCACCCTCAAACCTTCAGAAGTATGAGATGAACCCCAACAACTTGGAAAGGTGGATCTCTCTCACACGTACCAACACAGACTATCCCCCAATTTAACTGATCCCCAAAGGTTTTTGATTAAATAGCGGAATAGAAAATATGATCCCAAAAAAGTGTATGTATATCACACGTACACAACCACACTAGGCCCCAATTACTATTGTTTGTACCCCTAAAAGGCTAGATGAGGAGTAGGGGGAGTATGGAACAGGCAGCACCCTCAAACCTTCAGTATGAGATTGTGTTCACTGTACCCCACAAAGATTGAGTTCACTGCACCCCACAATGATTGTGTTCACTGCACCCCACAAAGATTGTGTTCATTGCACCTCACAAAGATTGTGTTCACTGTACCCCCCAAAGATTGTGTTCACTGCACCCCACAAAGATTCTGTTCACTGTACCCCACAAAGATTGTGTTCACTGCACCCCAAAAAGATTGTGTTCACTGCACCCCAAAAAGGATGTTGTTCACTGCACCCCAAAAAGGATGTTGTTCACTCCACCCCAAAAAGATTGTGTTCACTGCACCCCACAAAGATTGTGTTCACTGCACCCCAAAAAGATTGTGTTCACTGCACCCCAAAAATGATTTTGTTCACTGCACCCCAAAAAGGATTTTGTTCACTGCACCCCAAAAAGGATGTTGTTCACTCCACCCCAAAAAGATTGTGTTCACTGCACCCCAAAAAGATTGTGTTCACTGCACCCCACAAAGGATTTTGTTCACTGCACCCCAAAAAGATTGTGTTCACTGTACCCCAAAAAGGATGTTGTTCACTGCACCCCAAAAAGGATTTTGTTCACTGCACCCCAAAAAGATTGTGTTCACTGCACCCCACAAAGGATTTTGTTCACTGCACCCCACAAAGGATTTTGTTCACTGCACCCCACAAAGATTGTGTTCACTGCACACCAAAAAGGATTGTGTTCACTGCACCCCAAAAAGATTTTGTTCACTGCACCCCAAAAAGATTGTGTTCACTGCAGCCCAAAAAGATTGTGTTCACTGCAGCCCAAAAAGATTGTGTTCACTGCAGCCCAAAAAGATTGTGTTCACTGCAGCCCAAAAAGATTGTGTTCACTGCAGCCCAAAAAGATTGTGTTCACTGCAGCTCACACACAGAAAAATGGATGTGGATCACTGACACCTGCCTATCTCCAATCCCACACCACACAGCAATATCGATTGTAGTTTGTAGAACACAGTTTCCCTAAAATTCAGCAGACTCTGTCCCTAACAGGATTGAGAAGAGATCGTAGATCAGGATTGAGTGCAGACCCCACCCCCCACACAGCAATATCGATTGTAGTTTGTAGAAGACACTGACCCTATATAATTCAGCAGACTCTATCCCTAAAATGCCTACAACTCGCCCTGCCTAAACACTCCGACCTGTCCCTCAATTCTATCCGGACACAAATGGTTTTTTCCTGCCTATCTTTCCCTAATCAGCAGCCAGCACGTTGATGTGTGCTCTGTCCCTGAATCTAAGCAGCATAATGACGCCGCTGCGGCTGCCTCGAACTTATAAAGACTTGGTCACATGCTTCAGACGGCCAATCACAGCTACTGAGACATTTGCAGGCATGGCTGGGATGGCTTAAGGCACACCAGTTAAACGATTGTTGATTGGCTGTTGAAAGCCCGCCATGAAAAGAGCGCCAAAGCATGCAAAACCCGGAAATAAAACGACCGAACACGGATTTTTACCCGAACATACAGTAAAGTGTCCGTGTCCGTGTTCGGGTACAAAAAATCCAATTATTCGGTACGAACACGAATAATACAGTCCGTGTTCGCTCAACACTAAAAGCTAATAGTTCAATGCTTACAGCTCATCTATGATCTTTTTTGCTCAAATTGTTAATGATATTGTTTGCTTTTATGATAACACTTATGTGGATTATTAACCAAATAATCTAACATACAGTAATTTGTTTACTTATTATTTTTCTTTTACATATTTTCTTAGCAGTAGGAATAAGCAAAATTGACAGCTTTAATTTCTCTGAAATTTTGCAGAAATTAGAATTAAAAAATCACTACAGTGTATACATTTGTAATTTTTTAGACAATTACTACTTATGTTGGAATATCACAAAACCGTATCAGTACTTCATTCAGTCCCCGGTCACACTGGTGCAGCTTGTCATGCAATTTGTTTCAAAACGCATGACGAGTCGCACACTATTTCCACAACGCAAGTGGTCAAATCAGTGCAAACGGAGTTGCACTGATTTTGAAAGCACTTCCTGCACTACTTTTTGCAAGTTCATGTGGGACTTGCATAGACACCTGTGCATGAAATTGCATAGATGCCTTCCAAGTCGCACCTGAAGTCGCACTGACATGCAGCTTTGAAATTGTGCGATTTAAAGTGAAGTCGCACAATTTCTAAGCACCATTCGGTGTGGCTGAACTTTCAGACTGATTTAGGTACTAATGTTCCTTAAAAAAACGAAACAAAAAAAAAACAATACCCTGATTTTTATTGACCCAGTTCTGGCGCATATGGTCTCTTACTGGGATCACGGGAGAAATAAAAGATTCCAATACTGTGCTCAAATTAAAAAAAAACAATTGTTTTCTATTCTCCCTGTTCACATCATACAGTACATGAGAGGTGTGCAGAAAGTGAAGCTCAATGGACATGGTGTACAGTAAACCCTCAATGAAAAAATGATACATTATAGTGATATTTCCTTATAGACAGTGATTGCCTAAATAAATACAAGTTGATATAGTGATTTTTGATTTTTGATTAATGCAATTAAGTTACATGATGTTGCACTCTGAAGAAATGTATTATTCACTTCCCTGTGGAGATTTTATTTTCTTTGTTTGCTAGAGAAATTAGAAATAGTCACACTAGTAATTATTATTTTTCATTTCTGTTAGAGCAGCTTTATAGTCCAATGGATTCATAGCCCATTCACAATTGTGCACTCCTTAACGCACATTTCCTCAATGCATGGAAATGCACCTGTTCTGTGTGCCCCAATTTGATTCTTTTCAACTTGAGGAAAAAATATTCTTTATGTAGTTTTTGGCTCGACCCCTGATATGCTATCGAGCCGTAATAGACTAGGATTGAATGGTGGAAGTAGTAGACATACCAGATCTAAAAGCTTTTGAAAAGTTTACACTGTAAATGCTATGGGGATGCTCAGAGAAGAGAAGGAGTCTAGAGTGCCAGCAGGTGAACCCAGAAGAGGAGGTTTGGTGCCATTCTGTGCAATGCTATTGCGTTTGTTATTTTCATTTAAACAAAAAAAAATTAGCTTTACAATCACTTTTGCAGTTATATTTTGTAAATTTAACTAAATGTAATATGCTACACACAGAAAACATATTATTTCTTCAATTTCTTTTAGCTCTAATTGGCTAAACTACAGATTTGGAGGACAAAAAGCAATAACTTTATTTTTTTTCATAATAAAATGGAAAGATTATGGTACACACTTCTTAACCGGAAAAAAAAACAAACCTTGAAGGCACCGTTTGCTAAAACATATAAAGGGCATAAAGCAAATAAAAGACATATTTTTTCACTGTTAAAAAACTGCATAGACAGTGTTTAAACACTTATCCTGTTTGGAAATTTACAACCATTTTCTCAGAAAATAGGTGCAGGAACTGATCCACGATGCCCTAACGCCCCCCCCCCCCCCGCCACACACACACACACTCCAAACTGCACCAAATAGTGGGTTTGGTCAAATTTCACTAAGAGTGAGAGGGTCTTAAAGGGGCACTAAATGCCAGGAATGCATTTTGTACAGAGTGCAGTGATTTTTTTGTTTGTTTTTTTTTTAGTTTTTTTTTGGGGGGGGGGGGGGGTGTTACACACAAAGTGTAGAGTCCAGGAGTGTGCTGCATACAGAGTGCAGAGATTAGGGGTATGCTGTATTCAGAATGCAGAGTTTAGGGGTATGCTGTATACAGAGTGCAGAGTTTAGGGGTATGCTGTATATAGAATGCAGAGTTTAGGGGTATGCTGTATTCAGAGTGCAGAGTTTTGGGGATGTGCTGTATACAGAGTGCAGAGTTTAGGGGTATGCTGTATACAGAGTGCAGAGTTTAGGGGTATGCTGTATTCAGAGTTCAGAGTTTAGGGGTGTGCTGTATTCAGAGTGCAGAGTTTAGGGGTGTGCTGTATTCAGAGTGCAGAGTTTTAGGGTATGCTGTATTCATAGTGCAGAGTTTAGGGGCATGCTGTATTCAGAGTGCAGAGATTAGGGGTATGCTGTATTCAGAGTGCAGAGATTAGGGGTATGCTGTATTCAGAGTGCAGAGTTTAGGGGTATGCTGTATTCAGAGTGCAGAGTTTAGGGGTATGCTGTATTCAGAGTGCAGAGTTTAAGGGTATGCTGTATTCAGAGTGCAGAGATTAGGGGTATGCTGTATTCAAAGTGCAGAGTTTAGGAGTATGCTGTATTCAGAGTGCAGAGTTTAGGGGTATGCCATATACAGAGTGCAGAGTTTAAAGGTATGCTGTATTCAGAGTGCAGAGTTTAGGGATGTACTGTTTACAGAGTGCAGAGTTTAGGGGTATGCTGTATTCATAGTGCAGAGTTTAGGGGTGTGCTGTATTCAGAGTGCAGAGATTAGGGGTATGCTGTATTCAGAGTGCAGAGTTTAGGGGTATGCTGTATTCAGAGTACAGAGTTTAAGGGTATGCTGTATTCAGAGTGCAGAGATTAGGGGTATGCTGTATTCAGAGTGCAGAGTTTATGGGTATGCTGTATTCAGAGTGCAGAGTTTAGGGATGTACTGTTTACAGAGTGCATAGTTCAGGGGTGCGCTACACACAGAGTGCAGAGTTCAGCCTTCTTCCACAGCTGCTTTCCTCTACGTCCCCCATGCACATCTCATTTTCACCTCTCTTCAGGTCTGACCTCTGCATGCAACCCTCCCTTCCCTGCCCCTATCTTCTCCCCTCTTTTTAAAATCTGCACCAAATAGTGGGTGTGGTCAAATTTCACTAACAGTGAGAGGGTCTTAAAGGGGCACTAAATGCCAGGAATGCATTTCGTACAGAGTGCAGTGATTTTTTTTTTGTTTTGTTTTTTTGTTTTTTGTTTTTTTTTTTGGGGGGGGGGTGTTACTCACAAAGTGTAGAGTTCAGGAGTGTGCTGCATATAGAGTGCACCCTCCCTTCCCTGCCCCTATCTTCTCCCCTCTCTTTAAAAGCTCCACCATCTTCCACATGTCTTACTTTTTTTGCTGTATTAAGCTGAAGCACCCAGCTGGCTCTAGTACCTCCCTGCACACTGTAGATGGCTCTGCCTTTCTCTCGCTCACAGGGAGATCATCCAGTGGGGTGTCAGCATCCACATTCCACCCTGGACATCTGCATCTCCCTTGTCCCCATCCTGAACTCAGTGGGAGCTGCTCAAGAGATCAGATCT
Source organism: Pelophylax lessonae (assembly GCF_965119305.1). Lineage (NCBI taxonomy): Eukaryota > Metazoa > Chordata > Amphibia > Anura > Ranidae > Pelophylax > Pelophylax lessonae. The sequence continues at coordinate 87,015,542 of NC_138771.1, read as the reverse complement.
GTGGGAGCCCTTGGGAGACAAGCTGTCACTTTTAAATACAGAAGCCGGACTTCTGTGTTTTTACAAGTGATAGCGGTGAGCATGGAGAAGAGGGCCTGAGCCAAAGGCGGTGGAACTGAGTTCCACCAAGTTCCAGGTGAAAAAAGCCCTATTTACCACAATAAATTACACAATGACTTGTGTAGCAATTGCATATGCTGTATTATTATTATTATTATTTTTTTATTTTCTATATTTCTGTTCCCCAAGAAAGTAGAGTTACCCTTTAAGACTCTTCAAAGTCATACAATTCATACAATGAGTCACCATTCCATGAAATTACCCCACAAAATACAGAGCTGTAAAATACATGCTGCAAAAAATGAGCTGTTGCTCTCTTCGGTGTTCTTCAGAATTGTTACTGTTTACTAGTGTTGAGCGAACACGGACTGTATTATTCGTGTTCGTACCGAATAATTGGATTTTTTGTACCCGAACACGGACACGGACACTTTACTGTATGTTCGGGTAAAAATCCGTGTTCGGTCGTTTTATTTCCGGGTTTTGCATGCTTTGGCGCTCTTTTCATGGCGGGCTTTCAACAGCCAATCAACAATCGTTTAACTGGTGTGCCTTAAGCCATCCCAGCCATGCCTGCAAATGTCTCAGTAGCTGTGATTGGCCGTCTGAAGCATGTGACCAAGTCTTTATAAGTTCGAGGCAGCCGCAGCGGCGTCATTATGCTGCTTAGATTCAGGGACAGAGCACACATCAACGTGCTGGCTGCTGATTAGGGAAAGATAGGCAGGAAAAAACCATTTGTGTCCGGATAGAATTGAGGGACAGGTCGGAGTGTTTAGGCAGGGCGAGTTGTAGGCATTTTAGGGATAGAGTCTGCTGAATTATATAGGGTCAGTGTCTTCTACAAACTACAATCGATATTGCTGTGTGGGGGGTGGGGTCTGCACTCAATCCTGATCTACGATCTCTTCTCAATCCTGTTAGGGACAGAGTCTGCTGAATTTTAGGGAAACTGTGTTCTACAAACTACAATTGATATTGCTGTGTGGTGTGGGATTGGAGATAGGCAGGTGTCAGTGATCCACATCCATTTTTCTGTGTGTGAGCTGCAGTGAACACAATCTTTTTGGGCTGCAGTGAACACAATCTTTTTGGGCTGCAGTGAACACAATCTTTTTGGGCTGCAGTGAACACAATCTTTTTGGGGTGCAGTGAACAAAATCTTTTTGGGGTGCAGTGAACACAATCCTTTTTGGTGTGCAGTGAACACAATCTTTGTGGGGTGCAGTGAACAAAATCCTTTGTGGGGTGCAGTGAACACAATCTTTTTGGGGTGCAGTGAACAAAATCCTTTTTGGGGTGCAGTGAACAACATCCTTTTTGGGGTGCAGTGAACACAATCTTTTTGGGGTGCAGTGAACAAAATCCTTTGTGGGGTGCAGTGAACACAATCTTTTTGGGGTGCAGTGAACACAATCTTTTTGGGGTGGAGTGAACAACATCCTTTTTGGGGTGCAGTGAACAAAATCCTTTTTGGGGTGCAGTGAACAAAATCATTTTTGGGGTGCAGTGAACACAATCTTTTTGGGGTGCAGTGAACACAATCTTTGTGGGGTGCAGTGAACACAATCTTTTTGGGGTGGAGTGAACAACATCCTTTTTGGGGTGCAGTGAACAACATCCTTTTTGGGGTGCAGTGAACACAATCTTTTTGGGGTGCAGTGAACACAATCTTTGTGGGGTACAGTGAACAGAATCTTTGTGGGGTGCAGTGAACACAATCTTTGGGGGGTACAGTGAACACAATCTTTGTGAGGTGCAGTGAACACAATCTTTGTGGGGTGCAGTGAACACAATCATTGTGGGGTGCAGTGAACTCAATCTTTGTGGGGTACAGTGAACACAATCTCATACTGAAGGTTTGAGGGTGCTGCCTGTTCCATACTCCCCCTACTCCTCATCTAGCCTTTTAGGGGTACAAACAATAGTAATTGGGGCCTAGTGTGGTTGTGTACGTGTGATATACATACACTTTTTTGGGATCATATTTTCTATTCCGCTATTTAATCAAAAACCTTTGGGGATCAGTTAAATTGGGGGATAGTCTGTGTTGGTACGTGTGAGAGAGATCCACCTTTCCAAGTTGTTGGGGTTCATCTCATACTTCTGAAGGTTTGAGGGTGCTGCCTGTTCCATACTCCCCCTACTCCTAGCCTTTTAGGGGTACAAACAATAGTAATTGGGGCCTAGTGTGGTTGTGTACGTGTGATATACATACACTTTTTTGGGATCATATTTTCTATTCCGCTATTTAATCAAAAACCTTTGGGGATCAGTTAAATTGGGGGATAGTCTGTGTTGGTACGTGTGAGAGAGATCCACCTTTCCAAGTTGTTGGGGTTCATCTCATACTTCTGAAGGTTTGAGGGTGCTGCCTGTTCCATACCCCCCCTACTCCTAGCCTTTTAGGGGTACAAACAATAGTAATTGGGGCCTAGTGTGGTTGTGTACGTGTGATATACATACACTTTTTTGGGATCATATTTTCTATTCCGCTATTTAATCAAAAACCTTTGGGGATCAGTTAAATTGGGGGATAGTCTGTGTTGGTACGTGTGAGAGAGATCCACCTTTCCAAGTTGTTGGGGTTCATCTCATACTTCTGAAGGTTTGAGGGTGCTGCCTGTTCCATACTCCCCCTACTCCTAGCCTTTTAGGGGTACAAACAATAGTAATTGGGGCCTAGTGTGGTTGTGTACGTGTGATATACATACACTTTTTTGGGATCATATTTTCTATTCCGCTATTTAATCAAAAACCTTTGGGGATCAGTTAAATTGGGGGATAGTCTGTGTCGGTACGTGTGAGAGAGATCCACCTTTCCAAGTTGTTGGGGTTCATCTCATACTTCTGAAGGTTTGAGGGTGCTGCCTGTTCCATACTCCCCCTACTCCTAGCCTTTTAGGGGTACAAACAATAGTAATTGGGGCCTAGTGTGGTTGTGTACGTGTGATATACATACACTTTTTTGGGATCATATTTTCTATTCCGCTATTTAATCAAAAACCTTTGGGGATCAGTTAAATTGGGGGATAGTCTGTGTTGGTACGTGTGAGAGAGATCCACCTTTCCAAGTTGTTGGGGTTCATCTCATACTTCTGAAGGTTTGAGGGTGCTGCCTGTTCCATACTCCCCCTACTCCTAGCCTTTTAGGGGTACAAACAATAGTAATTGGGGCCTAGTGTGGTTGTGTACGTGTGATATACATACACTTTTTTGGGATCATATTTTCTATTCCGCTATTTAATCAAAAACCTTTGGGGATCAGTTAAATTGGGGGATAGTCTGTGTTGGTACGTGTGAGAGAGATCCACCTTTCCAAGTTGTTGGGGTTCATCTCATACTTCTGAAGGTTTGAGGGTGCTGCCTGTTCCATACCCCCCCTACTCCTAGCCTTTTAGGGGTACAAACAATAGTAATTGGGGCCTAGTGTGGTTGTGTACGTGTGATATACATACACTTTTTTGGGATCATATTTTCTATTCCGCTATTTAATCAAAAACCTTTGGGGATCAGTTAAATTGGGGGATAGTCTGTGTTGGTACGTGTGAGAGAGATCCACCTTTCCAAGTTGTTGGGGTTCATCTCATACTTCTGAAGGTTTGAGGGTGCTGCCTGTTCCATACTCCCCCTACTCCTAGCCTTTTAGGGGTACAAACAATAGTAATTGGGGCCTAGTGTGGTTGTGTACGTGTGATATACATACACTTTTTTGGGATCATATTTTCTATTCCGCTATTTAATCAAAAACCTTTGGGGATCAGTTAAATTGGGGGATAGTCTGTGTTGGTACGTGTGAGAGAGATCCACCTTTCCAAGTTGTTGGGGTTCATCTCATACTTCTGAAGGTTTGAGGGTGCTGCCTGTTCCATACCCCCCCTACTCCTAGCCTTTTAGGGGTACAAACAATAGTAATTGGGGCCTAGTGTGGTTGTGTACGTGTGATATACATACACTTTTTTGGGATCATATTTTCTATTCCGCTATTTAATCAAAAACCTTTGGGGATCAGTTAAATTGGGGGATAGTCTGTGTTGGTACGTGTGAGAGAGATCCACCTTTCCAAGTTGTTGGGGTTCATCTCATACTTCTGAAGGTTTGAGGGTGCTGCCTGTTCCATACTCCCCCTACTCCTAGCCTTTTAGGGGTACAAACAATAGTAATTGGGGCCTAGTGTGGTTGTGTACGTGTGATATACATACACTTTTTTGGGATCATATTTTCTATTCCGCTATTTAATCAAAAACCTTTGGGGATCAGTTAAATTGGGGGATAGTCTGTGTTGGTACGTGTGAGAGAGATCCACCTTTCCAAGTTGTTGGGGTTCATCTCATACTTCTGAAGGTTTGAGGGTGCTGCCTGTTCCATACTCCCCCTACTCCTAGCCTTTTAGGGGTACAAACAATAGTAATTGGGGCCTAGTGTGGTTGTGTACGTGTGATATACATACACTTTTTTGGGATCATATTTTCTATTCCGCTATTTAATCAAAAACCTTTGGGGATCAGTTAAATTGGGGGATAGTCTGTGTTGGTACGTGTGAGAGAGATCCACCTTTCCAAGTTGTTGGGGTTCATCTCATACTTCTGAAGGTTTGAGGGTGCTGCCTGTTCCATACCCCCCCTACTCCTAGCCTTTTAGGGGTACAAACAATAGTAATTGGGGCCTAGTGTGGTTGTGTACGTGTGATATACATACACTTTTTTGGGATCATATTTTCTATTCCGCTATTTAATCAAAAACCTTTGGGGATCAGTTAAATTGGGGGATAGTCTGTGTTGGTACGTGTGAGAGAGATCCACCTTTCCAAGTTGTTGGGGTTCATCTCATACTTCTGAAGGTTTGAGGGTGCTGCCTGTTCCATACTCCCCCTACTCCTAGCCTTTTAGGGGTACAAACAATAGTAATTGGGGCCTAGTGTGGTTGTGTACGTGTGATATACATACACTTTTTTGGGATCATATTTTCTATTCCGCTATTTAATCAAAAACCTTTGGGGATCAGTTAAATTGGGGGATAGTCTGTGTTGGTACGTGTGAGAGAGATCCACCTTTCCAAGTTGTTGGGGTTCATCTCATACTTCTGAAGGTTTGAGGGTGCTGCCTGTTCCATACTCCCCCTACTCCTAGCCTTTTAGGGGTACAAACAATAGTAATTGGGGCCTAGTGTGGTTGTGTACGTGTGATATACATACACTTTTTTGGGATCATATTTTCTATTCTGCTATTTAATCAAAAACCTTTGGGGATCAGTTAAATTGGGGGATAGTCTGTGTTGGTACGTGTGAGAGAGATCCACCTTTCCAAGTTGTTGGGGTTCATCTCATACTTCTGAAGGTTTGAGGGTGCTGCCTGTTCCATACTCCCCCTACTCCTAGCCTTTTAGGGGTACAAACAATAGTAATTGGGGCCTAGTGTGGTTGTGTACGTGTGATATACATACACTTTTTTGGGATCATATTTTCTATTCCGCTATTTAATCAAAAACCTTTGGGGATCAGTTAAATTGGGGGATAGTCTGTGTTGGTACGTGTGAGAGAGATCCACCTTTCCAAGTTGTTGGGGTTCATCTCATACTTCTGAAGGTTTGAGGGTGCTGCCTGTTCCATACCCCCCCTACTCCTAGCCTTTTAGGGGTACAAACAATAGTAATTGGGGCCTAGTGTGGTTGTGTACGTGTGATATACATACACTTTTTTGGGATCATATTTTCTATTCCGCTATTTAATCAAAAACCTTTGGGGATCAGTTAAATTGGGGGATAGTCTGTGTTGGTACGTGTGAGAGAGATCCACCTTTCCAAGTTGTTGGGGTTCATCTCATACTTCTGAAGGTTTGAGGGTGCTGCCTGTTCCATACTCCCCCTACTCCTAGCCTTTTAGGGGTACAAACAATAGTAATTGGGGCCTAGTGTGGTTGTGTACGTGTGATATACATACACTTTTTTGGGATCATATTTTCTATTCCGCTATTTAATCAAAAACCTTTGGGGATCAGTTAAATTGGGGGATAGTCTGTGTTGGTACGTGTGAGAGAGATCCACCTTTCCAAGTTGTTGGGGTTCATCTCATACTTCTGAAGGTTTGAGGGTGCTGCCTGTTCCATACCCCCCCTACTCCTAGCCTTTTAGGGGTACAAACAATAGTAATTGGGGCCTAGTGTGGTTGTGTACGTGTGATATACATACACTTTTTTGGGATCATATTTTCTATTCCGCTATTTAATCAAAAACCTTTGGGGATCAGTTAAATTGGGGGATAGTCTGTGTTGGTACGTGTGAGAGAGATCCACCTTTCCAAGTTGTTGGGGTTCATCTCATACTTCTGAAGGTTTGAGGGTGCTGCCTGTTCCATACTCCCCCTACTCCTAGCCTTTTAGGGGTACAAACAATAGTAATTGGGGCCTAGTGTGGTTGTGTACGTGTGATATACATACACTTTTTTGGGATCATATTTTCTATTCCGCTATTTAATCAAAAACCTTTGGGGATCAGTTAAATTGGGGGATAGTCTGTGTTGGTACGTGTGAGAGAGATCCACCTTTCCAAGTTGTTGGGGTTCATCTCATACTTCTGAAGGTTTGAGGGTGCTGCCTGTTCCATACTCCCCCTACTCCTAGCCTTTTAGGGGTACAAACAATAGTAATTGGGGCCTAGTGTGGTTGTGTACGTGTGATATACATACACTTTTTTGGGATCATATTTTCTATTCCGCTATTTAATCAAAAACCTTTGGGGATCAGTTAAATTGGGGGATAGTCTGTGTTGGTACGTGTGAGAGAGATCCACCTTTCCAAGTTGTTGGGGTTCATCTCATACTTCTGAAGGTTTGAGGGTGCTGCCTGTTCCATACCCCCCCTACTCCTAGCCTTTTAGGGGTACAAACAATAGTAATTGGGGCCTAGTGTGGTTGTGTACGTGTGATATACATACACTTTTTTGGGATCATATTTTCTATTCCGCTATTTAATCAAAAACCTTTGGGGATCAGTTAAATTGGGGGATAGTCTGTGTTGGTACGTGTGAGAGAGATCCACCTTTCCAAGTTGTTGGGGTTCATCTCATACTTCTGAAGGTTTGAGGGTGCTGCCTGTTCCATACTCCCCCTACTCCTAGCCTTTTAGGGGTACAAACAATAGTAATTGGGGCCTAGTGTGGTTGTGTACGTGTGATATACATACACTTTTTTGGGATCATATTTTCTATTCCGCTATTTAATCAAAAACCTTTGGGGATCAGTTAAATTGGGGGATAGTCTGTGTTGGTACGTGTGAGAGAGATCCACCTTTCCAAGTTGTTGGGGTTCATCTCATACTTCTGAAGGTTTGAGGGTGCTGCCTGTTCCATACCCCCCCTACTCCTAGCCTTTTAGGGGTACAAACAATAGTAATTGGGGCCTAGTGTGGTTGTGTACGTGTGATATACATACACTTTTTTGGGATCATATTTTCTATTCCGCTATTTAATCAAAAACCTTTGGGGATCAGTTAAATTGGGGGATAGTCTGTGTTGGTACGTGTGAGAGAGATCCACCTTTCCAAGTTGTTGGGGTTCATCTCATACTTCTGAAGGTTTGAGGGTGCTGCCTGTTCCATACTCCCCCTACTCCTAGCCTTTTAGGGGTACAAACAATAGTAATTGGGGCCTAGTGTGGTTGTGTACGTGTGATATACATACACTTTTTTGGGATCATATTTTCTATTCCGCTATTTAATCAAAAACCTTTGGGGATCAGTTAAATTGGGGGATAGTCTGTGTTGGTACGTGTGAGAGAGATCCACCTTTCCAAGTTGTTGGGGTTCATCTCATACTTCTGAAGGTTTGAGGGTGCTGCCTGTTCCATACTCCCCCTACTCCTAGCCTTTTAGGGGTACAAACAATAGTAATTGGGGCCTAGTGTGGTTGTGTACGTGTGATATACATACACTTTTTTGGGATCATATTTTCTATTCCGCTATTTAATCAAAAACCTTTGGGGATCAGTTAAATTGGGGGATAGTCTGTGTTGGTACGTGTGAGAGAGATCCACCTTTCCAAGTTGTTGGGGTTCATCTCATACTTCTGAAGGTTTGAGGGTGCTGCCTGTTCCATACTCCCCCTACTCCTAGCCTTTTAGGGGTACAAACAATAGTAATTGGGGCCTAGTGTGGTTGTGTACGTGTGATATACATACACTTTTTTGGGATCATATTTTCTATTCCGCTATTTAATCAAAAACCTTTGGGGATCAGTTAAATTGGGGGATAGTCTGTGTCGGTACGTGTGAGAGAGATCCACCTTTCCAAGTTGTTGGGGTTCATCTCATACTTCTGAAGGTTTGAGGGTGCTGCCTGTTCCATACCCCCCCTACTCCTCATCTAGCCTTTTAGGGGTACAAACAATAGTAATTGGGGCCTAGTGTGGTTGTGTACGTGCGAGATACATACACTTTTTTTGATCATATTTCCTATTCCGCTATTCAATAAAAACCTTTGAGGATCAATTGAATTGCGGGATAGTCTGTGTCGGTACGTGTGAGAGAGATCCACCTTTCCAAGTTGTTGGGGTTCATCTCATACTTCTGAAGGTTTGAGGGTGCTGCCTGTTCCATACCCCCCCTACTCCTCATCTAGCCTTTTAGGGGTACAAACAATAGTAATTGGGGCCTAGTGTGGTTGTGTACGTGCGAGATACATACACTTTTTTTGATCATATTTCCTATTCCGCTATTCAATAAAAACCTTTGAGGATCAATTGAATTGCGGGATAGTCTGTGTCGGTACGTGTGAGAGAGATCCACCTTTCCAAGTTGTTGGGGTTCATCTCATACTTCTGAAGGTTTGAGGGTGCTGCCTGTTCCATACCCCCCCTACTCCTCATCTAGCCTTTTAGGGGTACAAACAATAGTAATTGGGGCCTAGTGTGGTTGTGTACGTGCGAGATACATACACTTTTTTTGATCATATTTCCTATTCCGCTATTCAATAAAAACCTTTGAGGATCAATTGAATTGCGGGATAGTCTGTGTCGGTACGTGTGAGAGAGATCCACCTTTCCAAGTTGTTGGGGTTCATCTCATACTTCTGAAGGTTTGAGGGTGCTGCCTGTTCCATACCCCCCCTACTCCTCATCTAGCCTTTTAGGGGTACAAACAATAGTAATTGGGGCCTAGTGTGGTTGTGTACGTGCGAGATACATACACTTTTTTTGATCATATTTCCTATTCCGCTATTCAATAAAAACCTTTGAGGATCAATTGAATTGCGGGATAGTCTGTGTCGGTACGTGTGAGAGAGATCCACCTTTCCAAGTTGTTGGGGTTCATCTCATACTTCTGAAGGTTTGAGGGTGCTGCCTGTTCCATACCCCCCCTACTCCTCATCTAGCCTTTTAGGGGTACAAACAATAGTAATTGGGGCCTAGTGTGGTTGTGTACGTGCGAGATACATACACTTTTTTTGATCATATTTCCTATTCCGCTATTCAATAAAAACCTTTGAGGATCAATTGAATTGCGGGATAGTCTGTGTCGGTACGTGTGAGAGAGATCCACCTTTCCAAGTTGTTGGGGTTCATCTCATACTTCTGAAGGTTTGAGGGTGCTGCCTGTTCCATACCCCCCCTACTCCTCATCTAGCCTTTTAGGGGTACAAACAATAGTAATTGGGGCCTAGTGTGGTTGTGTACGTGCGAGATACATACACTTTTTTTGATCATATTTCCTATTCCGCTATTCAATAAAAACCTTTGAGGATCAATTGAATTGCGGGATAGTCTGTGTCGGTACGTGTGAGAGAGATCCACCTTTCCAAGTTGTTGGGGTTCATCTCATACTTCTGAAGGTTTGAGGGTGCTGCCTGTTCCATACCCCCCCTACTCCTCATCTAGCCTTTTAGGGGTACAAACAATAGTAATTGGGGCCTAGTGTGGTTGTGTACGTGCGAGATACATACACTTTTTTTGATCATATTTCCTATTCCGCTATTCAATAAAAACCTTTGAGGATCAATTGAATTGCGGGATAGTCTGTGTCGGTACGTGTGAGAGAGATCCACCTTTCCAAGTTGTTGGGGTTCATCTCATACTTCTGAAGGTTTGAGGGTGCTGCCTGTTCCATACCCCCCCTACTCCTCATCTAGCCTTTTAGGGGTACAAACAATAGTAATTGGGGCCTAGTGTGGTTGTGTACGTGCGAGATACATACACTTTTTTTGATCATATTTCCTATTCCGCTATTCAATAAAAACCTTTGAGGATCAATTGAATTGCGGGATAGTCTGTGTCGGTACGTGTGAGAGAGATCCACCTTTCCAAGTTGTTGGGGTTCATCTCATACTTCTGAAGGTTTGAGGGTGCTGCCTGTTCCATACCCCCCCTACTCCTCATCTAGCCTTTTAGGGGTACAAACAATAGTAATTGGGGCCTAGTGTGGTTGTGTACGTGCGAGATACATACACTTTTTTTGATCATATTTCCTATTCCGCTATTCAATAAAAACCTTTGAGGATCAATTGAATTGCGGGATAGTCTGTGTCGGTACGTGTGAGAGAGATCCACCTTTCCAAGTTGTTGGGGTTCATCTCATACTTCTGAAGGTTTGAGGGTGCTGCCTGTTCCATACTCCCCCTACTCCTAGCCTTTTAGGGGTACAAACAATAGTAATTGGGGCCTAGTGTGGTTGTGTACGTGTGATATACATACACTTTTTTTGGATCATATTTTCTATTCCGCTATTCAATAAAAACCTTTCTAGGGCAAGATCTTAAATTACAGAAATATGAGGAGACCGTCAAATAAGGGCCGTGGCCTGGGTCGTGGTGCTGCTGGTAGAGCTCCTGTTGCAAGGAGAGGACATGGTCGATCTGTGCCAGCTACACGCACAAGTGAAACACCTTCCTCAAGTGTGAGTAGGCGACAGAACCTGCATCAGTATTTGGTAGGGCATCAAACGCCCCTAGAAGTGATGAGGCCAGAACAAGTTGAGGCGATAGTAGATTGGTTTGCTGCTGACAGTGCCTCCAGTTCCTTCACATTGTCTCCCACCCAGTCTACTGCAGAAAGGTCAGAGTTGGCACCTGCAGCCAATGTCCAACCGTCTTTCACCTCACCCCCTTGCAAATCAGGCCAGCAGTCTGAGCCCCAAGCCATACAGCAGTCTCTTATTCTTTTTGAGGACTCTGTCAGCAGGGTTTCCCAGGGCCATCCACCTAGCCCTGCCCCAGAAGTGGAAGAGATTGAGTGCAGCGATGCCCAACCACTTATTTCTCAAGATGAGTACATGCAAGGATCATCGCAGCACGTCTCCGATGATGACGAAACGCAGGTGCCAACTGCTGCGGCGTTCAGCATTGTGGAGACCGACAAGGAGGGCAGGGGTGAAGACTGGGTGGAAGATGATGTGGAGGACGATGAGGTCCTCGACCCCACATGGAATGAACGTCATGCAGGTGAACTGAGTAGTTTGGAGGAAGAGGCGGTGGTCGCACAGAGCCACCAGCACAGCAGAAGAGGGAGCAGGGTGCAGAAGCGGAGCGGCCGTGCCCTAGACACTACGCCCGCTACTGCCCAACGCAGCAAGGGAACGAGCGCACCAAAGTCAGCTCAAAGGAGTTCTATAGCGTGGAAGTTCTTTAGAAAATGTGCTGATGACAGGACACGAGTGGTTTGCACCCTGTGCAATCAGAGCTTGAAGCGAGGCATGAACCTTCTCAACCTGAGCACAACCTGCATGATCAGGCATCTAAGTGCAAAGCACGAGCTGCAGTGGAGTACACACCTTCAAAACCAAGAAACGTCTCTGGCTCATCCTGCTTCCTCTTCTGCTGCAGTCTCGGCCGCTCCAGCCACATCTGTAGTGATACCGGCACCTGCCACCCCGCAAACAGACGATCTGTCAGCAACACCACCACCTGGGTCACCAACAACCATCTCCACAATGTCCCGTGGAAGCGTTCAGCTTTCCATCTCCCAAACACTTGAGAGGAAGAGGAAGTACCCCCCTACCCACCCGCGATCCCTGGCCCTGAATGCCAGCATTTCAAAATTATTGGCCTTTGAAATGCTGTCATTCCGTCTGGTGGAGACGCACAGTTTTAAAAACCTTATGTCGGTGGCTGTCCCACAGTACGTCGTGCCCAGCCGCCACTACTTTTCCAGGCAAGCCATCCCTTCCCTGCACAACCAAGTGGGGGAAAAAATCAGGTGTGCACTGCGCAACGCCATCTGTGCCAAGGTCCACCTAACTACGGATACGTGGACCAGTAAGCACGGTCAGGGGCGTTATATCTCCCTAACGGCACACTGGGTAAATGCAGTGGCGGATGGGCCTGAGGCGGATAGCAATTTGGCGCATGTCCTTCCACCACCGAGGATTGCAGGGCGCTTCAGTTTGCCTCCTGTTCCTAACTCCTCCTACTCCGCTTCCTCATCCTCTACCGCCTCCTCATCCGGACAGCGTAACACCTTCACCACCAACTTCAGCACGGCCAGGGGTAAACGACAGCAGGCAGTTTTACAACTTGCCTGTTTGGGGGACAAACCACACACCGCGCAGGAGTTGTGGAGGAGCATGGAACAGCAGACAAATGAGTGGTTGCTGCCAGCGAGCCTCAAGCCCGGCCTGGTGGTGTGCGATAACGGGCGAAATCTCATAGCAGCTCTGGGCCTAGCCGGTTTGACGCACATCCCTTGCCTGGCGCATGTGCTGAATTTGGTGGTGCAGAGGTTCCTTAAAAACTACCCCGATATGTCAGAGCTGCTGCAGAAAGTGCGGGCCGTTTGTGCGCACTTTCGGCGTTCTCACCCTGCTGCTGCTCGCCTGGCAGCGCTGCAGCGTAACTTCGGCCTTCCCGCTCACCGCCTCATATGTGACGTGCCCACAAGGTGGAACTCCACCTTGCACATGCTGGAAAGACTGTGCGAGCAGCAGCAGGCCATAGTGGAGTTTCAGCTGCAGCACGCACGCGTGAGTCGCTCTGCGGAACAGCACCACTTCACCACCAATAACTGGGCCTCCATGCGAGACCTGTGTGCCTTGTTGCGCTGTTTTGAGTACTCCACCAACATGGCCAGTGGCAATGACGCCGTTCTCAGCTTAACTATCCCACTTCTATGCCTCCTTGAAAAAACAATTCGGGCGATGATGGAAGAGGATGTGGCACAGGATGAGGAGGAGGAGGAGGATGAAGAGGTAACATTTCCAAGGCTTTCAGGGCAGTCATTCGCAAGGGGCTCCGAGGGTGGGTTCCTGCACACGCAAACGCCAGGGACGCAATTGTCCAGCAGGGGCACAGTTCTGGAGGATGAGGAGGATGAGGAGGAGGAGGAGCTGGAGGAGGAGATGGAACCATGTTCACAGCAGGGTGGCACCCAGGCCAGCTCATGGCCATCACTGGTGCGTGGCTGGGGGGATACAGAGGACACGGACCATACACCTCCCACAGAGGACAGCCTTTCGTTGCCTCTGGGCAGCCTGGCACACATGAGCGATTACATGCTGCAGTGTCTCCACAACGACCGCCGAGTTGCCCACATTCTAACTTGTGCTGATTACTGGGTGGCCACGCTGCTGGATCCCCGTTACAAGGACAACGTACCGTCCTTAATTCACTCACTGGAGCGCGATCGCAAGATGCGCGAGTACAAGCGCACGCTGGTAGACGCCATGCTGCTGGCATTCCCATCTGACAGCGGGGCCACAGTGGAAGCACAAGGCAGAGGAGGAGGAGGAGGAGGTCGCCAACGCAACCAGGGCACCGCCAGCACCTCAGAAGGCAGGGTTAGCATGGCCGAAATGTGGAAAAGCTTTGTCAGCACGCCACAACAAACAGCAGCACCAGCAGCTCAGATGGAACGTCTTAGCAGGAGGCAGCATTTTACCAACATGGTGGAGCAGTATGTGTGCACACGCCTACATGTAGTGAATGACGGGTCTGCCCCCTTCAACTTCTGGGTCTCCAAATTGGGCACATGGCCTGAGCTTGCCCTTTACGCCTTGGAGGTGCTGGCGTGCCCTGCAGCCAGTGTATTATCTGAACGGGTATTTAGCACGGCTGGGGGCGTTATAACAGACAAGCGCAGCCGCCTGTCCAGAGACAATGTGGACAAGCTCACGTTCATTAAAATGAACCAGGCATGGATCCCACGGGACTTTTCCGTACCTTGTGCAGAATAGCAATGAATACCGACCTTACCCACCCATTGTTCCATTTTTGCTCTTTCTCACTCTTTTGGGGTGTACCCTCATTTAAAATTTGTGAAAAGAAGCAGTGTTGGCTACCTCGTCCTCCTCCTCAGGGCCAGATTAATGTAGGGGCTATTGGAGCTGCAGCTCCAGGCCCCTACCTTTTATATAGGCCCCCGGGTTGGCCATATTCACTGTTACCGCTCTTCTGTCACTTGTAAACACAGAAGTCTAGCTTCTATGCTCACTTCCCCAGGCAGCACCCTCAGAACCTCCCCACACAGCGCGAAGGCCGGACAAGGAGGGACAGTTGGCGATGCATGGATGTGTTTATGGGCTTCAGAGACAGCATCCCATGTTGAATTAGGCATGCATGGCTGCACCCTTCCTCCTCTGGGTGCATGGCAAGGCACGGCCCTAAGGCCCTTCAAAATCCTCAGCACCAAGCCCATGATGCTGTTAATCCGGCCCTGGTCCTCCTCCACCGCCGCTTCCACCTACACCGCCCATAGGTGTGCGCAGCCTATTGCATTAAGGTGTGCACCCCAAAGTTGAAATACACATGCATGTGTTTGCCAGCAGGGAGAGTAATGTATCGGGGCCATGTACCTGTAGGCAAGGAGAAATAGAGCAGAGCAGGTCCCAGGGAGATCTTTCCCATCTCCTCACTGGCAATGCTATGTGCCCTAGGTGATTAGGGTGTGCCCAGGCACACCCAGCACACCCTGTGCGCACGCCTATGTCACCGCCACATCCACCACCACCTCAACCTCCCTCCTACTCCATATGGGCCTCGTCCTTCAGAGATGAAGAAGAACATTGTTTTATTTTTCTGTTTTTTTTTGTTGTTTTAAGTTATTTCCCTATCCACATTTGTTTGCAGAGCACTTGCCATGCTCTTAATTACGTTTTGCTGCCATTTGCAGCACTCTAGCCCTTTCCTTTGGTGTTTTAGAGCCATTTTAGTGCCTTAAAGTTCGGGTCCCCATTGACTTCAATGGGGTTCGGTGTCCGGGAAAAGTTCGGTAAAAGTCCGGGACACGGACCCGGACTTTTTTTTAAAGTTCGGCCGAACCCGTCGAACACGGACATCTAGGTGTCCGCTCAACCCTACTGTTTACCAGATCAGTGACTGTCCATCTAGAGACATAGTTTATTAATCTTTAAGCATCAATTCATACCATTTTCCTAATAGATACAGAAACACAATGCCTTTAATACCAATCCATATCCTGTAAAATCTGACATTTTTGCTGAAATCATTGACTTGTTACTCTAAAGATTTTTAGTAACCTTTAATATTTCAGGGACAATGCACTACAATAAATGTTCCTTATTTATTTAGTCTGACTACATTTGTCTATGTATGTATATGTATTTATGTGGCCTGTACATAGGGTTCCTTTCTAAAATACAAACAACTGGCCACTGCCCCCACCTATAACTGGCTTTTTCAGTAAGGAGCACCTGGAAGGACAACATGGAAGGGCAATGCATGCAAAACAAAACCAAAGAAATTCCCAGCTCAACTTACCATCTAGCTCTGTAGCTTGCTCATATACAGTAAAATGTGTACAAACTAAACCCCTGTTTCTAAGGCATACTGTTGGACAGGATAATTTGGTTGATTACAGGCTGGTTGGTAAGTTGAGCTGGGAATTTCTTTGGTTTTGTTTTGCATGCATTGCCCTTCCATGTGCTCCTTACTGAAAAGGCCAGTTATAGGTGATGGCAGTGGGCATTTGTTTGTACCGTTGAAATATCGGTGAGGGGAAGCACTGGACCCCTTTGCTGCCATAGTGCTATGTGCCTAGTGTCCACTGAAGTGCACCCCTGTGCCCTTAAAGCGGAGTTCCAGGCTAAAAATGTTTTTTAAGCTAAAAATACCCCCGGGACAGTGAGGGCTAGTGCATTTAAGCAACGATAGCCTCTGAACTGTCCCCTGTTTCACTTACCTGTGAGAAGAAATACTTACCTTGAAAATGTCTTGTCCAGCGCTGCCATCTCAGGTGTGGGCAGCTGAAGCCGGAGCGTGCCCTCTTCGTGTCCTCTTCGGTGACGTCGGAGTCCCAGAATGCCCTGCTCGTCACTTCCGGTGCAGGCGCGTCATCCCTGAACAGCCTCTGCGCATGCCCAGAAGCTGTTTAACAGGGAATGACGCACCTGCACCGGAAGAGACTAGTGACTCCGGTGCAGGCGCATTGACTCCTGGGATTGATGACGCTCATCTCCCAGGAGTCAATGCAAGGAGGAAGTGACGTCGTGGGCCGCGGCCGCAGAGGGAGAAAGAGGAAGGAAGGTAAGTATATTTTCTATAAACACAAGGTAAGTGAAACAAAAAAAAAATAATTATCCAATTCTTTTTCAGGTTCATCTAAGCTAGTGGATGGTGCAAAGATAGTTTTTAGGGTGGAACTCCGCTTTAAGGAGGGGTGGGCTCCCTCCAGGCTCACCTGCCCTCTGCCTATCCATTATAATGCATGTGCTTCTACTGTGGCGGTTCTCAAATGTTAGAGTTAAGACTACAGAAAATACTGGGGTGCCTTGACAGGCTTGCCATAGCTTGCCTATGTATTTGCAAATGTGTGCAAACTTAACCCCTGCTTTTAACCACTTTACCACAGGAGGATTTTGCTGTCTTACGTCCAGGCCACTTTTTGCGATTCGGCGCTGTGCGACTTTAACTGATAATTGCGCGGTCGTGCAACACTGTACCCAAACAAAATTTACGTCCTTTTTTTCCAACAAATAGAGCTTTCTTTTGGTGGTATTTGATCACCTGTGCGATTTTTACTTTTTGCGCTATAAACAAAAAAAGAGCGTTTATTTTGAAAAAATAACAATATTTTTAACATTTTTTTATATGAAATTCCTCCCAAAAAATATGTAAAAATCAAATTTTTTTGAATTTTTGGCCAATTTGTTTTCTGCTACCTATGTTTGGTAAAAAAAATCACAATAAGCGTATTTTGATTGGTTTGCGCAAAAGTTATTGCGTTTACTAACTAAGGGAAAGATTTCTGTCATTTTTGGTGTTTTTTTTTTAACGAGTAATGGCGGCGATCTGCGATTTTTTTTGCGGGACTGCGACATTGCGGCGGACAGATCGGACCCTTGACTGACATTTTTGACACTTTTGGGGGTACCAGTGACATTACTGCAGTAATCAGTGCTATATATATATGCACTGTTACTGTAAAAATGACACTGGCAGGGAAGGGGTTTATTTTATTGGAGAGGGAGGGGTTAGTGTATGCCTGGTGCTTACTAACGTGTGGGGGGGAGGTGACTGAGTGAGCCAGGGACAGATCGGATGTTCAGCTACGCTGAACACTCCGATCTGTCACTCCCTGTCACTTAGGAGATCCGCCCGCTCTGTTTACACAGGCGGACGGATCTCCTCACTCAATTCCCCAACGATCGGGGAAGAGCGGCGGCTGTGAATGAAAACAGCGGGAGCGCGCCTCCGGCGGCGCGTGAGCGCTGCCTACAGAGGGAGGAGTCCACGTCCACGTAGGTCTACGTCACTGGACGATAACGAGCCACTGTGCCACAGTAGCAGCACAGTGGCCGGAGCTAAAGTGGTTAATGTATAATGCTAGACAGGATAATCTGGTTGGTTGCAGGCTGGTTGGTAAGTTTAGCAGGTAAATCTTTTGGTTTTGTTTTCCTTTCTAAAATAAATTGTTTTTAAAGCAGTAGTAAACCCACAATCAAACATGTATTATATTGTGGCTTAGCATCCCTTTTTTAGACTTTTATTTTTAATTATTTGATGATCTGGTCAGTAAGAGCCGGTTCACACTAGCGCGACTTGTCAGCCTGACAAGTCGCGCTCCCTCGCGGTCCATTGACCGCCACAGGACCCGTTCTAATAGGAGCGACACAAGTCGCTCCGACTTAGAAAAAGGGTCCTGTACTACTTTGGGGCGACCTCGGAGCGACTTGCATAGACTTCCATTATGTGAAGTCCCTGCAAGTCGCTCCGAAGTCGTGGTGCATGGTAATGCACAAGTCGCCCCCAAAGTAGTAAGGAGTCGTGTCGCCTCAGTGTGAACCGGCTCTAAGTCTGTTGTTTTTCAACAGAACAAATTGACCTGCAGATTCAGCAGTTAGGGGATTGAGTAAAAAACATTTAAAACTGACAGGAAAACAAAGATAAGCTATTATTTATAAAACCTTTATCCGAGAAAAAAAAAGAAAATGATTTAAAAGTGCTAGCTGGGGTTTGGCTAAACTAAATCTTCAAGTATTTCTAACACTCCCCCTCCCAGGATCTTTCAGTGCTGCTGTCCAAAGGTGTCTCTGTTGTTCTGTCACCCAAAATGTAGGAACCCTAACACAGGAGGTGTGTTATTGGCCAGATCACCAGGTGAAAACAGAGGGAATAAAGCTTAAAAAAGAAAACCAATGAAGCCACCAAATCTAAGCACTGGTAAGCTGCAATATGTTCAATACGTTACATCTTTAATTTTACATTTAATACAGCTTAAAGTGGTTGTGAAGGCAGAAGGTAAAACATTTTCAGTGTGCAGCTCCCCCCTTAACCCCCCCCCCCCAATACTTACCTAACCCCAATATCAAACCAGCAATGTGCATGAGACCAGAGGCTCTCCCAGGTCTCTCCCTCCTGAATGGCTTAGATGCAGAAGCAGGAGCCATTGGCTCCCACTGCTGTCAATCACAGCCTGTGAGATGGGAGCAGGGGCTGAGCCAGAGAGCTGGCTCGGGAGCAAGCATATAAGAGTGCACCCACCACAAGCGGCCTGCTATGGGGGCACGTGGCAAAAGGGGGGGCCAACCAGAGTACCAGCGGGGGACCCAAGAAGAAGAGGATCGGGAATACTCTGTGCAAAACCACTGCACAAAGCAGGTAAGTATGACAAGTTTGTTATTTTATTTTTAAATAAAAAGGTTTCCTTTACAATCACTTTAAATTATTATTGACAATAAATTAATTCTATAAAACAACTTTGGGGCTGATTTTGCTGTATCAAATATATCTTACAATTAAAAAGTAAAGAAGACACATACAACTATAGATACATTTACAAAAGAAGTGAAAGTCAACTGAAAGACTTGAAGAAATTAGTCCTCAGTCTGGTAGCGATGTGCAAATCTGCATAGTGGAGAGGGGGATTTAATACAGTCTAAATAAGGAAAAGTAATTGAGCTTATCCAGGTATGATATTTGCTTAAGCCGTATGATTTAGTTTTGCCTGACTGGTAAGTACATCATCTTTAACAAGTCATGCCATTAATATGTTACAGCTAGGGATATAAAAACAATTCACTCTTCAAATAAATGCTATTACCATTTCTAAAACTAAATACAGAGAAGATGTTTTTTCCTGTAGAAATCCCTCCAGTTTATTAAGTTTTTAACACTTTCAGTTTAAACAAACGAGAGCTCAATTAAGCAATCTAGTTTGTTTTCCTCTACAGTACACGTAAACTCATAATATATGACATATAGGGTTTGACAGGCCTTTTTTTCTCAGAAAAAAGGTGCAGGAACTCAACCACGACCCCCCCCCCCCCCAACTGGTCAAAATTTAAATAACTGTGGGAGGGTCTTAAAGTGGCATCAAATACCAGGAGTGCATTATGTACAGAGTGCAGAATTTGGTGGGGTTACACACAGAGTGCAGAGTTCAGGGTGTCCTACGTGCAGAGTTTGGGAGTGTGCTACATATACAGTGCAGAGTTCAGGGGTGCGCTACACACAGAGTGCAGAGTTCAGGGTGTCCTACGTGCAGAGTTTGGGAGTGTGCTACGTATACAGTGCAGAGTTCAGGGGTGCGTTACACACAGAGTGCAGAGTTCAGGGTGTCCTACGTGCAGAGTTTGGGAGTGTGCTACGTATACAGTGCAGAGTTCAGGGGTGCACTACACAGAGTGCAGAGTTCAGGGTGTCCTACGTGCAGAGTTTGGGAATGTGCTATGTATACAGTGCAGAGTTCAGGGGTGCACTACACAGAGTGCAGAGTTCAGGGTGTCCTACGTGCAGAGTTTGGGAGTGTGCTACGTATACAGTGCAGAGTTCAGTGGGCTTACACACAGAGTGCAGAGTTCAGGGTGTCCTACGTGCAGAGTTTGGGAGTGTGCTACGTATACAGTGCAGAGTTCAGGGGTGTGTTACACACAGAGTGCAGAGTTCAGCCTTCTTCCACAGCTGCTTAGCTCTGCATCCCCCATCCACATCTCACTTTTACCCCTCTTCTTCTCTTGTACCTCCCCTCACACTGTAGATGGCTTCACCTATCTCACTTGCAGGGAGATCATCCAGTGGGAGTGTCAGCATTTGCACTGCACCCCAGGCACCGGCATCTCCTTTGTCCCCATTCTGCACTTGGAAAACACAGGAAGTCAGACCTCTGTGTTTACAAGTGATAGTGGTGAGCAGGGAGCAGAGGGCATGAGCCAAAGGTGGTGGAACTGAGTTCTACCAAGTTCCAGCGGAAAAAAAGCCCTGGGGTTTGATTTACTAAAGGCAAATAGACTGTGCACTTTGCAAGCTTAACAAATGTGGTGAAGCCCTGCTGTTTCCATCACCCAATCATGTGCAAGAAAAACATTCATTTTTTTTTCTTGCACCTGATTGGATATTTTTTTACAAAGTTCTGTTTTTAATAGTCAGTAACTTCCATTATTGTTTTTCTTCCTGTCCCTGATAAAGCTGTGTTTCCAGCAAAATAATTCCTTCACCCACAACCTAAATTATCCAAAAGTAATACCAGTGTATCTCCTATCCTTTTCTCCATCCCATTTCCCCCTTAACACTCATATCTATCTATCTATCTATCTATCTATCTATCTATCTATCTATCTATCTATCTATCTATCTATCTATCTATCTATCTATCTATCTATCTATCTATCTATCTATCTATCTATCTATCTATCTATCTATCTATCTATCTATCTATCTATCTATCTATCTATCTATCTATCTATCTATCTATCTATCTATCTATCTATCTATCTATCTATCTATCTATCTATCTATCTATCTATCTATCTATCTATCTATCTATCTATCTATCTATCTATCTATCTATCTATCTATCTATCTATCTATCTATCTATCTATCTATCTATCTATCTATCTATCTATCTATCTATCTATCTATCTATCTATCTATCTATCTATCTATCTATCTATCTATCTATCTATCTATCTATCTATCTATCTATCTATCTATCTATCTATCTATCTATCTATCTATCTATCTATCTATCTATCTATCTATCTATCTATCTATCTATCTATCTATCTATCTATCTATCTATCTATCTATCTATCTATCTATCTATCTATCTATCTATCTATCTATCTATCTATCTATCTATCTATCTATCTATCTATCTATCTATCTATCTATCTATCTATCTATCTATCTATCTATCTATCTATCTATCTATCTATCTATCTATCTATCTATCTATCTATCTATCTATCTATCTATCTATCTATCTATCTATCTATCTATCTATCTATCTATCTATCTATCTATCTATCAAGTTTTTTTTTTTATTTAGATCACACACATATATATATATATATATATATATATATATATATATATATATATATATACATATACATACATACATACATGTGTCATCATCACTCATCAATTTTTTAGCCATTAATTGTTATTATCTTTGACCGTTTATTATTTATTTTTTAGTTATTTTTTTATTTTTACCCTTATCTCTATTTTCATTTATATTTTTCTATCTTTTTATTATTATTGTCTTTTTCCACACCCTCATGTATGTTATCCACCTCTATTCTTCTGATACCCATGCATTGTTTTATTCAAGAGCATACCTATCCCTCATTTATGTATTTTCTCCATTTGTATTTATTGATGTTATTTATTGGTGTTGACATATACATCCTTTCCGTATTCGTGCCTCCTGATGGGTCAATGCGCAATTCTCCCACTAGATTGCATTGGTGATGCTTATGTACCCAGGCTTTCCTGCGGAGTGTCATGCGCATTTTCTCCAACAGGCAGCACCTATCCTGAGCACATAAAAGGCACTGTCTACTCCTATCACACAAGCTTGAAAAAGGAGCGTGCACCAGTAGTTTACCACAGAGCACATGCTCCGAAACGTGCCGTGAGCACGCCGGTGACCCATACACGGAAAGTGCTGTGGCTCACCTTGCGGTCCAGTCCTCAGATTTATCGCTTCACACCATCATCACTTCCTGCTGGACAGGACCATGATACGAGCGCTATCTCTTGACCCACCAGGCGGCCCCATGTAGACCCCACACACTGGACCACTTATGTGCCTGTATCCACTAACTTATATGTACATTTTTAATTGTGTCCTGCAACATTAAACCTTTTACAGTTTTACTCAGAGGCCCCTGTTTTCTCTGTTTCTATTGCATGTTTGGAGATTGCTTTCGCTTTCCTCCAGGCTTGCCCTGAGTTCAGAGACTCTATCCCATCTTCCATATGAACAACAAGGGTAGTCTTCAAGACTGCTCTATGGACATGATTCAGTTTTAACATGCCCTTTGCTTGCGCCACTATGTATCTTTTATTCCTCCCTATCACAGACCTCCCTCATCACAAACCCCCACATCACAGTCCTCCATCGATATTACAGACTGCCCCTTCCAAAAGATCGCAGCACTCCCCCTACTCTCCCCTACCTTATTTACACAAGAAGGGAAGCATGGCAGGCCCAGACAAAGGGTGGGACTTTTCATGTGAAAGGCAGGTGATTGATTGCTGGGACCGCCCTGCTGTCTAATAGCCAATCAAAAAAATCTTCTTGGGCGTCAATTTGACACCCCTCTCAATGTTCCGCCTGGGTCCAATAGACCCAGCGGGACCCATAGTAGGGCCGGCCCTGCTCCCAGCATCCTCAGCAGCCAGAGAATATCCTACTGATTAGCTAAGAAAAGTATGCATATTTATAACCTATACCCGCTGCAATTCATCATACTAATGCCAAAGTTAGTTGGGTCACCTATTGCCAGAAGAGAGAAACCACAGCTAAACCAGGCTTATGAGAAAACCCAATTGATCACAAAGATTAAAAATTAGCCAGGGTAACTACAACCCAGCAAAGCTAAAGTAACTTGTTGCCCTGTTTAAAACAAGGGTGTTACATACAGTATGTATGTACAGTATAATACCTTAAAAATAAATACAAATATTTCCTGTTTAAATTAATCTCCAGATCACAACAATAATGTTAGATGATCTGAATGACATTTGCATACTGCACTGGGAAAAATGTTAAAAATAGCATTTTATGCATTTTTTGTCTACTATTTATTTCAAACAATTTATTTACAATTTAACATATATTATTTATAAATTTACAATTTATTCTGAGAAAATAAAAGTATATGTATCCAAATTTGCTTCCAAATTAATAAACGTATTTGTCCCTGAGAAAACAATGTATAGTAGATTATAATAGACAGCAAATGCTAAAATCATGTGTGAAGTTGTGACATTGCAAAAACAAACAAAAAAAAAAACCTGGGACTCAAGAGGATTTAAAAAGAATAGGCCCAGGGACTCATGTGATTAAAAAAATCATATCAAGGAAAAAAATTCTTGGGGTCTATTAATGAATATTTTGACATAAGACGTGCACAAGTGTGTGAAAAAATGTATAAATAGACAGTTTTTACCACATTATACTGTATGTGCAGCACAGTGCTTAGAACCTATGCCTATCCTCAGTGAGATCCTTTGTTTTAACTGCCAGGATACTATCTGCATTGAGTTTGCATTTTCTTCCTGTGTTTGCATGGGTTTCTTCCAGGTACTCTACAGGTATTTCCTCCCAAATTTTAATGACATATTGGTAGGCTTATTGGCTCTAAATTGGCCCTATTTTGTCTGTTCAAATTTACTGTGCACATGTAGACCCACCTACCTTGTAAAAATATTTCTCAAGAAAATTCTATTAAAAAGGCCCTCAACCAAATCAGACACAGTGCCAGATTGCTGGCTCATAGAATCACTTTTGGACAGTTGGATATGACTGTATGGAAATTATATATATATATATACATATACACACACACGCAAGGCTTTAAATGGAGTTTAAAGTGATAATTTTCATGGAATTTTTAGTCTTTTAGTTATGCCTTGAAAATGCCAAAAAATATTCACTATAATTATAACTAAACAGTAATCATATTTTTGTACCCATCACTCATTCCTAAAAAAGGAAAAATAAATGAAATACTTCTGTGATTAAATAGCCAAAGTTATAATTTAAATGTTTAAATGTATCATAAGAAGAACAAAGCATGTATTAATTAAAATCATAACTATGGAAAAAAGCACAATTTTAAATTTTCATAGCCATATTAATTCCATAATAATTTTGTAATCTAATTGTAATTACTAAAAAAATAGTTACTTTTTCTGAAAATTATGGATTTAAAAAGTAAAATTAGCGTTTTGACTGTTTTAAATGGCGCAGCTGTTATATTGTTTCCATAATTACGCTTTTTAAATAAAAATGTTGGCTTTTTCTCAAAATATGCATGTAAAAAGATTATGATTTTATATCTTGCTTTAATACTGTTGAGTTGGAGAAATATTATTTCCTTATTTTTCTTTTAGAGTCAAGGATAACTAGATTAAAAATAACTGGGGCTGTTTGAAGGCAGGAATTTGGGATTCAAATTATGATTCAATTAATTATTTAAAATTCTCATTTTTAAAAGTCCAGTTAATTAATTACTTTTCCTTGTGATTATATCTTTATAAAGTAAGGTATATGGCTCTAATCCTAATACAATTATATTTTTGTGGATATGAATTAGTCAAGTTTTTTTTCTAAATTATTTTAATATAATTTATATTCCAAGAACTAATGGCATATTTGAGTCATAAAGGATCTAATAGCAGATTGTGTAGATGGTAATTATTTCAACTTAAAAACAGATGTTTCCACTATCTTTAAAACAAGTTTAAAAATAACTTATTACAACAGCAAAATTTGCCACCCTCACCAAGATATGTTTTTTCTTTGGGTTATTAATCTTTTCACTGAAAATTTGCATTCATCTGTTATCCAGGAGGAAGACTGTCTTTGCTGATGAGCAAACGCTGTTTTTGCCATATGCATAAATGCAAGCTTTTCAGGTTCTCTGATTACACTTTATATTTTGAATGCCAAGAGCCCTCGTGTTTTTCTCATTTTTCAGTTTTTGTGATTGTACAGTGACATCCAGATCATAATGGCTACCAATTACTTGCAGATTATTCAATGCTCATTGATTATTTAAATGCTATATTCTGCAAAATGACTTGGAGGTTTCAAAGTATGTTCAATGACATTTTAAAATAAAATGACATTTTAAAGTTGTATATCAAACTTGAACAATGAAATAAAGCTTCTCTGAAAGGAATAGCGGTTTACTGATCATGAATATTTTAAACATAGCTAAGAGATATTTTGTAATGAGCACATGCACAAGTGAAAACAGAGGAATATCTAGCACTTTCTCTTTGACAGAAATAACACAAAGAGGCGTAGCACTTATTTATATTTATCTATTTTATGTCTATTTTTTTTTAATTGTCACAGTTGGAAACCAAAAAATGTAATTGATGCATAAAATGCATAAAATGTAAAACATATATCCACTTGCCAACCATAATACGTATATATACGCAGCGGCTTGCAAGTGGTTATGGCTGATGCTATCAGCTGAGGTATCTGTTTACTTGGCACAACATCATCTTTTATACTTTAACAAAAATTGGGTTATATATTGTGTTTTTTTTGTATTCAAATTAATGAAAGTGTATTCATTCCCAAACAGTGGGCTTATATATTATAAATGATATTCTATCATTTACCTTTATACGCGACACCCTCCGCCCAAGTGTTTATGGCTAGCCTCATATCTAAACCCTTTTTGATATCTAATGGCACCCGACAAGGCTGCCCCTTGTCCCTGACAATCTTTAACCTGATGATTGTGCCACTGGCTGAAAGCATTAGATCGCACCCACAAATCACTGGCTTCAGGTTTAAAAACAGACCTCATATTATCAATTTGTTCGTGGATGATGTCATTCTTATGTTGACTAGGGATGGGTTTGATGTTCGAGTCGAACAAAAGTTCAACTCGAACATCATCTGTTCGTGTGTTCGCTGAACACACAAACAAATGGGGGGCTCAGCGGGAAGTTCGCCCGCCAATGAGCGCCCCATATTGCACTGTGCTGGTGCAGTGAATAAATTACTAATGATTGGACAAAGCATGCTCATGACCTGTATGCTTTGGCCAATCAAAGCACAGTGTCCTGTCAGAGCCATAATTGGCCAAAGGCAGGCTCCACACCCCACACTATATAAGGCTGCTGCTTACATGGCAGCTGGGTATAGTATATGATAATGGAGGTTAGGCAGGTAGTTATTGGATAGTGAGTTGAGTTAGTTTAGTGCAGTCAGTGTGGTGAACAGGCATACCCCACTTTTATAATGTATAGATATGTTGTAGTCATGGGTCTCCTCTCAGTGCTCCCCAAGTTTTGTGTCCATGTCACTTATAATTTCATGAGCAGTGCCATGCCAAGCTGACTGAGATTTCCCATAGACACCAATGTTAATCACTTGACGACCGCCCACCGCAGATTCATTGCCGCTTCTGGTAAAAGCGACGTAGCTCTACGTTGCTCGCTCTCAGGAGACTAGGGGGTAAACAAACGCCGCCGGCGGCACGCTCCTACCCCCGCACGTCAGCCGGGGAGCCAGTGCGTGTGTCAGGCGACTCCGATTGTCGCCTGACACCCTCGATCTCTCCCCGCTGACAGAGAAGGATGGACTGCTGATGTAAACACAGCCATCTGTCCTTCTCCCTGCAATGATCACAGAGGTCATGTGATCCTGCTATATAGGATCGCATGTCTCTGTGATCATCTCACAAGCCCAACCCCCCCACAGTTAGAATCACTCCCCTAGGCTTACATTTAACCCCTTGATCACCAATAGTATTAACCCCTTCCCTGCCAGTGGCATTATTACAATACCAGTGCATATTTTTTAGCACTGATTACTGTAGTAATGTCACTGGTCCCCCCAAAAGTGTCACAAATTTCAGTCAGGGGTCCGATCTGTCCGCCGCAATGTTGCAATTCCGCAAAAAAAAAAACAGATTGCCGCCATTACTTGTAAAAAAAAAAACAATAAAAATGATATAAATCTTTCCTGTAGTTAGTAGACACGATAACTTCTTTTGCGCAAACCAATAAAAATACGCTTATTGCGATTTTTTTTACCAAAATATGTAGCAGAAAACAAATTTGCCTAAAATGTTAAAAATTTTTGATTTTTACATTTTTTTTGTTTTGGGAATGTTATATAGCAGAATGTGAAAAATATATATATTTTTTTCAAAATTGTCGCTCTTTTTTTGTTTATAGCGCAAAAAATAAAAATTGCACAGGTGATCAAATACCACCAAAAGAAAGCTCTATTTGTGGGTAAAAAAGGATGTCAATTTTATTTGGGTACACGACCGCGCAATTGTCCGTTAAAGTAATGCAGTGCCGAATCGCAAAATAGGGCCTGGTCATTAGGCAGGAAAATATTCCGGTCTCAAAGTGGTTAAAGATAGGGAGCAGTGCCATGTCAAGCACTCAGGGAAAACTCTGTCCTCACACTGCTACATGCTAAATGTTTTGGAGTATCCCATGCCCCTAACCCCTTACAATGTTATCATTTTTTTCAGCAATACCTTACAAAAAGACAACCCCTAGAGCTTATTTATTTAAGCCGGAGTGAAGGGACTGTTGTTTGGGTGGCTGGTGGTCTCTGTGCTGTTTGGAGAAGAACCAGTTAAACCAGCGGCTCATGTGGGGGTAGCACTATACATGTACTCAAAGAGTTAGATAAGTAAATAGGGTCAAATTTGAATGTAAACCTTTGAATGAACTTTAAATTTACATTTAAATTGTGGTGCTGTTTAGAACCAGCTGCTTAAACTGTTCCTCCAGATATATTTTAGTTTGTTTACATCCAACAATAGGTCACCTATGATGTCATTTCAGAAAGGCTTCATAAAAATATACATGTAAATGCAAGTGATTAATTCACTGAGGTTTGATGTTTGCATATTTGCACAGTACTGCTTCTGATAGATGTTACAAATACTAGTCCTGACCTATTTTTCATATAATTTCAAACAAAAGTAGCAGGTAATCTACATCTGAATAGCTATGGAGTTGAATTGTTGATTTCAGGAAAGATGATGTTAGTGTTTTTATGCAGTTTGTAAGGTGACTCTCTAGCTAGCATAACAATGCTTCTCTCATGTACATTACATTTCAGGAAATATTACTGTATAAATGAATTCATTTGGTCCTTTAGCTTCTTATTTACCATGAATCCTAATGCATCAATGCAAAAAGTGCTGGCAAGCTGTATAATATTCTTATTATGGATAGAAAGCCAAGGTAAGCCCATGCTTTGCTCTTTTCCTAAAATATTAGTTATCTATTAAAACTATTAAAACCGTAGCCTGTGGGCTAAATGCAGACCTTTGCTAGCCTTTATCTGGCCCTTGGGGCACTATTCTTTTCACTGACACCAAGAGTAAGACATAATTCCTGTCACTGACACCAAACGATGGGGCACTATTCCTTTGACATGATATCGATGATGGGGCACTATTCCTTCTACTGACTACAGGTGCATTGTGGCCGCACACAGCTGCTTGGTGCGGCTGTATCTCTGTGTGGCACTGCGCGCGCATCCTCTCTGCGCGCACAGTTGAGGACCTGACCCGAGCGTGCGTCGAATGCCGATGACGTGCACCACACGCCGGGTTGAAGCAGTATTTAGGCGGGCGGATCTCCAGCAGCTGTTAGGAGATGGCCATGACCGCGGCTGCAGAGCTCACATGGTAGGTTTTTACCTAGCGATTTTCTTTTATCCTATGTCAGCTATTCTTTTTGGGTAATATTTTTAATCATGGACTGCTCTTTTGTCACTTTAGATCTCTCTAGTTGTTGGAACCAACTAAGGCAAATTCTTTAGCACCACCCCATTTGGCTAATGGAATTCTATTGGCTTTAGCCTAAAATTTATACTCTTAATAACGCTGAAGTGGAGCATACCTCTGGCCTCTCTGGATATTTCATCTTATCCTCTATGAGGTAGTGCATTTTGCCATACCACACCATATAGTCCTATATTTACCCAATGCCTTTATAAATATCTCATGTATGGTTATTTGTTTGTATACAGGAACCCGTTTTTGATGGTGTTTCTGTATTAGACATACACCCTCGTGTACTCATTGCAGTACCCTCAATATTGGCTTTTGCCCAGGTATTTCTCTACCACTTAATATAGGCTTTCCCCTTTTCTTTTGGTGATCTGGCCTCTTTTTCCATCTGTGTTCTATACTCCTCTGCTGGAGGCGATTATGGCTGCCCTGCTTTGTTCCTCTTCCACATCTGTTGGTAAGACGTTCCTGGGACGCACACTTTTTCTCTCCCACCTGGTCTTTCTATGGTGATTTTGCACGGGTGAGGCGTCTGGAAACACATGGGAGCACTGTCTATACATGCATGACCTGTTATGTTGGAGGATGTTAACAATATTTGCTTTTCCTATGCAGGTTAATAAAGGCACATGTTCCATATTATGCTACATGCCCCTGAAGAAGCGGATCATTTCAGACCGCAAAACATGTTGGGTTAAATTCAGATGAGTTCTCTCATTGGACAAGTTATGTGTACATATATGTTGCCGTTGTAATAACCTTGGATGCATTTGTACTGCATACTTTGTTCTTTATTGTATCTATTTTGATCTTTTGATGTGTTTTTAATATGGATTAATAAATATATTTTAAATTTTATATGGAATTTTTGTAAGTCTATGTGTCGCGGTATCATTAAAATCCCACCAGCCCTCCTTTATTTCTGTTTTTGTCCTCTTCTCTTTGTTCTGTGTCTTTCTCTCTTGGCCCTTCTTTCTTTCTCCTTTTTTCTTTTCCCCCTTTTTTTCTTCCTTTCTTTCCCCTCTCCTTTCTTGCTTTTCCCTTTTTCTTTCTCCCATTTTTCTTTTTTCTTTCTTGCCTTCCTTCTCCCCCCCCCCTTTTTCTTTTCCTTGTGGTGAGTGGCTCTGGCACCTTGAGCCTTCATTATTCTTTTTTAGGGTTTTCCCTATTTTTGCACATGCAATTGGGATGTCGGTACCTATATTAATATTTGGATATAAACACAACCTATTTATATTATGACTAGGGTTGAGCGAACACCTAGATGTCCGTGTTCGACGGGTTCGGCCGAACTTTAAAAAAAAGTCCGGGTCCGTGTCCCGGACTTTTACCGAACTTTTCCCGGACACCGAACCCCATTGAAGTCAATGGGGACCCGAACTTTAAGGCACTAAAATGGCTCTAAAACACCAAAGGAAAGGGCTAGAGTGCTGCAAATGGCAGCAAAACGTAATTAAGAGCATGGCAAGTGCTCTGCAAACAAATGTGGATAGGGAAATAACTTAAAACAACAAAAAAAAACAGAAAAATAAAACAATGTTCTTCTTCATCTCTGAAGGACGAGGCCCATATGGAGTAGGAGGGAGGTTGAGGTGGTGGTGGATGTGGCGGTGACTAGACATATGCCGGTTTTCGGTAATTCGATATATCGCGGTATTGCATAGCCACGGTATTGTTATTGTGGCATTTTTAAAATACCGAGTTTCTCTGTCAAGTCTGCCTGACTTGTGAATTGATACATTTCAGTGAGCTGGATGACTCATTCACTCACTCAGCTAACACCTTTCAGCATTAAGTCTCCTAACTATAAACAAAAATGATTACATTTGTATCTTTTCCTTCCCTCTGCCAGGGAGAAAGGAAGTTTAACCTCTTAAAGACTGGATCTTTTTCTGACACTTGCTGTTTGCAAGTTAAAATCAGTTTTTTTTTTGCTAGAAAAGTACTTAGAACCCCCAAACATTTTATATATTTTTTTAGCAGAGACCCTACAGAATAAAATGGCGATTGTTGTAATATTTTATGTCACACTGTATTTGCGCAGCAGTCTTTCAAACGCAATGATTAGACTTTAATGAATAAAAAAAAAAAAAAAAAACGTAACAGTAAAGTTATCCCAATTTTTTTTTTTTTGTTACACAGAGAATCGTGAGAGAATCGTGATCTTTATTCCAAGCTAAAAAATCGTGATTCTCATTTTGGCCAGAATCGTGCAGCTCTAATAAATATATATATACACACACACACGCCTAGCAGCCCACATTACATTATTATATAGCCATCAAGCAGTGTCTGGCCTACCTGGTGATGACTGGTCCTGGCGCTCTGATCCGATGGCCTGGTCTTTAAAGGGGCAAATCCTTGCGATCCAGAAGTGGTTAAACCTGCAGGAGGACCGGTGTTTTTATCTATTAATGACTTTACTATTGCTTTAGGCCTGGTTCACATGTATGCGGGTTGGTGGTTCACATGTATGCGGGTTGGCGGTTCACATGTATGCGGGTTGGCGGCCCACATTTGCACAGGCATAGCAGCCCATTGATTTGAACGGGCTGCTATGCCCTCATTTTCCGCAGAAAAAAGGTGCATGCAGCATTTTTTTTAAATTCAGTGGCCTTGAAATCCATCCTGCTTTTGCACCATGCGACTAACCTGCAGTTCCTGCTCTGGCAAGCTTTCTGCATTTTTTGTATACGTGGGCACGGCATTTAAAAATAAACAGTTTGCGTGTGCAGCAACGGCAGGTAAGTCGCATGGTGCAAAAGAAGGATGGATTTCATGGCCACTGCATTTTTTTAAATTCTGCATGCACCTTTTTTCAGCTGAAAACGCAGGCATAGCAGCTCAAGCCCATTCACATCAATGGGCTGCTATGCCTGTGCAAATGTGGGCCCCCAACCCGCATACATGTGAACCAGGCCTAAAGCAATAGTAAAGTCATTAATAGATAAAAACACCGGTCCTCCTGCAGGTTTAACCAATTAATGACTTTACTATTGCTTTAGGCCTGGTTCACATGTATGCGGGTTGGGGGCCCACATTTGCACAGGCATAGCAGCCCATTGATGTGAATGGGCTTGAGCTGCTATGCCTGCGTTTTCAGCTGAAAAAAGGTGCATGCAGAATTTAAAAAAATGCAGTGGCCATGAAATCCATCCTTCTTTTGCACCATGCGACTTACCTGCCGTTGCTGCACACGCAAACTGTTTATTTTTAAATGCCGTGCCCACGTATACAAAAAATGCAGAAAGCTTGCCAGAGCAGGAACTGCAGGTTAGTCGCATGGTGCAAAAGCAGGATGGATTTCAAGGCCACTGAATTTTAAAAAAATGCTGCATGCACCTTTTTTCTGCGGAAAATGAGGGCATAGCAGCCCATTCAAATCAATGGGCTGCTATGCCTGTGCAAATGTGAACCACCAACCCGCATACATGTGAACCAGGCCTAAAGCAATAGTAAAGTAATTTATAAACAACACCTCCTTCAGGTTTAACCACTTCTTGACCACAAGGATTTGCCCTCTTAATGACCAGGCCATCGGATCGGAGCCGAGCGCCAGAACCAGTTATCACCAGTTAGGCCAGACACTGCTTGATGACCTATTTTAGGCCTGGTTCACAGAGTCTGTACTGACTGACTATATAATAATGTGCATAAGTGAACCAAAGCCCCTAAATTCAGCAATGAAATTGAAGTGAGGTGGAAATTTAATAATTTAAATTTAATAATAGAATACCGTGATAATACCGTATACCGTGGCAAAACCTTAATCAATTAATCGCAGCATGAAAATCTGATACCGTCACAAGCCTAGCGGTGACATAGGCGTGCGCACAGGGTGTGCTGGGTGTGCCTGGGCACACCCTAATCACCTAGGGCACATAGCATTGCCAGTGAGGAGATGGGAAAGATCTCCCTGGGACCTGCTCTGCTCTATTTCTCCTTGCCTACAGGTACATGGCCCCGATACATTACTCTCCCTGCTGGCAAACACATGCATGTGTATTTCAACTTTGGGGTGCACACCTTAATGCAATAGGCTGCGCACACCTATGGGCGGTGTAGGTGGAAGCGGCGGTGGAGGAGGACCAGGGCCGGATTAACAGCATCATGGGCTTGGTGCTGAGGATTTTGAAGGGCCTTAAGGGCCGTGCCTTGCCATGCACCCAGAGGAGGAAGGGTGCAGCCATGCATGCCTAATTCAACATGGGATGCTGTCTCTGAAGCCCATAAACACATCCATGCATCGCCAACTGTCCCTCCTTGTCCGGCCTTCACGCTGTGTGGGGAGGTTCTGAGGGTGCTGCCTGGGGAAGCGAGCATAGAAGCCAGACTTCTGTGTTTACAAGTGACAGAAGAGCGGTAACAGTGAATATGGCCAACCCGGGGCCTATATAAAAGGTAGGGGCCTGGAGCTGCAGCTCCAATAGCCCCTACATTAATCTGGCCCTGAGGAGGAGGACGAGGTAGCCAACACTGCTTCTTTTCAAAAATTTTAAATGAGGGTACACCCCAAAAGAGTGAGAAAGAGCAAAAATGGAACAATGGGTGGGTAAGGTCGGTATCCATTGCTATTCTGCATAAGGTACGGAAAAGTCCCGTGGGATCCATGCCTGGTTCATTTTAATGAACGTGAGCTTGTCCACATTGTCTCTGGACAGGCGGCTGCGCTTGTCTGTTATAACGCCCCCAGCCGTGCTAAATACCCGTTCAGATAATACACTGGCTGCAGGGCACGCCAGCACCTCCAAGGCGTAAAGGGCAAGCTCAAGCCATGTGCCCAATTTGGAGACCCAGAAGTTGAAGGGGGCAGACCCGTCATTCACTACATGTAGGCGTGTGCACACATACTGCTCCACCATGTTGGTAAAATGCTGCCTCCTGCTAAGACGTTCCATCTGAGCTGCTGGTGCTGCTGTTTGTTGTGGCGTGCTGACAAAGCTTTTCCACATTTCGGCCATGCTAACCCTGCCTTCTGAGGTGCTGGCGGTGCCCTGGTTGCGTTGGCGACCTCCTCCTCCTCCTCCTCTGCCTTGTGCTTCCACTGTGGCCCCGCTGTCAGATGGGAATGCCAGCAGCATGGCGTCTACCAGCGTGCGCTTGTACTCGCGCATCTTGCGATCGCGCTCCAGTGAGTGAATTAAGGACGGTACGTTGTCCTTGTAACGGGGATCCAGCAGCGTGGCCACCCAGTAATCAGCACAAGTTAGAATGTGGGCAACTCGGCGGTCGTTGTGGAGACACTGCAGCATGTAATCGCTCATGTGTGCCAGGCTGCCCAGAGGCAACGAAAGGCTGTCCTCTGTGGGAGGTGTATGGTCCGTGTCCTCTGTATCCCCCCAGCCACGCACCAGTGATGGCCATGAGCTGGCCTGGGTGCCACCCTGCTGTGAACATGGTTCCATCTCCTCCTCCAGCTCCTCCTCCTCCTCATCCTCCTCATCCTCCAGAACTGTGCCCCTGCTGGACA
Source organism: Pelophylax lessonae (assembly GCF_965119305.1). Lineage (NCBI taxonomy): Eukaryota > Metazoa > Chordata > Amphibia > Anura > Ranidae > Pelophylax > Pelophylax lessonae. Next base: position 86,980,832 of record NC_138771.1, on the reverse strand, counting down.
ATTGCGTCCCTGGCGTTTGCGTGTGCAGGAACCCACCCTCGGAGCCCCTTGCGAATGACTGCCCTGAAAGCCTTGGAAATGATACCTCTTCATCCTCCTCCTCCTCCTCATCCTGTGCCACATCCTCTTCCATCATCGCCCGAATTGTTTTTTCAAGGAGGCATAGAAGTGGGATAGTTAAGCTGAGAACGGCGTCATTGCCACTGGCCATGTTGGTGGAGTACTCAAAACAGCGCAACAAGGCACACAGGTCTCGCATGGAGGCCCAGTTAAATTAAATAGCGGAATAGAAAATATGATCCCAAAAAAGTGTATGTATATCACACGTACACAACCACACTAGGCCCCAATTACTATTGTTTGTACCCCTAAAAGGCTAGGAGTAGGGGGAGTATGGAACAGGCAGCACCCTCAAACCTTCAGAAGTATGAGATGAACCCCAACAACTTGGAAAGGTGGATCTCTCTCACACGTACCAACACAGACTATCCCCCAATTTAACTGATCCCCAAAGGTTTTTGATTAAATAGCGGAATAGAAAATATGATCCCAAAAAAGTGTATGTATATCACACGTACACAACCACACTAGGCCCCAATTACTATTGTTTGTACCCCTAAAAGGCTAGGAGTAGGGGGGAGTATGGAACAGGCAGCACCCTCAAACCTTCAGAAGTATGAGATGAACCCCAACAACTTGGAAAGGTGGATCTCTCTCACACGTACCAACACAGACTATCCCCCAATTTAACTGATCCCCAAAGGTTTTTGATTAAATAGCGGAATAGAAAATATGATCCCAAAAAAGTGTATGTATATCACACGTACACAACCACACTAGGCCCCAATTACTATTGTTTGTACCCCTAAAAGGCTAGGAGTAGGGGGAGTATGGAACAGGCAGCACCCTCAAACCTTCAGAAGTATGAGATGAACCCCAACAACTTGGAAAGGTGGATCTCTCTCACACGTACCAACACAGACTATCCCCCAATTTAACTGATCCCCAAAGGTTTTTGATTAAATAGCGGAATATAAAATATGATCCCAAAAAAGTGTATGTATATCACACGTACACAACCACACTAGGCCCCAATTACTATTGTTTGTACCCCTAAAAGGCTAGGAGTAGGGGGAGTATGGAACAGGCAGCACCCTCAAACCTTCAGAAGTATGAGATGAACCCCAACAACTTGGAAAGGTGGATCTCTCTCACACGTACCAACACAGACTATCCCCCAATTTAACTGATCCCCAAAGGTTTTTGATTAAATAGCGGAATAGAAAATATGATCCCAAAAAAGTGTATGTATATCACACGTACACAACCACACTAGGCCCCAATTACTATTGTTTGTACCCCTAAAAGGCTAGGAGTAGGGGGGAGTATGGAACAGGCAGCACCCTCAAACCTTCAGAAGTATGAGATGAACCCCAACAACTTGGAAAGGTGGATCTCTCTCACACGTACCAACACAGACTATCCCCCAATTTAACTGATCCCCAAAGGTTTTTGATTAAATAGCGGAATAGAAAATATGATCCCAAAAAAGTGTATGTATATCACACGTACACAACCACACTAGGCCCCAATTACTATTGTTTGTACCCCTAAAAGGCTAGGAGTAGGGGGAGTATGGAACAGGCAGCACCCTCAAACCTTCAGAAGTATGAGATGAACCCCAACAACTTGGAAAGGTGGATCTCTCTCACACGTACCAACACAGACTATCCCCCAATTTAACTGATCCCCAAAGGTTTTTGATTAAATAGCGGAATAGAAAATATGATCCCAAAAAAGTGTATGTATATCACACGTACACAACCACACTAGGCCCCAATTACTATTGTTTGTACCCCTAAAAGGCTAGGAGTAGGGGGAGTATGGAACAGGCAGCACCCTCAAACCTTCAGAAGTATGAGATGAACCCCAACAACTTGGAAAGGTGGATCTCTCTCACACGTACCAACACAGACTATCCCCCAATTTAACTGATCCCCAAAGGTTTTTGATTAAATAGCGGAATAGAAAATATGATCCCAAAAAAGTGTATGTATATCACACGTACACAACCACACTAGGCCCCAATTACTATTGTTTGTACCCCTAAAAGGCTAGGAGTAGGGGGAGTATGGAACAGGCAGCACCCTCAAACCTTCAGAAGTATGAGATGAACCCCAACAACTTGGAAAGGTGGATCTCTCTCACACGTACCAACACAGACTATCCCCCAATTTAACTGATCCCCAAAGGTTTTTGATTAAATAGCGGAATAGAAAATATGATCCCAAAAAAGTGTATGTATATCACACGTACACAACCACACTAGGCCCCAATTACTATTGTTTGTACCCCTAAAAGGCTAGGAGTAGGGGGAGTATGGAACAGGCAGCACCCTCAAACCTTCAGAAGTATGAGATGAACCCCAACAACTTGGAAAGGTGGATCTCTCTCACACGTACCAACACAGACTATCCCCCAATTTAACTGATCCCCAAAGGTTTTTGATTAAATAGCGGAATAGAAAATATGATCCCAAAAAAGTGTATGTATATCACACGTACACAACCACACTAGGCCCCAATTACTATTGTTTGTACCCCTAAAAGGCTAGGAGTAGGGGGAGTATGGAACAGGCAGCACCCTCAAACCTTCAGAAGTATGAGATGAACCCCAACAACTTGGAAAGGTGGATCTCTCTCACACGTACCAACACAGACTATCCCCCAATTTAACTGATCCCCAGAGGTTTTTGATTAAATAGCGGAATAGAAAATATGATCCCAAAAAAGTGTATGTATATCACACGTACACAACCACACTAGGCCCCAATTACTATTGTTTGTACCCCTAAAAGGCTAGGAGTAGGGGGAGTATGGAACAGGCAGCACCCTCAAACCTTCAGAAGTATGAGATGAACCCCAACAACTTGGAAAGGTGGATCTCTCTCACACGTACCAACACAGACTATCCCCCAATTTAACTGATCCCCAGAGGTTTTTGATTAAATAGCGGAATAGAAAATATGATCCCAAAAAAGTGTATGTATATCACACGTACACAACCACACTAGGCCCCAATTACTATTGTTTGTACCCCTAAAAGGCTAGGAGTAGGGGGAGTATGGAAAAGGCAGCACCCTCAAACCTTCAGAAGTATGAGATGAACCCCAACAACTTGGAAAGGTGGATCTCTCTCACACGTACCAACACAGACTATCCCCCAATTTAACTGATCCCCAAAGGTTTTTGATTAAATAGCGGAATAGAAAATATGATCCCAAAAAAGTGTATGTATATCACACGTACACAACCACACTAGGCCCCAATTACTATTGTTTGTACCCCTAAAAGGCTAGGAGTAGGGGGAGTATGGAACAGGCAGCACCCTCAAACCTTCAGAAGTATGAGATGAACCCCAACAACTTGGAAAGGTGGATCTCTCTCACACGTACCAACACAGACTATCCCCCAATTTAACTGATCCCCAGAGGTTTTTGATTAAATAGCGGAATAGAAAATATGATCCCAAAAAAGTGTATGTATATCACACGTACACAACCACACTAGGCCCCAATTACTATTGTTTGTACCCCTAAAAGGCTAGGAATAGGGGGAGTATGGAACAGGCAGCACCCTCAAACCTTCAGAAGTATGAGATGAACCCCAACAACTTGGAAAGGTGGATCTCTCTCACACGTACCAACACAGACTATCCCCCAATTTAACTGATCCCCAAAGGTTTTTGATTAAATAGCGGAATAGAAAATATGATCCCAAAAAAGTGTATGTATATCACACGTACACAACCACACTAGGCCCCAATTACTATTGTTTGTACCCCTAAAAGGCTAGATGAGGAGTAGGGGGAGTATGGAACAGGCAGCACCCTCAAACCTTCAGTATGAGATTGTGTTCACTGTACCCCACAAAGATTGAGTTCACTGCACCCCACAATGATTGTGTTCACTGCACCCCACAAAGATTGTGTTCACTGCACCTCACAAAGATTGTGTTCACTGTACCCCCCAAAGATTGTGTTCACTGCACCCCACAAAGATTCTGTTCACTGTACCCCACAAAGATTGTGTTCACTGCACCCCAAAAAGATTGTGTTCACTGCACCCCAAAAAGGATGTTGTTCACTGCACCCCAAAAAGGATGTTGTTCACTCCACCCCAAAAAGATTGTGTTCACTGCACCCCACAAAGATTGTGTTCACTGCACCCCAAAAAGATTGTGTTCACTGCACCCCAAAAATGATTTTGTTCACTGCACCCCAAAAAGGATTTTGTTCACTCCACCCCAAAAAGGATGTTGTTCACTCCACCCCAAAAAGATTGTGTTCACTGCACCCCAAAAAGATTGTGTTCACTGCACCCCACAAAGGATTTTGTTCACTGCACCCCAAAAAGATTGTGTTCACTGCACCCCAAAAAGGATGTTGTTCACTGCACCCCAAAAAGGATTTTGTTCACTGCACCCCAAAAAGATTGTGTTCACTGCACCCCACAAAGGATTTTGTTCACTGCACCCCACAAAGATTGTGTTCACTGCACACCAAAAAGGATTGTGTTCACTGCACCCCAAAAAGATTTTGTTCACTGCACCCCAAAAAGATTGTGTTCACTGCAGCCCAAAAAGATTGTGTTCACTGCAGCCCAAAAAGATTGTGTTCACTGCAGCCCAAAAAGATTGTGTTCACTGCAGCTCACACACAGAAAAATGGATGTGGATCACTGACACCTGCCTATCTCCAATCCCACACCACACAGCAATATCGATTGTAGTTTGTAGAACACAGTTTCCCTAAAATTCAGCAGACTCTGTCCCTAACAGGATTGAGAAGAGATCGTAGATCAGGATTGAGTGCAAACCCCACCCCCCACACAGCAATATCGATTGTAGTTTGTAGAAGACACTGACCCTATATAATTCAGCAGACTCTATCCCTAAAATGCCTACAACTCGCCCTGCCTAAACACTCCGACCTGTCCCTCAATTCTATCCGGACACAAATGGTTTTTTCCTGCCTATCTTTCCCTAATCAGCAGCCAGCACGTTGATGTGTGCTCTGTCCCTGAATCTAAGCAGCATAATGACGCCGCTGCGGCTGCCTCGAACTTATAAAGACTTGGTCACATGCTTCAGACGGCCAATCACAGCTACTGAGACATTTGCAGGCATGGCTGGGATGGCTTAAGGCACACCAGTTAAACGATTGTTGATTGGCTGTTGAAAGCCCGCCATGAAAAGAGCGCCAAAGCATGCAAAACCCGGAAATAAAACGACCGAACACGGATTTTTACCCGAACATACAGTAAAGTGTCCGTGTCCGTGTTCGGGTACAAAAAATCCAATTATTCGGTACGAACACGAATAATACAGTCCGTGTTCGCTCAACACTAATTATGACTACAGGTGCTATGTAATTTCTGTACTCCCACTGACCACAAAGCATGAGGCATTGTTTATTCCCACTAAATCCAGGATATTTTCTATCCCCACTGGCCACAATCTACCCCACAAGAGTCTGAAGGATAGTAAACTGGCCCTTCAGTTAGAAAGTTTGGAGGCCTCTGTATTAAAACTTGGTATTTAAACTTAAGATTGTAGTTATCCTGGTAGACTAAATATATAAAACACTAAGCTGACAGAACAACTGTATTTTACTGTTTTTTGTTAGCATATTGCTAGAGTATGTAGTGATTTACTATGTGCTCCAGGTTTACTAATGCTGACCCATTGGAGGGTAAATATTGTGGGTCTATTTATAAGTGGGTTGCTTATACAGTAAAAGAATTACTGTCTGCAAATTAGCCACTTGGGATTTCTCTAATAAATTGTACAGGAGTTTGCTGCTAATTGAGCAGGCAATGGTTGGAGTCAGTGAAGAGATGGGACGTGACAGCAAAGGTCAGGATCCAGAGGTAAGTACCGTATATACTCGAGTATAAGCCGACTTTTTCAGCATGTTTTTTCATGCTGAAAAAGCCCCCTGGCTTATACTCGAGTCACGGTCTCACTTACCTATTCCCCGGTCAGTGCGCATGCGCTGCCGCGGCTCGGGAAAGCCCGTACACGTTCGGCTATTCCCAGGAAGACGGCGCATGTGCAGTGATGTGTTGGCGCCGGGCGGCGCCATTTTTTTTAAATGTAAGGTGGAAAGGTAAGTGAGACTCCTCCGCAGCACCGCAGGTAAAGGTAAGTGAGACTCCTGTATCATGCACGCAGCACTGCATCTCCTGTACCATCTGTGCCATATATGTGCCATGCCTGTACCATCTGTGCCATATCTGTGCCCTGCCTGTACCATCTGTGCCATATCTGTGCCCTGCCTGTACCATCTGTACCATGCCTGTACCATTTCCTGTGCCATGCCTGAACCATTTCCTGTGCCATGCCTGAACCATCTCCTGTGCCATCTCCTGTACCATGCCTGTACCACCTCCTGTACAATGCCCACAGCCGTGCATCTCCTGTACCATGTCCGCAGCCCATGCACCATACCCTCAGCCCCTGTTTTGGGTCTCATGGTGGTCCCGCTGGGTCCAGTAGCTGCTGCATTTCCCACCCTAGGCTTATACTCTAGTCAATACGTTTTCCCAGTTTTTGGTGGTAAAATTAGGTGCCTCGGCTTATATTTGGGTCAGCTTATACTCGAGTATATACGGTATTTGGTCCACAGATAGAAGGACAGGTAGGGGTATGTCAGGGAGCTTTGCTCTGTGCTGACACATCTTAATAAAAATGCCCATTTGATTAATTTAGAAGTAAGTAGTGATGAGCAAATTGCCTTGTCAAATTTGAGAAGTGTACATTTTTTTTTATTCTCCTGAATATATGTATACAGTATGAGTTGTCCAATCTTAAATAGTTTAATTCATATAAATGTATAATTTGTTAATTGTTTGTGCAGATGTTCAGAAGAGTCAAAAAGTAATGAATTGTTCTTAATCAATTATACCTAAGGTTATATTTTTCAATTATTAATTGGTAAAAAAAGATGACCCCCAAATTCTTTGAATGTCCACCTTTTGTATCAAGCTAAATTAGTGGAATTTTAATCACAATTTTCCCAGTGAAAATTACTTTCCCTGGCAACATCTGTATTTCAATAAAAAAAGGTCTTCAACTTATTTTTAACTAAAATTTACCTTGTTGAGCTGTCAAATAATTGTATTTTTTACTGGACATGCAATCATTGTATTTAAAGAGTGCTGAACCTATGTTTTTAATACAGGTTTAAGCAATTCCTTGATTTATGTTTTACTTTTTGTGTAAACAAGGTTTAAAAAACAGTGTAAGTCACCCCCTCTCATCATGCCAAGCTTATGGACTGATAGTTCATAGCAATGCTCAGCTAATATACCAGCCCACATGCCATTCAGCATTATGGGATGTTTGAGAGGGGTCCCCTAGACAGTGGGGGGTCTATTCCCCAAATCCTAAGTATCTACTGATGAGAGATCTTTGTTCCCAGTGCCCAGGAGAGGGTAACACAAGGCTGGGAATTTATATCCCACCCACCTGTACCTTCCCTGATGAACAGTTTTAAAGGACCATTAGAAACCTAACCACTTCTCTGTGAACGCAAGTAAAAATAGAAAATAAGGTAAAACACAAACGCCAAAGAAAACAGTTATCAAATAAACAATTTCACTAAAATTCACCTTTCAGGTTTCAGCCATGTCGGAAAATGTCCTAGGCATTCACAGGATACAGAAGTAAGTGTTGGCCAGCACAGGCCCCAAAAATTAGCCCACAGGCATTCACCTGACAGCAAAGAACTTGGTTTTCTGTGGCTGGAGGTACATTAGGCATACACAGGATACAGAAGTAAGTGTCGGCCAGTACAGGCCCCAAAAATTAGCCAACAGGCATTCACCTGACAGCAAAGAGCTTGGTATTCTGTGGCTGGAGGTACATTAGGCATTCACAGGATAAATAAGTGTCGGCCATTACAGGCCCCAAAAATTAGGCATTCAATGGACATAAAAGGCCTTATGACTGATTGCATGTCCAGTAAAAAATGCAATTATTTGACAGCTCAACTACGCAAATTTTAGTTAAAAATAAGTTGAAGGCCTTTTTTTATTGAAATACAGATGTTGCCAGGGAAAGTAATTTTCACTGGGAAAATTGTGATTAAAATTCCACTTATTTAGCTTGATACAAAAGGTGGAAATTCAAATAATTTGGGGTCATCTTTTTACCAATTAATAATTGAAAAATATAACCTTAGGTTTAATTGATTAAGAACAATGCGTTACTTTTTGACTCTTCTGAACATCTGCACAAACAATTAACAAATTATACATTTATATGAATTAAACGATTTAAGATTGGACAATTCATACTGTATACATATATTCAGGAGAATAAAAAAAAAATGTACACTTCTAAAATTTGATAAGGTAATTAGCTCATCACTACTTACTTCTAAATCAACCAAATGGGCTGTATTTACCTAAGACAGGGACCATGAATTGTTGTGGTTGGTGGCGGATATTTGTGGGCTTTCATGAGGAATTTGAATCCAACATGGTCTACTGGTCACATGTGTTGAATTCCTCCAAGATCCATGCCTCATTCATTTTTATAAATGTGAGTTAGTCATCACTGTCGTGAGCTAGGTGAGTGCACTTATCGGTCACGATCCCCCCTGCTGCACTGAATGTCCTTTCAGACAGGACACTGGACGAGGGGCAAGCCAACAGTTCCATTGCAAATTATGCAAGCTCTGGCCAGAGGTCAAGCCTGCCCACCCAGTAGTCCAGGGGTTCATCACTTCTAAGAACGTCCACATTGGCCGTTAACCAGAGGTAGTTGGACACCTGTCGGTCTAGGCATTCCCTGATGCTGGATCCGGAGGACAGCTGTGGATGGGTTGGCTGAAAGAATGATCTCATATCAGAAGTGACCAACACATCTTCAAACCGCCCTCTTCTTGGAGGCGCTGTTGGATTGCTACCCGCAACTGTTTCTCTGTGAGTGGAAATTCCTCTGCCAGCGCATGCAAAAACAGAATGCAGCATTTTCCGAAGAAAGGCCTGGAAGTGCTCCATTCTGACAGCCCTCTGTGATGGTGATAAAATTTCTGCCATTTTTTGTTTTTACCTGGGGTCTAAGTACATTCCCACCCAGTACAGGTCCTTGCCCTTTATGCTTTTTATACGGGGGTCCCTCTTAAAACACTGGAGCATGAAGGCCCCCATTTGGACTAAATTGGAAGCAGTGTAGTAACATGGCTCCTGCTCATTATCCAGGATAATGTCATCCTCGTTCTCCTCTCCCCATCCATGGACAACACCAGGGATCCCAGAAAGGTTTAAAGCATGCTCTTCTTGCTCCTCCTCATCCGCCCGTCACCATCCTCCTCTGACTCCTCTTCAGACTCCTGTTGTTGACTTGTCTCATATGGAGTAGCCCCCCTGGGAATTCATCCAGCATTTCAACTTCCTCATCTTCCTGCTCCTGCTCCTCGACGGCTTGATCAATGACACGATGCAATGCACGCTCCAGAAAGAAGGCGTAAGATACGATGTCACCAATGGTGCCCTGGCTGCGACTGACCAGTTTGGTGATCTCATCAAATGGCTGCAGAAGTCTGCATGCATCACTCATGAGCAGCCACTGGCACGGTGAGAAAAACCCAAGCTCCCCAGAACCTGTCCTGCTGCAGAGTTCGTGAAGGTAGTCATTAACTGCACGTTTCTGCTGGAGTAGCCTATCAAGCATATATAAGGTTGAGTTCCATTGCGCTGGGCAGTCACAATAAAGACGTCTGGCGGGCAGGTTGTGTCGCCGCTGAATGTCAGCAAGGCGAGCCATGGCTGTGCAAGATCTTCTGAAATGGGCCGAAATTTTTCTGGCCTGCCACAAGACGTCCTTGACCCCAGGGTATTTGACAATGAATTGCTGCACGACCAAGTTCAGGACGTGTGCCATGCATAGCATGTGTGTTATTTTGCCCTGTTTCAGCGCGCTCAGCAGATTGGCACCATTGTCGCACACTACTTTACCAACTGTATAATTGAACGGTGTTAGCCACTGATCTGCCTTTGAATGCAAAGCTAAAAGGAGTGCAGGACCAGTGTGGCTCTTAGCTTCAAGGCACAACAGACGCAGCACAACATGGCAACGTCTCACCTGGCATGTCGAATAGGTTCTGGGGATCTTGGGCGGGACAGCAGAAGATACGGTAGCAGCGGAAAAGTAGGGGTCAGCCGAGGAGGAGAGGGAGGATGGAGAAGGAGAAGAAGAGGCAGGCCTGTATGCAATCCGTAGCGGTAAAACCAAATCTACACGGGTGCCACGGGATACATGCTTGACGGCCGTCAGAAGGTTTACCCAGTGGGCAGTAAAAGTTATATGCCTTCCCTGCCCCTGTTTGCTAGACCACGTGTCTGTGGTCAGATGTATCTTGGCACTGACACTGTGTGCCAGAGATACATTCACTTGCCGCTGAACATGGCCATATAGCTCTGGGATGCCCTTCTGCGAGAAATATTTCCTTCCTGGGACCTTCCATTGTGATGTTTCAATGGCCACAAATTTTCTAAAGGCCTCCGAGTCCACCAGTTTATATGTCAGTAGTTCCGACAAGCCAGCGGTCAACCATCGGTCAAGAGGGTTATCCGGCGTCATAATTTTTTTCCGCTCCAACATTTGGGCCACGGAAGCCTGCCGTTTTCCAGAAAAACTTGAGGACGGCATGATGGAAGGTGGAGTGGAGGACAATTGTGAGGAGAGAGGAGAAGGAGAAGAAGAAGAAGCTGGACGGTGAGAGCCTGGAGTGTGGCTTTGTGGGTTCTGACGGTGTTGCTCCCACTGGGCTCGGTGATGGGAGTTCAGGTGCCTTCTTAAGGTGGTCATCCCTAGGTGAGTGTTGGGCTTACCGTGACTTATGCGTTGACTGCAAAGCCTGCAGGTGGCAACACTATTGTCAGCAGCGGACGGGTTAAAAAAAGCCCACACTGCGGAGCCATGTGCCGGCGTCCTGGGAGCGCTAGATGTGACCGTACATGGTTGATGGCTCGCTCCTAATACATTACCAGTCTGGTTTGTCCCTCCTGTGCAATGTAAGTTAGGCCTGCTTCTCCTCCCTATCTGCTTGTCCATCTCTTACTCTGAACTCCCCTCCTCCTCCTCTCTTGTGGGCACCCACGTGATGTCCATAGACACGTCATCATCGATGTCACCTTCCCCACCATTAACATTTGAGATCTCGGAGTAGGCAGCATCAGCGGGGACCAACCTCCTTGGAATGATCTGGGTACTGTCGTCAGACTGCTGAGTGGTGGCTGTTGCTACCTCCTCTTCCTGATCCAATGCCAACAATGGCTGCGAATCGCAAATGTCTTGTGATGGATCGGAAAATAATTCATGTGACTCAAGCGGAGGGTATATGGTGGTGGTGGTGGTGTTGGTGGTGGTGTCTTTGCGGGTGCACAAAACAGAGAGTGAAGAGGGTGCAGATAGAGAGGATGAGGAGGGTGCAGAAGAGGAAGGCTGAGTGAGCCACTCAACCAAGTCTGGTGCATCCTTTGACGTAATCGAACGTACCTTCTGCAACTTCCCGCTTTGGCCCCGGTGTTCCGTGAGAATTACCTACCCGTGAGAAAAACCTACCCTCGTCACTTCCGGTTGCACGGCACTGTATGTAATTCGGCGTTTACATTAAAAAAGCTGTGCTGCAATACGAGTGATCTCCACTCCTATCCCGGTCACTTCCCTGATCTCGGCTAGTAAATATAAAAGCGGCGGCGGGTGTATGAGAACATAAATCACGGAGCTGAGACCCGCTTTTATATTTACTAGCCAAGATCAGGGGAGTGACAAGGACAGGAGCGGAGATGACTTATATTGCAGCACGCTTGTTTTAATGTAAGCGTGGCGTGGGTAGGTTTTTTTCACGGACACCGTGATAATTTCCTACTAGTGCGCATGCGCACTAGTCAGGTCCTCAGCTCTTTCATTAGGTATCCGGGGCTGTGAGTATGTGCAGTGCTGCGCTGCTCAGCTGTTCCTGGCCGGAAGTGACGAGGGTAGGTTTTTCTCATGGGGTAGGTAATTCTCACGTTACACCGGCCTGGTCCTCCTGCCCTACCCCTACCACCCCTGCGGAAGGGCCTTACTCTTCCTCTGCCTTTCATTTTTTAGATGACCCTGTGACAAAAGTCTCTACAGAAGCGCAGTATATGTGTAAGAAGGTATATAACACCCCGCTTCAATCACACCAGTTATGTAAAATATTTTCTAGTAACTTTTGTCACTGTGTGTAGTAGAGTTAACGCAGCGAAAATGGAATAATTTCTGCAGTACCCAACAACACTATTGTGAAAGTATAACACCCCACTTCAATCTGTCATTTTGGGGGGCCACTGGTTTATCACACCAGTTATGAAAAATATTTTCTAGTAACTTTGGTCACTGTGTGTAGCAGAGTTAACGCAGCGAAAGAGGCAAAATTTCTGCAGTACCCAAATACACTATAATATGCTTTCTATATTAGAGTAAGTATATTATAAGTGTATTACACTCCTATATACTGCACACCAAACAATAGTACACCTATACCAGTCCTTAAAAGGACTTTTGTGGACCTATTACTGAGCGATCTGTGTTACCGACAGTCTGTCCCTGCTCCCCACAGCAATCTCTCCCTACACTGACAAAAGACAGACTATAGACACTTAGACAGTATACCTTAAAAGGACTTTTGTGGACCTATTACCGAGCGATCTGTGTCACTGACAATCTGTCCCTGCTCCACACAGCAACCTCTACCTACACTGACAAAAGACAGAATATAGACAGTACACCTATACCAGTCCTTAAAAGGACTTTTGTGGACCTATTACCGAGCGATCTGTGTCACTGTCAATCTGTCTCTGCTCCCCACAGCAATCTCTCCCTACACTGACAAAAGACAGACTATAGACACTTAGACAGTATACCTTAAAAGGACTTTTGTGGACCTATTACCGAGCGATCTGTGTCACTGACAATCTGTCCCTGCTCCACACAGCAAACCTCTCCCTACACTGACAAAAGGCAGAATGTAAAATGGCAGCCAGGTCACGTCTATTTATAAGGTAGGGGGTATGTCCATGTGCTGAAATGTCTCAATTGGCTATCCTGTACCACCCGATGGATGTGTCATGGGTCAAAGTCCTTCACAATGTAAAAGAATATGGCGGCTGCGAACATCGCCATATGTTCGCATGATCGGCTGACAGCGAATGAGCAAAGTTCGCCACGAACCGACCGCCGGGCGAACCGCAAGACCATCTCTACTCTGCAGCACTTAACATGAATGAAATAAGGAGTCTGTATAGAGACCTTATTCATTCATAAACTGTCAGTCTGACACATAGTAAACTCTCGGTTTACTATGTGATCAGCTGAGCTCTCAGTGGAAACAGGAGCCATCGGTAGCGATGGCTGCCTTGGTCCACTGCACTACAGGGAGGGGGCTGGTAAACACATGTTTACCAAGTCCCCCCAATCCCCAGAATAACAACTGGCCGGAAACAGTGCCGGTCAGCAGCTGCAGGTGGTGGGAGGGAAAGGGAGGCATCCCGCCGGGGGGATAGATGGATGGGGGGTGCAGGGGCCAGTACCGGGGGGGATCAGCCTGCTGGGGGGGACAATCTGTGATCACCCCAAGCCCCTGCAGCACCTGAAGCCGGCGAGAGTGGAAGAAAAGGGATGCCGGCTTCTAAAGGTAGCTGCAGAGGATTGGGTTTGCGGGGGGCAGGTTGGGTGTTGGGGGGGGATCAGTGCTGGGGGTGAAAAAGGGAGGTGAAGGGGATAGGAAAGGAGGGTGTGGGAGTAGTTTCAGATGACAGAGTAGTAGTAGTTTCAGGTGACAGAGAGCGGTGGGAGGTGGAGAGGCTGGGGAAAGGGAAGCAGTGGCATGGGGGGTGGGTCACATTTTAGGTTAATAACTCTGATCAGTGGATTGTAAGAGTCTGCTGAACAATTCTGTTATAAGTTCATGGTCTTTGAAGTGACCATGAACTTTAAGCAAGGGGAGAAATTAGGTCTGTACGGCGGGCGTGAAAGGATCTGGAAGTGAAAGGGTTAAGGAAAGGACTTTCCAATGGCATCTTACCTGCTATTGGGCCTAAAATGGACAGGTAATGTCACACATGTCTAATGTAATGGTTTGGTTAGTTCTTTAAAGGGAGAAGGACTATTTTCTATATACATTATATAAAAAGAACATTAAATCTCCTAATGTTGAATGCTGTTTTTAATCATGTTTATGATCCACTTCCAGGGCAAAACCTATTCTTCACAGTTACTGTATAAGTGAAATTTGACAGCTTTGAAATCTCACTTGAGGGAATCAGACCCCCCCCCCCCCCCCCAGATATGACTTCAAGGATAGTAGCATTTCAGCAGGAAATGTAACAGACAGAAGAATAACTGCTAAAATGACAATTGGAGCAGCATGCAACAAAAGGCTGAATGTTGCTAGTGTTAAAAGATTCTCTTTTTAGACATGCAGGGTAAAATGTTGCCAAAACTTTAAGTGTTAAAAAGTGCTTTAAATCCAGAGTATTTAGAATTTGCATGTTGTGGATCTTAATAACAGATTGCTCAGGAGGAGTCATGGTACATGTCTGCAAAATGGTAAAAAATAGAAAGATGAAAGGTCTCAAAAAAGGATTTTAAGAATGTAGGAAATAAACTTAAAATTTAATCCCGTAAGATAGTGTTTTGAATTATACTAGCAATGCCATGTACCACACCTGACACACAATAGGAGCTTAGCAAAGTAAATATGAATTGGTGATGGTGATGAATTGGTGCAATATTTGCATTTTGTGAGAGCTGTGCTGACTATTTGGTAGGCTACTGGTTCTCTGCTAGGTATATTAGTAGAGAGGGTGCTGCTGTATGTAAATGAAGAATGGCTATAAGCTTGAAGTAGATTTTAGACTAAGATCCAAGGGGAGTGGGTGTAAAGAAAGAAAACATGGGCAAGATGGAGAATCTAGGGATTGGAAATTACCTTGTGTTTGATTATATGCCTGAGAATTTATCAAGGTGAGTAAATTGGTGTGTAGGCAATTACAATTTTATGTGCTACTGAAATGTGTCAGTAAAATAAAAAATGTATTGTGACACGTCGGGGTTTCCTAGCTCAATGGTAGTACCAAAACAGTGAGTTTATTCCATGCCAGATATAGTTTCCAGGGCTTTCCTGCCCACTTGTATTTAAAAAAACCTCACACAGCCATGTCTTCCCACGCAGGGGTTCTCACTATCACTATGATTCAAACATAACATTTAGCCTCCTGGCTCTCTGTTGTGGTGGCTTTTCTGCTTTAAGTATCTCTTCAGGGTCCTCCTGAACATTCAGTACCTTTTTAGACCTCCTGACCATGAAACACATTCCAATGTTTATGCACAGATTCTGCACCTCAGCTTTGCATCTTCCTTACAGCTTACTAGGTGCTCTGTCCTGCATGGACTCTGTCTTGGACCTTGCTCTATCCCAACCTGAAAACCATGGTGCACACCAGCACCTTTCATGGCTTTCTTCACACACTGACCCCCATCAGGAGGGTTGGGCCCTGAGCTCTCTGGCTCTCATAAAAAAGCCAGCATACACATGTGCAATTAGAATGATCGCTTTCTAAAAAAAATCTGGCGTAAACCACCATTTTACCCAGTGGTAAAAGGTCATCCTGCTACAATATGCAGAATATTTCTATAGCACTGTCCCCATAGGTCTTGCTGTATGATTACTTGTTAGGCCTCCTCTAATTACAAGCACACAGTCACTTAGGGTACATTTCACACATCCTTCCTTACTCCCGTTGGCTTGTCACTCAATAAACAGTCCAGGGGTATTGGATTTTAGTGTTTATTTTGGAACTTGGATGGGAGAAAAGAATAGTGGGATACTCCAACTGGAACTATTCACAATTCATTCATTCATTCTATTCATATTGGATAAGGACAACTCTCACTTGGCCTCACCAGGTTGCTTGTGGAAGCAGCTGCACTGCTTAATCCATACTGCCACATGTATGGAAAGGGTTAAGTCTCCTTACTCTTTCTCTCCAGCAATAGACTTGGTGAATTATATTATCTTCGGGACACTTCCCCCTTTACTGACACCTGTCCACTGACTCTTCTAGCTGCAGGGGTGACCCCCCTTAGGTCAGGCCCCTTGACACAGATCTGTACTCACTGTACTGCAGATCTGTATCAGATTCTTCAGTGTCTCCCCTTTCAGTCAGCTTCACAGGACCTCCTGAAGCCCTCAGGTCGACCCCCATGAGGCCGCATGGCACCTCTACAGAGGAGGAGGCAGCCGCCCCCTCCCTCCGGGACAATCCAGGTGAAAGACCCCAAGCACATGTGCTCCTGGCATTTATACAGTATAACAGCATGTAATGAGGCATTTTCCTCTGCCAAATCACCAGGGCTGTATCAAAACACCTGTGCACTCATTTGTCAGGTTTCCTCCCACTGTCAAACATGCCTCCCTTTTGGACCAGTGTGAAACACTCTGCAGACAGAGCACATTGAGCACTGAGCACATTGAGCAGATTGAGCAGATCTCAGTAACAGATCCTTCTCTCTGGTAGGCATAGAACAAAATAGATTTACCTGCAATCCCTCATGTAAGCAGATAGGATTTAAAACTATACTTTCTCTCTGTAGCACCTACCTAGAAGGGTGCTACATTTCAAACACAAGAAGTGAACCTGAATTGCTAAGGTTGAGTATTATGATATGTTGAAAACAGCTGTAAGAAATTCATAGCAGGGAAATAAATATGGAAAGCTGAAATGTAATCTTTTGTTCGGACATGAATTAAGTTATCTGTGAAGATTATTTGGGAGATTTACTAAAACTGTAGTATGCAAAACCTCAAATTAAACATCCAGGATCAGGTCTAGACTTGGATCTATTAAAAGGCAGATGTCTCCTGAGAACAAGGCATCTTCCATCTTCTGTAGCTCTGGGACCCTCGGCCATGTTTTTGCCCAAATCAAGAAAATACAGATAAAGCACAAATATGGTTATCGTGTTCCTTCCTTCTTTTCATTGAGAAGGAAAAACTGGACAACCTCTAAGAATAATAATAAGAACATGTTGAAAATGCTTATTATCTTCCCATAAAAGGCCAAAGTCTTATCTGAGTGAAAAGACAAAATGTGGAATTGTACTGATAACTGTAATATTAAAAATAAAAAATAAATATATCCAGTATATTTCTGCAATACATGCACATTTCTCTGTTTTATCTGTTTAAATGCTAGAAATGCACAAAATGCCTGTTGATAAGCTACCCAGTGTGCTCCCAACTTGCTGTTTGGGCTAACAATACAATTTCTGTGCTGCATTAAAATCCAACAAGCATTGTAAATCTGCTTATCCCCCATCTCTCTCTTTTCAATGCGGCATGCATGGATCAGGAATACCATAACAGATTGGCACCACTCCAGGTCTGCAGTCTCAATCTCCCAGGTTTTCCCCCTGTATTTAGGTGCTGACAGAAATATCTCACTTTCTCTTCTCACTCCCAAATGTAATATAGCATGAAGATACTGCCACACACTGTGTTCAACTCCATTGTAAGGTGAATGAAATACTGGCTTCAGCACAGATCCCAGCCCATCAGTCAAACCCCTCTGACATGTTTCACCTATATTGGGCTTAATTGTAGAGGAGACCATGTCCTGTGGCAAAGGGATTATATGCAAGAATTGTGCAACCCTGTTAATTAAGTCACAGGGAGTAAAAAAAGAAGAAGCTTGCCACAGAAACAAGGTAACAGAAAATAAAATAATGCGGGGGCATGCTCTAAAGGGTGAGAGTGAGGTTTGGGATACATTTTGGTAATGCCTGGACATATGCCTTAAAGTGATATTAAAACTTTGTTTTAAAAAAAAAACAAAACAAAAAAAAAAAACAAATGTGTTATGCCTACTGTACCTGCTCTGTGCATTTGTTTTGCACAAAGCACCAAAGATCCTCATATTTTCAAGTCCCTCACCAGCACTTCTGGCTCCTTCCCCTCGAGCAGTGCCCCCAGAGAAAGCCTCTTTCTCTGGGGGGGCACTGCGGCATGTTCACTCTTGAGCCGCTGCTCTATGCATCCATAAGACGTAGAGTCGGTGCTCAGCCCTGCACCCCCCCACTCTTATCTCATTGTCTCACTAGCTGTAAATGACAGCAGTGGGAGCCAATAGGAGCCCACTGCTGTCTCAGCCAATCAGAAGAGGTAGTCCTGGGACAGATACAAAGATACAAATACTGTAGCTGCTGACTATTAGTAAAAGGACACTTACCTTTCCAGGGATCCAGCGCCATCCTCACCCAGTCCAGTTCTTTGTTGATCTTCAGGTGCTATGTTAACTGTGGGAAGCCAACTTTGACAACTTGCTACTTCACAGCCAGCTTCACACTGTGCATGCACAAGCCATGCTCTGCTTTGTGAATGGTTCTGCAGCCTCCTGGGATCTGTGATGTGTCTCAGAAGAACTGTCAAAAGCAGGTACTCTACCCCCCCCCCCAAAAAAAAAAAAAGTTCCAAAAGCAGAAGAGGAGAGGGAAGGATTGCATAAAGCAAAACCTCCCCTTTTAAAAAGGCTTGGTGATTTTACTACAGCAGTTACTAAATGATAATATTGGTATAATGGTTTCTGAAGAATAATACTGGAAGTATTTGGTCCAACAAATTGTTCCAGTTGGTAACGTGGCATCAGGAAGAATGTTTTTCCTCCTATGGGGCAAGCTTGACAAGAGTTGTGCTAGGGCTTTTGTTTTTCTCCTCTGGACTAAAATTGCAGGACCTGTCAAGAATTGAACTTGATGGCTATAAATAAATTCTAACCGAATTAACTATGCAGCTAAGCAACTTTGTGACTACTTCGAGATGGTGATTTTATTAAAGTTAAATGCGATTGCTGAAACACTGTAATTAGAGAGGAACTATCCAGATACAGGGTGATTAGAGAATGATAAGTATTGTGGTAATGCAGTGCTTGTATTATAGGGATGTGTCCCTGACTGTGGAAAAGGTTGAGCAATCAGGCACAAAGGATGATAAGATGCCATTAGGGCGTCATGGGAAAGACTACCATAGATCACCAGGAACTAACCACAACCTTTTTTTAGTGGCAAACAGGATAACAATCTAGTATACTATTCCATTTGCCTCGTGATGACCAACCTCAAACGTTGCACATTTTTGCACTATCTGGTGTGTATCTCTAATAGAATTATCATAGTAGGGACTTTCATGCTTGAAGTCCTCTTATTATGGGAAACTTGATGATGTGACACAGGCTGGTGAGGTCTTCTGCATTTTCAAGCTTTTCCTTTTTTTTTTTGCTCTGTCCCCCTCCTTCTTCCTCCCCCCTCTTCCCCCATTTACCTTACCCTTCTTCCCCTCCAATCTATCATTCTTACCCTGCATACTCTGTAGATCTATAACTGGATCACCAACTACGCCTTACAGAGACAAATGAAGCACTCGACAATACCCACACTCGCTATCGAATACTGATCCCCATCTGCGCCCCTAGACCCACCAATATCACACCCATTAAACAGGTCCTCCCCAGTATTTACACAATTCCCATATAACAACCCACCACACATAATGATACTTTGGCTTCTGTTAAACTATTTCCGTTAGGTTGTATTTGGTTTTTTGAGCTATTAACTAGCGAAAAAGGTACAGGTCAATAGCCTTCAAGAGATGTGATACTTGTAGGCCTTAATCCTGATTCCTAAATATAGACGCTTACTTGTGTTATTTTTGTTTATTGCGTATTCAGTATGTAGCCCAGCTCCCAGGGGAGTGGCTTAATGCAGGTATATCCTCTTCACTTCAGTTGCCCTGAACCTGCTCCAACCCAACTAACACTATTAGTTCGGTCATCTTAAATGATCAAGACCACAAGAGATTGCAATAAAAGATCAAGTTTACTGCTCTTTGATTTGAAGTTAGAGAATGTACAAACAGAATCAATGGTAATGCAAGAATTTCAATAGTAATGTAGATCCTGAATCCCCAACCAATTAACCAATTAAGTAGGGTTCAGCACTCAAGATCTGGAATACAAACCTCACATATATAATGTATATACATATATATATATATATATATATATATATATATATATATATATATATATATATACTAGAGGATTGTATTCTGTAATAATATAAACACACTGGATTTTTAAGTAGATGGAGAGTGACCACAAATTAAGGTTAACCGTACTTAGAGAATAACTGTAGAATAAACAGTATAACAATACTAACTAAATATCAGAGTGCACTCTGTGTACTAACGGTGGCCCCCTTTACACTAGATTGCAAGAGTCTCCTGGAGAGTGAGGCTTCACTAGTCTTCACCGGCAAGAAATCCTCAGGCAATCCAAGGAAAGTAATTGTAATCCAAGTAAAGGTGATCAATAACTGTAATCCCCAAGGTAGTTAGTAATTGTAATCCACAAAGATGAACGAGAAACAGATCTTGATGCTTTCCAATAGGCAAACAACCTGGTACTGTAAAAGGGCTTAAGGCCTTGTTCGCTCACCACACACTATGTATAACTGCAGTGTCCATTGGAGATTTTAGAACTCAGTATGGCCTGCTACTCAAACAGTTCGGCAGTTCTGCCCTGACCCAGTCAAGATATGTGATAAATGCAGATGTAGATGCTGGATGTCTCTCACACAATACCGGGAGCTCCGCTCCCCGCTGCAACCAGGCCCCGCTCTGCTCAGCAACTCTCTCTAGGCCTGTCAGGCATCCTTCCGCTCGGTCACACTACCGAGATTCTTCTACACACACCGCTCGTCTCAGCTCCAGTGTCCACTACTAGGCTTCCGGCCTACTCCTCTGCAATCCGCAGCAGCTCTTCCCCTTCTTCACAGCATGCTGTCCTCGAGGCAAGAGAGAGCGAAAGTTGATCCCGCCCCCCTTTATAAAGACACTCCCAGCAGGCTCCGCGAGTCACATCGCTCCCTGGGAGAAGAGTCCTTTCGCATAGCAGTCTATGGTCCTGGCTCCTCTAGGAACTATATATCCCATAATTCAAAGGTCACTGTCTTTGCAGAACTTTAATAACAAACAACAGTCTGAACAATACTAGCCGTGCGACCAGGCTACAAGTTATTGTCGAAATTATTTTGTTTGTAATGGTTAATTTTTGTAATTTGTACCATGATATGTACTGTTTCATATTTTCAATAAAGAAACGTTTGATTATAAAAAGAAAATTAGGGAAAATATGGCAGACGAAGTGTGGTGGAATTGCTGTCACTTTTTCAGTAAATCTTGAACACAGTGGATCTGTTCATTGTTTTTGAAAGTAGTTCTATAGTCACAGCATATAGATTCATTTCAAACATCAGTTTTGCAATAGCAATAAAAATAATACTTATTTTTGACAATCCAGTTTAAGCTTACTTTTAAAATCTCCTTTCATGTTGTGAGTGCCACCTGTCTGCTGGCCTTCTGTTTCCACAACTTCCTGGATTCCTTGCATGCCTTATAGCTTCCCCTCTGCTTTATACTTTTGATTTCTAAGGACTCCAAATCTCATATGACCGCACTGTCTGTGAACAGTGATTCTTCAACTGGCTCTGCCTCCTGAAATTCCTTCTACAAGCACCTCCTGCAGTTCAGAAGGCAGGTTCTGTGAAATGTGTCACACAACAGTGCCTACTCATTGGGCTTGGTATATACATGTCAAAGAATTCAAGGAAGCTAATGTATGGGGATCTTCATAAAGAATGTTTACAAACCACAAGATCATTCAGATTAATAGGAATAGGCCAGATATACTGTAACTGAACTACAATGTGTAAATGAGTATATGGTTTTAGATTTGGACCATGCATCCCCTTTATTTCTAAGTATTTGCATTGAATGCACCACCGTAGTTCATGCCAAATTTTGATTCGTTTGCACACTCTAGCAATATGTTTTGACCTATTTCCCTGCACCAGAGAATAATTGTTATTTGTACCATTTGCAATGAGAAGAGTTGCCCTTGAGTCATAATATATTGTTTCATAATTCACATCTAGAAATGCCCTAAAATCTGATTCATTTACACCCACATTGTTTTACTACCAACATTTTGTACTGGGAGGCATTCCAGATTGCTTGCTAAATTGGCTACAAATGTTTATGAAGGCAGTAACATGAACTGTTACGAGAATTTGATGAATGGATCATTTTTCCTTTCGTCCGGTACTATATGCATTAACTGCTTGTCACACACTGTATTGATTTTACATCCTTTCACTGGTATATGCACAATATTTTCCATTCTCATCTGAAATGCCCAAAATGATTAAATTATTGATCATTTCATGTTAAAGGCAAAGGCGATGAGTTTTTTTTATAATAAATGAATACATAGCTAATGGTATTTTTGGTATATTTGTCATAGCTAATAAAGTTCATTGATTGTTGACTTTCATCAACATTGCTTAATTATATGATCTCAATATTTGATATTCAGTTTACCCAGTGCTACAGAATAGCTATAAAATGTGTAGACAGGATCAGTCATTAACTTAGTCATAATGGGATTGATTTACTAGAGAGTGAAAAATCTAATGCAGCTGTGCATGGTAGCCAATCAGCTTCTAACTTCAGCTTGTTCAATTAAGCTTTGACAAAAAACCTGGACGCTGATTGGTTTCTATGCAGAGCTGCACCAGATGTTGCACTCTATAGATTTAGTAAATCAATCCCACAATGTTGTCAACTATACTCACCATTACAAGATATGGATGCTGTGTTCTTTTATTAGTCATAAAATCATAATTAACATTTTAAGTTCATAAGCTACAAATAGTCTACATTACTATAACAAATAAACAACACCCAGGAGAAGATCTTAAAAGAAGAAGTGATACATCTTCAAGTACTACAATCATTCACTTGTGCAGCAGAGAGGTCACCTGAGCTCAAATGTGAAATTACATTTTTAGAACATATTGAATTGTGTAGCTCCAGATGGCTCACCACTCTGTTCTCAATAATAGAATGTTCTCTTGTAAATCAAAACTCCTAAAATCATGGCTTGGTTTTGCTAACGTGTACTGTAAACTTCTGTTCCATTGAGGTAATGACACTACCACACACCTCTCCAACATTCACATACACATGAAACCAAATTGTTATCCATGTATGGACTCCCTGGTTGTATACTAATCGATCTATTGATTGACTAGTGTACAACTAGCCTGTTGGGTTTTCCTGAACAATTAGTGCAACCAGCTATAGCCATGAAAACTAATTATTGTGTTCTTCCGGCAGGGAAGGCTGCCCACTGGAAGAACATAATAGCACTGCGGGAGGGATTAGACCATCAGCACTGACTCTGTTGATGAAGGAATCAAACAATATTCTTTCTTTACTACTGTGGGGAAGGAAAGAAAATTGCCTAATCTATGGCCTGCCTTAGATTATTGCCTTGCCCTGGTTATGTACACCCTGGTTCTTTATGTCTTCTTCCTCCCCTGCTGCCCCGCTGAATTTAAAAAGCCTGCTCCTCCTCAGATCCTGGCTCCCGCTGTTCTGTCAGGTCTGATGTCTGACAGTTCTTATATAGCTATATAAGAACTGTCAGACACAGGACCTGACAGAACAGTGGGAGACAGCGCCAGAGGAGGAGAATTTTTTTTATTTTAAGCGAGTGGGGGAAGAAGAGAATAGCGGAGGAGGCAGGGAAAGAAGACATCAGGGGGAAAAGAAGACATCAGCAGAGTAAGGGGAGAAAGAAGACATCAGCAGAGAAAGAAGTCAGCAGCGGAGGAAGCAGAGAAAGGAGACATCGGCAGAGAAAGCGGAGAAAGAAGGCATTGGCAGAGGAAGCAGAAGAAGCTAAGAAAGAAGACAATGTGATTAACGTTGGAGCTATGATAGGGGACAGTCTTCATTTTTAATAAAGCACTCTCTTGTTTTTTTGTAACATTACACTGCTTTTTTTGGTGATTGGATAGGCATACAATGTACCCCATACTCATTCAAATGGGGGGCTTAGGATCCAGGGGCCCCCTTTCTTAAAGGGGGCTTCCAGGGTCTGATAAGCCTGCTGATCACAGACACCCACCAGCCAGGGTTGTGGAGAAGAGGCCCCCCAGCCCCAAAGCATCCCTCATGTTGAGAGCATGTGGCCTGGTATAGTTCAGGAGGGGTGCTCACTTATCCCCTCCCTTTCCTTACCTGCTGGGATGCATGCTTGGATAAGGGTCTGATATGGATTTTGGGGAGACCCCACGTCATTTTCTTCACAACTTTTTAATCCAGAAATTCTTTTTTTCATTCAGCTGTCAGCAGGAAACCTCGATGACAGCTTCCTGGCCTGCTCCTTAGCAAAAAGCTATATACTGTATTTTTAAAGGCAAAAACAAAACGTATTTAAAAAACGTATAAAAAAAAATGCAACACTTTTTGTTTCTGGTGCAGCTCCATTGAAGTCTATTACACGCACAACGCAAAAAAAGTTTCTGACCCTTTCCAAAAACACACCAGCTGAAAAACACATAGATGTGAACGTGTACCATAGGAAACCAGGATTGGGGGGGGGGGCGTGGCTGCCAGCGCGGAAGATGGCTGCTTACTAGGCTAGCTCCACACGGCCAGCCAGGACAATTGCAGCTACAAGAGCTTCCGCAGCTTTTCTGACCCTCGGAACAGCTCCGTGACCCGCACGAACGCCGCCGCTATGACCCGAAGGAAGAAAGAGACCGGCTAGTCGAGCAAACTCACGGGTTTCTTCATCTCCCAAACTCCCGGGCTCCGCCAAAATGGCGGCGGGGACCCGAGCAGTGGGCAGCGCGGGAAGCAAGGACCAGCTCCACTGAACAAACTCCTTCACCTCCTGTCCACACCGCCACAGCGCCGCATCATAGGCAACCCAGACAGCGGTCAATCATCGGGCTCGCCTTCTCCGTCCTCCATGAGTCCCGCCAAACACAGGCAGCAGAGACACTCACCTTCTCCCCTACAGCACGAACCAGGTATGGACATTGCCTACCCCAGCCTCGCACATGCGGCCCTCAATACTCCTCCTGCAGACCCCTTTTCTGCATACCCCACTGGAGGGAACCCCATATCGGAATCCTCTATGAAGGACATGCTGTTTACGTTAAGAGCCTCTATGCAGGCTGACATGCAACTCCAGACCAAACAAATTACTGCTGAGATTTCTTCCCTGGGCTCCAGAATAGACCAGGTAGAGCAATCCATATCCACTCATGCTAACTCCATCAATCTCATTATTGATAGAACAAATGCCCAAACTGAAGAAATGACCTGGCTAAAAAATAAAGTTGCTGACCTGGAGGACCGAACCAGGCGCAACAACATTAAGCTGAGAGGTGTCCCAGAATCGGTCTCTCCCACACAACTACTACAGCATGTTACCACACTGTTCAAATTGCTGGTCCCCTCCATGCCAGACTCGGAGCTCCTGATTGATAGGATTCATCGGTTACCTAAACCTTCCTTTCTGGTGGGTGACATTCCTAGGGACATATTAATGAGGGTGCACTTCTTTCATGCAAAAGACCGTATTATGCTTGCCTCTAGACAACTCAACCAGCTCCCGGAACTGTATTGCAATGTACAGTTACTACCGGACTTGTCCAAACACACGCTACAGGCCAGGTGCAACCTTTCCACGGTTACCAAGGCCTTGTGTAACCATCAGGTGCAGCACAAATGGCGCTATCCTGCGACCCTTCTGATCACACATGACGGGGCTACTGTGCCTGTCAAGACGCTGGACAAGGGTCCCTCTGTCCTTCGCAGGTGGAACATTCTACCGTCTGAACATTCTCCGCCTCTACGTCCCATGGACAATGAATGGCAAGTGGTGTCCCGCAAATGGCCTTCCAAGCCGCAATCAGTCCATTCTAGCCCTAGCAACATTTGACGCAACTAATTATTGTCCTAGGCCTCTGATAGTGAATCTATCTGGCCCCTCACCGCCTTTTTTGCGATTTGTTTCGCTCTCGGACTGCCGAGACAGTCCTTTTTTTATGGATTCTTCATTCTTTCCCTTTTGCCCTTGACCCCTTTTTTATTTTCTCAACATTTTTTGACAGTAAGGATGGCACACACTCCATGGCATTGGATTGCCATTTTGATCTATACCCACGACTCTCATCGCAGGACTATGTGATCCATTATGACCATTAAGCTGATTTCTATCAACGCCAACAGACTAAACCTGTAATGTTCCGGTACCTCTGGTACCCTTGTTTCCATATTTCTCCTCTCCTAATTGCGTCCCATCTTGTGTAACAAGGGACGCATATACCTTTAAGACCGGATGACATCATTGCCGAGCGCCGCTATGAGCGGCTATTTCAATCGCCGGTTTGCTCTCACTCATCGCTCGTTCAAACCCACATGTTCATCGCACCTACGCCTGTGAAGTCGGAGCTGCTGACATTTCTCCCTTGCTGAACTGAAGCCGGAAACCTCGCTGGTGATCCGTATCTTGCTACGGGATCACCCCTCTCCAATGGACACTGTTACTCCTAAACCTAAGTGATAAGTACCCCGCAGGGGATTCTTGCTAACCAAATCTCCTACTGTCATCTACTGTAATTACCAAGACTATCTGTATCTATATATTCACTATCATCTGCATAGACTGTTAGCTCTTGGGAATACCTTCAACTATCCTTGCACTAGGTTACTCTGTCTAAGTATACTCCATCTGTGTCCTCTTACCATCTGCACTATACTTGACATCAGAACCTATCTGCTTCACCATCACCTGCAACTCTCCTAATACTACTTCTAGTGCTCACCATATAATAGCCTGTCTCTCATCTATATATCCTCATATACTCTATCCCTCCATTAAACATCTATTAATATATATATAGTATATAACAGGCTGTACACGGTGATGAAGTCCTGAGAGTTGGATATGTTGTTCAACAGATTCTCTACAAGGCTACTGAGTGTAATAATTCTGCAGCTGTAAATCCATCCACTAACAAAAACGCATGAACGTTACAGATTGAACGAGCCCTTAAAAAAAATATGGATTCAGCAGAATTATCCACTCATGTACTACAATTAAAACAGCAAGTAGATGCATTGATCCATGCGCTTACAGAGGTAAAAAATGACAATCAAACCTTGAGACAGCAGCTTGGCCGTCTCACACAGCCTCCTGCTGCTCAGCCCCGTGAGCCTAAGATAAACCCTCCTATAGTGTTTTCTGGTGATCGGAGCAAATTCCGTGAATTTAAAAACGCATGTCAATTGTTTTTTTTGGTAAAACCTCTAACCTACACTACTGACCAAATTAAGGTTTGTACCATCATCTCCTATTTAACGGGTGAACCCCGGGCCTGGGCAGATGCTCTCTTTGAAAAGGATGATCCACTCCTTAATTCTTATCCCTTATTTCTAGCACAACTTGCTACTTTATATGAAGACCCCAACAAGCAGAGTACCGCTGACACCCAATTACGGGCCTTAAAACAAGGAAGGAGACCTGTTGAAGATTTCGTGGCGAATTTTAAAAGATGGTCCCCTGATTCAGGGTGGAACGACACATCTTTGCGAACGCAGTTTAGACTCGGCCTATCTGAGGCCGTTAAAGACGAGCTCACCCGAGCGGATTTACCTGGCACTCTAGAGGGACTGATCCAGACCAGTATCAATATTGACAGACGACTACGAGAAAGAAAGGCTGAGAAGATGGGCTCACCATTTTCCAGTCCTTCTCGGATGTTGCCTGCTGACCCTACTCCTATGGAAGTAGGAATGATACGTCCACCTCTGACCCTTTTTGAATGTGCCAGGAGGAAAACCGAACATCTTTGCATGTACTGCGCATCCCCGAATCATTTGGTAAACGACTGTCCTCTTGTCCGCAGAAAAGAGGGTGAGTGTTCAAATGTCTTGCTAGGGGGACTCTTCCTTTTCTAATCCTTATCTTTTTGTTCAATTAACATTGCAGTGGGACCAAACTAGGATCACCACCAAGGCTATGATTGACACAGGATCTTGTGGAAACTACATTGACATTTGTTTTGTCTCCCTTAATAAAATACCTATTGTTTCAAAACCCAAACCTGTCTCCGTTAGTTTTATTAACGGTACCCCTTTATCCTCTGGTCCCATCACCAGTCAGACACAGGCCCTTCTTGTAACTGCTGACGAGTCTCATGTGGAGACCACCACCTTTGATGTATTAACTTCACCACATTTTCCAATCATTTTGGGACTTCCCTGGTTACACATACATCAACCAATCATCGATTGGAAAACAAGAACGTTAGCCTTCTCTTCTCACTATTGTGAGACGACGTGTAACCTCCCCACACATGATAGGATCCTGTCTGTACTGCCGGATGACATTATTCCTAAGTGTTATCAAGATTTATCGGAGGTTTTCCTTGAGAAAAACGCTCAAATGCTACCTCCTCATAGGGACTATGATTGTTGTATCGATCTGCTCCCTAATAGCAAGTTGCCTTACGGACATGTATATCCTCTCTCACAGGATGAACTCTCTCACCTTAAGGAGTATCTGGATGAAAACTTGGCAAAAGGATTCATCCGACCTTCTACTTCCTCCACTGCTGCTGGGCTCTTCTTCGTCCGCAATAAGGACTCTAGCCTTAGGCCTATCATTGATTTCAGACAATTAAATGCCATGACAATAAAGGATCGTTATCCTTTACCTCTTATTCCTGAACTTATCGAACAGGTGCGTGGGGCTTCTTTCTTTTCAAAATTGGACCTAAAAGGGGCATACAATTTAATTTGAATCCGTAAAGGGGATGAATGGAAGACGGCATTCAGAACCAGATACGGACTGTTTGAGTACCTTGTAATGCCATTTGGGCTATGTAATGCCCCCGCAGCCTTCCAACGGTTTATAAACGAGATATTCCGAGACTTGCTTGATGTTTGTGTGGTAGTATATTTGGACGATATACTTATCTATTCTCATTCCTTACCTGAGCACATAAAACATGTGAGACTTGTGTTGTCAAGACTAGGGTTGAGCGGACACCTAGATGTCCGTGTTCGACGGGTTCGGCCGAACTTTAAAAAAAAGTCCGGGTCCGTGTCCCGGACTTTTACCGAACTTTTCCCGGACACCGAACCCCATTGAAGTCAATGGGGACCCGAACTTTAAGGCACTAAAATGGCTCTAAAACACCAATGGAAAGGGCTAGAGTGCTGCAAATGGCAGCAAAACGCAGTTAAGAGCATGGCAAGTGCTCTGCAAACAAATGTGGATAGGGAAATAACTTAAAACAACAAAAAAAAACAGAAAAATAAAACAATGTTCTTCATCTCTGAAGGACGAGGCCCATATGGAGTAAGAGGGAGGTTGAGGTGGTGGTGGATGTGGCGGTGTCATAGGCGTGCGCACAGGGTGTGCCTGGTGTACCTGGGCACACCCTAATCACCTAGGGCACATAGCATTATCGCTCTGTTTGCCAGTGAGGAGATGGGAAAGATCTCCCTCGCACCTGCTCTGCTCTATTTCTCTTTGCGTAATGTATCGGGGCCATGTACATGTAGGCAAACACATGCATGTGTATTTCAACTTTGGGGTGCACACCCTAATGCAATAGGCTGCGCACACCTATGGGCGGTGTAGGTGGAAGCGGCGGTGGAGGAGGACCAGGGCCGGATTAAGAGCATCATGGTCTTGGTGCTGAGGATTTTGAAGGGCCTTAAGGGCCGTGCCTTGGCATGCACCCAGAGGAGGAAGGGTGCAGCCATGCATGCCTAATTCAACATGGGATGCTGTCTCTGAAGCCCATAAACACATCCATGCATCGGCAACTGTCCCTCCTTGTCCGGCCTTCGCGCTGTGTGGGGAGGTTCTGAGGGTGCTGCCTGGGGAAGCGAGCATAGAAGCCAGACTTCTGTGTTTACAAGTGACAGAAGAGCGGTCACAGTGAATATGGCCAACCCGGGGCCTATATAAAAGGTAGGGGCCTGCATGGAGCTGCAGCTCCAATAGCCCCTACGTTAATCTGGCCCTGAGGAGGAGGACGAGGTAGCCAACACTGCTTCTTTTCACAAATTTTAAATGAGGGTACACCCCAAAAGAGTGAGAAAGAGCAAAAATGGAACAATGGCTGGGTAAGGTCGGTATCCATTGCTATTCTGCACAAGGTACGGAAAAGTCCCGTGGGATCCATGCCTGGTTCATTTTAATGAACGTGAGCTTGTCCACATTGTCTCTGGACAGGCGGCTGCGCTTGTCTGTTATAACACCCCCAGCCGTGCTAAATACCCGTTCAGATAATACACTGGCTGCAGGGCACGCCAGCACCTCCAAGGCGTAAAGGGCAAGCTCAGGCCATGTGCCCAATTTGGAGACCCAGAAGTTGAAGGGGGCAGACCCCTCATTCACTACATGTAGGCGTGTGCACACATACTGCTCCACCATGTTGGTAAAATGCTGCCTCCTGCTAAGACGTTCCATCTGAGCTGCTGGTGCTGCTGTTTGTTGTGGCGTGCTGACAAAGCTTTTCCACATTTCGGCCATGCTAACCCTGCCTTCTGAGGTGCTGGCGGTGCCCTGGTTGAGTTGGCGACCTCCTCCTCCTCCTCCTCTGCCTTGTGCTTCCACTGTGGCCCCGCTGTCAGATGGGAATGCCAGCAGCATCGCGTCTACCAGCGTGCGCTTGTACTCGCGCATCTTGCGATCGCGCTCCAGTGAGTGAATTAAGGACGGTACGTTGTCCTTGTAACGGGGATCCAGCAGCGTGGCCACCCAGTAATCAGCACAAGTTAGAATGTGGGCAACTCGGCGGTCGTTGTGGAGACACTGCAGCATGTAATCGCTCATGTGTGCCAGGCTGCTCAGAGGCGACGAAAGGCTGTCCTCTGTGGGAGGTGTATCGTCCGTGTCCTCTGTATCCCCCCAGCCATGCACCAGTGATGGCCATGAGCTGGCCTGGGTGCCACCCTGCTGTGAACATGGTTCCATCTCCTCCTCCAGCTCCTCCTCCTCCTCATCCTCCTCATCCTCCAGAACTGTGCCCCTGCTGGACAATTGTGTCCCTGGCGTTTGTGTGTGCAGGAACCCACCCTCGGAGCCCCTTGCGAATGACTGCCCTGAAAGCCTTTGAAATGTTACCTCTTCATCCTCCTCCTCCTCCTCATCCTGTGCCACATCCTCTTCCATCATCGCCCGAATTGTTTTTTCAAGGAGGCATAGAAGTGGGATAGTTAAGCTGAGAACGGCGTCATTGCCACTGGCCATGTTGGTGGAGTACTCAAAACAGCGCAACAAGGCACACAGGTCTCGCATGGAGGCCCAGTTATTGGTGGTGAAGTGGTGCTGTTCCGCAGAGCGACTCACGCGTGCGTGCTGCAGCTGAAACTCCACTATGGCCTGCTGCTGCTCGCACAGTCTTTGCAGCATGTGCAAGGTGGAGTTCCACCTTGTGGGCACGTCACATATGAGGCAGTGAGCGGGAAGGCCGAAGTTACGCTGCAGCCCTGCCAGGCGAGCAGCAGCAGGGTGAGAACGCCGAAAGTGCGCACAGACGGCCCGCACTTTCTGCAGCAGCTCTGACATATTGGGGTAGTTTTTAAGGAACCTCTGCACCACCAAATTCAGCACATGCGCCAGGCAAGGGATGTGCGTCAAACCGGCTAGGCCCAGAGCTGCTATGAGATTTCGCCCGTTATCGCACACCACCAGGCCGGGCTTGAGGCTCGCTGGCAGCAACCACTCATTTGTCTGCTGTTCCATGCTCCTCCACAACTCCTGCGTGGTGTGTGGTTTGTCCCCCAAACAGGCAAGTTGTAAAACTGCCTGCTGTCGTTTAGCCCTGGCCGTGCTGAAGTTGGTGGTGAAGGTATTACGCTGTCCGGATGAGGAGGCGGTAGAGGATGAGGTAGCGGAGTAGGATGAGTTAGGAACAGGAGGCAAACTGAAGCACCCTGCAATCCTCGGTGGTGGAAGGACATGTGCCAAATTGCTATCCGCCTCAGGCCCATCCGCCACAGCATTTACCCAGTGTGCCGTTAGGGAGATATAACGCCCCTGACCGTGCTTACTGGTCCACGTATCGGTAGTTAGGTGGACCTTGGCACAGATGGCGTTGCGCAGTGCACACCTGATTTTTTCCCCCACTTGGTTGTGCAGGGAAGGGATGGCTTGCCTGGAAAAGTAGTGGCGGCTGGGCACGACGTACTGTGGGACAGCCACCGACATAAGCTTTTTAAAACTTGGCGTCTCCACCAGACGGAATGACAGCATTTCAAAGGCCAATAATTGTGAAATGCTGGCATTCAGGGCCAGGGATCGCGGGTGGGTAGGGGGGTACTTCCTCTTCCTCTCAAGTGTTTGGGAGATGGAAAGCTGAACGCTTCCACGGGACATTGTGGAGATGGTTGTTGGTGGCCCAGGTGGTGGTGTTGCTGACAGATCGTCTGTTTGCGGGGTGGCAGGTGCCGGTATGACTACAGAGGTGGCTGGAGCGGCCGAGACTGCAGCAGAAGAGGAAGCAGGATGAGCCAGAGACGTTTCTTGGTTTTGAAGGTGTGTACTCCACTGCAGCTCGTGCTTTGCACTTAGATGCCTGATCATGCAGGTTGTGCTCAGGTTGAGAAGGTTTATGCCTCGCTTCAGGCTCTGATTGCACAGGGTGCAAACCACTCGTGTCCTGTCATCAGCACATTTTCTAAAGAACTTCCACGCTAGAGAACTCTTTTGAGCTGACTTTGGTGCGCTCGTTCCCTTGCTGCGTTGGGCAGTAGCAGGCGTAGTGTCTAGGGCACGGCCGCTCCGCTTCTGCACCCTGCTCCCTCTTCTGCTGTGCTGGTGGCTCTGTGCGACCACCGCCTCTTCCTCCAAACTACTCAGGTCACCTGCATGACCTTCATTCCATGTGGGGTCGAGGACCTCATCGTCCTCCACATCATCTTCCACCCAGTCTTCACCCCTGCCCTCCCTGTCGGTCTATTGTGAGACGACGTGTAACCTCCCCACACATGATAGGATCCTGTCTGTACTGCCGGATGACATTATTCCTAAGTGTTATCAAGATTTATCGGAGGTTTTCCTTGAGAAAAACGCTCAAATGCTACCTCCTCATAGGGACTATGATTGTTGTATCGATCTGCTCCCTAATAGCAAGTTGCCTTACGGACATGTATATCCTCTCTCACAGGATGAACTCTCTCACCTTAAGGAGTATCTGGATGAAAACTTGGCAAAAGGATTCATCCGACCTTCTACTTCCTCCACTGCTGCTGGGCTCTTCTTCGTCCGCAATAAGGACTCTAGCCTTAGGCCTATCATTGATTTCAGACAATTAAATGCCATGACAATAAAGGATCGTTATCCTTTACCTCTTATTCCTGAACTTATCGAACAGGTGCGTGGGGCTTCTTTCTTTTCAAAATTGGACCTAAAAGGGGCATACAATTTAATTTGAATCCGTAAAGGGGATGAATGGAAGACGGCATTCAGAACCAGATACGGACTGTTTGAGTACCTTGTAATGCCATTTGGGCTATGTAATGCCCCCGCAGCCTTCCAACGGTTTATAAACGAGATATTCCGAGACTTGCTTGATGTTTGTGTGGTAGTATATTTGGACGATATACTTATCTATTCTCATTCCTTACCTGAGCACATAAAACATGTGAGACTTGTGTTGTCAAGACTAGGGTTGAGCGGACACCTAGATGTCCGTGTTCGACGGGTTCGGCCGAACTTTAAAAAAAAGTCCGGGTCCGTGTCCCGGACTTTTACCGAACTTTTCCCGGACACCGAACCCCATTGAAGTCAATGGGGACCCGAACTTTAAGGCACTAAAATGGCTCTAAAACACCAATGGAAAGGGCTAGAGTGCTGCAAATGGCAGCAAAACGCAGTTAAGAGCATGGCAAGTGCTCTGCAAACAAATGTGGATAGGGAAATAACTTAAAACAACAAAAAAAAACAGAAAAATAAAACAATGTTCTTCATCTCTGAAGGACGAGGCCCATATGGAGTAAGAGGGAGGTTGAGGTGGTGGTGGATGTGGCGGTGTCATAGGCGTGCGCACAGGGTGTGCCTGGTGTACCTGGGCACACCCTAATCACCTAGGGCACATAGCATTATCGCTCTGTTTGCCAGTGAGGAGATGGGAAAGATCTCCCTCGCACCTGCTCTGCTCTATTTCTCTTTGCGTAATGTATCGGGGCCATGTACATGTAGGCAAACACATGCATGTGTATTTCAACTTTGGGGTGCACACCCTAATGCAATAGGCTGCGCACACCTATGGGCGGTGTAGGTGGAAGCGGCGGTGGAGGAGGACCAGGGCCGGATTAAGAGCATCATGGTCTTGGTGCTGAGGATTTTGAAGGGCCTTAAGGGCCGTGCCTTGGCATGCACCCAGAGGAGGAAGGGTGCAGCCATGCATGCCTAATTCAACATGGGATGCTGTCTCTGAAGCCCATAAACACATCCATGCATCGGCAACTGTCCCTCCTTGTCCGGCCTTCGCGCTGTGTGGGGAGGTTCTGAGGGTGCTGCCTGGGGAAGCGAGCATAGAAGCCAGACTTCTGTGTTTACAAGTGACAGAAGAGCGGTCACAGTGAATATGGCCAACCCGGGGCCTATATAAAAGGTAGGGGCCTGCATGGAGCTGCAGCTCCAATAGCCCCTACGTTAATCTGGCCCTGAGGAGGAGGACGAGGTAGCCAACACTGCTTCTTTTCACAAATTTTAAATGAGGGTACACCCCAAAAGAGTGAGAAAGAGCAAAAATGGAACAATGGCTGGGTAAGGTCGGTATCCATTGCTATTCTGCACAAGGTACGGAAAAGTCCCGTGGGATCCATGCCTGGTTCATTTTAATGAACGTGAGCTTGTCCACATTGTCTCTGGACAGGCGGCTGCGCTTGTCTGTTATAACACCCCCAGCCGTGCTAAATACCCGTTCAGATAATACACTGGCTGCAGGGCACGCCAGCACCTCCAAGGCGTAAAGGGCAAGCTCAGGCCATGTGCCCAATTTGGAGACCCAGAAGTTGAAGGGGGCAGACCCCTCATTCACTACATGTAGGCGTGTGCACACATACTGCTCCACCATGTTGGTAAAATGCTGCCTCCTGCTAAGACGTTCCATCTGAGCTGCTGGTGCTGCTGTTTGTTGTGGCGTGCTGACAAAGCTTTTCCACATTTCGGCCATGCTAACCCTGCCTTCTGAGGTGCTGGCGGTGCCCTGGTTGAGTTGGCGACCTCCTCCTCCTCCTCCTCTGCCTTGTGCTTCCACTGTGGCCCCGCTGTCAGATGGGAATGCCAGCAGCATCGCGTCTACCAGCGTGCGCTTGTACTCGCGCATCTTGCGATCGCGCTCCAGTGAGTGAATTAAGGACGGTACGTTGTCCTTGTAACGGGGATCCAGCAGCGTGGCCACCCAGTAATCAGCACAAGTTAGAATGTGGGCAACTCGGCGGTCGTTGTGGAGACACTGCAGCATGTAATCGCTCATGTGTGCCAGGCTGCTCAGAGGCGACGAAAGGCTGTCCTCTGTGGGAGGTGTATCGTCCGTGTCCTCTGTATCCCCCCAGCCATGCACCAGTGATGGCCATGAGCTGGCCTGGGTGCCACCCTGCTGTGAACATGGTTCCATCTCCTCCTCCAGCTCCTCCTCCTCCTCATCCTCCTCATCCTCCAGAACTGTGCCCCTGCTGGACAATTGTGTCCCTGGCGTTTGTGTGTGCAGGAACCCACCCTCGGAGCCCCTTGCGAATGACTGCCCTGAAAGCCTTTGAAATGTTACCTCTTCATCCTCCTCCTCCTCCTCATCCTGTGCCACATCCTCTTCCATCATCGCCCGAATTGTTTTTTCAAGGAGGCATAGAAGTGGGATAGTTAAGCTGAGAACGGCGTCATTGCCACTGGCCATGTTGGTGGAGTACTCAAAACAGCGCAACAAGGCACACAGGTCTCGCATGGAGGCCCAGTTATTGGTGGTGAAGTGGTGCTGTTCCGCAGAGCGACTCACGCGTGCGTGCTGCAGCTGAAACTCCACTATGGCCTGCTGCTGCTCGCACAGTCTTTGCAGCATGTGCAAGGTGGAGTTCCACCTTGTGGGCACGTCACATATGAGGCAGTGAGCGGGAAGGCCGAAGTTACGCTGCAGCCCTGCCAGGCGAGCAGCAGCAGGGTGAGAACGCCGAAAGTGCGCACAGACGGCCCGCACTTTCTGCAGCAGCTCTGACATATTGGGGTAGTTTTTAAGGAACCTCTGCACCACCAAATTCAGCACATGCGCCAGGCAAGGGATGTGCGTCAAACCGGCTAGGCCCAGAGCTGCTATGAGATTTCGCCCGTTATCGCACACCACCAGGCCGGGCTTGAGGCTCGCTGGCAGCAACCACTCATTTGTCTGCTGTTCCATGCTCCTCCACAACTCCTGCGTGGTGTGTGGTTTGTCCCCCAAACAGGCAAGTTGTAAAACTGCCTGCTGTCGTTTAGCCCTGGCCGTGCTGAAGTTGGTGGTGAAGGTATTACGCTGTCCGGATGAGGAGGCGGTAGAGGATGAGGTAGCGGAGTAGGATGAGTTAGGAACAGGAGGCAAACTGAAGCACCCTGCAATCCTCGGTGGTGGAAGGACATGTGCCAAATTGCTATCCGCCTCAGGCCCATCCGCCACAGCATTTACCCAGTGTGCCGTTAGGGAGATATAACGCCCCTGACCGTGCTTACTGGTCCACGTATCGGTAGTTAGGTGGACCTTGGCACAGATGGCGTTGCGCAGTGCACACCTGATTTTTTCCCCCACTTGGTTGTGCAGGGAAGGGATGGCTTGCCTGGAAAAGTAGTGGCGGCTGGGCACGACGTACTGTGGGACAGCCACCGACATAAGCTTTTTAAAACTTGGCGTCTCCACCAGACGGAATGACAGCATTTCAAAGGCCAATAATTGTGAAATGCTGGCATTCAGGGCCAGGGATCGCGGGTGGGTAGGGGGGTACTTCCTCTTCCTCTCAAGTGTTTGGGAGATGGAAAGCTGAACGCTTCCACGGGACATTGTGGAGATGGTTGTTGGTGGCCCAGGTGGTGGTGTTGCTGACAGATCGTCTGTTTGCGGGGTGGCAGGTGCCGGTATGACTACAGAGGTGGCTGGAGCGGCCGAGACTGCAGCAGAAGAGGAAGCAGGATGAGCCAGAGACGTTTCTTGGTTTTGAAGGTGTGTACTCCACTGCAGCTCGTGCTTTGCACTTAGATGCCTGATCATGCAGGTTGTGCTCAGGTTGAGAAGGTTTATGCCTCGCTTCAAGCTCTGATTGCACAGGGTGCAAACCACTCGTGTCCTGTCATCAGCACATTTTCTAAAGAACTTCCACGCTAGAGAACTCTTTTGAGCTGACTTTGGTGCGCTCGTTCCCTTGCTGCGTTGGGCAGTAGCAGGCGTAGTGTCTAGGGCACGGCCGCTCCGCTTCTGCACCCTGCTCCCTCTTCTGCTGTGCTGGTGGCTCTGTGCGACCACCGCCTCTTCCTCCAAACTACTCAGGTCACCTGCATGACCTTCATTCCATGTGGGGTCGAGGACCTCATCGTCCTCCACATCATCTTCCACCCAGTCTTCACCCCTGCCCTCCCTGTCGGTCTCCACAATGCTGAACGCCGCAGCAGTTGGCACCTGCGTTTCGTCATCATCGGAGACGTGCTGTGATGGTCCTTCCATGTACTCATCTTGAGAAATAAGTGGTTGGGCATCGCTGCACTCAATCTCTTCCACTTCTGGGGCAGGGCTAGGCGGATGGCCCTGGGAAACCCTGCTGACAGAGTCCTCAAAAAGAATAAGAGACTGCTCTATGGCTTGGGGCTCAGACTGCTTGCCTGATTTGCAAGGGGGTGAGGTGAAAGACGGTTGGACATTGGCTGCAGGTGCCAACTCTGACCTTTCTGCAGTAGACTGGGTGGGAGACAATGTGAAGGAACTGGAGGCACTGTCAGCAGCAAACCAATCTACTATCGCCTCTCTGTGTTCTGGCCTCATCACTTCTAGAGGCGTATGATGCCCTACCAAATACTGATGCAGGTTCTGTCGCCTACTCACACTTGGGGAAGGTGTTTCACTTGTGCGTGTAGCTGGCACAGATCGACCACGTCCTCTCCTTGCAACAGGAGCTCTAGCAGCAGCACCACCACGACGACCCAGGCCACGGCCCCTATTTGACGCTCTCCTCATATTTCTGAAATTTAAGATCTTGCCCTAGAAAGGTCTTTATTGAATAGCGGAACAAAAGAACAACAGTATCGCACGGGTGTATCTCACAGTCAAATATGCAAACTATGCCGCAATTTAATGTTTTTTACACCAAAAGGGTGTGTATTGAATAGCGGAATAGGATAAAAAACTGTGTATCTCACACGTACAAACACAGACTAGGCCCGATTAAATTTTTTCCTACCCTAAAGGGAGGATGAGGAAGAGGAGTATGGAACAGGCAGCACCCTCAAATCTTCAGAAGTATGAGATGAACCCCAAAAACTTGGAAAGGTGGATCTCACACGTACCGACACAGACTATTCCGCAATTTAATTGAGCCACAAAGGTTTTTATTGAATAGCGGAATAGGAAATATGATCAAAAAAAAGTGTATGTTTTTCACACGTACAGAAGCACACTAGGCCCCAATTACTATTGTTTGTACACCTAAAAGGATGGATGAGGAAGAGGAGGAGGAGGAGTATAGGACAGGCAGCACCCTCAAAGCTTCAGAAGTATGAGATGAACCCCAAAAACTTGGAAAGGTGGATCTCACACGTACCGACACAGACTATTCCGCAATTTAATTGAGCCCCAAAGGTTTTTATTGAATAGCGGAATAGGAAATATGATCAAAAAAAAGTGTATGTTTTTCACACGTACAGAAGCACACTAGGCCCCAATTACTATTGTTTGTACACCTAAAAGGATGGATGAGGAGGAGGAGGAGGAGGAGTATAGAACAGGCAGCACCCTCAAAGCTTCAGAAGTATGAGATGAACCCCAAAAACTTGGAAAGGTGGATCTCACACGTACAGACACAGACTATTCCGCAATTTAATTGAGCCCCAAAGGTTTTTATTGAATAGCGGAATAGGAAATATGATAAAAAAAAAGTGTATGTTTTTCACACGTACAGAAACACACTAGGCCCCAATTACTATTGTTTGTACACCTAAAAGGATGGATGAGGAGGAGGAGGAGGAGGAGGAGTATAGAACAGGCAGCACCCTCAAAGCTTCAGAAGTATGAGATGAACCCCAAAAACTTGGAAAGGTGGATCTCACACGTACCGACACAGACTATTCCGCAATTTAATTCAGCCCCAAAGGTTTTTATTGAATAGCGGAATAGGAAATATGATCAAAAAAAAGTGTATGTTTTTCACACGTACAGAAGCACACTAGGCCCCAATTACTATTGTTTGTACACCTAAAAGGATGGATGAGGAGGAGGAGGAGGAGGAGTATAGAACAGGCAGCACCCTCAAAGCTTCAGAAGTATGAGATGAACCCCAAAAACTTGGAAAGGTGGATCTCACACGTACCGACACAGACTATTCCGCAATTTAATTGAGCCCCAAAGGTTTTTATTGAATAGCGGAATAGGAAATATGATCAAAAAAAAGTGTATGTTTTTCACACGTACAGAAGCACACTAGGCCCCAATTACTATTGTTTGTACACCTAAAAGGATGGATGAGGAAGAGGAGGAGGAGGAGTATAGAACAGGCAGCACCCTCAAAGCTTCAGAAGTATGAGATGAACCCCAAAAACTTGGAAAGGTGGATCTCACACGTACCGACACAGACTATTCCGCAATTTAATTGAGCCCCAAAGGTTTTTATTGAATAACGGAATAGGAAATATGATCAAAAAAAGTGTATGTTTTTCACACGTACAGAAGCACACTAGGCCCCAATTACTATTGTTTGTACACCTAAAAGGATGGATGAGGAGGAGGAGGAGGAGGAGTATAGAACAGGCAGCACCCTCAAAGCTTCAGAAGTATGAGATGAACCCCAAAAACTTGGAAAGGGGGATCTCACACGTACCGACACAGACTATTCCGCAATTTAATTGAGCCCCAAAGGTTTTTATTGAATAGCGGAATAGGAAATATGATCAAAAAAAAGTGTATGTTTTTCACACGTACAGAAGCACACTAGGCCCCAATTACTATTGTTTGTACACCTAAAAGGATGGATGAGGAGGAGGAGGAGGAGGAGGAGTATAGAACAGGCAGCACCCTCAAAGCTTCAGAAGTATGAGATGAACCCCAAAAACTTGGAAAGGTGGATCTCACACGTACCGACACAGACTATTCCGCAATTTAATTGAGCCCCAAAGGTTTTTATTGAATAACGGAATAGGAAATATGATCAAAAAAAGTGTATGTTTTTCACACGTACAGAAGCACACTAGGCCCCAATTACTATTGTTTGTACACCTAAAAGGATGGATGATGAGGAGGAGGAGGAGTATAGAACAGGCAGCACCCTCAAAGCTTCAGAAGTATGAGATTGTGTTCACTGTACCCCACAAAGATTGTGTTCACTGTACCCCACAAAGATTGTGTTCACTGTACCCCACAAAGGTTTTGTTCACTGCACCCCACAAAGATTGTGTTCACTGTACCCCACAAAGGTTTTGTTCACTGCACCCCACAAAGATTGTGTTCACTGTACCCCACAAAGATTGTGTTCACTGCACCCCAAAAGGATTGTCTTCTCTGCACCCCACAAAGATTGTGTTCACTGTACCCCACAAAGGTTTTGTTCACTGTACCCCACAAAGATTGTGTTCACTGCCCTCCAAAAGGATTGTCTTCACTGCACCCCACAAAGATTGTGTTCACTGTACCCCACAAAGGTTTTGTTCACTGCACCCCACAAAGATTGTGTTCACTGTACCCCCCAAAGATTTTGTTCACTGCACCCCACAAGGATTGTTTGTCTTCACTGCACACCACAAGGATTGTCTTCACTGCACCCCACAAGGATTGTCTTCACTGCACCCCACAAAGATTGTGTTCACTGCACCCCACAAAGGTTTTGTTCACTGCACCCCACAAAGATTGTGTTCACTGCACCCCACAAAGATTGTGTTCACTGTACCCCACAAAGATTGTGTTCAATGCACCCCAAAAGGATTGTCTTCTCTGCACCCCACAAAGATTGTGTTCACTGTACCCCACAAAGGTTTTGTTCACTGCACCCCACAAAGATTGTGTTCACTGTACCCCACAAAGGTTTTGTTCACTGCACCCCACAAAGATTGTGTTCACTGTACCCCACAAAGATTGTGTTCACTGTACCCCACAAAGGTTTTGTTCACTGCACCCCACAAAGATTGTGTTCACTGTACCCCACAAAGGTTGTGTTCACTGCACCCCACAAAGATTGTGTTCACTGCACCCCACAAAGATTGTGTTCACTGTACCCCACAAAGGTTTTGTTCACTGCACCCCACAAAGGTTTTGTTCACTGCACCCCACAAAGATTGTGTTCACTGTACCCCACAAAGATTGTGTTCACTGCACTCCAAAAGGATTGTCTTCACTGCACCCCACAAAGATTGTGTTCACTGTACCCCACAAAGGTTTTGTTCACTGCACCCCACAAAGATTGTGTTCACTGTACCCCCCAAAGATTTTGTTCACTGCACCCCACAAGGATTGTCTTCACTGCACCCCACAAGGATTGTGTTCACTGTACCCCACAAAGATTGTGTTCACTGCACTCCAAAAGGATTGTCTTCACTGCACCCCACAAAGATTGTGTTCACTGCACCCCACAAAGATTGTGTTCACTGTACCCCCCAAAGATTTTGTTCACTGCACCCCACAAGGATTGTCTTCACTGAACCCCACAAGGATTGTCTTCACTGCACCCCACAAGGATTGTCTTCACTGCACCCCACAAAGATTGTGTTCACTGTACCCCACAAAGATTTTGTTCACTGCACCCCACAAAGATTGTGTTCACTGTACCCCACAAAGATTTTGTTCACTGCACTCCAAAAGGATTGTCTTCACTTCACCCCACAAAGATTGTGTTCACTGTACCCCACAAAGGTTTTGTTCACTGCACCCCACAAAGATTGTGTTCACTGTACCCCACAAAGGTTTTGTTCACTGCACCCCACAAAGATTGTGTTCACTGTACCCCACAAAGATTGTGTTCACTGTACCCCACAAAGGTTTTGTTCACTGCACCCCACAAAGATTGTGTTCACTGTACCCCACAAAGGTTGTGTTCACTGCACCCCACAAAGGTTGTGTTCACTGTACCCCACAAAGATTGTGTTCACTGCACCCCACAAATATTGTGTTCACTGTACCCCACAAAGATTGTGTTCACTGCACCCCAAAAGGATTGTCTTCTCTGCACCCCACAAAGATTGTGTTCACTGTACCCCCCAAAGATTTTGTTCACTGCACCCCACAAGGATTGTCTTCACTGCACCCCACAAGGATTGTCTTCACTGCACCCCACAAAGATTGTGTTCACTGTACCCCCACAAAGGTTTTGTTCACTGCACCCCACAAAGATTTTGTTCACTGCACTCCAAAAGGATTGTGTTCACTGCACCCCAAAAAGATTGTGTTCACTGCAGCCCACACACAGAAAAATGGATGTGGATCACTGACACCTGCCTATCTCCTATCCCACACCACACAGCAATATCGATTGTAGTTTGTAGAACACACTTTCCCTAAAATTCAGCAGACTCTATCCCTAAAATGCCTACAACTCGCCCTGCCTAAACCCTCCGACCTGTCCCTCAATTCTATCCGGACACAAATGGTTTTTTCCTGCCTATCTTTCCCTAATCAGCAGCCAGCACGTTGATGTGTGCTCTGTCCCTGATCTAAGCAGCATAATGACGCCGCTGCGGCTGCCTCGAACTTATAAAGACTTGGTCACATGCTTCAGACGGCCAATCACAGCTACTGAGACATTTGCAGGCATGGCTGGGATGGCTTAAGGCACACCAGTTAAACGATTGTTGATTGGCTGTTGAAAGCCCGCCATGAAAAGAGCGCCAAAGCATGCAAAACCCGGAAATAAAACGACCGAACACGGATTTTTACCCGAATATACAGTAAAGTGTCCGTGTTCGTGTTCGGGTAACAAAAATCCAATTATTCGGTACGAACACGAATAATACAGTCCGTGTTCGCTCAACACTAGTCAAGACTACTTGCACATAACTTATATGTTAAATCAAAGAAATGTTTGTTTCATAAAGAGGAGGTACTATTCCTAGGATATATTATATCTAAAAGTGGAATCAAAATGGACATGAGCAAAATATCCTGCATTCTGGATTGGCCTGTGCCAACCACTCGCAAAGCATTACAAAGGTTCCTAGGATTCTCTAATTACTATAGGAAATTCATTAAAAACTTCTCTGCGATTGTGAAACCTCTCACACAACTTACAAGCACGAAGAGACCATTTAATTGGACAAAAGAAGCAAATGGAGCATTCTCTCTGCTGAAATCAAGCTTTACTACTGCCCCCATACTATGCCATCCAGACCCATCCCTTCAATACATCTTGGAGGTAGATGCGTCTAATATGGCAGTAGGAGCAGTTCTCTCACAACGACCAACAAACACCTCACCTCTTCACCCAGTTGCTTTCTTTTCAAAGTCATTAAGTAGCCCCGAGGTGAACTACCCAGTAGGTGAGAAGGAGTTATTAGCCATAAAACTGGCATTAGAGAATTGGAGACATCTACT
This sequence comes from Pelophylax lessonae, assembly GCF_965119305.1. Lineage (NCBI taxonomy): Eukaryota > Metazoa > Chordata > Amphibia > Anura > Ranidae > Pelophylax > Pelophylax lessonae. The sequence continues at coordinate 86,937,057 of NC_138771.1, read as the reverse complement.
TGAGGGCACTCAATTGCCAATTCTGATATATACTGATCACAAAAACCTCCAATACCTTCAGACTAATAGAACTCTTTCCCACCGGCAGGTACGGTGGTCGTTATTCTTTCTGAGATTTAATCTTTTAGTAACTTACACACCCGCAGACAAAAATAAAAAAGCGGATGCACTCTCACGACTAGCCGAGAAAGATTGCACTGAGGTTCCCTCAGTTCCTATAATACCACTTGAACGTATTATCGGAGTCGTTCGCTCACTGAAGGAGGAGATTTTGCACAGCATAGGGTTGGATTCACCTCCACCACAACTAACTACTGACGCAGAAGGCTTCCTCTACTACAACGATAAATTATACATACCCCCTACTATGCGAACCAAGATCTTAGAATTGTCGCATGATGTACCTATGGCGGGACATATGGGTATGACTAAAACTCTCAATCTACTCACTAGGCAATTTTGGTGGCCAGACATGAAGACAACCGTAAAAAAGTTTGTTTCATCTTGTGATATCTGTGCAAGGTCTAAAATTGACAAGACGAAACCATCAGGATTACTTTGTAGTTTACCGATACCCCAGGTTCCGTGGGAAGTGGTATCCTTAGACTTCATAGTGGAACTACCACCTTCCAAAGGATTCAACACCATCTTGGTATCAGTGGACCATCTGACCAAGATGGCACATTTCACCCCTATCCGAAAACTACCTTCATCCAAACAAACAGCGGAATTACTTGTGAAACATGTCTTTAAGTTACATGGTATTCCAAAAACACTGCTGTCTGACCGTGGTTCACAATTCATCTCAAAGTTTTGGCTAGCTCTATGTCAGATACTGCGAATAGAGCGTAACCTTACTTCTCCCTACCACCCTCAGACCAACGGACAGACAGAGAGAGTTAACCAGTGCATTGAACAGTACCTGCGTTGCTATAATTCGTATCTACAGGATGATTGGGCAGATCTCCTCCCACTGGCGGAATTCGCCTATAACAATGCTACTCATAGCACTACTAAGCAAAGTCCGTTTTACCTGAATTATGGGTTTCATCCCACACTCCTTCCTCCACGTATCTTGCCATCAAGTAATCCAGTGGCATCTGATTATCTTGCCCAGATAAAGGATTCTCTGGGATTACTCAACAATACCATATCTCATGCTCATAGCCAACAAAAAAAGTACTACGACCTCTGTAGGAAACCCTCTCCCCAATATGCCATTGGGGATCTTGTTTGGCTTTCTACAAAAAATCTGAGACTAAAGATCCCTAGTAAAAAACTTGGACCTCTATTTCTGGGACCTTTTCCAATAGAGAAGCTTATTGGAAAAGCTGCAGTACAACTCACATTGCCAGTAGACCTCAAGATACATCCTGTCTTCCATGTGTCTCTACTGAAGCCCCATGTTCCTAACCAAGGAATAAGGCCTACTATCTCACCTCCACCTCCTGTACAAGTGGAAGGTGGAGAAGAATTTGAGATAAAAGAAATTTTGGATTCCCGTTTCAATAGAAGAAGACTCCAGTATCTTGTACGATGGAAGAATTATGGGCCCCAAGATGACACCTGGCTGGATACCTCCGATATACATGCCCCTAGACTGATTCGCAATTTCCACTCGAAATATCCGGAAAAAACAGTTCTAGAGGCCTTCCGGAGCCGGCCTTAAGGGGGGGGGGGTACTGTAATGTTCCGGTACCTCTGGTACCCTTGTTTCCATATTTCTCCTCTCCTAATTGCGTCCCTTCTTGTGTAACAAGGGACGCATATACCTTTAAGACCGGATGACATCATTGCCGAGCGCCGCTATGAGCGGCTATTTCAATCGCCGGTTTGCTCTCACTCATCGCTCGTTCAAACCCACATGTTCATCGCACCTACGCCTGTGAAGTCGGAGCTGCTGACATTTCTCCCTTGCTGAACTGAAGCCGGAAACCTCGCTGGTGATCTGTATCTCGCTACGGGATCACCCCTCTCCAATGGACACTGTTACTCCTAAACCTATCTAAGTGATAAGTACCCCACAGGGGATTCTTGCTAGCCAAATCTCCTACTGTCATCTACTGCAATTACCAAGACTATCTGTATCTATCTATTCACTATCATCTGCATAGACTGTTAGCTCTTGGGACTACCTTCAACTATCCTTGCACTAGGTTACTCTGTCTAAGTATACTCCATCTGTGTCCTCTTACCATCTGCACTATACTTGACATCAGAACCTATCTGCTTCACCATCACCTGCAACTCTCCTAATACTACTTCTAGTGCTCACCATATAATAGCCTGTCTCTCATCTATATATCCTCATATACTCTATCCCTCCATTAAACATCTATTAATATATATATAGTATATAACAGGCTGTACACGGTGATGAAGTCCTGAGAGTTGGATATGTTGTTCAACAGATTCTCTACAAGGCTACTGAGTGTAATAATTCTGCAGCTGTAAATCCATCCACTAACAAAAACGCATGAACGTTACAAAACCACCCCGCGAAAAGGCGTTCCCTGTGGAAGGAGGCCGTTTCCCGTAGGGCCGATATACTGTCGGTACAGGAAATACATTTCCAGGAAGGTAACCAACTTCGATGTACCCACAGGAACTTTCCTCGCACTCTATTTGCTTCTTGTACCGACAAGAGGCGGGGTGTCATGCTAGCATTCAGAGACTCTTTGGCGGTCAACCTCCACAAAACTGTTCTGGATCCTGAGGGTAGGTTCATAATCGCAACATGTGACATCAACGGACTGCCGCTTACTTTATGCGTTATCTACGCTCTGAATACACACCAGCTTCACTTTCTGAAGAGACTTCTTAAGCAAGTATATACAGTAGTGTCAAGTATGGTCATTTATTGCTTTGTGGTGACTTCAACGCTGTTGTCGACCCCGGGTTGGACTCTTCGGCGTCCCCCCGGGACCGACAGCAGTCACTGGGGGCCCTTCTCCATTGTGAAAAGTTGTTTGATGTGTGGAGGTGTCAACATGCCATGGAGAGGGACTATTCCTTCTTTTCACCTAGACACCTTTCCTATTCCAGGATAGACATGTTTTTTGTAGATATGTACCTGTTGAACAAAGTGTCTTCCTCTGCGGTTACAGACATCACCTGGTCCGACCACGCGGTGGTAGAACTGACCATAGAGGAATCCGCTAGATCTCCTACTGCATACATCTGGCGTTGCGACTCACGCATGCTACAAGACGAAGGGTGCCATACCCGACTGATCAAGGAAATACAGGACTTCCTTCAAATCAACGACCCGTGGGTGCTGTGGGGTGCTGTGGGGTGCTGTGGGGTGCACTTAAAGCCTTCATTAGAGGGGTGTGCATCCAGCAGCAGTCATGGCTTCGGAGGCGGCGGCAGGACAAGGTTACCTCAATCACAAGCGACATCCACAGACTAGAGACTACTAACAAACTACGCCCTAATGACTCACTTGCCCTACTTAAGCTGGGACAAGAACTCCTACTCATACTTTAAGAACAATCTGATAAACACCTCCAATACCTCAGACAACAGCACTATTTTCAGGCAAATAAAGCGGGGAAATTTATGGCGAATCAAATAAGACGTAAACTGGAAAAATCCAGGATTTCCCATCTGATCCATCCCTCTACTAAAACACATCCAATGACATCAATTCTATGACGAAACGTGTCAAGTTGCAACGTACGCTGCCTCGATCTGGTCCCTGTCTTTGAACCGCACGCCGATTCCTTCACTTCCGGGTATGGCGCGAGTTCACATTGACAGACTCGGCACATAGCCGCAAGGCTTATGAGCTGTGAAACAGGGGCACCAGCCAAACAAATCCTTTTTTGTGCTTTAAGCATCCAGCATTTTTTTGTATCTTTGCACGATTGGCCTGTTACATGTTTTTATATTAAATAAAGCATTTTTTGGAGCCGTCTACACTATGAGGAGCCTTCTTCCTTTATTTTGAGAAAATACAGGCGAAGGATTCGCGGACCCTATTCCTGACCAGGACATCGGAGTTTCGTGACACAAGCGCTTACTGATTCCTGCTGGCGTACGCCACCAGGAGTCCATCACATCTGGTAAGTGGGAATTCTTACCATTCCATACTAAAGCAGAGAGCCGTTACACTGCGGAATATATGTATGCATCGGCACCGGCACCTTAAAAAGTTATTTGAAAGGACTGTTATAGGTGCATTTGCACTATTTTGCACATCTTTATATATTTATACATACATGCATCACTGCAGCATGGACTTTATTTATTAATTAATATTGCACTATTTATTTTTTGCACAATTGTAGCACGGATCTCATTTACTATATATTTATTTTTGTACCTATTCACTATTGTTGGCACTTATACATTGTAAAGTTTTATATCTGTTTTTTAACAGCCGCAGGGCTGTTTGTATCATTTGCACTAATATTATTGAGCAATCAATTATAGCACATCGCACTTTACACTATTTTGGAGGTGTAGGTACACACAGGTGTCACTTCAATTTTTACACTGCACTGCATAGTAACTTATTTTTTATGAGCACTTTATAATATTAATAACACTATCAAATAGGGATAGCGCAGTTTTTTACCTACCTACATTTTACAACACCCATTGTCTGAACTAGCAGCTCCCATTTTAGTATATTTATTATATATTTTTTGACTTCCTAATTGGATGCACCAGTGGCGCGAGTGATATACCAATTTACCTCAGACAACAGCACTATTTTCAGGCAAATAAAGCAGGGAATTTATGGCGAATCAAGTAAGACTTAAATAGGAAAAATCCAAGATTTCCCATCTGATCCATCCCTCTACTAAAACAAAAATCACGCATCCACAGGATATTGCGGACGAGTTCGCAAATTTCTATAGTGCCCTATAAAATATCCAAAATGACCCGACCGAACATCAACCCACAGCGGCAGATATTGATCGCTTTCTCAAAGCAGTCTCCCTACCATATCTCACTGAAGCCCAATTACAGTCGTTGAACTCACCAATATCATGAGTTGAAGTTCATTCTAGTATATCTACATTGCCAAGGGTAAATCGCCTGGGCCGGATGGTTTTTCTAATGAATTTTATCAACTTACGTCCCACATCACAAGCCCCACTCTGACAGCAGTATTCAATAAGGCCATGGAAGTCTCCTCGCTACCGCCCGACATATTGGGTGCTCATATCATCACTTTACCCAAGCCAGGCAAGGACCCCACTACCCCAGCGAACTTTCGCCCCATTTCGCTTCTGAACACAGATGCCAAAATTTACGCACATATTCTGGCCAGGCCTCTCCAAAGTATATTGCCTTCACTCATACATAGGGACCAAATGGGGTTTACACCAGGCAGGCAGACATCAGATGCTACTAGGAGGATATTGGGGATCATGCATCTAGCTCACACATCTAAGACACCGTGGATGCCAAAAAAGCATTTGATAGAGTCCACTGGGGGTACATGCGAGCTACTCTCCTAAAATTCGGGTTTCAGGGCCCTATACTGTCTGCAATTACAGCGCTGTACTCTGCTCCATCGGTGAAGGTATATACCTCGGGCACACTTTCCAAACGGTTCCACATAACGAACGGCACCAGGCAGGGTTGTCCCCTCTCACCGACAATTTTCAACTTAGTCATAGAACCCCTGGCAGAGACCATCCGTTCTAACCCTATCATCACGGGCTTTCCTCTTCCATCCTGCCATCACAAAATAAACTTGTTCGCGGATGATATCATCTTAATGCTTACCCAGCCACATACCTCTCCTCCAGCCGCATATACCACACTTCAAGCCTATAGCAAGGTGTCTTATTATAGACTGAATGCGTCCAAATCCACAGTCCTTAACATAGGAGTTCCTTCCTAAACTCAAGAGACCCTCACGACATCTGTTCCTATTCCCTGGTCTACGGATAGCATACACTACCTAGGCATTGACCTCCCCGCTAACCCGGCCCGACTACTATCGACAAATATGTCCAGAATTCTCACAAAAATAAATGCGGACATCTCCCATATGCGCCCCTTGTGGCTCTCTTGGAGCGCTAGGGTGGCGGCATATAAAATGTTTATTTTACCCCAACTACTATATTTGTTTAGGGCGCTCCCCATACACTTCTCCATGACACACCTTCTTAAACTGTCTAGATCAATGATGTTATACATATGGGAGGGTAAACGTCCATGTTGTGCCTTCTCGACCTTGGTTCGGAAGAAACAGTTTGGGGGGGCCTCCATCCCCGATATCCCGACATATTATTGGGCCACTATCCTGGCACAATTGCGTCACTGGTTCAACACATCTGAGCATCCGATCTGGGTGGACCTGGAGAGGCATGTTGCACCCACTTTGGACCTTAAAGTCCTACTCCTAAGCGATAAGTGGAAGGCATGGCACTTGCCGGCTTTCCCTCCCACCATGCAGGCTTCCCTGCGGGTGTGGCGTCGCTCCCCGGCTCCGCTCAATGAAAGGGATTTTCTGCCTGAGGCCATCTTATCGGTCTCCCTGCTTCAGTCACACTTACCTGACATACCCACGCATCTCCTAAACTGATGGGGCATTGTCTCTATTAACTCCTTCTACAGTGATGGCTCTCTTGTCCCTGTCTCCGACCTAATTCGCAAATATGATCTCCCGTACCATTCCATTTACCACATACTCAGAATCAATAATTTTCTGCTGTCTAACACTCTGCACAAAATATTGGTTGATGGAAAAATATGGGATCTACTCACGACGCCCTTACTGAAACCTCCCAAGCTCTTGCATTATTACAACACTTTACTTGACAACACAACATTCCACAAGACTACCCACATGTTCAAATGGGATAAAGATCTAGCTACTGCCTTCTCCATTACCAAGTGAAAGCGAGCGCTAAGTGCGATACATAAATACTCCCATTGTGCAAACCATTGGGAGATCACCCTCAAAAAACGAACAGGTGGTACTACACACCTTTTCGCTTGGCAGGTTTTTCTCCACGGTACCAGGTGGGTACTTTGCTCCACACGCTGTGGTCTTGCCCATCACTGCAGAGTTTCTGGAACAAGGTATTCTCCTATATCTCATCTCACACGGGATGTTTGATAGCACCCTCACCAGCCTTAGCCTTGCTACACTTAGGAATAGATAACATACCCAACACGTACAGACCATGGATCACACATGTCCTGCTTGCGGCTAGAACAGTCGTTCTGCGCAGGTGGAAAAACCTTGATGCTCGGAACCTGTCAGACATTGTTACCCTGTTAAAGATAAACTACGAATTTGAAAAAGCTATCGCCATTAACCAGCTGAAACTGCAGTCCTTCAATACCCACTGGAATTTTTGGGCTCTCTCATAATCTATATTTACTGTATTGCATATCTGTTTACTGTATTGTATATCTGTTACTTTGCAGTCTGATCGGCTCCATGCCCCAACATTGATGTATGTGCCACACCCTCGTCCTCATCCTTACCCTTATGCTTTATGCCTTTCCTGCCTCCCTGACCTTAGGCTATGTTGAGCCTTATGCCTTCTGTATTGTAATTGATACTGCACTTTGTTCATGTTGAGAAATGTTTTGACTTTATTTCTTTGCAATTTTGCTCACTTACCTTGTTAAAGCATTAAAACTTCAATAAAAATGATTTACATAAAAAAAAGGAAACCAGAATTAAATGGACTGTAGTACATTTCTGAAAAATGATAATGCACAAAAAAGCGCATAGGTATGAACATAGGGTAAAAGAGGTCATTTTATAAGAATGGAAAAAGATAGATGTTGCAATATGTTGCCAACTTGTTCATTCTATGCCTAGAAGACTTGGTGCTGTCCTTACAAATCATGGAGTTCATACAAAATACTAGATGTAGCAGTTTTTGTTGTGGGGTGTATTCATTTTTGCATCAATTAATTTTAGTAAAACTGAAGATTTTGTAATCTGAGTTATTTTAGTAACCTTACTTTCATGTAATGAGCTAAACAAATGTTCTATAAAACTCAGTTTTGTCAAAATTTTGGGAAATTGTTTTTGTGTTCCTTGAGATATTGATTAAAATCTTATTTTTCAAAAGGGGTGTACTTATTTACACTGCGCACTGTATATAAAGTTCTAGGAATGCACTTTCTATGATGGCACACATGCAGGCGTGCACCTGAGCCCTGCTGTCTGTGTCCATATACACACACACAGCACAGCTCAGCCCCACCCCTTAGTCTCACCTTACAGGATTCGATTGACTGCCTCTCTGTCCTGTGAGAATAGAAAAAGAGGAGAAAGTCACTGCAGACGGGCACAGTGCTAGATCAAGTGATAACTATTTAGGGGGTGAGGGGCTAATATACTGTAAATACTGGAGAAACATTTGTTACTTTAATGCAGAGATTGCTCTAAATGGATAACATTGCTGTATATATGTCCTAACTTGGGTACTCCCTAGAGAGTAGAGTAGGACATAAACATGTAGCTTCACATTTATCTGTAAATATTTGAAACTGAGACTGCTGTGTTTTTATCTAAATGTAAAAGTCTATAGCTCAGTGTTTCTCAAATGTTTTTGTCTTGCGGCGCACCAAAAAGATCTAAATATTTTCATGGCACACCTGAAAAGATTTAACAATTTTGTGCTGAAGAACTTATTTATTTTGACATATATATTTAATTTTAAATTAAATGTGAAAGGGGAAAGGGCTAAGTCTAAGTGTAATATCTCCCAACATTTATTAAAAGAATCAACAGATATCCACTCACATGAAGGAGGAAGTATACAGGCCCATCATAAATAGAAGGTGCTACCGTGGTGCTGGTGAAGTTGGTACAGGGCTCGCGCTCTCGGAGACCTTTAGAAAGGAGTGCAAAAAATTAGCAGAACCCCAGCTCTGTCTTTCGTAAGGCGGACTTTACTGGCACGACCAAGAGACCAAATAGTAAAAAAATATGTGTAAATTTTATTATTCAATACTTATTTTTAAAAAAAGGACAAAACAAATATCGACATATAGAAAATATTTCAACAATGAACATATGATAAGAACATCACAATATACAGAATATAAAACCAGTGAAACAGGACATGTGAAAAAGAACTGGAACAAAGGACACTTGCTCCTGGTGGGGAGACAGGGATGATCCTATATCCCCCACTTGATTACCATGAGGTTACCCCGTTCCAGTGACAGAAAGTTGATACAGCCAATGGGTTGACGCGTTTCGCATACCTTAGCTTTATCAAGACCAGGCTGTAGATCAGTCTTTGTCTAAATTTGTCATTTGAGAACATGTGCATGGGGCAAATTTCACAGACCCACCAGGGGGAGCCATTGTCATCATGGATATCAACCAGATAATTTCCTGAATAACATATTTTTACAACCGCCACCCTGAATTTTCTGTGTTCAACAAGAAGGGGGGCTGCTAGACGGGTATGTATGAGGTCAAAAAAATATATTGCAATCTAGGGACCACCTGTATTGGGGTCAACCCGCCATAGGCGCTCATCTATGAGCATCCAATGGGAAACCGAGATGCAACCAAATAAATATATATCTCCTGTGCTGATACACCCTCATTCAGGAAAAATGTATCATCCATGCATGTCCTGTTGCAGCTGCACTGAACTATACTATACTTTAGAAAGGAGTGTTGCAGCCTCTCTATGGACTACAATGCATGCTCTGAAACGCATTGTGTCATTTCCTCACAGTGATCCACTTCAGGCAGGCACTGCGTGTCACACTGCGCTTTAACATTTACAGCCTGCCATCAAGTGCTCCCAAAAGTGCTTTTGGCACTAGCGTTTTTTTGGGCATTTTTTTGGGTTCTTTGGAGGCAGGCAAAACATCTGAACTTGTGTATACGGGTATATATACGCACATACTTATATGTATATACACACCTAGACATATATAGGTGTGATAGTAGCAGAAATATATGCTTGCGCTAATGAAATCATTTACACTAATATGGTTACGCTCCTATAACACCTATATATGTCTAAGTGTAAAATACATATAAGTATGTGTGTGTACACAAGTTCAGATGTTTTGCCTGCCTCCAAAAACCCCCAAAAAATGCCTGCAACAACACACCTGAGCGTTTTTTGTTTTTTTTGACGCTAGCGTTTTTTTGGGCATTTTTTGGGGTTCTTTGGAGGCAGGCAAAACATCTGAACTTGTGTATAGTGGTATATATACCACTATACACAAGTTCAGATGTTTTCCTGACTCCAAAGAACCCAAAAAAACGCTTGCTATACTAAACAGGCAAGGTGTGAAAAGCGAGAAGCCAACATCCTGTTCTGTAAGTGTTCTAATACAAACAATCTTTTTTTTAATGGTTCTGGACATGCTACAGAGCTGAAACTTCACAGGTACACTTTTTAGACCCCCCAGACACCAAATCCAAAGAAATTTTTCTTTTTTTTAAATTTTTTCAATAATTGTCTCTCTATCAAAAATGACAATTTTTAAGAACTTTTTTTGTGTGATTTTGTGTCTGGGGGGGGGGGGGGGGGTCTAAAAGGTGTACCTGTGAAGTTTCAGTTCTGTAGCATGTCCAGAACCATAAAAAAAGATCATTTGTATTAGTGCAATTATAGATCTGTAATATGGCTTTGCTCTTTTCACACCTTGCCAAGTTTAGTAGCAGGCGTTTTTTTTTGGGCATTTTTTTGGGTTCTTTAGAGGCAGGCAAAACATCTGAACTTGTGAATAGTGGTATATATACCACTATACACAAGTTCAGATGTTTTGCCTGCCTCCAAAAACCCCAAAAAAATGCCTGCAACAACACACCTGGGCAACACACCTGGGCGTTTTTTTTTTTTGACCCCATTTTTTTGGGTTCTTTGGAGGCAGGCAAAACATCTGAACTTGTGTATATTGGTGTATATACACACATACTTATATGTATATACACACCTAGACATATATAGGTGTGATAGGAGCGTAACTATATTGGTGTTAATTATTTCATTAGTGCAAGTAGTTTTTTCTGCTCCTTTCACACCTATATATGTGCAGGTGTATATATACATACATGGGTGTGTATATATACCCCCTATACACATGTTCAGATGTCATGCCTGACTCCAAACATGTGCTCAAAAAATGACTATAGACGCCTGCAGCCAAAAAGAATGCTGAAGGGTGAGAAGCCATATCCCTGCAGCGAAAGTGACACAAGAGAAACTAGCTTTTCTCTATAGCGGTCACCCTGATATGGAAGGGTTTGGTCACCCTGCCATAGCAGTCACTGTCAGTTCACCCTACACTACATTACGGTCACCCTGATATGGAAGGGTTTGGTCACCCTGCCATAGCAGTCAGTTAACCCTACACTACATTACGGTCACCCTGACACTTCACACTTTCCCTACAGAAACTAAATTTTTGAAGCTAACTAAAGTGTAAAGGAGCACTCTAACTACACTAGATATCCCTTTCCTCACACTAATAAATGCTAAATGACACTTTTAAAGTAAAATTAGCAGAACTGCTTCCACTCTCTTCCATGTCCTCTATAACAATGCTAGGAATTTGGCGGGGGCTATCTTATATACTGGGGGGCGTATTCACTAATGATTGGACTATGGACCCCCTAGTCACTCCAATCACATTCCTAGCATTCTTCTGCCCCCTCAATTGGCTTTTTCTAATGGTTCTGGTCCAATCACAGGCTTTTAAAGCCCATTTCCTGAACCATTGCATTTTGGTCGGTTCTGGTTGCCGAATTCCGAACTTTTTGGGCAAAAAGTTCTAAATTCGGCCGAACCTCGAACACCCAATGTTCGGGCCGAACCGATGGTCGACCCGAACCGTTCGATCATCCCTACTAGGGATATTTCAAATTTTTAATTGATCTAGGTGTCCTCTGTGCATCATCATGTGTCAACATCCCCCTTATCACCATTAAATAACTGCTTGTTGCACTGAGCAAAGGTTCTTGTTGATTTTTGAAGCCCCCTTTTTATGACTTCTATAACCTGATTTGTGAAGTTTTATCTAACACTCTTACAATTGTTTTGAACCTACAGTTAAAACTGCTTGAATTTACCTAAGCCAGTGTGAGATTAGGCTGTAACTTGACTATTTTTTTTTCTTGCCAGTCAGCTGTCATCAGTGGGAGCACCAGAGTGGCCAAATATGCAGATGTGCAGAAACATCTGTGGAAGCTAAGCCTCCTATTGGGTCATGGTGAGCGGGGAAACACAATTCTTTGATGCCCCAGTTGCTGCTGCTGCTGCATTCTGACTGCATAATAAATGCCACCTCAATCCTGGTTAAGTCTGGGTTTCTCATAGATCTCAATATGTAGAAGTATTTGCATAATTTTGGGGCACTTTCCCCTGTGACTAGGCAGATTGCATACCAAACTTTATAACCATTTTGCAGTTTTTAATTTGTAAACTTGCATCAGTTTATTTTAGATCACAGAGTGGTACTGGTTATCCCACAATGTTCTTACATGTACATTTTTATCTATTGTTCCCTTGCTCATTCACATTAGAAGAGTAGTATTTGGGGCCCTTCTTACTTTTGAAGGGGGGTCCAAGTTTTCAGAATTCCCCTGCCCATTGAACAAAAACAGATTAAAAGCCAGCAATATTGCCAATCTGAGATTGAGAGGGCATGAGGATGAATGAGTGACATTTTTTTAATTTGCTCCAGCAGCTATGGAATAGGCACATTCCTGATCAAGGATGTTTTTGGACTTGACAGATCAGGGTTAGAAAGATTACAACTATATTCAAGTCTTTGCTTGGCCCTACTCTCTGTGGCAGCATGCTGGTTTTCTTTCATGCTTGATATACCCTAAGGTAAGCCTCTGTCCTTGTCATAGTTATAGGGCCTATTGTTTGGGACCAGAGATGTTGCAGTGGATGTAGACAGAGATTGTGGAGTGTGGGGACAGGTGGAAACAAAGAAGTGAGGTAGAGGAGGGAAGGGGGGCTTTTGCTTCTGTTTAGTATCAATAACTAGTACATTTACTATGCTTTATGCGCTGTAAGCAGAGGCTGCAAACCACTATGGTGTTTTCATCATCATTTTCATCATCATCAATACTTAAAAAAAGGCCTAGACTTCTAAGTTATGTGGAACAGAGATTGTAGCATTGGTAGCAGGAGATAGCAATAGTGGCAGACCAGCAACAGTGGCAGGAGCCAGTAATAGTGTCAGGACAGCAGCAGGTATTGGTGATGTGGTCCTTTAGTGAACTAACATGTACCGCTGTGGTATGTGATAATGTGGTACAAACAAAGGATAGCTTTGTCTGTGTCAGCAACAAGTTTACGTTACTGACTTCCCCCCTCAAAGCATTAAAACTCAAAATACTACCAACAACTTACAAAGCCATTCACAACTTGGCCCTTGGCTACATCACTAACCTAATCTTAAAATACCAAGCTAATAATTCTCTTTGTTTCTTCCAAGACATCCTGCGCTCTAGCTCCCTCGTCTCCTCCTCCCATGCTTGCCTCTAGGACTTTTCCCATGCCTCTCCAATCCTATGGAACTCCCTACCGCAATCTGTCCGACTATCTACTACTCAGTTTGCTTTTGGATGATCCCTGAAAACCGTTCCCTTTAGAAGCTGTGTACCCCCAGCCTGCCATTCCCAGACATCCATCCTCCCCGGATTGTGACATTGCAGAGGACTTTATGTGCAGTGCCATTTTATGCATGCCCATGTTTTTACTTCCACTTGTGAGTAACACTCTGCTTTTAAACTCAATAAAGTAGAAAGCTACACTTGGAAGGCGCTTGTGTTTTCTCCTAGTATCCTCCTCCTGAGCTGCTTCTTGCTCTCACACCGAGCTGCCACTACAGTGGGCTTTTACGTGGAATTTAAAGGACTTTACATCCCCAAAGGATTTTACTAACATTACCTTGTTATTTATTACCCCACTCAGAACTCTTACCCAGGTGTAGCACCCACATTGCGCCAATTTTCACCTATCCTTTCCTCAGAGAAGCCTATCCTGTCCCCACCTAACAACTGTACTTTTATTTTCTCCATTAGCTCATCCCCCACAGTTATTACCTTTTGTATCACTTGACGCTCCCTCCTAGATTGTAAGCTCTAACAAGCTTACAATTCCTACTGTATTGAATTGTATTGTAACTGTACTACTCTAACAAGCAAGGCCCTCTGATTCCTCTTGTACGAAATTGTATTGTAACTGCAATGCCTGCCTTCATTTTGTAAAGCACTGTGCAAACTGTTGGTGCTATATAAATCATGTATAATATTAATAATAATAATGATAATAAGAAGAAATAACCCAAAACGTTAAACTAAAAATATGAAAGGAGGGGTCCGAGCGCTTATGGGTATAATATAAACAATAATGTGGGTGAATCAAAAAAATGTGTATAAATCAAGAAAGGGCTGCTGCTGACTAATAAGGTGTAGTGGCTGTAAAGTGAAAAGATATGCGAGTCAGTGCTGCCCTCTTATTTATAACAATATACGTGATAAGGATCTGCTCAATTTGATAAAGTGCTAGGTGCAAATCTAATAACCATCTAAGTCAATCAATACATATACAATGGTTAACTACAATGTGTAATAAATGTTTAAAAATTCTTAAACTGAATAAATTACATAAAACAGATACTTGCTGTGCTTTCCAATAAATACATATCAAGATAAATAAATCAATAAATTAGTCCTTCAATAGTGCAAAAAAAGTGTTCCAGTGTGGTAATTCATATACAAGGTGCTCCAGTGCGATAATTAACATCAAAGTGCTGGTGCTCCCCTTGGGTGACCCCACTCACCGGAAAGATGTAAATAATGCGCCTTGTATCTGGGTATGTGATAGGCTTGGTGATCCCTCACTGATCATGTAGCTGGAAGTTCCACTGGCCAGATACAAGGCGCATTATTTACATCATTATTTACACATTGTAGTTTACCATTAAATGTGTTGATTGACTTAGATGGTTATTAGATTTGCACCTAGCACTTTATCAAATTGAGCAGATCCTTATCACATATATTGTTAAACTACAAACCCAATGCTAAAGCACTAAAACCAAAATCTATTGTATATAAAGTAAAAAAGAAATAAAACAGAAAAACCACATGGGGCCCATTCAGCTAAAAATCAACTGAAATTTTTACTGGCACACAAAAAAGTACTCCTAAAAAGGACTGTTGGTCTTATTCACTGTGAACACAGAGGTAGTTACACGTTTATATGGAACCCTAAAACACTGCAATTCATAATTATGTATCACAGTAAACAGTGAACACATGGGGTATAGATTATGTGGTACACCACACTGCAAATCATTAAGTGCTTTAAAGTACTGTATACAGTATAGCACAGGTTAACACTGAATACCATCAGTTATCTCTATCCCTGCACACACTTTGTGAACTGTCTCTTTCTACTGCAAATCTCCACAAAATGATAAAAGGCTGCTGGAAACCCTGACTATTTTATGAAGGGGCTGGAAAGGGTAGCTGCAGCATCATGTGTTTTGCATTATTGATTCTACTTAGGCTGAAAGTTACAGTTACACTCTGTCTAATCATTCTGTTGATTACAGATTCAGTTAAGATAGAGAGCTGCAGCTCTCCATGCTGACATGATGGCTTTCCTACACCCCTTTAAAAGAGCAGAAAAGTGTTAAAATATTTCTTCATCTGTCAGGAGCACAGATGAGAGGGCAGAGGGTCTGCAGTTACAGTGTGTAAGAGCTGATTGGAGGAAAGGCACACACCCCTTCCACACAACACAAGAACTGCGAATAGACAAGCTCCATGCTTATCTCCCTCCCTAACACAAATGTATCTCATGTCTTGGGAAATGCATTGAGTGACTCATGCAGAAGTCTTTACAAAAAGTGCAGCGCTAAAGTAATTTGAATAATAATGTGGCAAGTGGAGAACCACAAAAAAAACATATACAATATAAGCAAAATAGTGTCCAAAATACTGAATAAAGTCCCAAAACAGAAATGCAAATGAAAATGAATCCGCATGCAAGGTGTTGAGGAGAACAATCCTTTTCAGTGACACCCAGGGAAAAGTGGAGGATGGGGACACCTCTGTGCACAAGTATCACAAGCAGCTTACCAGAACTCCTTGGCTACTCAATTTAATGAGACAGCCTCTCCCAGCAAGATGTTATACCAATGTCACCAGCGGTTGTCAAGCTCCAATGCTTCATAATCACTCCATCATATAAGCATGAGTATATAAAAAGAATAAAAGCCCATAGCGTAATTCCGTAACATATAAAATCCAATTTATTAAAAGAATACTACTCACAGTGAGAAGGTAAAAAACAGGTACATAGAACAGTGCGGCGTCCCGCAATTGTCCAAAACAGCATCAAGCAATGTAAAGCAGCCGGCTCCGTAAGGGGGCGTGTGGACTTTGCATCTGGAGTCGCCAACGTTTCGTCATCAAAAGACTTCGTCTGGGCGTGACTCCAGACACAACTCACACGCCATTTGTACCCCCACATCTAGGTGAGCGACAACCTCGTCCACCAATGATGAAGCAGCGTGGAGACAAAGGTTGTATACATCCAACAATGATGGCCGACAACCCGTAAGTGTAAGCAGTGTCATCACATCTGCCAATGGTAACCACCAACCCGGAAGCGGAAGTAGTATCATCACATGATCTCACTCAATAGGAAGTGATAGACTACCCTGCACTCCATTCCTCTCTATGGTAGCTTAGTGCAAACTAACCACTGCGGGCTATATCATGCACCCACCACTAGAGACAGTATACCTCGCTCATGATTAAAAACTATAAGAAAATAGGGAGGAGTACAGTGTATTAATCACAAAGATTGAGGAGAATTACACAATTTAAAAATACCTATATTGAAACATAATACTTATTTAAGCACTATGTATTTCATAAAACTTTACACATCGTTATTCATAGATTGGGCTAATATGAACACACATCCTGTTGTGAATAAATAAAACGCCATCTTGTGGCCAAAAATGTGTGAAACATCTAATAAGAAAAATGATGAAAAGGTGAAAAAACAGTGAAAAATTACTAAAAACTTTAAAAATTTATACAAAAAAGGCTGTTGGTGAAAACAGTGTAATATTAAGAATATATTAAAAAATTAAATTAATATTTAATCATATGAAATAAAGAAAAAAATATATATATAAAAATATATATCTAAAAATATATACATGAAAGGTGTATATGAAGTAGTGCATGTGAATGAACACATGTATGGAAAAAAGTATCCATAAACATATTATTCTTAATAAATGATGAAAATTCTGAATGAATCACCAAGCATCATACTATAAAGTGTGTCGTGCTAATAAAAAATTATATTAGCAGGATGTGTGTCCTATAACAATCCCAAATCTATACCAAACATATATTTATCACAGTTGTCATCATCACAAATGTTAAATAAAAATAATAAAAGGTTAAAAATATTAAAAATATTTTTTAATATTTAAAAAATATTTTTAACCTTTTATTATTTTTATTTAACATTTGTGATGATGACAACTGTGATAAATATATGTTTGGTATAGATTTGGGATTGTTATAGGACACACATCCTGCTAATATAATTTTTTATTAGCACGACACACTTTATAGTATGATGCTTGGTGATTCATTCAGAATTTTCATCATTTATTAAGAATAATATGTTTATGGATACTTTTTTCCATACATGTGTTCATTCACATGCACTACTTCATATACACCTTTCATGTATATATTTTTAGATATATATTTTTATATATATATATTTTTCTTTATTTCATATGATTAAATATTAATTTAATTTTTTAATATATTCTTAATATTACACTGTTTTCACCAACAGCCTTTTTTGTATAAATTTTTAAAGTTTTTAGTAATTTTTCACTGTTTTTTCACCTTTTCATCATTTTTCTTATTAGATGTTTCACACATTTTTGGCCACAAGATGGCGTTTTATTTATTCACAACAGGATGTGTGTTCATATTAGCCCAATCTATGAATAACGATGTGTAAAGTTTTATGAAATACATAGTGCTTAAATAAGTATTATGTTTCAATATAGGTATTTTTAAATTGTGTAATTCTCCTCAATCTTTGTGATTAATACACTGTACTCCTCCCTATTTTCTTATAGTTTTTAATCATGAGCGAGGTATACTGTCTCTAGTGGTGGGTGCATGATATAGCCCGCAGTGGTTAGTTTGCACTAAGCTACCATAGAGAGGAATGGAGTGCAGGGTAGTCTATCACTTCCTATTGAGTGAGATCATGTGATGATACTACTTCCGCTTCCGGGTTGGTGGTTACCATTGGCAGATGTGATGACACTGCTTACACTTCCGGGTTGTCGGCCATCATTGTTGGATGTATACAACCTTTGTCTCCACGCTGCTTCATCATTGGTGGACGAGGTTGTCGCTCACCTAGATGTGGGGGTACAAATGGCGTGTGAGTTGTGTCTGGAGTCACGCCCAGACGAAGTCTTTTGATGACGAAACGTTGGCGACTCCAGATGCAAAGTCCACACGCCCCCTTACGGAGCCGGCTGCTTTACATTGCTTGATGCTGTTTTGGACAATTGCGGGACGCCGCACTGTTCTATGTACCTGTTTTTTACCTTCTCACTGTGAGTAGTATTCTTTTAATAAATTGGATTTTATATGTTACGGAATTACGCTATGGGCTTTTATTCTTTTTATATACTCATGCTTATATGATGGAGTGATTATGAAGCATTGGAGCTTGACAACCGCTGGTGACATTGGTATAACATCTTGCTGGGAGAGGCTGTCTCATTAAATTGAGTAGCCAAGGAGTTCTGGTAAGCTGCTTGTGATACTTGTGCACAGAGGTGTCCCCATCCTCCACTTTTCCCTGGGTGTCACTGAAAAGGATTGTTCTCCTCAACACCTTGCATGCGGATTCATTTTCATTTGCATTTCTGTTTTGGGACTTTATTCAGTATTTTGGACACTATTTTGCTTATATTGTATATGTTTTTTTTGTGGTTCTCCACTTGCCACATTATTATTCAAATTACTTTAGCGCTGCACTTTTTGTAAAGATTTTGGTTATTGATCACTGTTAGTTGATTTTGGTGCTAGCTGCTCACATAATTCATATCGAATACACTGTCATTTATTTAACTTAGCGCAGGAATTTTTTTCTCTCCCTTTACTCATGCAGAAGTGGCTAATGCTGATAACAGAGAAACAAAGCACCAGAGAGAGACAACACTCAGAGCTTTGGAGCGAAATAAGTAAACACTACAAATATATGTTCTTAGTTCATATTCCATGACTGAGGTTTACAACCACTTTAAACGACTGACCTTGAACAAGGATGCAGTAAGTGATATCAGAAAAAAGTCAGAATTCTTGACATTGTGCTGAGCCAGTGGCTCTAAATGAATTAAAACCATTGGATCAACATAGGTCAGTAATGGAAGTCCACATATTTTCTCAGCACAGGTTAGTCTGCCAGAGTATCAGGTAAGAATTGATCATCCTACCTATAAAAGAAAAACAAACTCGGGTGTAAATTGGCATAATTAACCAAGAAAGAATAAAAAACTAACGATATGAGAGTTATTTTTAAATACTTATTCTGCATTTTTGGGGAATATTTACCTAGGTTTCACATTCAATGACTGAAATAAAATTAAAATGATGTTCTGTGTGCCAAGGGAGCGATTGTGTAAATACAATGAATTTTGCTTTTCTTTTATGATATAAATGTATTCACAGCTTCCATATTTCCATTTGTGACATAGCCTTAGAGAAAAATCATTATTGCACCCCCTAGATCTGTAACATCAATCTTAAAGGCAATCTCATTACGGAGAGTTATGCAATTCTAAAACAGTAATTAACAGAGCAGAATATTGATTTAGTCTAAAAGAAGTACATGAGCCATAAACACAATATTTTATACAAAATGATTCATCAAATGTTATTTCTGTCCAGATGAATCACTATGCAACCAGACGGTGTTGAGCTTCGTGTGGCTGAGCCATTGGTGTAATCCTGATGGGGAGCTTTCAATATAATGGACGGAGACTATACTGATAGAGATGATAAAGTACACGCCGCAGTATATAAATATGCACAACATGTAGAATTAACACAGGAAAAAATCTTTAAAATGTACATCTAAGGCTTTTAAAGTAATCTAATAATTTATACATTGATCAATTGTTTAAACGTGTTTTCTTAAAATTCACAATATGAATTTTAATTTACAATAATAAGTTAGTAAGCATAAGCAGCAAGAATGTATTCAGTGTGATATGTACAACAAGCCACTAAAAACAGCAACACTACATACTAGATATATATGAGGTTTACATTTCAGCAACCCATATATACTACTCTGTGTCCAAAAATGTATATATACAGTATATACCTATATAAAAAGTATAATTACAACTACTTGCCATTATCTATGTCTGTGTTCTATTGCTGCTGCTGCTGCTGCTGCTGCTGCTGTTTTTACTACTAGCTTCTATGGGTGCTACCTCTCCCAACCTCCCTCTGCAGACTGTTGATTGAATAAATGTTTCCCTTTCTTCCTCTTTGTTATTTTGATAGAACACCATATTCTAATTATTTAAGTGATAACTCAGGGGCAGGGATCACAGGCCCATAACCCTCTATGGTTGCCCAGAAAAGAGAGCCTATGTTCTCTTGAACAGGTGCTTGCTGTGGTCCTTTATGCAAAAGAACTGGTAAGGAAATGTTGGACCCTTTTAATTTATTGAGCAAGTCAAATTGCTTGGTGGAGGATGTATAGGACCTTTTAGCAACTTCCTCAATTGGCAGTCTTCCTTGTAAACCAGAATTGGGTCCCACATGCCATTTGATTTGATGAATTTGGACTCCAACCTGACACAGTGAAGGGTGTCATAACAGTTTTGATAAATAGAAAGGTATTGAATAAAAAGTATTGGTAATGGGACATGTTGGAAGTTTGCTTTGGCTTAGAAGGGGAACTGAGCAGTATCCTGCTCGGAGGAAGAGAGCTGTGCAGTAACGATAGCCAAAGTTGCTTATCATAGTCGTCATAGTCTTGCAGCAACAGCAAAGATAAACCTAATCAACTACTGTATATTGTGTGGTTGAGTCTAACAGGTCTGTTGATGCTTTGCAGTGGCTTTGGGAATGGTGCCCCTCTCTCACTGCTGCATTTTCATTACCTTTCATTCTGTTCCCATTATTGTTTTGGTTTAGCTGAGGTAGAATACTGTTTGTCAATGGCAGTTCTACTTGACCATTTGTGTTAGGTCTTCAATGTAAAGAAAATGTTTTTTTTTAAGAAGAAAAATACTATATTTACTTACTGAGCACCCTTTTGACACACGACACAGAAATTACAATACAATAAAAAATGCATGCTTCAAAAAATGTTTTTTTGAGCATACTATACTGTTATATCATTAAAAATGTGTCTGTCAATTACGAGACAAACTGCATGCTGATATGTATTGTTTTAACTCTTTTCAATATATTTTTGTCTTTCACTTTTTACCAAATATTTATAGTGGTTGTAAAGGTTAAATGTTCTTTACTTGTATGCATTCTGTATGCAGCCCCCCCCCTCCCCCAATGCTTACCCAAGCTTGATCCTGATCTAGCCATGTGCATGAGAACAGCTGCTCGTCTTGGTTTCTGCCTCCTCATTGCCAGCCAGTGAGCCAATGAGGAGAGAGCGGGTGTGGGGTCAATAAGACACACAGAATGGGGCCCGGGAGTAAGCCCGCAATGAGTCCCCCATAGCAAGTGGCTTGCTATGGGGAAACTCGGAGAAGGGAAAGAGCCAGGAGTACCAGTGGGGGACCCAAGAAAAAGAGGATCGGGGCTGCTCTGTGCAAAACCATTACACAGAGCATGTAAGTGTGTTATTTTAAAAAAGATATATATTTTTAACCTTTAAAACCACTTTAACATTTAGTAAATTAATGTTTAAAATTATTTTCTTAATGCAAATTCCTGGGTAGTGTTTCTAAAATCAGATAAGAAAAAAAAAAAAAAACAAGTAAAAAACTGCAAATGTGTCAAGAGCTAAACCCATGCTAACAATAACTTCTTGTCTTGTTATAAACTCAGAGTTTAAAAAATGGAGCAACTCTCAGAAGTCAGTACTTCAATCAGAGAAAAAAAAAAAAAACAGGTTCAATTCATAAAATTACAACTCAGTAGCGGCTTTTCTAAGTCACACAAAAATGTAATGTAGTTATGACGAAGTTATTATACAGAAAGTCTTTAAACCTCACTTAGCAAATTAATTGCCCTGCAATTATAGGAATATATGTAGATATTACAGTAAAATAATTGTGGATTATGCTGTAACTGTTGATAATGTAATCTTACTCTTCAAGGGCACACAAAGATATTCTTTCCTTGTTATGTTAACATAACCAAATGCATTTATAGCTTTCTTTTCTCTCAATTGTCAAATACACCATTCAACGTTAAGTATAACTAGCTGTAGACTGTGTTCCTTCCCCCAGATTTCTTTTATTTCAACACTAGAGCTGATTATAGCCAATAGACCCTCCCACAGTGCATACAGAATGTAGGAAATAACTAGAATGCATGTGTGAGATTCTAATAATCAGCAGGATGTAAGCGTCTTTAGTTAAGCTCAAAGCTTAAAGAATAATTCCAGGAATCAGCATGTTATACTTAGTTACATTGGTACAGCTTGGACCAATGTAACTACGTATGAGTCTATACCATACTAGGTCAATGTCACTGGGAGTTGGAAATCACTGAAGTAGATCTTGCTACGTCAGTGATTCCCACTAGCTTCCGAGCTATGTGTTTAGCAGCTGGCCTGATACATTCCGAACACAGGAGGTCAGCCTCTTAGCATGGGTTTGCTAAATTAATTGTGGTGTATTCAGTATAAATAAATAAAATGGGTTTGATTTTCTCAACAAAAGCAAGTTTTACTTTTGATGGCAAATGTAAATCTTTAATTAACAACAGTAGTCTGATATGGTGTCTAGATAAACATTTTTCAATGGTGCATTAGGCACTAAGGATGAGCTTTGGGTCAAAGTTGAGGTTGACCTAAACCTAGCCTGTTCATTATTTGGCAAACTGCCAAAAAACTGGCCCTTTTTCCCCAGCTTGCCTGCCTGAAACCTTTACTGCTAGAATGTGAACATAGCAACCAAGGATCCCGGATGACATAATTGACCAATTATGGTAACAATCACATTCGTTTAATGATGTCACCCAGGATTCCCAGGGCTGTTGTTTACATTACAGTGGCACTAATGACTGACAATTGATCTACATTACTCAGCGACTTGATTGACAATGGATTTATATCAGGGACACTTTTACATTTTTTTAGTTCAATTTGAATTGAATATGTTTTAGAGGTATAGCACACAAAGGAGTAAAAACAAAACAAGGAACCTAGGATACGGCACAATGCAGAAACAATTGTTTTGGTCAGCATAATACAGACAAAAACTGATACAGGCGAGCCAAAAAGGAATGGAGAGATCAATCGAGGAGAAAAGTTTGGAAGACTTTAGTATAAAATTCATCCAACCTTGATCAACGAATGTGAAATGTATTGAGTAAATTAACTGAGAGTGTTTCTAAAAAAACTGATGATTGTTGGTTGCAGCTGTAGAGAACACTCACACCCATGGGGTGCAACTGTGGGTGTTGGGATTGGGTGCTTGGACAGGAAAAAAATGAAACACAAGAAAACAGTAAGTGAGAGAATAAAAGGAAAAATAATACAATTAGAGTACTAGTAAAGTGGAACTTCACTCTCTGGAACAGCATTGACTCTTTTTAATCCATTTGCTGCTAGCATTAATTAAAATATAGGGAAAGTATATCATATTGACCTGTTTTAAACTTTTTTTTATTTTTTAAATTTTTTCCAGTTACATCCTGGTTTCCTTGCCTAGATAAATGATGTCATGCATCCCAGGAGTCTTCAGGTTGGTACTTAATTACACACTGTGAAGTGCAGCCTTATCAACAGTGTCACTCTAACCTTCTCACCTTCATTATATGACCTCTAGAAGAAAATGAGGTTTAACACGCTTGCATCACCATAGGGATAAAATACTGCTCAGCGTGTTATTTCATAGTATCTGCATCATGTTGGCAGAGGACAGGCTTTTTCTTTTCCTCAGGTTTTGGCTACCTTCTAAAGAAACTGAACTGTAAAACTTTGAACACCTTTTGTTTCAATGTTCCTGTAATATAATTAACCTATTTAAACTGAAGGATCAAGTGGGATTTAACCAATGTAAAACCAAAAGTAACATAGTGATGTTAAAAAAGAA
This sequence comes from Pelophylax lessonae, assembly GCF_965119305.1. Classification (NCBI taxonomy): domain Eukaryota; kingdom Metazoa; phylum Chordata; class Amphibia; order Anura; family Ranidae; genus Pelophylax; species Pelophylax lessonae. The sequence goes on along the minus strand of NC_138771.1, from coordinate 86,912,751 downwards.
ATCAGGATAAAAGAAGAAAATGTTATTTTAAAAATACACTTTATTTCCAAGTCATAATAAAGACAAAATATATGTAAGACTATACTTAAATAAAAAAGAACAAGCAGTAGAAAATAAGAAGCCTGTAAACAAAATATGGATTGTGGGGGATGCTAAGTAAGAAAGACTTAAATAGTGACACCCGACTACACTAACTGAAAGTTCCATCTGGTGAAGCTGATTCAACTTTTTTTCACTTCCTCATCTTTATTCAAAAATCATGTATACCAGGACGTGTCCAAGCTTTTGACCTTCCTGGGCCACATTGGAGGAAGAGAAATTATCTTAGGCTTATATGGTTATGCTTTCACCAGTGACCAAGTCAAAATCTTGCATTTTATGTTCTAATTTTGCTAAAATATACTCACCTGCACAGAACCTAGATCATGTCTCTGCTGATGCCCTCTTTTCATGTGTCACCCTTTCAACTCTTTACAATACCCATCATGATCAACTTAAATGCCCTATCACAGAATCGGAAGTTACTTTGGCTATCAAAACATTAAAACTCCACAAACGCCCAGGACAGATGGATTCTCAGCCTTCTATTATAAAAAATTCTCTGACATTTTAGCACCCTTGTTGACCAATGCCTTAAACTCTCTACTGAAAGGGCACTCATTTTGTACTAAAACCCTAAAAGCCATAGTTTTCATGATACCAAAACCCAGGTCCGATACCACCTCGTAGATGAATTATTGTCCTATTTCCCTTTTGAATTTCAACATAAAGCTCCTTGCAAAAGCTTTTAGCGAACCCATCTAAATGTAATTATTGACAAACTTATTAACCGCAACCAGGTTTGGTACATTCCAATATGCCAAGCAAGTGACAATGTACGAAGAGCCTCGCTACTTGCCTATGATGTCAAATCTAGATGTATCCCATCATGTTTTCTATCCCTTGATAAAAAAAAAAAACATTTTACTTGGTTTCATGGCCTTATTTACACTACACCCTCCAGCCCTGGGGCTTTGGGAGCCATTTCCTAGCATGGGCCTCTTCTCTATATTAAGGCTTACATTAAATATGCAGGCTATAAATCAAAAATGTTTGATATTGGGAAAGGCAGGCTCCAGGGTTGTCCTCCCTCCCCACTACTATTTGCCTTGCTTATTGAGCCATTATTGAGCCATTAGCCCAATTGATTCACATTGATTCACATTGATTGGCTACCTTGGGTTAAGATTTGCTTACCTCCAGATATCGATGAGGCCGTTTTGAGGCCTTGGTAATCCTCTCTGTTTTCATTTGTTTTTTTTTAGATGCTTTGAAAACAGAATCGCATTACCTCTCCTGGAGCTATCCCCCACACTCTTTTCCTTTTTTTTCCCCTTCCTCCTCTCTCCTCTGCCCTCTCTGTCTCAGTGCATATTACCATTCTTGGTACTTATATTGGTTTCTACCTGTTTTATATGCAATAACCTGCAACAACTACTTTAGTGCATGTCTGTTGTGCCAACCCTAAAGTACTAGTTAGGTTATTTGTACTCACAGGCAGCCATCTTCGATTTTTGCTCTGTCTTTGAACTTAATGTACGCTTGATATGCAAGTAACTCTGTTGCGCTAATAAGTGCACTTTTGGATATTAATATACACCAAGCTCAATTAATTCCCTTGTGCTAAAAAAGCACAGTTCTCAGCTCTTTTGTATAAGGTAATGGAGCAAGCTCAGCAGTACCCAGTAATACAGGCACACAGGCTGTTATCACATTGGATGCTCGATAGAATGTCCAACCTAAAGCATTGAGCTCCATTTATTACAGCAGGAGGTGACAACATCAGCCAATCAGTTCCAAAGTACAGTAACTGTACATTTGAAATCAATTCCAAATGTACAGTCACATCACATAAGTTACTCACATAGAATCAGCCAATGACGCACCTGTATACATTCAAATATACAATAGAAAGGGGGAGTGCACGAACCTGAATGAGCAGAACATCGCGCACGGCTTCCTGCTGTTGGTGTGTGGACCTCAGCACACCCTAGCTAGCAATTAAACCCACGTGTAGCGGAATTCAAGCCTAACACTACACAATGAAACCAGCGTATAGAACCGGGAACTTGTGCATGCATTCCTGACATTACTGCAGGCGTGAATCCCACTCAGCAAGGCTCAGAGAACAATGCCTAATAGGATTATACTACCTTCCCATAGATGTGAGGCTCTCTGAAAGGGAAAGAGCCATGCTGTTTCCACTATGGTGATCAAGCACAGTAGAAAGACATGAGCCTATATCCTTTCATAAAGGCAGATAGATATCAAAAGCCTTCACAGAGCAAACAGAGCAAACATATTCCTGAACAAATCTGCACATTATACAGGGGCCCCCCGCTGGTGGTCATATCCTTGCTGCTTGATCCTTGAACTCCGCACCGCAATGCACATAGATCTCTACCAGCAAACAGACCCGCGCATAGTGCATGGGATGTTCACTGGCGGAGATGTCTATGTAGAGCGAATGCGTCTACACACCTAAAGGAAGCTTTTTACTGCCAGTAGTCTTTCATTAATGCTGGTTCGCCGTACACGCTCTAATGGGCATATTGCAAACAAACCGACAACAGGAGCAAAAATGACAAGCTAAATAAAACACATCCTGAAAAATGTACACACTAGTCCTAATAAAATTTCCACAACAGTCCCTCCTCTTTTTCATATGCTCCCATGTGTTCCTCGATTAATCTTGATCTTCTTCTTCTTCCAAATAAACATAACAGCTCTTCTCATACATAAAAACAATCCATTTCAAAAATTTAAAAAAGAAAGATAACGGAATCAGTGTTGACACGTAGACTCCAAAGAAAATGAATGTTGACGCGTAGACTCTGTTCTCTGAGAGGTGACTCAGAGGGAGGACATGAGGTGGTGGGTTGTATTGATTGTCGGTCGGTTTGGAATCCTCAGCATCTAGTTCATGGGTTGGATTTCAGGGAGTCTCGTCCCAGCAATAAGGATTTGGTTGTCTGCTCAGGCTATAGTAACTCAATCAGACAACAGGAAAATCTCACCATGGCTTATAGAAGGAATAAAGACAAAAACAACATAAATTATATATACTCCTTTTCCCTTTAACCAACATCCAATGGAGAACCAGAAATCCCCAAACTTCCCAAAGCCTTAAAATGATTCCAACCTTCACTAGCTATAGCTCTGGCTCTGCCCTGCAGGAAAGTAACCTTATTCATATGGGCCTGACCCTTTCACTGGTATCTTCTATCCAGGTATCTTCTATGAATTCACAGAAATCCCCCTTGGAAGATAACAGACAATTAAGTGCTATCTTTTCCGGGAGTACAAGAGTCTTCATTTGTCATTGTTCCTGAGCAATCTCCCTTACTGCTTTAAGAGTTTCATTGAACATCTCATCCACTATGGATGAGAAATTTTTCAATCGCTTTATAAGTTCAATTCCCTACCCAGTGTAAGCTGGGAACCATGCCCAGGCCTGGTCGTGGTTTGAGAACAGTTCCCTGCTAGCTCTCCCTGATTTTCTTGCCTTCTTTTGCACCAGCAGATCCTCATGATTGTCCGTAATGTAGGATGCCGGTACAAGCTTCACTAAAGCACAATAACCTCTTGCGTTAGGGCAAATTACCTTATAAGCAGCAGAACCACATAAGGAATAACAAGGACCTGTCAGAACCATACAGGAAGAATTTCTCTAACTACTAAGTAGTAACATAATAGACAGGGGTATTGCTCCCTCAGTCTGTACATCACACCCTTCCTTCCAGCAGATATAATCTGGTCTATTGGTGTCATTAAATAGACCATTGGTAAGATTGACTGTTATACCTTTCTCACAAGCGGTAGATCCTACAAATCTATTCCCTTTGCCAAAACTACACTTGAAGCACATCTGTGGATTACCTAGATGTCCTGATACCCATACTGAATTAGAAAGTGAAGAGCAGGAGCCAGAGCTGACGTTAAAACTTTAACCGATGTTACCCTCCAGGAGTTTGTCATTAAGTTCTTTAGACTAGTGTCTCCTGGTCGTCTTTGCAAGTTTTTCATATTTCTTCATACCAATACATATATAGCATGAACTGCTTCCATTGCTGGGGTGTAATGGCTTGGTGGGGATTTAGAGCAAACCCAGCAACCGGTACTGTTCGCCATGCTAGCTAGTTGGAAATGCATTTTAAACAATAGTTTGGGATGCTTTTCATCATTACCCTCGCTAAAATAAACTAAGCTAAGAATATGAATAATACTCCTCATTCTTTGATGTAATTGAGCAGCTTCTTGCAGTGGCTGGCGTGCACCCAGTTGTCGCATCCCTCGAGTTTTAAGGAAGTCAGCATTGTCAGTTAAACCTGGAATGGCCTGGTGTATTTCGGTTCTTGTCCCATCCTTTGATGTTTCCTCACAATGACCCAGTCACCTGGTTAAATAGAATGTACAAAAAAAATAAAAATAAAAAATAAAAAAAAAGAATGTACACCGGTTATCGTGTCAAGGTCCGGGAGAGACTCCCAAACCTTATGATGGACCTTTTGGAGCTCCCTTTGCAGGGACTGTACATACCCCCATCAGCTGGGAATGTAAAGTTGACAGCTGCTGAGGAAAGTACGGGTTGTCTTGGGGCATTCCTGATGAAGTAGTGAGCTATGGGGAGAAATTCAGGCCATGGTTTTCCAGTATCAGCCATAATTTTCGAGATTCTGTTCTTAATGATCCCATTTAGTCGTTCAACCTTACTGCTACTCTGGGGATGATAAGGGGAATCTAATCCCTGGTTGGGGTAAAGAGCCTTACATACCTCTGCAAAGGTCTGACTGGTAAAGTGGGAGCCGCAATCTGACTCAATCGTTTTAGGTAGACCCCAATGACACACTAACCATCCAGGGTGAAATACCTGGAACCATTGACAAAAAGGTCCCTGGGGTCTGGGATTGGGGGTCTCCTTCAGCCGATGATTCCCATTCCATCAAGGAAAGGCAGTCATGTTGCTGCCGAGGCCTGTTCTGAGTGGAACCTGTTCTGTTAAACCGCTGTATGGCACAATGTGGAAAAGTCAGGCATGTATTTGGCAGGCAAGGATGTAAATAGGCACAAAAAGCCAGGGATATATATGACAGCCAAAGATGACACGAGGGATAGCAACAATGTTCCGTGGAGAAATCTCTCAGAAGGCTGACGATGCATTTTGGACGTGGCCCATCTTCAGGTCATGACAAAGGAGAGTTTAAAGTGGAGTTCCACCTAAAAAACAAAAAAATACATAAAAATACCCCCGGGACAGTCAGGGCTAGTGCATTCCACAATGGATAGCCTCTGAACTGTCCCGGGTTGCACTTACCTGCAAGAAGAAATACTTAATTTGAAAATGTCTTCTCCAGCGCTGCCATCTCAGGTGTGGGCAGCTTGAAGCCGGCGCAATCCTCTTCTGCATCCTCTACCTACTGTCATCTTCGGTCCCACAATGCACTGCACGCCCCCCTCACTTCCGGGTCTGCAGCGTCATCCCTGCACAGCTTCTGGGCATGCCCAGAAGCTGTTTAGCAAGGTATGACGGCGCCTGCACCGGAACTGACGTCAAGGCCGGTGCAGGCGCATTGATTCCTGGGAGCGATGACGTTCAGCTCCCAGGAATCATTGCAAGCCAGGAAGTGATGACTCGCCGTGGCCGCCAAGGGGAGGAAGAGGAAGTAAGGTAAGTATATTAACTTCTAAACAAGGTAAACAAGGTAGTAAAAAAAAAAAAAAAAATTGCGATTATCCATTTGTTTTTCAGGTGACCCGGACCAAGAAGATGGAACGAACTTTCATTTTCAGGTGGAACTCTGCTTTAAATAGGAAATGCACGGGGAGCCAAACTGATTTTTAAAGGCAGAATGATCTCCTTTCTCCTCCTCTAACATAACTATATGAGTAACAACAATAATGCTGCACAATCAGTCCTAGGTGTCAGGAAATCAGACCACACGGGGATGCAGGTAAAATAAAGCAGTTTATTGAAGCAAAAACAATAAACGCACAGCAAGAGTGAGGAAGTAAGAGCAGAACAAGCCAGGGTTGAGTCCAGAAGCGGGTAGTCATGCAAGCCGGGGTCTAGTCCAGAAGCGGGTAGTCATCCAAGCCGGGGTTGAGTCCAGAAGCAGGTAGTCATCCAAGGTGGGGTCGAGTCCAGAAGTGGGTAGTCTACCGAGGCTGGGTCGTCTGCCGATGCGGGGTCATCTGCCGATGTGGCGCCGAGAGCCAGGAGAGTCGTCAGCCAAGCAAGCCAGGTTATACACGGAAAAATGCGGAGAACAGAAGGCTGCTAGCAGAGATGCACCTTGGAGCACAAACACAAGGGTAAGGACTGCAACCCATCAGGTGATAAATATAGTCAGGTGTGCAGCATTATCACTGGGCGACACCCAGGCAGCAGGCAAGTGATGATGCAATCAGAGTTTATAAGAGGCAGCAGTCTGCACATGACCAAGATGGCTGCCAACAGGAGGACAAGGTAAGACCTTGACACTAGGTTAGGCCCCATTCTTCGTCATGACCCCAAGTTACTTTGCGAAGAGCACCTACAGTTAAACACATCATTGCACCTAGCAAGATAAAGAGTACACGCAACAAGAGACCCATGGACATACGGTCCTACTTTGACAACAGGACAGGATCCTTTCAATGCAAAAAGAGGGGCTGTTTACCTTTCCAGGTCCTTAGACACGGGCAAACCACATTTATGGACAGAGCTGGCAATGTTTTTTACATTAAGCAATTCATAACTTGTTCCACAGAATATGTTGTGTATATGCTTAAATACCCTTGTAACCTTTGTTATGTTGGGTGCACAAAGCGCACACTCAAAATTTTAGGGATCTGTCGGTTTTTGCCATTGAGTGCATACTGGAAGGGGGGTCTGACTGCCAATGAGAAGTTTTACTTATTGTGTAAGAGGGAAACCTTTTGGATTTTTAAGCTGTCCACCATGTCACATAATGGGTTAAACAAAGAGTTACATGTGCACATCATCTTATGAACTTATTTCTAAGTTCTTCTTTCACCCAGGGCTTTCAGTTATATCAGTATTGTGTTCCTGGTCCATTGTGGCATAGATGGTTCTATAAGCATAGAAATACACTTGATGGTATTTTTATTGTATATACTGTGTATAATGATGCTCATCTGTGTCCATATACTGTTTGTGGTTCAGTGGTAAAACTCTCACCTACCATGCGGGAGGCCCAGGTTCATATCCAGGCCAATAAAACAGTTTTGAGAGTTTATAAAAAAATTATTTTATATTTAATTTTTATTTTTGTTACATTTCTCTATAGGATATACAATTTAATGAATATAATTACAGTATATTATTTTGTCTAATGTATTTATGTATAATGCTTGTGCAGTATTAATGTTGTTATTTATATGGTTATGCTGGAGAAAGAGAAAGAAGATCATTCTGCCTTTAAGAATCAATTTGGCTCCCCATGCTTTTACTATTTAAACTCTTATAGGCTGCCTTTGTCACATGACCTGAAGATGGCCCAAGCCCGAAATGCATCGTCATGATGACAGCCTTCTGAGAAATTGCTCCACAGAACATTGTTGCTATCCCCTGGTGTCCTAATACGGACCACATTTAGTGACCACAGTGGCTGTGATATCGCATCTAGTGTGCAGTCCGGAAGCTTCGGCTACCCATCCTATGCCTGAGTCTCCCCGGATTGTCCTGAGGTTGATCCGTGAGACTGCAACCTCAGTTAGCCAAAAAGGAGAGAGAGGGGGCGGGGGTAAAAATGAGCCTTTTATCCTTTTTAAGTTTGTTGTTGGACCAAAAAACATTTTATATGTTTGTATCAACTGTAGTTTTGGTCTTTCACCTATGTGGAACTATAATTACCAGCCACCAGCTTTCACAACACTGGTTTGTGGTTCTATAGACTCATAAAATACCCTTTTTTTCAGGATCTTTGGGGCTAAACCACATCAATATTGTTGGTCAGCATGCTTTGCCAGGAGGTGATGTCTGCCATGACCTCCGAGATGCTCAGGGGAGGAGGAGCAGTCGCCTCCTCTGGCTTAATCTTAGATGCCATATTGGAACAGTGCGACAGGAAGGCTGCCGCCAGAGATACAGGGCATGATAGAGTAGCTGCACATAGGGGAAACCGGAGCTTCTTACCCCCTTTCTGATGGTTGGAGGATTTGGCAGGCATGCAGAGCAAGGCTGACTGCACCCAGACGCCAGGAACCATGCAGAGGAGAAGATGTGGATAATAGACCCAGCAGAGCTCGGGAAAGCACATCTGTTCAATCAGCCATCTTGGACATGCCCTCAATATTTTTTATTAGAAAACTAAAAGAGGGCAAAATAAAACAAGTGCGGTATTTCACACTGTTTTTGATATACAAGTGTGTCAATATCTGGTTTGATGGATTAGTAGCAATTCTCAATTAATTCTCAAGGTGCCCATCAGATATTTTGGTTCTGACCTTGCCCTTCCTGTGCTTCATCCTGAAAAATAGTTGCTCACAAATATATAGTAAGTGCTGCTGAAAACTGATGACATGAAGAAGGCGTGATTATGTAGAGAGGGATATTTTTCTTTGCGAAGATAAAACTTGTAAAGGTCCAATAAAGGGACACTGTCAAATGTTTCTTTGGCCACATGCGTTCGCTATGTGTGAAAGCGTTTTTATAAAAAAAAATCGCAACAAATCTACATTTTTAAGTTAGTGTACGTTTTTTGAGTTGGCCCACATTCATAACCATCTTGAGCCGCAATATGGCTCGTAGACACCTCTGATATATACAGTATATTGAAGTATATTGCTATTATTACTTCATGACAGCTGAGAGGACCTGCAACATCAAGTGTATGTATGAATGTATTTAGTAAAAAGCACTGTGAGAGTTGGACTTCACATGGGGTTTAAGGTTACATTTTTAGCTAAACATAAGTGTTGTATGCTAGGCTTCTAGATACAATATTTTATATTCTATACAATTTTACAAGTGTCCATCCACCTAATCTCGTGCATATTCGGACTACAATATATACCATGTGAATTTACTTATCACAAATAGCAAAAAAAGTCAGAGTTGATTATCATTTCTTTTTTTTTCTAACCAGAAAACTATTCCAAGAATAAGTTGCTCTCTGATAATTAGATCCCGACACACACCTAGTTTCACATTTCAATGCTTTGCTCCAATTAGAATGACATTAGAGTGAAAGTGTAGTAATATAATTGTATGAAGAATAGATCTAATTTTCTCAATGTCAATTCAATATCACCTTTCAACACTAATAGCATTGAATGATTACGCATATCATTTAGTAATTGTATTTTATCCATTTTCACAGTGCAAACTGATTTTTAAAGTGGACATGCGATTAGATTATAAAAGAACACATGGCAAAGAGACCTTGATGAGTGTCAATATGTCAATGAAAATGTCACATCAGCTGCCAGGAAGGAACAATTTCGTGCATAAACATTGTATTTACAGTATAGACAATTATAGATACATTATGTCTAACATGGAGGTAAGAAAAGATCAAAGATCCCATAAACTGTTTTACTGGTATATTCTATGTAATTAGGTTTGCTCAGTCTCAATATTCTTGTGGCAATAGAAGACTTTGAATTTACTTTAGCCTTTACTCTAAACCCATGTCCAGACCTTGCAGATAGGTCAAACCCACAGCTTTATCAATTGCCACCATCAGTGCAATTCTTTCACTCCCCAGCCACTCTGCTTGTGTAAGCTCCAGTGTAAGGAATGGTTTCTTGGCACTTAATAGTGAAAAGCACAACTATCTGAAGAAGGGAAGAGCGGTAAATGGTCCCCCCATACTTAGGATATTCAAAGATTTAACCTACATTATACACTATACACTCATTATACACACACATACTTTTTTCTATGGTTTGAGATTGGGTCCAAGGAAATTGAAAGAATGCATTGATATCAATTTGGGATTGCGTTTTAGGTCATGCTGGTGGACTTTTATGGAGCATCACAGTTGTAGCTGGCTGTTACCCTTTGATGGGTGACATCTTTACAGATTACAGATCAGACACTTTAATAATCAGAATTTTTTGGCATTTCAGTAGCACTTACTACACAGTCATATCACTGATCAGCTCTCAATCAGCTTGGAACTGGAACCAAAGCAGTATGGCTTTACTGCGAGCAGATCTTGTCAGACTAATCTGATTACGTTTTTTGACTATATTACCAATGTTTTGGGCCAGGGTGGTGCTGTGGACATAGTATATCTTGATTTCAGCAGGGCATTTGATTCAGTTCCACATAATGATCTAAAACAAGGAGGATGTGGCCAACCAGCAGCGGAGAACCGCTCTGCACTGCAGGGAGCAACGGAGCCAATCACGGCCGAATAGAGCCTCATTCCTGAGTTGCCTTCTGTCAGGGGTACATTAAAGGAAGGTCATGGGAAAAATAAAAGACCGGAGCCGTCTGTGTAAGATGACAGACTTCTTCCTTCAGCCAAGGCACATGGGCTGCCAAGATGGCACTGGCTCCTCTTACAGCCCTCCACACAGCAGCTCCTTCAGGCAATAACCTGGGCCCCAATCACTTACAGAAGGGGAACAGCAAATCAATTTACAAGAATGGACATTCCTCCCAGGCGTCATCTTCTTCATTCAGCCCTGTCAAAACTAAACAGAGGATGCAAGTTTCTCCTGTTACAGCACAAGGGGTGAGCCATTTTAATTCTACATTAGATGACACCAGAGAATTGCAGGACTCTCTCACTGATTTTCCTACTTCCAATAAACCTGTAATTGATACCACATTAAAAGACATGCTGGTTTCACTACGCAGCACCCTACATTCGGACATTATCTCTCTCACCCAGCAATTTAAAGCTGAACTACTTATAGTGGAAAATAGAGTATCCCATATTGAAAATAAATGACTTAGTGGACGCACACAATGACGGAGAGGATTACCAAATTTGGATTAAAACTAAATTAGCCGACTTGGAAGATAGGGCAAGGCGGAATAACGTCAAGATCAGGGGTATACCAGAAAATATCAAACCACAAGATTTAAAGGCCTATCTTACTGATATCTTAAAAGTCATGATCACAGAAGCACCACTGGAAGAGCTGTTGATCGACCGTATCCATAGACTGCCTAAGCCTTCCTATCCACCAATGCACCTTCCTAGGGACACTATAGCAAGACTGCATTACTACCACACGAAGGAAAAGCTGTTGAAAGCTGCCAGAGAAGGGGATAAACTCCGAAAGGAATCACAAGACCTGTCCTTTTTTGCTGACCTCTCTGCATTCACAATGTAACAGTGCCGGAAGCTGGCGACCTTTACAAAACCATTGCATAACCATTGCATACCGTTTGGATGGGTATATCCCGCTAAGCTGGCAATAACGAAAGGTGACAAGACCTTCTCAATTTCATCACTGGAGGAAGACCTACACCTTCTAAAAGAATTGGGTATACTTGTTCCATCCACGCCTGCGAGGCACAAATCACTGAAACACCCTGGCGCGTCTCAGGCTGACCCAGATGGGGAGGCAGGATGAACGGGCGCTCAAACCACATCCACTGTTTAAGCTGGTTCCATTGGCCATGCAGCTCTATAAGTGTACTGGTTCTTTTCCCCCAGCAGCAACGCGGCTAGTCCACACAGATTCAATTTGAATCATCAATATTTTAACTGTTCTGCACACGTGCTGTGTGTTCACTGGGCAGGTGTTCGTTAACTCTTTTTTCTTAAGTTTATTTTTTCTTTAGTTCCTGGACTCACACAAGATATCGGTCAGTGCTCACTAAACAGTCGTGAAACCACCGTTCCCTGCAGCTACCTAGGATTTATCTGCACTACGATCATCTCGGGAGACTTGATCCTTCCCTCTCAGCAAACAAGGGGTAAGATCTTTCCTTTATTTCACTATCTGCACCCAGACCAGAAATATGTAATTCAAACTATCTTCTCTGAGTAAACAAACAAAAGCTGGGGGGGGCACACCCTGAACATGCATTTCTAAAGCTGGTGCAGCTATGAACCAAGCAACATGTATATTTACAGAGAATAGCGCACACATGCAAAAGAAATGACTATCAAATATAAAGGCAATCAATAAATAAAAATGGGGATTTAGTCCCACTATATGGCCATATAGTTCTCTGAATGCCAAAGGGCTCAACAGCCCACACAAACGCCACATGTTGTGGAAAGAAATATGTGAACTTCAGTGTGATGTCATGTGTCTTCAAGAGACCCATTTTTCATCATTAAAACCACCTACATTTCAACAGCGTCAATTTCCCCACACTTAATTTTCTAATAGTTCCAAAAAGAAGGGAGGTGTAGCCATTGTAATCCAAAATACTGTGTTCTTCACTCCGATAACAACTGAAGTGGACACTCTTGGCAGATACATAATTCTTGTCCGCCACATTAATAATACCCGCTACACATTGATCAATGTATATCTCCCTAACATCAAACAGATCGCTTCTCTGAAGAAGATCTGGAAAAAAGCTACCTCAATCAGACAAGGACATATCATCCTTTGTGGAGACTTCAACACCATATGTGACAGAGACCTAGATGTATCCAATGCTTCATCTAAAACAAAGGTTGTACAAGCTAGGACTTAACCCTTAGGTGATTCAGTAGATATGCAGTTGGCTAAAGGATAGATACCTGATTGTGGTTGTAAATAGGGTTTACTTGGAAGAGAGAGAAGTCACTAGTGGTGTACCACAAGGCTCCATACCAGGGACATGCAGTCAGGAAAGGCAGACCATGAACATAAAATTAAAAAAAAAACGTCTAAGCTTCAAGAGTCATAGCTCAGAAACCTGGGGCCACAGAGACCCCAAGGTAAGTACCTGAAGTCAAAACAGAAAGAATTCCCAGCTCAATTCACCCACCAGTTTGCTGATGAACTGAATTAACCTGTCTAACAGTATACGTTAAAAACAGGGGTTTAGTTAGCACACATTTGCAAACTAATGTGTAAGCTGCAGGGCCACTTCACGGCACCCTGTATTACCTGCAGTCCTAACTCCTGTAAATTTTTATGTCACACACATTTTTCAGAATTGTGGCTGTTTTTTTGTTTATAGCGCAAAAAATAAGTTAGTACACAGCTTTCGATAGCACGACATTTCGTCCAACAAAATCTGAAGAGACAAACATGAAAACTTTTGTCGTACGATAGCCTACCGAACGACAATCGTTTATTCAGTACAGTATGCGTTCACTAAAAATCGATAGACAAAGACCAGGCATGATCAGAAACACAAAAATAACCCAGAAAAAGCCTGGCTGCCATTGTTTTTGTTTTGCACTATCCAATACGTAGCTACGCAACCAGGACTTTTTTCCAGAATCGTACGAAAAAAAAATCAGACGTTTAGTAGACTTTGTTGAATTTGATACTAGTATCATGCAACAAAATGCAAACGATAAGTCGTCCGTTTATGTGATCGTGTGTACGAGGCATAACAATATGGTCAGGATGCTTCCAGAGACTGAAGTGGCTGTGTAACAACAGCTGATAGCGGGCAATCGCCTGCTCGAAGCTGACTCTGCGTCACAGGAGAGCAAAAGTAAGTGCAGTTCTGTGACCCAGAAAAGAAGTGTGACCAAAAAAGCTTTGGCCATACTTATCTTTAAAATATGTCTATTGTTTGGATCCAGCATATTATCCTCCAAAAATAGAAATAGAAAACATAATACTGTATATAAAATACAGAATTCCAGGGAAGTCCTCTGCATTTCCAAAGTCCCAAATTCTTAGGGCTGCATAAACATTATTTCTAAAGTTTGCGTTTTACTTACAGGGAAAAGCTCACAATTAACTTTTATTGTGCTGCAAAGTTCAGTATACCACACAAATCAGCTTAGACACCAGAATCACATAACTTTACCGCTGGCTGTGATAGCACTGAACAGTGTCAAGCTGGCAAGTGACAATACATCATTTCTAAATATAAAACTTTTTCCTGTCAAGGAGCCTGGATTGATAAATTATTTTAGGTACAGGGAAGCTGTCTAAATAGTCCTTAAAAAAATAATTTTTAGAAATACCATTCAGTAACTCCTCAAGGTCCCAATGTATAACATATATAATTAAATTGAATGTAAAGGTTATTTTTTTCTATTTTTAAAAATAACAAACATGTTATACTTACCACCTCTGTGCAATGGTTTTGCACAGAGCAGCCCCGATTCTCCACTTTCCAGGTCTCCTGCCAGTGTTTTTGTTTTCTCTCCCCCAATGAGTTCCCCCATAGCAAGCCGCTTGCTTTAAGGGTACTCATGAGTAGGGATGATCGAACGGTTCGGGTCCACCATCGGTTCGGCCCGAACATTGGGTGTTCGAGGTTCGGCCGAATTTAGAACTTTTTGCCCAAAAAGTTCGGAATTCTGCAACCAGAACCGCCCAAAATGCAATGCTTCAGGAAATGGGCTTTAAAAGCCCGTGATTGGACCAGAACCATTAGCAAAAGCCAATTGAGGGGGCAGGAGAATGCTAGGAATGTGATTGGAGTGACTAGGGGGTCCCTAGACCAATCATTAGTGAATACGCCCCCCAGTATATAAGATCGCCCCCGCCATATTCCTAGCATTGTTATACTGGACATGGAAGAGAGTGGAAGCAGTTCTGTTAATTTTACTTGAAAAGTGTCATTTAGCTATTTATTAGTGTCAGGAAAGGGATATCTAGTGTAGTTAGAGTGCTCCTTTACACTTAAGTTAGCTTCAAAAATTTAGTTTCTGTAGGGAAAGTGTTAAGTGTCAGGGGACCGTAGTGTAGTGTAGGGTTAACTGGCAGTGGCTGCTATGGCAGGGTGACAAAACCCTTCCATAGCAGGGTGACCGCTATAGAGAAATGATCATTTCTCTGAATAGCTTCGGCACAGGAATATGGCTTCTCACCAGCCAAGCATTTTTTATGCTGCAGGGGCTGCCACTGCCAGTGCTTTTTTGAGGACATGTTTGATGTCAGACATGACATCTGAACATGTGTATAGGGGGTATATATAGACATATATGTCTGAATATATACCCATTTTTTTTTTTTACGCTAGCGTTTTTTTTGCATTTTTTTGGGTTCTTTTGAGGCAGGCAAAACATCTGAACATGTGTATAGGGGTATATATACACATATATGTCTGAATATATACCCCTAGACATATATAGGTGTGATAGTAGCAGAAATATATTACTGTAAATGATTTCATTAGCGCAAGCATATATTTCTGCTACTATCACACCTATATATGTCTAGGTGTGTATATAAATATATGGATGTGTGTATATACACCACTATACACAAGTTCAGATGTTTTGCCTGCCTCAAAAGAATCCCAAAAAATGCCAAAAAAAACGCTAGCGTAAAAAAAAAAAAATGCCCAGGTGTGTTTTTGCTGGCATTTTTTGGGGGTTTTGGAGGCAGGCAAAACATCTGAACTTGTTCACAGTACCACTATACACAAGTTCAGATGTTTTTCCTGACTGCAAAGATCCCAAAAAAATGCCTTCTATTAAACCGGCAAGGTGTTACAGGAGCGGAGCCAACCCCCTGTCAGAAAGTTTTCTAATACAAACAATCCTTTTTTTATGGTTCTGGACATGCTACAGAGCTGAAACTTCACAGGTACACCTTTTAGACCCCCCAGACACAAAATCACACAAAAAAAGTTCTTAAAAATTGTCATTTTTGATAAAAAAGCCAATTATTGAAAAAATTAAAAAAAAAAAAAGAGATTTTTTGATTTTTACTTTGGATTTCAGATCTGGGGGGTCTAAAAAGTATACATGTGAAGTTTCAGCTCTGTAGCATGTCCAGAACCATAAAAAAAAGATTGTTTGTATTAGAAAACTTTCTGACAGGGGGTTGGCTCCGCTCCTGTAACACCTTGCTGGTTTAAAAGAAGGCATTTTTTGGGGATCTTTGCAGTCAGGAAAAACATCTGAACTTGTGTATAGTGGTACTGTGCACAAGTTCAGATGTTTTGCCTGCCTCCAAAACCCCCAAAAAATGCCAGCAAAAACACACCTGGCCATTTTTTTTTGACGCTAGCGTTTTTTTTGGCATTTTTTGGGGTTCTTTTGAGGCAGGCAAAACATCTGAACTTGTGTATAGTGGTGTATATACACACATCCATATATTTATATACACACCTAGACATATATAGGTGTGATAGTAGCAGAAATATATTACTGTAAATGATTTCATTAGCGCAAGCATATATTTCTGCTACTATCACACCTATATATGTCTAGGTGTGTATATAAATATATGGATGTGTGTATATATACCACTATACACAAGTTCAGATGTTTTGCCTGCCTCAAAAGAACCCCAAAAAATGCCAAAAAAGCGCTAGCGTCAAAAAAAAAATGCCCAGGTGTGTTTTTGCTGGCATTTTTTGGGGGTTTTTGGAGGCAGGCAAAACATCAGAACTTGTGCACAGTACCACTATACACAAGTTCAGATGTTTTTCCTGACTGCAAAGATCCCAAAAAAATGCCTTCTATTAAACCGGCAAGGTGTTACAGGAGCGGAGCCAACCCCCTGTCAGAAAGTTTTCTAATACAAACGATCTTTTTTTTATGGTTCTGGACATTCTACAGAGCTGAAACTTCACATGTACACTTTTTAGACCCCCCAGATCTGAAATCCAAAGTAAAAATCAAAAAATCGCTCTTTTTTTTAAAAATGTTTTCAATAATTGGCTTTTTTTATCAAAAATGACAATTTTTAAGAACTTTTTTGTGTGATTTTGTGTCTAGGGGGTCTAAAAGGTGTACCTGTGAAGTTTCAGCTCTGTAGCACGTCCAGAACCAGAAAAAAAAGATCATATAGATGTTAAAGTTAAAGGAGGGTCCCGACCCACATCCCTGTTCTACTGAAAAATTATCTTTTTTTTTTTCATGGTTCTGGACATGCTACAGAGCTGAAACTTCACATGCACACATTTTAGACCACCCAGATACTAAATCTAAAGCCAAAATCAAAAAATCTCTCTCTCTTTTTTTTTTAATTTTTTCAATAATTGGCTTTTTTTTATCAAAAATGACAATTTTTAAGAACTTTTTTTGTGTGATTAATAGTTAATGGGGCATGACCCAGAACCCTAGGCACTTTTTAGGGGCATTTATTGGGTTTTGGGGCTTCAAAATTGTGTTTTTTGATTACCGAAGTTCGGGTCCCATTGATTTCAATGGGGTTCTGAAATCCGGGCCGAACTTTCGGGAAGTTCGGATGTTCTGGCCGAACCGAACTTTTCAAAAGTTCGATCATCATTACTCATGAGTGCTTGTTCCTGTGCCCTGCTCTGTGTCCATAAGACACACAAAGCACGGCTTGGCCCCATCCCTGTTCCCTCATCACTGGCTGTGATTAACAGCAGTATGTCAGATTATCGCTATATGAAATTATAAATGATGAAATATATCTGTGATTGACCTCAGCCTGACACATCAACCTCTGTGCAGAAAAAACTGGCCACACACACACACAATAGTGTTGAGCACAACAAGTAGGAGCCAATGGCTACCTCTACTGTGTCTGAGCCAATGAGGAGGGAGAGAGCAGAGAGAGCCTCAGCTATTGTGCATATTGCTGGATCAAGATCGGGTTAAGGTATGTATAAGAGGGGGGCTGCGGGGGAGGTGCATGCAGAACGTTTTTACCTGACTGCGCAGAATTCAGTAAGGTAAAAACCTTCTTTCTTTGCAACCACTTTAAATGTAATAAAGTAGGGGAAATCACCAGAACAATACATATAATAAACACTACAATAAAAACTCCTAGTTCTGACTACAACCCTTGAAAAATTAGTCAACTACAACATAATTATGTGACATACAAGAAAAGAGCATTATTTTATCTGTATAAAAGTATATACTTTATTAATTCATTATTTAAAATCCGAAATATTAAAATTTTGGCAAGGATAACAAAATTCAAAATGTACTGATAACACAAATTCCAACTTGCACTGATACCTTCTATACCCAAAGAATGTATACTATATACAGTATCTCACAAAAGTGAGACGCGTTTCATCAAACATGATTTCCTCAAAGGTAAATGCCAGTAAATTTGATTTTGATGAAATGCTTCAGTACTTTTCCTATACAGCCAGGAACATGCCAATGACTGTCTGATCTATGCATCTGATATTTACTGTCTCATGCTTTTGGATGTTTGTAAGTGTACCCTTTACTTTTAATAAATCGTTTTAAAGTGGAGTTGCACTATATTTGCTTTGTTTGGGATTTCCATGTAATCTGGAGAGAGAGGAGCTTTTTTCCTTCTGATCCGCTGACCGCAAACTTTAACATCCATTACTGCAGTCTGAAGATCCGCTGGATACCGTATGAGCCTTTATTGACCCTCTCTGTCATATGGCAAGTTGGGTCAATTTGTTTTGGTGAGCATGATTACCGTATTTATCGGCGTATAACATGCACTTTTTCCGACCCAAAAAACGGAGGAAAAAGTAACAGTGCGTGTTATACGCCAATATAAAAAAAAAAAAGTCCAGGAAGAAGCGCCAAGAGGTAGAAGGGGGCGGGCGGCACTAAGGAGTAGGAAGGACGCACTGTCATCGGAAGTCCCACCTCCTATGCCGACGTTTATCATAGGCACCGGGACTTCCGATGACAGCGCGTCCTTCCTTTTTCTCGGCGCCACCCGTCCCCTTCTACCTCTCGGCGCTGCTTCCTGGTCTTTTTTAAAAGTGATTCGGATAGTGTCAATGGTGCTGGCAAGACTGCATGTGTGGACACTACACTGGCGAGGCTGCAATTATGGGCACTGCGCTGGCGAGGTTGCAATTATGGGCACTGCACTGGTGAGGCTGCAATTATGGGCACTGCGCTGGCGAGACTGCAATTATGGGCACTGCGCTGTCGAGGCTGCATGTATGGGCACTGCGCTGGTGAGGCTGCATGTATGGGTACTGCGCTGGCTGCATGTATGGGCACTGCACTGGCGAGGCTACATGTATGGGCACTGCGCTGGCAAGGCTGCATGTATGGACACTGAGCTGGCGAGGCTGCAATTATGGGCACTGCTCTGGCGAGGCTGCATATATGGGCACTGTGTAAAAGAAAAGGAATTAGCAGCACTCCAGGTTGAGTCAAAATCCAGGTTTATTGACTGGACATCCAAATATGACAATCGTGACATATTTGGATGTCCAGTCAATAAACCTGGATTTTGACTCAACCTGGAGTGCTGCTAATTCCTTTTCTTTTATCAAGTTTTCACGGAGGCGAGCCGGGGCATGCACCTGTGTGAGTCATCAGGCAATCACACCACCTTGAGCAGTGACTCCTTGTCTGTTCAGTTATATGGGCACTGTGCTGGCGAGGCTGCATGTATGGACACTGAGCTGGCGAGGATGCATTCATGGGCACTGCGCTGATGAGGCTGCATTCGTGGGCACTGCGCTGATGAGGCTGCATTCGTGGGCACTGGTGAGACTGCATTTGATTAAAACAAAATGTTCTGAGTTCAAAGCTGTTTATTTTAAATTTCAGCTTTTTTCCTGAAATTTCTCTCCTAAAATTTAGGTGCATGTTATACGCCGATAAATACGGTATTTGTCTTTCCTCTTGGTGTTGGGATCTGATGCCTTCTGTGGATCACGTACATCACCATGGAATTTCACTAATAAGTTTCACACTTGGGGCTTTTTGTTATTTTAGTCACATTTGATCACAATTTATTATACTTCTTTATTGAGTATTTATTTCTTTAGCGCTGCACGTTATTTGCAATTTTATATGTAGCAATACTGTATATGTATGAAATTGGGATGGAGGTACACCACCATTATGGTGGCCTCAGATCACATTCTTTCTATTTATTGTTCTTCCCCGAGCCAGTGATTGGACAGAGAAAGGAGAAGTAGCACACTGAAGTTTATCTCTGTCCTTGTGCTCTTTCCTCATATCAGCACGTTTCTTGTTAGCAACAACTGATCCGGTTCTTGTGCTGCTTCACCCTCTCCTAGCTCAGCCACAAAGGGGAGTAAATAAGAGTTGTTACCAAGTCAAATTTACTAACTCTAATTGTAAAATAAATTTAAAATAGTTCTAAAGTCAAAATATTTTTTTTTCACCCTAATTAAAGGAAAAGTATAGCCATAGCTCGTTTGGCTGCACTTCTTCTATGGATCACAGGAGTGCAGTTTGGTCTACACTCCTGTGACCCATTTTCAGCAGAGAGCGGGCTGAAGTCCAGTCTCTGCTAACGTCACAGAAGTCAGTCCAGGCTCCGCGTCATCACGACCACCATTGCGAGCAGCTGAGAGGCTGAGTCGGCCGCTCCTGCCCACTTTACATGCCAATGCTCCAGTGAGCAAGGAGGGGGCAGAGCAGAGATCTGCTGACTGACAGGCAGCAGCTCTCTGCTCAAGGAGCTGTGAGAACCAAGCGATCGGCGGTGTTCGATCACTCGGTTCTCAGTGTAGAGGCACCGGGGGACAGATGCAGCATCAGACCGTTGCTGCATCCACCTGGGTAAGTATAAATCTAAAAAAAAACACTAACCCACACTTTTCTTTTAAGGCAAATTAAACTCCCCAGTTCCTGTCCTAATCCCGCCACCCCTAAACACTTACTTGACTTCTCTCACTGATTCAGCGCTGTCCCAGCTGCAACACCGTTGTTCTCTCTTCCTGGTGTTACAGGAGACACTGAGGGCAGTCAAACTCCTATGAGGAGGAAGTGGGGGTGTGGCTTACAAGTGCTGTGTGTGTCTGTGGGCGCACACATCCTAGATTACTGAAATAATGTATTAATGAATATAGAACTGTGTTGTTTTTTTTAAACTATCCAGTTTGTAGTCTCACTGTAGGTAACCAGATTTTCAAATGGAATCTGGGGATACTCTACTGACCTCCCCCACTGTTACCGCACAAAATCACTTTTCTATTTTTAATGACACCTAAATATCTACACCCTTTTTTTAACACATCATCAAACAATTGGTCACAGACTATTGGAACAAGAGGCAGACATTGAAAGAATTAGGACAAAATGCTTTGAGTGGAGAAATGATGCACACACGTTGCATACCATGGTGAATTATAGTTGTGGTTAAAATTAAATAATTAAAAAAGAATAGCGCGCAAATGCAAAAGAAATTACTACCAAATCTGAAGACAATCCATAAATAAAAATGGGGGTTTGGTCCCACCATATGGCCATATCGTGCTCAAGCCCACTACTGCGTCAAAGTACCCCATAGTCTGGTCAGATCGAGGTTGAGCAACCCTCCCCACCCCCCCACACACACCTGTACTCAATCAGTGTCCACCATCAAGTGGATATAGGAGGAGTCCCCTGTAGTGCATTTGCACAGCTTTCCCAGCAAGGAGTATTATCTCCAAGGGTTAGAAAGGCTGGATTCATCTCTTTTTCATGGATAGTGTAGGACCCACTGATAATGGGGTACTTTGACGCAGTAGTGGGCTTGAGCACGATATGGCCATATGGTGGGACCAAACCCCCATTTTTATTTATGGATTGTCTTCAGATTTGGTAGTAATTTCTTTTGCATTTGCGCGCTATTCTTTTTTAATATACATGTCTTTTGGTTCATAGCTGCAGCAGCTTTAGAAATACATGGGTATGCTCCCCCAAAAATGTTTTGCCTGTTTAAAATTAAATAAGCATGGAAGAGGCTTAAGTGGGAATAGTTAAATAAATCCTGAGCCTACTCTGCTTTATGGCAAATATCAGGAAAGCAAAGTGCAGAGTGCAAGGGTTAGGAGTAAGTAGCACACTAATTGCAAAGGTCAATACTAAGAAATGCACCAAGTGTACGGGTTACTAGTGAGTAAAGCAGAGTAAGTGATGTGTAGACTTGACTTTGGGAGACCGAGGATTACAGAATGCTGTATCAATCAAGATAGATATTTTAAGCGGATTTAAAAGAGAAGTATGGGTTTGAGGGAAAAATATTTATACTCATCTAGGTGAATGCAGATCAATCTGATCGCCGATGGCTCAGTTATTGGGTCTGTCAGTCACAAGTTCTCTGCTCTGCCCCTCTAGTGCTCACTGGAGCGCTGGGCTGTGGAAGGGGTAGGAGTGGCTCAGTTTCCCAGCGGCTCACTGAGGGGCCAAAACCCCTCAATCCAAAGCCTGGACTAGCTGAGTGATAGGATTGATCCAGAGACTGGAGGAGCTGAGTGATATCACCTGAGAGTGGGCTTTATGAGTCAGAAGAGGCAGGAACTATCTGCACTCCTGTCATCCATAGGAGAAGTAGGGCCAAAATAACTTTGGCCCTACTTCTCTTTTAATTCTATTCTTTGTTGTTATGAATGTATACTTTTATACACCTGCTCAGAGTGATACCCCAGAGGTAACTTTTTTTTTTAGAATTCATAATTTGTAAATATATCTTTGTCCCGAGTTCTGTCTTGTTATACCACAAATGTATATTTTTGCCATGAACATATTATATCTAGGCTCTGCTTCCCTGGAATGATTTAATAAGTCTGATATCTGCCCCTAATCCTTTGCCTTTCCAAAAATTACCCAGACAAATTGGTATCTTCATTACACAGGTGCCACCCAAATATACTGGACAGCTAGTGCCATTTGAGCATGTTTAGTGGTCTCTAAGGCAGTGGAATTGCTTTTTTCTCCAACTTATCTGCTGCACAGGTGGCATCCCAACAGTTGCATTGCACAGATGCCTAATCAATATGGGGAGCACTTGTGCAGTGCGACTGTTGAGTTAATGCCTGCACATTCGAAAATCCATAGAAAGGAAAGCTTGCCCGTTGCCCAAGAGATGGGTTTCAATGCATGTGCAAATGGATTTGCAGTGCCATATTGGATTGCCTCATGTGTAGTCCAAATGTTGAGTTTGCACCTGTGAGGTGAAATTATAAACAACATAGCCAGGGATGATTGTTTGCAGAGGATAGAACTCTCAAAATGGGGACTGTCCCCAGAATTGGAAATCTACAGCAACCATTCTCAAATGTCGCGTTAAACAAATTTTAAATTACATATGCTATTTATGTTTTTTCTGTGGATAGTGTGGTGATGTGTTAGAACCTCTGTCAGGTTTTTATTCTGCTTGTGTCTCCATTAGGGTAGTTACTCTCTTTAATTGCCCTGATCATCTCTGTCAGAGTTAAAAAAGAAGTAAAGAGGTGATCTTCCAGTAAGGACATTTTACCACATGTAAACTGGTATTTCACTCACACTAGAAAGATATCCTTTTATTTCTTGAGGATTCAACAGGACAACATGTGAAGGCAACTCTACCTAATCATACAGGCAGAGAGGAAAAAAAAATAGAAAAAAAAACCAAAAGTGGTTTTAACCCTCCCAAACTTTATCCAAAATTAAAAAAAAAAAAAAAAAAAAAAAAAAGGTTTTGGCTTTAGATATACTATAAACACAGAGAGGTACACCAGAATGAAAAATACAAAGTGTTGCAAGGAGTAAAATAACAAATTGTTTCTCTGTTAGCTTCTAAATGTTTCTAGTTAGAAATCCTTGTAAATTTGACTTCATCAATCACGCTCTATACTTTTTCTATTGCTGATATATGTTATTAGAAAAAAATATAAACAGAACTCTGCAAGGAGCTTTCCAAAAAAAATAAATAAAGGATGAAAACTAATCATGCCAAAATACCCTGGCTGCATCTCATATAGGTAATACACAGCAATTTACAGAATGGCATTCATTTAAATGGAAAATAAGAATGGAATCCAAGAGAGAGCGAGATGAGACATTATATTGTGCCACTGAGTTCTCTTGGAAAGGACAGGATGCTTCTCTTTGAACCATAAATCCTAATAAATACAATTATTGTGTGCTTACTTGAAGTTTCATTAGCATACTAACCAAAATCATGCCAGAAGAGTGCTGTTATTTCACATCATTTATAAGGAACAATATTGGGATTTTGAATAAATACATTTTTTACCTTGAATAAACCATGAAAAATCATTTTGATTTTTTTGCAATTTACTCTTCCGCAGTAACCCTCTTCATATCACCTAATATACATGCACACCACAGTATCACCTTAGCAGTATGCAATAAAAAGTTCCTGAGTGATTTGGCATTTGAAAGCCTCTCCCCACCACCTCATTAAATTTCTGCCTATGTTTTTTTCTAAAGGAATTTGAAAATTGCAATTATACAGTTTATGCAAAATAGAAATTATAACTAGAAAATTCTTGATTTAATCTTGCGCAAAATCATAAAATTATTATTATTTTTTTTATAAACCTGCATTTTATTCTTTTCAACTTTGATGAGCAAAGAGTGCATGGTGTTCTCACGTGGGTGGCGCACCACGTCATTGCGCAGATGGGCGTGGCGCCACTGCGCACCCCCAGCTGAGGGGGGTGCTGAGTCTGCCAGGCCTGGCGCCAGTTGGATGGTCAGCATCTGTGATTGTTTGCAGATTGGCTGTTCGCTCTCCCTGGTACTTTCTATTTCATGATTGGCTGCTTTTGGATCCTACCTAGTCCTATATATACAGCATTCCAGACCTTGCTGCATTCACCGCTGTCTGGCTTCGATGTGCAGTTTGTGTCAAGAGCAGGTAAATGGGTTTCCTCTGTGGGCACTTTCTCTTTTATGCTTTTTCAAATACAATACATTGTGACCCTGATGGATAGTGCTTTATCTATTAATACAGTATATACAGTATCTCACAAAAGTGAGTACACCCCTCACATTTTTGTAAATGTTTTATTATACCTCTTCATGTGACAACACTAAAGAAATGACACTTTGCTACTAATGTAAAGTAGTGAGTGTACAGCTTGTATAACAGTGTAAATTTGCTGTCCCCTCAAAATAACTCAACACACAGCCATTATTGTCTAAACTGCTGGCAATAAAAGTGAGTACACCCCTAAGTGAAAATGTCCAAATTGGGCCCAAAGTGTCAATACTTTGCGTGGCCATCATTATCTTCCTGCACTGCCTTAACCCTCTTGGGCATGGAGTTCACCAGAGCTTCACAGGTTTCCACTCTTCCATTCCTCCATGATGACATCAAGGAGCTGGTGGATGTTAGAGACCTTGAGCTCCTCCATCTTCCATTTGAGGATGCCCCACAGATGTTTAATAGGGTCTTCAGTATGTCACAGAACATGTTGGCATTCATGGGTTCCCTCAATGAACTGTAGTAGCTCCCCAGAGCTGGCAGCTCTCATGCAGCCCCAGACCATGACAGCCCCATGCTTGACTGTAGGCAAGACACACTTATCTTTGTACTCCCCACCTGGTTGCCACTACACACGCTTGACACCATCTGAACAAAATACGTTTATCTTGGTCTCATCAGACAACAGGACATGGTTCCAGTAATCCATGTCCTTGGTCTGCTTGTTTTCAGCAAATTGTTTGCGGGCTTTTTTGTGCATCATCTTTAGAAGAGGCTTCTTTCTGGGACAACAGTCATGCAGACCAATTTGATACAGTGTGTGGCATATGGTCTGGGCACTGACAGGCTGACCCCCCACGCCTTCAACCTTTGCAGCAATGCTGACAGCACTCATGTCTAGTGTCATAACCTCTAGTTGAGAATGTGCACTCAACCCCTTTGGTCCACCCTAGCGAGGCCTGTTCTCAGTGGAACCTGTCCTGTTAAACCGCTGTATGGTCTTGGCCCTTTGTGCTGCAGCACAGTTTCAGGGTCCTGGCAATCTTCTTATAGCTTAGGCCATCTTTATGTAGAGCAACTATTTTTTTTTTTCAGATCCTTAGAGAGTTCTTTGCCATGAGGTGCCGTGTTGAACTTCCAGTGACCAGTATAAGAGAGTGAGAGTGATTACACCAAATTTATCTCACCTGCTCCCCATTCACACCTGAGACCTTGTAACAATAACGAGTCACATGACGCTGGGGAGGGAAAATGGCTAACTGAGCCCAATTTGAACATTTTCACTTAGGGGTGTACTCACTTTTGTTTAGACATTAATGGCTGTGTGTTGAGTTATTTTGAGGGGACAGCAAATTTACACTGTTATACAAGCTGTACACTCCCTACTTTACATTGTAGCAAAGTGTCATTTCTTCAGTGTTGTCACATGAAAAGATATAATAAAATATTTACAAAAATGTGCGGGTGTACTCACTTTTGTGAGATACTGTATATATATTTCTAACTTTTCTTATAGGTGCTTGTCTATTTTATTGGGCTGCCTTCCATGGAACAGTTGTCCATTCTGCAGCTCTTACCTACCCATTTTTGCAGTATTTACGCTGGGGAATGTAAGTTTTTCTTTTTAGGGTCCTCCTCCTCCTCTATTGGCCATAGTGGTAGGATTTCTTCATTTATTTTTGAACATACACCTATTACATTTATTCTCTTTATTTGTTATTAGTAACTCCTCCAACATTGAACTGGTTGATCTATGGCAGCCCCAGCAGTTGGGGAGCCCTCACGTCTCTCTGGCAGACAAGGGGTATGGCTCTGAAACTATAGTTTTAAGTTAAATTGATTTTGATCTGCGGCTAATAAACACTACATCACCAAAAGTATTGGGACACCTGCCTTTTACACGCACATGAACTTTAATTGCTAGTCTGTAGTGTTCAATATTGAGTTGGCCCACCCTTTGCAGCCATAACAGCTACAACTCTTTCCAGGAAGGCTGTCCACAAGGTTTAGGATTGTGTCTATAGGAATTTTTGCCCATTCTTCCAGAAGCGCATTTGTGAGATCAGGCACTAATGTGGATGAGAAGGCCTGGCTCGCAGTCTCTACTCTAATTCATTCCAAAGGTGTTCTATCGGGTTGAGGTGCAGGCCAGTAAAGTTCCTTCACCCCAAACTTGCTCATCCATTTCTTCATGAACCTTGCTATGTGCACTGGTCCAAATAATTTGCTGGAGGGGGGATTATGGTGTGGGGTTGCTTTTCAGGGGTTGGGCATGACCCCTTAGTTCCAGTGAAGAAAACTCTTAAGGCATCAGCAAACTAAACATTTTGTACAATTTCATGCCCCCAACTTGTGGGAACAGTTTGGGGATGGCCCTTCCTGTTACAACATGACTGCACACCAGTGCACAAAGAAGATCCATAAAGACATGGATGATCAAGTTTGGGGTGGAGAAATATGGCTGGCCTGCACAAAGTCCTGACCTCAACCCGATAGAACACATTTAGGATGAGCCCAGACTGCGAACAAGGTCTTCTCGTCCAACATCAGTGCCTGACCTCACAAATGCGCTTCTGGAAGAATGGTCAATCATTCCCATTGACACACTCCTAAACCTTGTGGACAGCCTTCCCAGAAGAGTTGAAGCTGTTATAGCTGCAAAGGGTGGCCAACTCAATAATGAACCCTACGGACTAAGACTGGGATGCCATTAAAGTTCCTGTGCATGTAAAGGCAGGTGTCCCAATACTTTTGGTAATTTAGTGTATGTCCACTTTTTGCACATTTAGGTCAGTAATAATCTTCATAAATGTAATCTTTTTATTCCTCCATGTGTCTTTTCAAATATTAATTGTCTGTATTTTTTTCAATCATAGTCAATTTTTGTAACTATACTTGGCACCATTGAGTAAGAAGGTGACTTTGAAATGCATCGGATGCTTTACCTTCTGATCATCATGTGATCTCTAAATCATTGTATTGCCATGTTGACATACTGTCAGCTTTATGTGCACTACTATACACTTAGCCACATCAGTACTAATAAAATTGTAATCTTTTATGATATATGTGTTTTTTTGGTATTATATGTAGCCTTTAATAGTCGCTTTTTGTTATAGAGGATATTCTTCATTTTTCTTATGCTCTTAGGGATGATAGCTACACATTAGCACCAGAATTCCTAAGTCAAATACATCCCAAATACATATTAAATTTATAAAGAACAAAAGATATTTTTATCCATCCAATAAATAAAATATGATGTATTTTAAATATTTTTTATTTTTAGTGTATTGTTATATACATAGATCAAGATTAATTTTTTAGACAAAATCACAGACACAACACTATGTTCATTACTTAATGGGCTTCTTTTCATATAATTTTAATTATTATTATTATTATACCGGATTTATATAGCGCCAACAGTTTGCGTAGCGCTTTAAAATGTGAGGGAAGACAATACAGTTACAATAAAATTCAATACAGGAGGATTTAGAGGTCCCTGCTCATTAGAGCTTACAATCTAAAAGGGAGGGTCAAGTGAAACAAAAGGCATTAACCATGGGATGGACTGATGGAGAAAATGGAAGTATAGTTGTTAGGTGTGGGTAGGATAGGCTTCTCTGAAGAGGAGGGTTTTCAGGGATTGTCTAAAAGCTAATAGAGTAAGAGATAATCGGACAGATTGGGGTAAGGAGTTCCATAGGATTGGAGAGGTTCTGGAAAAGTCCTGGAGGCGAGCATGGGAGGAGGTGACGAGGGAGCTAGAGAGCAGGAGGTATTGAGAGGAACAAAGAGAGCGATTAGGTTGGTATTTTGAGATTAGGCTAATGATGTAACCAGTGGCGGCTGGTGCTCAAAATTTTTGGGGGGGGGGCGCAAAAACAAAAATGTAATAGGTATTGCTTCGCGGCAAAAAACGCGGTAAAAAAAATTGCATGACTTTGAGGTCATGGTACAGGCATGGCACAGGTGATGGCATAGGCATGGCATATGTGATGGTACAGGCATGGCACAGATGGTACAGGCATGGCACAGGTGATGGAATAGGCATGGCACAGATGGTATAGGCATGGAACAGGTGATGGAATAGGCATGGCACAGGTGATGGTATAGGCATGGCACAGGTGATGGAATAGGCATTGCACAGGTGATGGTACAGGCATTGCACAGGTGATGGTACAGGCATGGCACAGGTGATGGAATAGGCATGGCACAGATGGTATAGGCATGGCACAGGTGATGGAATAGGCATGGCACAGATGGTACAGGCATGGCACAGGTGATGGTACAGGCATGGCACAGGTGATGGAATAGACATTGCACAGGTGATGGTACAGGCATTGCACAGGTGATGGTATAGGCATGGCACAGGTGATGGAATAGGCATTGCACAGGTGATGGTACAGGCATTGCACAGGTGATGGTACAGGCATGGCACAGGTGATGGAATAGGCATGGCACAGGTGATGGAATAGGCATGGCACAGGTGATGGAATAGGCATGGCACAGATGGTACAGGCATGGCACAGGTGATGGTACAGGCATGGCACAGGTGATGGAATAGGCATTGCACAGGTGATGGTACAGGCATTGCACAGGTGATGGTATAGGCATGGCACAGGTGATGGTATAGGCATGGCACAGGTGATGGTACAGGCATTGCACAGGTGATGGTACAGGCATGGCACAGGTGATGGAATAGGCATGGCACAGATGGTAAAGGCATGGCACAGGTGATGGAATAGGCATGGCACAAATGGTACAGGCATGGCACAGGTGATGGTATAGGCAGGGCACAGATGGTACAGGCATGGCACAGGTGATGGAATAGGCATGGCACAGATGGTATAGGCATGGCACAGGTGATGGAATAGGCATGGCACAGATGGTATAGGCATGGCACAGATGGTACAGGCATGGCACAGGTGATGGTAAGGTCATGGCACAGGTGATGGAATAGGCATGGCACAGATGGTATAGGCATGGCACAGGTGATGGAATAGGCATGGCACAGATGATGGTATAGGCATGGCACAGGTGGTGGAATAGGAATGGCACAGATGGTATAGGCATGGCACAGGTGGTGGAATAGGCATGACACAGATGGTATAGGCATGGCACAGGTGATGGAATAGGCATGGCACAGATGGTACAGGCATGGCGCAGGTGATGGAATAGGCATGGCACAGATGGTACAGGCATGGCACAGGTGATGGAATAGGCATGGCACAGGTGATGGTGTAGGCATGGCACAGGTGATGGTGTAGGCATGGCACAGGTGATGGTATAGACATGGCACAGGTGATGGTACAGGCATTGCACAGGTGATGGTACAGGCATGGCACAGGTAATGGAATTGGCATGGCACAGATGGAATAGGCATGGCACAGGTGATGGAATAGGCATGGCACAGATGGTACAGGCATGGCACAGGTGATGGTACAGGCATGGCACAGGTGATGGTATAGGCAGGGCACAGATGGTACAGGCATGGCACAGGTGATGGAGTAGGCATGGCACAGATGGTATAGGCATGGCACAGGTGATGGAATAGGCATGGCACAGATGGTACAGGCATGGCACAGGTGGTGGAATAGGCATGGCACAGATGGTACAGGCATGGCGCAGGTGATGGAATAGGCATGGCACAGATGGTACAGGCATGGCACAGGTGGTGGAATAGGCATGACACAGGTGATGGTAAGGTCATGGCACAGGTGGTGGAATAGGCATGGCGCAGGTGGTGGAATAGGCATGGCACAGATGGTACAGGCATGGCACAGGTGATGGAATAGGCATGGCACAGGTGATGGAATAGGCATGGCACAGGTGATGGTAAGGTCATGGCACAGGTGGTGGAATAGGCATGGCACAGATGGTACAGGCATGGCGCAGGTGATGGAATAGGCATGGCACAGGTGATGGAATAGGCATGGCACAGGTGATGGTAAGGTCATGGCACAGGTGGTGGAATAGGCATGGCGCAGGTGGTGGAATAGGCATGGCACAGGTGATGGTACAGGCATTGCACAGGTGATGGTACAGGCATGGCACAGGTGATGGAATAGGCATGGCACAGATGGTATAGGCATGGCAAAGGTGATGGAATAGGCATGGCACAAATGGTACAGGCATTGCACAGGTGATGGTACAGGCATGGCACAGGTGATGGTACAGACATGGCACAGGTGATGGTATAGGCAGGGCACAGATGGTACAGGCATGGCACAGGTGATGGAATAGGCATGGCACAGATGGTATAGTCATGGCACAGGTGATGGAATAGGCATGGCACAGATGGTATAGGCATGGCACAGATGGTACAGGCATGGCACAGGTGATGGTAAGGTCATGGCACAGGTGATGGAATAGGCATGGCACAGATGGTATAGGCATGGCACAGGTGATGGAATAGGCATGGCACAGATGATGGTATAGGCATGGCACAGGTGGTGGAATAGGCATGGCACAGATGGTATAGGCATGGCACAGGTGGTGGAATAGGCATGGCACAGATGGTATAGGTATGGCACAGGTGATGGAATAGGCATGGCACAGATGGTACAGGCATGGCACAGGTGATGGAATAGGCATGGCACAGATGGTACAGGCATGGCACAGGTGATGGAATAGGCATGGCACAGGTGATGGTATAGGCATGGCACAGGCGATGATATAGGCATGGCACAGGTGATGGTACAGGCATTGCACAGGTGATGGTACAGGCATGGCACAGGTGATGGAATAGGCATGGCACAGATGGTATAGGCATGGCACAGGTGATGGAATAGGCATGGCACAGATGGTACAGGCATGGCACAGGTGATGGAACAGGCATGGCACAGGTGATGGTATAGGCAGGGCACAGATGGTACAGGCATGGCACAGGTGATGGAATAGGCATGGCACAGGTGATGGTAAGGTCATGGCACAGGTGGTGGAATAGGCATGGCACAGATGGTACAGGCATGGCGCAGGTGATGGAATAGGCATGGCACAGATGGTACAGGCATGGCACAGGTGATGGAATAGGCATGACACAGGTGATGGTAAGGTCATGGCACAGGTGGTGGAATAGTCATGGCGCAGGTGGTGGAATAGGCATGGCACAGATGGTACAGGCATGGCACAGGTGATGGAATAGGCATGGCACAGGTGATGGAATAGGCATGGCACAGGTGATGGTAAGGTCATGGCACAGGTGGTGGAATAGGCATGGCACAGATGGTACAGGCATGGCACAGGTGATGGAATAGGCATGGCACAGGTGATGGAATAGGCATGGCACAGGTGATGGTAAGGTCATGGCACAGGTGGTGGAATAGGCATGGCACAGGTGATGGAATAGGCATGGCACAGGTGATGGTAAGGTCATGGCACAGGTGGTGGAATAGGCATGGCACAGATGGTACAGGCATGGCGCAGGTGATGGAATAGGCATGGCACAGGTGATGGAATAGGCATGGCACAGGTGATGGTAAGGTCATGGCACAGGTGGTGGAATAGGCATGGCGCAGGTGGTGGAATAGGCATGGCACAGATGGTACAGGCATGGCACAGGTGATGGTAAGGTCATGGCACAGGTGGTGGTAAGGTCATGGCACAGATGGTACAGGCATGGCGCAGGTGGTGGAATAGGCATGGCACAGGCATGGCACAGGTGATGGAATAGGCATGGCATAGATGGCACAGGCATGGCGCAGGTGGTGGAATAGGCATGGCACAGATGGTACAGGCATGGCACAGGTGATGGAATAGGCATGGCACAGGTGATGGAATAGGCATGGCACAGGTGATGGTAAGGTCATGGCACAGGGGGTGGAATAGGCATGGCGCAGGTGATGGAATAGGCATGGCACAGGTGATGGAATAGGCATGGCACAGGTGATGGTAAGGTCATGGCACAGGTGGTGGAATAGGCATGGCACAGATGGTACAGGCATGGCACAGGTGATGGAATAGGCATGGCACAGGTGATGGAATAGGCATGGCACAGGTGATGGTAAGGTCATGGCACAGGTGGTGGAATAGGCATGGCACAGGTGATGGAATAGGCATGGCACAGGTGATGGTAAGGTCATGGCACAGGTGGTGGAATAGGCATGGCACAGATGGTACAGGCATGGCGCAGGTGATGGAATAGGCATGGCACAGGTGATGGAATAGGCATGGCACAGGTGATGGTAAGGTCATGGCACAGGTGGTGGAATAGGCATGGCGCAGGTGGTGGAATAGGCATGGCACAGATGGTACAGGCATGGCACAGGTGATGGTAAGGTCATGGCACAGGTGGTGGTAAGGTCATGGCATAGATGGTACAGGCATGGCGCAGGTGGTGGAATAGGCATGGCACAGGCATGGCACAGGTGATGGAATAGGCATGGCACAGGCATGGCGCAGGTGGTGGAATAGGCATGGCACAGGCATGGCACAGGTGATGGAATAGGCATGGCACAGATGGCACAGGCATGGCACAGGTGGTGGAATAGGCATGGTACAGGCATGGCACAGGTGATGGAATAGGCATGGCACAGATGGTACAGGCATGGTGCTGGTGGTGGAATAGGCATGGCACAGGCATGGCACAGGTGATGGAATAGGCATGGCACAGATGGTACAGGCATGGCGCAGGTGGTGGAATAGGCATGGCAATGGCATGGCACAGGTGATGGAATAGGCATGGCATAGATGGCACAGGCATGGCGCAGGTGGTGGAATAGGCATGGCACAGATGGTACAGGCATGGCACAGGTGATGGAATAGGCATGGCACAGGTGATGGAATAGGCATGGCACAGGTGATGGTAAGGTCATGGCACAGGGGGTGGAATAGGCATGGCGCAGGTGATGGAATAGGCATGGCACAGGTGATGGAATAGGCATGGCACAGGTGATGGTAAGGTCATGGCACAGGTGGTGGAATAGGCATGGCACAGATGGTACAGGCATGGCACAGGTGATGGAATAGGCATGGCACAGGTGATGGAATAGGCATGGCACAGGTGATGGTAAGGTCATGGCACAGGTGGTGGAATAGGCATGGCACAGGTGATGGAATAGGCATGGCACAGGTGATGGTAAGGTCATGGCACAGGTGGTGGAATAGGCATGGCACAGATGGTACAGGCATGGCGCAGGTGATGGAATAGGCATGGCACAGGTGATGGAATAGGCATGGCACAGGTGATGGTAAGGTCATGGCACAGGTGGTGGAATAGGCATGGCGCAGGTGGTGGAATAGGCATGGCACAGATGGTACAGGCATGGCACAGGTGATGGTAAGGTCATGGCACAGGTGGTGGTAAGGTCATGGCACAGATGGTACAGGCATGGCGCAGGTGGTGGAATAGGCATGGCACAGGCATGGCACAGGTGATGGAATAGGCATGGCACAGGCATGGCGCAGGTGGTGGAATAGGCATGGCACAGGCATGGCACAGGTGATGGAATAGGCATGGCACAGATGGCACAGACATGGCACAGGTGGTGGAATAGGCATGGTACAGGCATGGCACAGGTGATGGAATAGGCATGGCACAGATGGTACAGATCAAATCTGTAAAGAAAAGCGCACGCAACCTCGGGCAATAACGCTTTAATAAAGGACAACAACACAGTACATTGGAATTGCACTCACACTTTTCCTTTAAGACAATCGCTTTACAGCATTCCAACAGGAGCTACTCGCTCCTCCCGTCCCTCCAGATGGTGACTCTGCGGTCTCCTCATTCGCGGCTGCCGCCGCTGTTTCCCCGCTCTCCTTCACTTCCTGTGTTGCCTGGTCACCGGATGCCGGTTCTAGTGCGCCTGCGCACTATACCAACGTAATCTACGGCGCCTCAGGAGAGCCTCAGCCAAAGCCGGAGCCACAAGTTGTACGGAGCTGCGAGGTGGGAGATTCAAGACACGGGTGCACTGCCTCTGCTGTTACTACGGACAACGCGTTTCGGAGGCGGAGCCTCCTTCCTCAGGTCCCACCTTGCTTCCTGCTAACGCCCCTCCCTATATACCCGGGATACCATCGGCCCTAATTATTTAATTGCGTATTCTTAAAGGGGCCAGTAACCAATAATCCTTATCCACCTTGGCTGGGACGGGAGAAGCAAGGGGCTATCCACTTTTAAAAAACATATATTAAAAAACATACATTAAAGATACAGTTTAAGATACAATTTAAAATACAATTTAAAATTTAAAATACAATTTAATACCAGCGCAGATATTAACCAGAGCTATTATAGATACATGTTTGGATATCACATTCCCTACATAGCAATGGTTGTCTCCTGCTAAAAATACATAAACGTATCCTAAAAGTATATATGTATATAAGACTCTAAGCTACATCAGCATTTCCTAATACCAATAGTCGACGGATATGTCAGCACGGGGTTGTGGCATGGTAGAGTGGGTTCCGGCACATGCACATACACATGGTTACCAAGGGTAGGGAACATAGTCCCTGCCAGGCCATGTGTCTGTGAAGTGTGCACGGAGGCATACGCACATTCGTGTCCACACAACAATATCTGAGCAGCTGGGTATGTGAATAGGTGTATATGTATAGATATATATTTGGGGATACTCAGGGTGTCACCACCGATGGGTATGTGTAGGTATATATATATGTATTTCTCATGTGTGTGTGTATACATATATATATATATATGTGTGTGTGTGTATAGAAATATAAACAACTGTCGTGTAGTACATTTGGTTGGCCCATATGGAGTAGTATCCTCATATACTAATTGATATTTGCATATGTGCCATATGGAATTGAATCTTATCTTACTGAATTCTAATGAGACTAGTATTTTTATATATTTTTTATATATTTATTATGTGTATTATCCTGACTTATGAAATTATCCTGGTAGATGGATGAGAGATAATGTGGAATTAATATGATCCGTCGACTATTGGTATTAGGAAATGCTGATGTAGCTTAGAGTCTTATATACATATATACTTTTAGGATACGTTTATGTATTTTTAGCAGGAGACAACCATTGCTATGTAGGGAATGTGATATCCAAACATGTATCTATAATAGCTCTGGTTAATATCTGCGCTGGTATTGAATTGTATTTTAAATTTTAAATTGTATTTTAAATTGTATCTTAAACTGTATCTTTAATGTATGTTTTTTAATATATGTTTTTTAAAAGTGGATAGCCCCTTGCTTCTCCCGTCCCAGCCAAGGTGGATAAGGATTATTGGTTACTGGCCCCTTTAAGAATACACAATTAAATAATTAGGGCCGATGGTATCCCGGGTATATAGGGAGGGGCGTTAGCAGGAAGCAAGGTGGGACCTGAGGAAGGAGGCTCCGCCTCCGAAACGCGTTGTCCGTAGTAACAGCAGAGGCAGTGCACCCGTGTCTTGAATCTCCCACCTCGCAGCTCCGTACAACTTGTGGCTCCGGCTTTGGCTGAGTGTCAGGGAAGAAGAAGTAAGCCCAGGCATATAGTTATGTGCAGACGGAGAGTGTTTGTTAACCAACGGAGAAAGCCTATTTAGCCAAACCTATGGACTTTGGATTCCTGTTCACTTTCCACACCTGCCACTAAGTGGCGCCAAATGGCCTATATAAACACCTCTGCTGCACTAGGACCTTGCCTTATGGTCTACAGCTTCCTGCTTCCTGTTTCCTGGTGTTTACTCGGTTGCTGTCCTGATCCGTCTGACCACGATTGAACTCTGCCTGAACCGACCCTGGCTTGCTCTTCGACTACGTCTCCGCTTTATCCTGCTGTCTGCCTGTCTGCCGTTGCCAACTCCTGCCTGAACCTGACTACTCTGCTGCCTGTGATCTGCCAGCCTGCTAAGCATCTGCTGCCTGTGACCAGTCAGTCTGCCAAGTACCTGCTGTCTGCATCACGATCCAGTCTGCATCCAAGTACGCACGGACCTCATCTGCAGCCTTCACCATCTGAACTTCTAGGCACTGGTGCAACTCCAGGCTTCTGTGTCTCCTGTTTGCATTATCAGGGGTACTAGGCCGGAGGTGTAAGAGATCGCCTTCCTCTCCACGTCAGGCTCCATCTCCAGGTACGTGACAGTACCATAAGGCCATGTCGGAGCCTGAGAGAGGGGCATCTCCCCTGGATGAGATCTGCCAACACATTACAGCATTGTCACAAGCCATTAAGGACTTACAAGAGGGGTACACTCAACTGGAAAATCGCATCCAGACACTTCCTGCAGTGGCGACTTCAGCGACTGATGCGACTCCTGCTAATCCAGTTGCTTCTTCAGGAGCCATAGCTGCACCCACTGTCCTGATGCTGCCTCCAGAACCCAGAGTTCCTATGCCTGAGAGATTTTCTGGTGATCGTAGCAAATTCCGTGCATTTTGCAACGCATGTGAATTATATTTTGCTTTACAACCTCGCACCTTCTCCTTAGAGGCAACCAAGGTTGGGTTCGTCATATCATTACTTCAAGGCGAACCTCAAGCCTGGGCTCACCATCTGCTAGAGAAAGACGATGCCAAGCTGTCCACCCTGACTCTCTTTTTTGACGCTATGGCACAACTCTACGATGATCCTCAGCGATCCGCATCAGCAGAGGCGGCCCTCCACTCGCTTCAGCAAGGCCGCAGGGCAGTGGAAGATTATGTGACAGAGTTCAGGCGCTGGAGTGCTGACACCTGCTGGAATGACGCTGCCTTGCGTTACCAGTTCCGCTTGGGCCTAGCTGAACCCTTAAAGGATGAACTGGCTCGTGTAGGGGTACCCAGCTCACTGGAAGGACTTATTAATCTCTCTATCCAGATTGATCGCCGCCTCAGGGAACGAAGGTGGGAAAGGTCCTCCAGTCATGCGTTTCCCGTATGGAAAGCCCCGCCAAGAGCAAACATGGCTTCAGCCGCTCCTGCCTCACCCACAGCTAAGGAACCTGAGCCAATGCAATTGGGGCTGCTACGTACCTCTCTAACGCCTGAAGAACGTCAACGCCGCCGCCAGAACAACCTATGCCTCTACTGTGGGGAAGCGGGGCACTATGTGCAGAACTGTCCAGCAAAGGCACGTAAGTGTCTGACCATCTTACCTGTTAATCTGCCACCAGTGCTTTCTAGTTCCACTCATGTTGCTCTCCCTATCTCGTTCCAGCTTTCAGGAAGAACCGTTCCAGTCTCCGCTATAATTGACTCAGGAGCCTGCAGCTGCTTTGTTGATCTGGCTTTTGCCACTCAGCATCAGATACCTTTGCAGCCCAAAGCCCAGGGACTTTCTGT
This sequence comes from Pelophylax lessonae, assembly GCF_965119305.1. NCBI lineage: Eukaryota > Metazoa > Chordata > Amphibia > Anura > Ranidae > Pelophylax > Pelophylax lessonae. Next base: position 86,874,816 of record NC_138771.1, on the reverse strand, counting down.
ATATCTGGCCGATGGTTCCAGCATAAGATCTGGAACAGTCACTCAACAGACTATACCTTTGCCAGTCCTAACTTCACCATCTGGTCACAAGGAACTGTTATGTTTGGACGCTATTTCATCCCCGCTATTTCCAGTCATTTTGGGTATACCCTGGCTACAGGCACATAACCCCAGTATTGACTGGGTGACTGGCAAAGTGGACTTTCAATCTTCATATTGTCATGAACACTGCCTCCTAGGACCTTCAGGTCTACCATTGCCCTTACTATGCATGGACTCTGATGCTGAATTACACCAAGCCGTCCCAGCAGTTTACCATGACTTCTTGGACGTATTTAGCAAACGCGGAGCTGACACACTTCCGCCTCACAGATCCTACGACTGCCCGATTGAGTTGCTGCCTGGGGCTGAAATCCCATTTGGACGAATCTATCCTCTGTCTGTACGTGAACTAGAGACATTGAAAGAGTACATAGATGACAGCTTAAGTAAAGGCTTCATCCGTCCCTCCACTTCACCAGCAGGGGCAGGTATCTTTTTCGTGGAAAAGAAAGACCACTCTCTCCGGCCCTGTGTGGATTACCGCGAGTTGAATAAAATTACAGTCAAGAACCGGTATCCCCTTCCGTTAGTTCCAGAATTGTTCCAGAGACTTAGATCAGCAACAGTATTTACCAAGCTGGATTTACGGGGAGCTTATAATCTGGTACGCATTCGAGAAGGAGATGAGTGGAAGACGGCCTTTCGTACCAGATTTGGGCACTTTGAGTATTTAGTAATGCCGTTTGGGCTATGTAATTCACCGGCAACCTTCCAACACTTTGTTAATGATATCTTCAAGGATTTTCTGGACATTTTCGTTATTGTTTATCTTGATGACATTCTGATTTTTTCTGTTTCTCTGGAGCTTCACCGAGGTCATGTCAAGAAGGTCCTCGGTCGGCTCAGGGTACATGGACTTTACGCCAAAGCAGAAAAGTGCGAGTTTGAACAGCAAAGCATTCAGTTCTTGGGGTTGATCATCTCTACTGAAGGCATCAAAATGGACCCACAGAAAGTTTCTGCCATATTAGAGTGGCCTGCACCATCAGACAAGAAGGGAGTCCAGCGCTTTGTCGGATTCGGAAATTTCTATCGGAAATTTATTAAGGGGTTTTCTGCCATTATTGCCCCCATCACTCAATTGACCAAGCAGGGCATTCGGTTCTGTTGGTCACCTGAAGCACAAGCTGCTTTTGAGACTCTAAAGGGACTCTTTACATCAGCACCCATTCTTAGCCACCCAGATCCAGCGTTATCCTTTGTCTTGGAAGTAGATGCATCCGAAAACGCAGTAGGGGCAGTTCTGTCACAGCGCCAGGGCCCAAAGACTCTGTTACACCCAGTGGCGTTTTTTTCACGTAAAATGTCCTCTGCTGAGAGAAACTACGATGTGGGAGATCGTGAACTGCTTGCTATCAAATCAGCTCTGGAAGAATGGAGGTACCTCTTGGAGGGGGCAGCGCATCCAATTTTGATTTATACAGATCACAAGAATCTGGAGTACTTGAAGGCAGCCAAACGTTTGAAGCCACGTCAGGCCAGGTGGGCACTTTTTTTTTCAAGATTTTTGTTTCATATAACCTACAGGCCAGGATCAAAGAATGTCAAACCTGATGCTTTGTCCCGAATGTTTGATGACCCCAAAGACCCACCTACTTCAGATACTATATTATCTGCAGGAAACTTTTTGTTGCTGCAAACAGATATCTTGTCACAAATCAAGCAGGCCTCATTGGGGGCTCCCTCTCCACCTGGGACAACGCTTGCTGCTAGAGAAGGCTTACTGTGGTCTGGGGATAAGATATTTGTACCAGAGAATGTCCGAGTAGCAGTTCTGGAACTATGCCACGATCATCCCTTGGCAGGACATTTCGGAGTTCATAAGACCACAGATCTGGTACAGCGCCTGTTCTGGTGGCCTAATTTGGACAAGGATTGTAAGGAATATGTAAGTTCTTGCACCATTTGTATTCGTAACAAGAGTAGCAGAAATAAGACCTGGGGTTTACTTAGGCCCCTTCCAGTCCCCGATAGACCCTGGAGGATGATTTCGATGGACTTTGTGGTAGAACTACCAACATCTGAAGGGTGCTCAGCCATCTTTGTCGTGGTGGACCGGTTTTCCAAAATGGCTCACTTTGTGCCCTTGAAAGGGGTTCCCTCCGCAATAGAAACAGCCAGAGTCTTTATAAAGGAAATTGTGAGGCTCCATGGTGTTCCTGGAAACATTGTTTCTGATCGAGGAGTACAATTCACGTCAAAGTTTTGGAGGGCTCTCTGTGAAAAACTAAAGATAGAACTTTCATTTTCCTCTGCATACCACCCTCAGTCTAACGGTCAGACTGAAAGAACAAATCAGACTCTTGAACAATATATCCGTTGTTTTACTTCTTTTTCTCAGGATGACTGGGTTTCATTATTACCGCTGGCTGAATTTGCATACAATAATTCAAGACACTCTGCTACAAAACAATCTCCTTTCTTTGCTAACTATGGGTTTCACCCTTTATTTCTGTCCAATACTGTTCCTGACTCTTCAAATCCAGCTGTACAAGACACCCTTGAATTTCTCCAACATAACAACAGAATCTTGCGGGAAACAATCTCTAAGGCACAGGAGGACAACAAGAGATTCTTTGATAAGAAGAAAAGGGGAGATTTAATTTTGAAACCAGGTGAGCAAGTCTGGTTATCCACCACCAATCTCAAGTTGGCTTGTCCTATGAAAAAGCTTGGTCCCAAATTTGTGGGACCTTTTCCAGTAAAGAGGAAGATAAATGATGTTTCCTATGAACTTATATTGCCAGACTCACTGAAGATTCATCCTGTGTTTCACGTGTCTCTACTAAAACCCACAGTTTCTAATCCCTTTCCAGAACGGAACTCAGGTCCTCCTGAACCAGTGGTCATCAATGGCGAAGAGGAATATGAGGTAGAGGCCATTTTAGACTGTAGGAAAAGGAGGAATCAGCTTCAATATCTGATCAAGTGGAAGGGCTATGGCCCTGAGGAAAACTCGTGGGAACCAGAATCGAATGTTCAAGCCCAGGAACTAATTCAGGCCTTCCGCTGCAGGTACCCTGAGAAATTTACTCAGTTGGGCATCCGGAGGCTGCCCGTAAGGGGGGGGCAGTGTCAGGGAAGAAGAAGTAAGCCCAGGCACATAGTTATGTGCAGACGGAGAGTGTTTGTTAACCAACGGAGAAAGCCTATTTAGCCAAACCTATGGACTTTGGATTCCTGTTCACTTTCCACACCTGCCACTAAGTGGCGCCAAATGGCCTATATAAACACCTCTGCTGCACTAGGACCTTGCCTTATGGTCTACAGCTTCCTGCTTCCTGTTTCCTGGTGTTTACTCGGTTGCTGTCCTGATCCGTCTGACCACGATTGAACTCTGCCTGAACCGACCCTGGCTTGCTCTTCGACTACGTCTCCGCTTTATCCTGCTGTCTGCCTGTCTGCCGTTGCCAACTCCTGCCTGAACCTGACTACTCTGCTGCCTGTGATCTGCCAGCCTGCTAAGCATCTGCTGCCTGTGACCAGTCAGTCTGCCAAGTACCTGCTGTCTGCATCACGATCCAGTCTGCATCCAAGTACGCACGGACCTCATCTGCAGCCTTCACCATCTGAACTTCTAGGCACTTGTGCCACTCCAGGCTTCTGTGTCTCCTGTTTGCATTATCAGGGGTACTAGGCCGGAGGTGTAAGAGATCGCCTTCCTCTCCACGTCAGGCTCCATCTCCAGGTACGTGACACTGAGGCTCTCCTGAGGCGCCGTAGATTACGTTGGTATAGTGCGCAGGCGCACTAGAACCGGCATCCGGTGACCAGGCAACACAGGAAGTGAAGGAGAGCGGGGAAACAGCGGCGGCAGCCGCGAATGAGGAGACCGCAGAGTCACCATCTGGAGGGACGGGAGGAGCGAGTAGCTCCTGTTGGAATGCTGTAAAGCGATTGTCTTAAAGGAAAAGTGTGAGTGCAATTCCAATGTACTGTGTTGTTGTCCTTTATTAAAGCGTTATTGCCCGAGGTTGCGTGCGCTTTTCTTTACAGATTTGAATTGTTTTGATCCGCCCCCCCCCCCAGTGGAGTGAGAGAGGAGCAGCAGCAACCAGGACATTTCAGCTATAAAACATACAAACAAAGGAGGTGAATACATGGACAGCGCCATGGGCTGGTGAAGTACTCCTCTTTGTACTTGTTGTATATCAGCATGTGCAGGATCTGTCCTTCTTGATTGTCACAGATGGTACAGGCATGGCGCTGGTGGTGGAATAGGCATGGCACAGGCATGGCACAGGTGATGGAATAGGCATGGCACAGATGGTACAGGCATGGCGCAGGTGGTGGAATAGGCATGGCACAGGCATGGCGCAGGTGGTGGAATAGGCATGGCACAGGCATGGCACAGGTGATGGAATAGGCACTTACCTGGCGACGGCTCGGCTCCCGGCGGCGGCTTCTCCCCTCCTCGTGACTCCTCTTCTGCGGCGCGCTGCGGCGGGAAAGTGACCGGGCGGTGACGGTGAGTGACTGATGCATGCACCGGCACCGCCCCAGACGAGTTTTTTTTTTTAAATCTTTTTTTTTTCTTTTTATTTTTTGGGGGGGGGGGGGGGGTGGCGCCCCTGCGCCCCCTATGGGCCGGCCGCCACTGGATGTAACGGGGGGCTAAGCTGTGGATGGATTTGTAAGATATTGTTAGTATTTTGAATTTAATTCGCTGGGTGAGCAGAAGCCAGTGGAGAGCTTGACAGAGAGGAGTAGAGGACACTGAGCGATTGGTAAGGTGGATGAGTCTGGCAGCAGCGTTCATGATGGATTGAAGGGGGGATAGCCTGTGTAGAGGTAAGCCAAAGAAAAGGGAATTGCAGTAGTCGAGGTGCGAGATGATCAGGGAGTGAACTAGCAGCTTTGTGGTGTCATTGGTTAGAAAGGGATGTATTTTGGAGATGTTGCAGAGGTTAAGGCGGCAAGATTTGGACAGTGATTGGATGTGGGGCTCGAAGGAGAGTTCAGAGTCCAGGACAACACCTAGGAACTTGGCATGCCGGGATGGGCTCATAGCTGTGCCATCGATATTGACAGAGAGATTGGGGGAAGGGGCACCTGGTAAAGGAAAAATGATAAGTTTGGTTTTGTATACATTGAGTTTGAGTAAGTCGTATGATATCCAGACTGATGTATCTGATAGTAAATTAGTGATACGGGAGGAGACTGAGGGAGAGAGCTGAGGGGTGGATAAATAGATTTGGGTATCGTCAGCGTAGAGATGGTATTGGAAGCCATGGGAGGCTATCAGCTAACCCAGAGAGGAGGTGTAGATTGAAAATAGGAGGGGTCCAAGAACAGGGCCTTGGGGGACCCCAACAGAGAAAGGAAGAGGAGAGGAGGAAGTAGAATTGAAAGTAACGCTAAAGGTGCGGTTGGATAAGTAGGAAGAGAACCAGTGAAGAGTACAGCCACGGAGACCAAAGGCGTGGAATTTTTTGAGGAGGAGGGGGTGGTCAACCGTATCAAAGGCAGCAGAAAGGTCAAGGAGTGGGAGTACAGAATAGTGTCCATTGGTTTTGGCCATTAGTAGATAATTTGTCAGTTTTAGGAGAACAGTTTCAGTGGAGTGTTGAGGCCGCAATCCAGACTGAAGGGGATCAAGGAGGCTATTCTCGGCAAGGTGGTCACACAGTCAGTTGTAGACCAGACATTCAAGGAGTTTGGATAAAAAGGGGAGCAAGGAAATAGGGCATAGGTTGTTAAGATTGGTTGGGTCCAGTGAGGGCTTTTCAAGTATGGGGCTGACTAGTGCATATTTTAGAGAGTTGAGGAAGATGCCAGAAGAGAGGGAGAGATTGAAGATGTGGGTTAGAGAGTGCAGAATGGGGCCAGAGGGTGAACGTAGCATTTGCCAGGGAACAGAAGCCAGAGGGCAGGTGGTTAAGCGGATGTTAGGAAGTAGTTTAACAACCTCGTCTATTGTGGTGGGGTTGAATGAGGGAAGTAGTGATTGCACCTGTGGGCATGAAGTGTAAAGCATGGAAGGTATCTGAACAGCAGTGATCTCCTCACGAATTGTATTAATCTTCCGTTTGAAGTGGTTGGCAATCTCCTGGGCATTGAGTGAGTCAGTGGGTTGAGGCAGTGGAGGACGTTGTAGAGAATTAAAGGTAGCGAAGAGTTTCTGGGGGCGGGATGACAAGTTGTTAATGAGAGTGATAAAATAGGTCTGCTTGGCAGTGTGGAGACTGGAATTTAATTTTTGGAGGGTATATTTATATTGGTTGAAAACTTTCTGAGACCTAGTCTTATGGCATAGGCGCTCAAGAGCACGGCTATGCTTTTCCAGAATTCTAGTGTTATCTGTTTGCCAAGGTTAAAGGGGTCGGGGCCTGATTCAATGTGTAGTGAGGGGGGCCAGTGTGTCCAGGGATGCTAAAAGTGAAGCACTGTATACAGAAGTGGCTAGGTTTGTGCAGGACAGGGGTGCAAGTTTGTCATAAAGGTGGGCGAAAACAAGGTCAAGAATATTGCCTTCAGAGTGAGTAGAGGCATGTATCCATTGCTTCAGGTCAAAGGAGGAGGTTAGACTGAGAAGTTTGGAAGTGGCATTAGTGTTAGTATTATGGGGATGTTGAAGTCACCGAGAATGATTGTGGGGATTTCAGAAGAGAGAAAGTAGGGTAGCCAGGCAGAGACGTTTTCAAGAATGGTCAATACTAGTCTAGGAGGGTGGTAGATCACAGCTATCCTTAGAGAAACAGGGGATAAAAGACAAATGCAGTGTGCCTCAAATGAGGAGAGTGACAGAGAGGGAGGTGGGTGAAGTACCTGAAAGGTGCTATGTGGGGCTAGAAGGATCCCAACACCCCCTCCCTTGAGTCCACTGGGTCTGGGGGAGTGAGTCCAGAGAAGACCACCTTGGGATAAAGCAGCAGGAGACCCAGTGTCAGATTCATGAAGCCAGATTTCGGTAATGGCGAGTAGATTAAATGAGTTAGCAATAAAAAGGTCATGGAGAGAGGTGAGTTTATTACAGAAAGAGGGGGAATTCCAAAGGGCGCAAGAGAAAGGGAGTCTGGTCTTGGGAAGAAGAGAAATGGGAACTAAATTGTGCTGTTTGCGGCTGCAGCCAGAGGGTGCAGGGTAACGGGTGTGTTGAGCACAGGTAAATGATGGAGGCCCAGGGTTTGGGGATATGTCTCCAGAGGTTAGGAGAAGCAGAAAGGTGAGGGTGGTAATATGAGAGTGTGATTTATATAAAGGGACATGCCCCAGTGTCCTTGAGGTTTTGTGTGAGTGTGGATTTAGATATAGCAGGAGATGGTGAGTGCAGTAATAAGGAGAGGACAGAAGTGAGGGTGATATATATAAGCTGTGGGGTGGAGAAGAGGGGTGAAGGAGAGAGAGTTTAAGGATAGAGGACATGGCTGTAAGAAGAAGTGGTAGAGAGTGCATGTTACAAGGAGAAAAAGCTGAAAGGGTAAATAAGGTCACCTGTAGTCTGTGTGGTGTTTATCTCAGCCTTTCCTGTGTTCTTCGCTGAAGTGCAGAGTCAGAAGTGCTTCTACTTATAGAAATAGCCCCTTTGCAAACGTGCCCCCCTTTGCAAACGTGCCTTCCTCAAGTGATGCCTAATTATATACTGTTGGAGGTGGGGGTGGGTGCTTTCCAATCAAACTAATCAGGAGTTAATAAAGTAATGCTGGATAAACAGAGCAAGATTTTCACTTCAGAAACAGATTTATAAGAGGAAAGCTAAAAGAGATAACTCTAAAGGCTAAAGGTTATAAAAAGGCTATAAATTAAGGTAAGAGATAAAGCATTGCAAAGAGAACAGTCTACAGATGGTTACGCAAAACAAACATACCACATTTAAAGACAGAACATAAGAAAAGCAGGTTTCAGAATTTCAGCTTTGGGTGAAGTAGGCAGCAATATGAACATACCACATTTAAAGCGGAGTTCCGGGCACAAAAACAATTTTTTTTTGTGCCCCTCCGCTAGGTAGAGCTCACCTGAAAAGGAATTGGATAGTTATTTTTATTTTTTTTGTTTACTCACCTTTTTATTGAAGATCGTAAATACTCACCTCTGACTGCTTCCTCCCTCGGAGCCGCGGCTCACCCCGTCACTTCCTGCCTCGCGATGATTCCTGGGAGCTAAACGTCATAGCTCCCAGGAATCAATGCGACGGCACCGGCCCCGCTCGTCATGCCCAGAAGCTGTTTAGGAATGCGGCGCCGCACCGGAAGTGACGAGAGGGGCCGGTGCAGTGCATTCTGGGACACGAAGACGCGGAAGGAGACAGAGAAGAGGACCGCGCCGGCTTCAGCTGCCCACAACAGAGATGGAAACGCTGTGGAAGAAATTTTCTAAGTAAGTATTTCTTCTAAAAGGTAAGTGCGAACCGGGACAGATCAGAGGCTAGCCATTGTGGAATGTGCTAGCCCTGACTGTCCCGGGGGTATGTTCAGCAAAAAATCATTTCTGTGCCCGGAACTCCGCTTTAAAGACAGAACATAAGAAAATGTTAATTTTTTAAGTAGATTACGCCTTGGGTTGGTTTTTCATATTATCCTTTTTTTTAGAAGACGCTGGACATTCTGGTTCCTATGGGCTTTAGCTCAGACTCCAAATACCTAATTTTTTGGACAGATAGATGTATTTTGTTCTTTATTCAATTAATATGTATATGAGATACATTGGATTTAGGAATAAGACAGAAATTTTAGCACAAGCTTTTAATAGGCATAAAGTTGGTTATATTTCATTCATTCTAGCGCTGGGCATTAATACTATTCACTATTTACATACAGGAATGTAAATAGTTTAGGTTGCATAGAACAATTAAATCCTTTTAATAGTTTATTTCTCCTAGCATAGGGCACTGGATATTGCTGTAGGGCTTTGTATAGCATTTACAATACTTGTAAATCTTAAAACAATGAATTTGTTGGTGATGCATTTGTAGCTAGAGAGCTATTTGTGAGATACATGGTGACAGAAAACAAAATCTTTTTTTTTTATAAGGTTATGATATTTTTATAGTACGTTTTTCAAAAGTAATAAAAGAAAGCACTTGATGTCGGAGACTGGTGCTATGGTAACCCACAGGTGGATGGATACAAATGTTTTGATTATTAGCATATGAGATATATTTGTTTGTAGGTTTCTGTATTCTTTGAAAAAGTGCTTTTTGTGTAACATGTCAGAGGTGATCCTAGATACTGTTAACAAATATGGCCCAGAGTTCGGTGATTTGTTGTAATTTATTTTTTGGATTGATTTGCTGTAAGGCGAAGAGCCAGACCAGCACCAGGGCATTTTTGCAGTGGAGCCTTTGCTGAACCTTGGACATTAGGCATCTGACTTACCCATAGATTTAAGTTTGTTGATTAATCCATTCATCAGGAAACAGCTGGACCAGCCACTGGACAACAGTTATTTCCCTTCTGTAGGTAACTTAAAGATTAACTCCACTTTTGTAGGAAATAAAAATAGCAAATAAAAAGAAAATAATATTATATATTTAATATATATAATATTGTATTTGAATATTATTATTAATATTAAACATAATAAAACATTTCTTAGATAATAGGGGCCTGCAGCATAACCCTCAGGTAATCCTACTGCCCACATCCATAAATCATACATAAAAGAAAAATAGAAAAGGCCCCACTTCATGTGTAAAGAAGGGGACCAAATATTGCAGTGGGCCTATTACTGTGGGACCTTAAAGGGCATAGGGTACCTATAGTGAGTACACATAGGGGAAAATTTCAAAACATTATTGATATATCAAAAATCATTAAAACGACAACAAATCAACTGTCAAATTGTATTACAAACTGTAAACATCATGCGTAAGGACATCCTATACATGGTTCAACGCGTTTCGCAATTTAATACATGGTAGCTTCTTCAGGAACCATCATAGTGAATATAACATCCTTACAACTTGAAAGAAAATGACAAGAAGAGAAAAAAGAGACAACATAATATGTGTATCTGTCAATTCTCTACAAATTTCCATATAGTTTAATAATCATACATTAACCCTTTTTGAATAATATAAGTGCTCACCATAATAGCAAAGATCATCTTGGCATGCGTCTACTTGACCGGTCCACTCAGCCCATCAGGCAGATACAAAAGTAAAACATTTCCTTTTCAATCTGCAGCTCTGTAATTTTCTGTAAATTACAATGCAATATGGCTACCTGGAGGTGTTCAGTACACAGTATGTGTAAAGAACGCCCCCTAGAAACATAATTTTCTGCTTGTGTGATTGGCTCACTGATTAGCCCAGAAGTCTGCAATAAAATACAAGTCAGATTTAACCTCCCTGGCGGTATGATTATGTCAGGAATTACATACCAAAAGCGGTACAATTCTTTTCATGGAAATTTGGCGTTATGTATTATAGGCCTACAATTCTTAGTAATTACTGACTTAAACCTGACCAAAACAAGAGTCTAGTAGACATCCCAGATGTGATAAATTTGAAACACAAACACGTGAATTATAATCAAATCAATAATATTATTTTATTATTTAATATATAATATATATAATAAAATTATATTATTGATTAGATTATAATTCATGCATTATATATTATATATAGATATATGAGTGTGTGCATATATATATATATATATATATGCACACATATATATATATATATATATATATATATATATATATATATATATATGCATATATATATATATATATATATATATATGCATATATATATATACCGGTGTGTATATATATATATATATATATATATATATATATATATATATGCATATATATGCATATATATATATATATAATATAAAATGTGTTTTGTGTTTTGTGCAACGTTTTTTTTTTTTTTTTTTTAATTTTTTTTTTTTTAATTTCCCTCCCTAGTTCCGCTCCCATGCAGCATTGCTGCTGCAGGGAACGGAACTAGGAAGTGATCAGAGCGATGGAGACCGACGGAGGAGCGGCGGGACTCTCGGCTGGCGGTCACAGCAATGAGAGATCATCGCTGGATCGCCAGGATAAGGTAAGAGAACACCGCTGCGCTCTCTGCAATCCACCCCGAGCGTGACTCGGGGTTACCGCTCCTGATATGAAAAACCAACCCCGAGTCACGCTCGGGATTACCGCTAAGGAGGTTAAGGCATCCCCTACAGTAAAAATGTAATTTTTGTTGAGATACTTCCAATAGAAAATCATAGCTAAAGGGATGCAGACCCTGCAGTTTTCCTCATGAGAGCCCCGCAGGTTCAGCAGCTTGTTGATAATTATGAAACCACTGCCATTCAATTCACTTTGCATATGGGCACTAGGGATGATCGAACTTTTGAAAATTTTGGTTCGACCAGAACACCTGAATTTCCCAAAAGTTCAGTTCAGATTCCAGAACCCCATTGAGATCAATGGGACCCGAACTTCTGGAATCAAAAAACACCATTTTGAAGCCCTAAAACCCAATAAATTCCGAACTTTTACCACAAAAAGTTTGGAATTCGGCCGAATTTCGAACACCCAATGTTCGGGTCGAACCGATGGTTGACCCGAACCGTTCGATCATCCCTAATGGGCACATGCACACAGGGATTTCTTCAGAATAACAAAAGGTAGGAATTTGCATCAAAGTTTGTTAAAATCCTTGTAATGTACATAGATCACCCAGAGGAGAATATTTTTTTCTCAACAAAAGTGGAGTTACTCTTTAACCACTTAAGCCCCGGAAGATTTTACCCCCTTCCTGACCAGGGGGTTTTTTGTGATTTTTTACTGTGTGATATTGACGGACAATTGCGCGGTCGTGCGACGCTGTACCTAAACAAATTTCACGTCCTTTTTTTCCCACAAACAGAGCTTTCTTTTGGTGGTATTTGATCACCTGTGCGATTTTTTGATCATGCGCTATAAACAAAAAAAGTGCGTAATTTTTGCAAAAATAACAATATTTTTCACTATTTTTTATATGAAATTCCCCCCCAAAAGAAATGTAAAAATCAAAATTTTTTAACATTTTTGGCCAAATTGTTTTACGCTACATATGTTTGGTAAAAAAAATTGCAAAAAGCGTATTTTGATTGGTTTGCGCAAAAGTTATCGCGTTTACTAACAAAGGGAAAGATTTTTGTCATTTTTGGTGTTTTTTTTTTTAACGAGTAATGGCGGCGATCTGCGATTTTGTTTGCGGTACTGCGACATTGCGGCGGACAGATCGGACCCTTGACTGTCATTTTTGACACTTTTGGGGGTACCAGTGACATTACTGCAGTAATCAGTGCTATATATATGCACTGTTACTGCAAAAATGACACTGGCAGGGAAGGGGTTAACTGTATTGGACAGGGAGGGGTTAAGTGTGTCCTAGGGGCGTGATTCTAACTGTAGGGGGACAGGTCTCCTAGTGTAAAAACAAAGATCAACGGTTCTACATAGTAGAACCGTCTGATCTTCATTTTTACACAGGGGAGAATGACAGGTGGCTTGTTTACATAAGCCGCTCTGTCTTTCTCCAGCTGTACCGGCGATCGTAGTGTGACCAGCGGACATCGGGTCCGCCGATCACACGCCCCCACTCCTCTGTGAACGAGCCTCGGCGGGCGCGCGCTCACCCGCTATTGGCTCTAGAAGGAGTGACAGGCGAGCGACGTAGACCTACGTCACTCTGCCTGGCCGGGGCTGACTGCCGCAGTAAATATACTGTGAGCAGTCGGCAACCGGTTAAAGTGTTACTAAACCCACAACAGTAAAATCTGTCTATAAATGCAAAATGGTATGCTTGTTATACTCACTGTGTAACTTAAGTAAATAATCCTGTGCATTGTGTAAAAAGCCTGTGTGATCCTGTATGCACAGATCCTCCCCCTCCTGCACGTTCACTCTGGACAAGTCCAGATAACTACAGTAAGTGTAATTCAGCTGCACATGCTCAGTTTGGTCTCTATTGCTGGAGAGAACACTTCCTGGTTTTAGCTGAGCTTTTCATGTCACATGATATTGATATCACACATTTGAGCATGTATACACCTCCTAAATGACATCCCAGTCCCACCCTCCTCCTTCATGCCCAGTAATTAAAAAAGAACACAGTGGGTGGGATGTCACATCTTGATTGATGGATGATTTTTTTTTTTCTTGGGAGGGTACATGTGATCAGCACAGGGCCAATCAGCACTGTCCAGACATGTTCAGACAGATAATTAAGGCTCTTGAAGCCTGATAGGACAATTGTGGGAGAAATTAAAATTTCTCCTACAAACTATCAGCATTCACTGATACAAGTCACAAGATTGCTCTAATTGCTATATACAGCTGAAGAAAAACAGTATTGATCAGTTTATATTTACTAAAATAATTGCATTTCCCTGTTCTGTGTACTTTAGAACACCAGATATAGTGAATGCAGGATCTGGGTTTAGTAACACTTTGAGTAAAGTCAAGTAGAAATAGACACTAGAGGTAGAGCCTAAAACATATTATAAAATATTTGAAAAAGGATAGAGAAAAGATTGGCAAGTCACAGAAAACTGAACGTCAGTACAGACATTGCAATAATAAAAGCAAAGTATGTTTTTATTTAACTTTCAAACCTTCAAATTTTTGCTCTGCTATATTTTTGTTATATAATTAAATGCAGAGATGTGCAGATCAGCCTCTAAAGGCAGGGTAGATGAGCTTCTTCAAGGACTCATTCCAACCGCATAACAACTGTTGAGATATGAAATTAAAATTATTGTAATGTCTATTTTTTTAATAAAATAATAAACAGGTTTATGCGTAACTGCTCTGTGCAATGGTATTGCACAGAGACACCAAAACCTCCTCATCTGGGGTCCCCCACTGGTGATATTTGCTCCTCCTCTTCTGTGTCTGCTCCCATAGCAAGGTGCTTACTATCGAGGAAGATGTGCAGGTTTGCTCCCAAGCCAGGCTGTGTGGCTCAGACTTGCCTCTGCTCTCCACTCACTGGATTTTATTGACAGCAGCAGGAGCCACTGGCTCCCACTATTCTCAGCAAAACCTGTAAGACCAATAAGAGAGGGAGAGAAGACCTGTAGCCGGGCACATTGTTAGATCAAGACAGGAGTCAGGTAAGTGTTGGGGGGGAGACACACAGTGGACTTTTTTTTACTTTAATACAGAGGCATCAAGGTAAAAAATAAACCTAGACTTTAGAACCACCTTACCCATGCAGGGAGTCAGTTGACCCAAAGGGGTTATTTTATTAAAGCCAAATAGGCTGTTCACTTTAAAAGGAAATTTTGACTTTGCAAGGTACGTTGCATTTTTTCCTTTTTTTTAGCGTAATAAATGTGAAATTTTACTTAACCTTCCTGGCGGTATGATTATGTCAGGAATTATGTACCATTTTTTGCATGGAAATTTGGCGTTATGTATTGTAGGCCTACAATTCTTAGTAAATACTTACTTAAACCTGACCAAAACAAGACTCTAGTAGACATCCCAGATGTGATAAATTTGAAACACAAACACATGAATTACAATCTAATCAATAATATAATTGTATTCAATAATGCAATGAAAAAGAAGAAATTCAAAACACATCCGGAGTGTGAAACAGTTTGAAGCATGGAACTAGACAAAGTCCGACGTTGCAATCAGGAAAATAGTACCTTGATTCTTTTCGGACTTTTTTTCCATTGCCATCCTTCTTGGAACAGCAAACGACGCACATCCTGGTAGGCGCTAACTTTCTTGCGGTTGGCGGTACGAAGTCTACAAAATGACAGCCTGTCAGGCGTTCTGGATTGCCAATGTCAACAGCGCGTCGTCCGGGTCTGTTTGCAGATACTGATGGCGTTGGGTGGTTGACAAAAATCTGCTCAGCCACCTTCCAGATAAAGTCAGAATGAACAAGAGGTATGTTAGTGTTTGCTTTATAAAGGATATGCACACACACACATATATATATATATATATATACCTATATACACACACGTATTATATATTATATATATATATATATATATAATATATAACGCATGAATTATAATCGAATCAATAATATAATTTTATATATATATATATATATATATATATATATATATATATATATATATATATATATATATATATATATATATATATATATATATATACGTGTGTATATAGGTATATATATATATGTGTGTGTGTGTGCATATATATATATATATATATATATATATATATATATATATATATATATATATACACATATATATACATATATATACATATATATATATATATATATATATATATATATATATATATATATATATATATATATATATATATAATATAAAATGTGTTATGTATATATATAAAATGTCCTATGTGTTTGTGTTTGTGTTTTGTGCAACGTTTTGAATTTTGTGCAACGTTTTGAATTTTTGAATTTGTTTTTCAAATTTATCACATCTGGGATGTGTACTAGACTCTTGTTTTGGTCAGGTTTAACCACTTAACGACCAGCCACGTAGACCTACGTCGGCTGACTTTAAGGGGTTATACCGGGATGATGCCTCTAGCTAGAGGCATCATCCCGGTACCGTTGTTTAGAGCCGACGGTTGGCTTTCCGTCGGTAACGACCGATGCGGCTCGGGAGCCGCTCGATTGTTACCCGGGGGCGGGAGGGGACGTCCCCCCCCTCCCGCCGCCTTCCGTGGCTTTGCTCGGAGCCCCGAGCACCCAGCCGGCATGTCCGCCGGCTGGATGGAGTCCCGATGAATGCCGGAAATGGCATCGATCGGGTCTCCGATGACGTAAGCCGGAGGCGGCGTCCATGACGTCACTTCCGGGTTACTGTGCTGCAAAAGGTGGCAGATTTGAAAAACGGCTGTATGCAAAAATGCAGTTTTTGGCGTTTTGCATACAGGGAAGTGTAGTGGAGGGGTCTAGGGTCTTTTAAACCCTCGATCCCTCCATAAAGTGTACCTATCACTACATATTGGTGTCACAAGGGATGTTTACATTGCTTGTGACAGCAATAAAAGTGATCAGATTTTTTTTTTTTTTAAAAACCTGTAATAAAGTTAAAAAAAAAGAAAAAATAAATAGGAAAAAAAATAAATAAATTTAGCCGCCCCCGTCACCGTTAGCTCGCGCACAAAAAAAAAATGTATACGCAAGTCGAGCCGCGAATGAAATCGCTGTTCAAACCACACATGTGAGGTATCGCCGCGATCGCCAGAGCGTGGGAAATAATTTAAAAAAGAGCTACACTCTAACTCTAAACTGGTAACCGTTAAATAAATTTAAAGCGTCGCAGATTGAGATCTCTATTGACCGTAGATTGTCGCCATCCCACGGGGGGACGCAATTTTAAACCGTAACATGTTGGGTATCTATTTACTCGGCGTGACATCATCTTTCACAATATACAAAAAAATGGGCTAACTTTACTGTTTAGTATTTTTTAAATGCAGTGAAATGTGATTTTTCACATTTTTTCCAAAAAAATTGCGTTTTAAAGACCGCTGCGCAAATACCGCGTGACAAAAAATTTTGCAATGACCGACATTTTATTCTCCAGAGTCTTTGCTAAAAAAATATATAATGTTTGGGGGTTCTAAGTAGTTTTCTAGGAAGAAATACTGGTTTTAACTTGTGAACAAAAAGTGTCCGAAATAGGGCTGAGGGTAAAGTGGTTAAGTCAGTAATTACTAAGAATTGTAGGCCTATAATACATAACGCCAAATTTCCATGAAAAAAATTGTACCGCTTTTGGTATATAATTCCTGACATAATCATACCGCCAGGGAGGTTAAACTCTTCGTTGTTGGCGAAGTGTAAATTCTTCATGATCAGTGAAAATCGATATTCGGACATCACTGTGCCAAAAAATGGAGTGGCCAGCATCTTATTGGTGGTCCAATACCATTTCTAGAGCGGTTTCCCCCCCACCCCCTGAAGGATGATGAGTCCCAGAAACTGCCAGATGTCCTCTTTACTGACCGGTTCCCATTTTCTGGATCTGGAAAATCTGGCACGCAGCGTAGCGGATTGCTGCTCATGGTAGCGGTTGCTTTCTGTGACGATTTTTAGAATTACCTCCTCAGTAAGAAATAATTTCAGGTACGCCAGAGGGTTGTCACTCTCCACATCAACCTTCATCCCAGGAGATCCAGTGAATCGAAATCTCGGGGGCGCTGCCTGGTCCGCATCGCTGTTTAGAGGGCACGAAGTGCGCACATCGCTTAGGTCAGGTGCGGGATCATCGGCGTTGTCACTTTCTGGATCAGTGTCGGTTTCAGAGTCAGATGACAAATCTCCCCACGATTCACTGTCGCTCTGTTCTGCGAGCAGCTCTGTGTCGCTGTCGCAGTCGCTCAGCTGATCCAAAAGCGCATATGTAGGACAGCACTTTTTTGATGCCATTTTCAAATGGTTTTATTTCTCACAAATGACAATGGCAAGGGGCACTGAAAGGGCACTGCGTCTGATATTAAGGTGATACAGTGTAATCCTCTCAGATTACACTGTATCACCTCCTTTTTTTGTGTTTGTGTTGGTGCAACTTTTGAATTTCCCTCCCATTTCTGCTCCCATGCAGCATTGCTGCTGCAGGGAACGGAACCAGGAAGTCATCAGACCGACGGACGAGCGGCGGGGATCTCGGCGGCGATCACAGCAATGAGAGATCATCGCTGGATCGCCAGGAGAAGGTAAGGAACCCCGCTGCAGGCTCTGCACATCTACCCTGAGCGTGACTCGGGGATACCGATCCTAGCATGAAAAAAACACCCCGAGTCACGCTCGGGGATACCGCTAAGGGAGTTAATAAATATTATTTAATCATGTGCATGAAAATAAAAAAAACCTGTAATTTTGTTTGCACATAATTGAATGGTGGAAGTCAGCAGATCTTCTCCCTATTCACCAAACTAACAGAAAATTGCAAAGAACAAATTCCATGACATATTGAACAACCTATTTGTCTTTAGTAAATCAATCCAATTGACTAATAGGAGCAATGACTCAGAACAATCACAAGCCTGCATGCTAATATGTAAATATAGCCACCCTTAAGTATATACTGCAATGTATATCATTAACCACTTCCATACAGAGCAGTTTGACACCCTTCCTGCCCAGACCAATTTTCAGCTTTCAGCACTCTCACACTTTGAATGACAATTGCTCAGTCATGCTACACTCTAACCAAACAAATTTTTTATCATTTTTTTCACACAAATAGAGCTTTCTTTTGGTGGTATTTGATCACAACTGGGGTTTTTTTTTTTTCGTGATATATGCAAAAAAAGAGCAAAAATTTTGAAAAAAAACCACTTTTTTTTAGTTTCAATTATAAAATTTTGCAAAAAATTAATTTTTCTTCATACATTTGGGCCAAAATGTATACTGCTACATGTCTCTGGTAAAATTAACCCAAATTAGTGTATATTATTTAGTCTGTGTGAAAGTTATTGAGTCTAGAAGCTATGGTACCAATTACTGAAAATTGATCACACCAGAAGTACTGACTGCCTATCTCCTTTCTTGAGGCCCTGAAATGTCAGGACAGTACAAATACCGCCCAAATGACCCCTTTTTGTAAAGTAGACAGTCCAAGGTATTTAGTAAGAGGCATGGTGGGTTTTTTGAAGTTGTAATTTTTTCCCACAATTCTTGGGAAAATGAAGAAATAAAATTTTTCTTCTTTTTTTTCCCACAAAGTTGTCAATTTATAAGCTATTTCTAACACATAGCATGTACACAGCAAAAATTACACCCAAAAATACATTCTGCTACTCCTTCTGAGTATGGCGATACCACATGTGTGAGACTTTTACACAGCCTGGCCACAAAAAGATACTCCACGTCCAAGAAGCACCTTCAGGCGTTCTAGGAGCATAAATACACATAAAACTTTCTTACTACCTATCACACTTTTCAAGGCCCTAGAGCACCAATACAATGGAAAAGTCCACAAAATGACCCCATTTTGGAAAGAAAACACTCCAACCTATATTCTATGAGGCATTATGGGTCCTTTGAACATGTCATTTTTTTCCACAGGTTTTTGGAAAATGTGGGAAAAAAATGAAAACTTTTTTTTTTTACACAAAGTTGTCAATTTATAGGATATTCCTAACACATAGCATGTACACAGCAAAAATGACACCCCAAAATTCATTCTGCCACTCCTCCTGAGTATGGCAATACCACATGTGTGAGACTTTTTCACAGCCTAGCCATATAGAGGGGCCTAACATCCAAGGAGCATCATCATGCATCCTAGCCACTTGCCTAGGCCTATTTTTGACATTTGGTGTTTACAAGCTAAAATCAGTTGTTTTGCTAGAAAACTGCTTAGAACCCCCAAACATTATATATTTTTTTTAGCAGTGACCCTAGAGATTAAAATGGAGATTATTGCAATATTTTTTATCACACCGTATTTGCGCAGCGGTCTTCCAAACGCAATTTTTTTTGGAAAAAATTCACTTTTTTTAATTAAAAAATAAGAAACCAGTAAAGTTAGCCCAATTTTTTTCCATAATGTGAAAGATAATGTTACGCCGAGTAAATAGATACCCAACATGTCATGTTTCAAAATTGCGCACGCTCACGGAATGGCGACAAACTTTGGTACTTAAAAATCCCCATAGGCGACAATTTAAAAATTTCTACAGGTTGCCATCCTTGAGTTACAGAGGAGGTCTAGGGCTCAAATTATTCCCCTTGCTCTAACGATCGCGGCGATACCTCACATGTGTGGTTTGAACACCGTTTACATATGTGGGCGGGGTTTCCGTATGCGTCGCTTCTGTGCGCGAGCTAACGGGGACAGGGTGCTTTAATTTTTTTTTTTTTTTACTATTTATTTTATTTATTATTTTTTATTTTTACACCGTTTAACAAAAAAAAAAAAAAAGGATCATTTTTATTTCTATTACAAGAAATGTAAACATTACTTGTAATAGAAAAAGGCACGACAGGACCTCTTTTTTGTGAGATCTGGGGTCAAAAAGTCCTCAGATCTCACAAGTACACTAAAAGATAGAAAGAAAAAAAAAAAAAATTATTATATAAAATGAAAAAAAAAAAAAAAAGGACCTTTAAACCGGTTGCTAGGCAACAACATTTTCCGTAGCTCCGGTCCTCCAAGACCATAGAGTCAAGTGAGGGCAAGCTTGCCCTCACTCGACATACTGTCTGTGAGGATCCGGGACCGGATTGTTTTCCCCGCTGCCGGCGGGTCCGGTAAGCGAGGAAAAGGACCGGACGCGGCGGGAGGGGGGGGGGGGGCACCTCTTCCGCCATCCCAGAAGGGTGATCCCACGGCGAATCCGCCGCTGGGACCACCCTTATCGGAAAGCCAACCGTCCACCGTTTAAAAAAATACCAGGGTTATGGCAGCTATCACCGGTATTTAGGTTTAAACGGAGGACGTATATAAACCTTTTTGGACTTAGACATGGTGGCTGTATGAAGGGCGACAGGTACTCGGGTACTTTGTTGGGCAGGTGACAGGTACTCTGGTACTGATGAGCAGGTGGCAGGTACTCGGGTACTCCGATAGGCAGGTGACAGGTACTCGGGTACTCTGATGGGCAGGTCACAGGCAGGTGATAGGTACTGATGAGTAGTACTGATACTGATAGGTGATACTGATACGTGATAGGTACTGATGAGTACTGATGAGTAGTGATGGGTACTGATGAGCAGGCGGCAAGTACTCGGGTACTTCAGGCGTCAGGTACTCTGATGAGCAGGTGGAAGGTACTCGGGTACTCTGATGGGTAGGTGACAGGTACTCAGGTACTCTGATGACGGGTACTCCGTTGACAGGTACTCAAAGTACCCGAGTATCCGTCATCAGAGTACCCGAGTATCCGTCATCAGAGTACCCGAGTACCTGTCATCAGAGTACCCGAGTACCTGTCATCAGAGTACCCGAGTACCTGTCATCAGAGTACCCGAGTACCCGTCATCAGAGTACCCGAGTACCTGTCATCAGAGTACCCGAGTACCTGTCATCAGAGTACCCGAGTACCCGTCATCAGAGTACCCGAGTACCCGTCATCAGAGTACCCGAGTACCCGTCATCAGAGTACCCGAGTACCCGTCATCAGAGTACCCGAGTACCCGTCATCAGAGTACCCGAGTACCTGTCATCAGAGTACCTGATGGGCTGGTGACAGGTACTCGGGTACTTTGATGGGCTAGTGACAGGTGCTCTTTATTGGGGGGGGGCAATCAGTGTGTTTGGGGTGCACTATGATTGGTAACTAGCTGTTACCACACTCTCTTCCTCACACAGGATCAGTGTGTGAGGAGGAGAACACGGTGACAGCTAGTTACCGTGTTCTCTGTTGACATTTGTGACCGGCTGTGATTGGACACAGTCGGTCACGTGGTAAAGAGCCAATTTCATTGGCTCTTTACCTAGATCGGGGATCGACTCTGTCCGAGGGACGAGCCTCGTCCCCAATCGCTGCTCTGCACGCCCCCGGGGGCGCGCATTGCAGAGAGAACGAGCGGCTCGTGCTGGAGCCGCTCATGTGATCGGCTGTGATTGACACAGCCGATCACGTGGTAAACAGCCAATTTCTATTGGCTGTTTACCTTGATCAGGGATGGGCTATGTCCGAGGGACGAGCCTCACCCCCGATCGCCGTGCTGCGCGCCCCCGGGGGCGCGCAGTAGCAGCTAGAGCGGGCGGACGTCATATGACGCCCGCCCGGATCCGTACAACCACCATGCCGACGTCATATTACTATGACTCGGTATGGAAGTGGTTAAAAAGGTTTACAAGGTTTTTAAAGCACACATTGATAAGATTATTAATATCAACCTGATCTTTTTTTTTTTTTAAAGCATTATTTTTATTGGTTTTCAAAATTAAGCAGGAAAAAATATGCTTACATAGTAGCAATAAGAGTACATAGAGAAAGGAACCAAAAGGAAAGATAATTTACATAAAAAATATCAAAACTGTAAAGCTGATTGTCATGAAAATAACAAAGAATTTACCATTAAGTTTGGAAGGTGCAAGCAAAGCAAACACATCACCACAGAGCAAATATAACAGAAGAAAAATTACCAAAGTAAGCAGTACTAAAACCAACATGTCAGATTCACTGAGACTGAAGAAAGGCAGAAAGATCCAAGGACCCCTTGTTTTAAGGAATTGGTGAGAACTACACAACTTAAGTACCAGACACCATTCAAAGTGAATTGTAAGATGGAATTGTAGCTTCACATTAGTGATGAGCAGAACACACCCTGGTTCAGTTTGCACAAGAACACTGCGAACAGAGGAAAAGTTTGTTCGAACAAACAAACCCAATTGAAGTCTATGGGACTTAAATGCAAGTTATTGCCCCAAAAAAGTGTATGGGGGTCCGGGTCCTGACCTGGGGAACATGTAGCAATGCAAAAAAAGTTTTTAAAAGCGATCGTTTTTAAAGGAGCAGTGATTTACTGATTTTAACGTTGCTTAAAGTGAAACAATAAAAATGAAAAATGTCTTTAAATATCGTGCCTGTGGGGTCCCCTGAATGTGCTTGTAAAGTCGTGCATCTCTACGATGCATGTAGCCTGCTGCAGCAATACTGACATTTCTAAAGGAAAAAATGTCATATACAAATATAAATACAAATTTCAAATGGCACGCACTTGTCATACAGGTGCAGAAAAATTGGGCCTTGGTTGTTGGTGGTGCCTAAACACAGTAACCCCTCGTAGTTACTCTTGCTGGGCACAGGAACGGGCCCTGCTGCTCAAAAATTCCATACCAATTTGAAATTGACAAAGATCAAGTGTTGTATATGTACTTATCAGTGATCTAGTGTGGGCGCTGTGCTGTCATCTGACCTGGCCAAGGTTTTATGGCGGTTCTGCAAATGGGCTGAAGTGATGGGAACCTGGAAGGTTAGTATCGTCAGGAACTAAAACTGAAATTGGGCCTTTGTTGTTGGTGGTGCCTGAACACCGTAACCAACCCCTCACAGTTACTCTTGCTGGGCGCAGGAACAGGACATGCTGGACAGAATTCCATACAAATTTGAAATCGCATGTACTTGTCATACAGGTGCCAAAATTGGGCATTTGCTGTTGGTGGTGCCTGAACACCATAACCCCTCACAGTTACTCTTGCTGGGCACAGGAATGGGACCTGCTGGTAGGAATTCCATACAAATTTGAAATCGTATGTACTTGTCATAGAGGTGCCAAAAATTGGGCCTTTGCTGTTGGTGGTGCCTGAACACTGTAATTAACCCCCCAGAGTTACTAAAATTAGGCCTTGGGGGTTGGTAGTGACCTAAACCAAAAACATTGTTGAAAGCTAGCAGAATCAAGGTTGAGGAATAGGATAGGCAGCATATGCAGTCTTCAAGGGATGGCAGACCCCTAGCAAATTCGATCAGTTACATCAGCATCAGGGGCTTGATAGCTGTTGTTGATCCAGGACTGATTCATTTTGATAAAAGTCAGCTGGTCAACAGAGTCTGTGGACAGACGCACTCTTTTGTCCATCACAAAACCTTCAGCAGCACTGAAAGTCCATTCAGAAAGCACGCTGGAAGCAGGATAGGCCAGTAGCTTCATTGCATATTGAGCAAGTTCTGGCCAGTGGTCCATCCTGAAGACCCAGTAACCCAGTGGATGCTCAGCTGGAAAGATCTCCAAGTCTGCTCATGCGCCTAGATAATCATTCACCATATGATGGAGACACTGCTGATGGTTACCTAAACTTAACAGCCCTGGGTGCTGCTGAGGACTAAAGAACTGTTTAAAGGCATCGGTCCACCGCTCCTCCTCTGGCTGAACGATGCCTCAGAAACACGCCCAGAGAATGTTAACCTCCCAGTGCCTGGAAAGGTGGTACACAAATTTTTTTTCAAGGCCTCCTCAAGATGTTTCATCCTCTGCTCCCTCTGTGAAGGCAGGATGAGCTCTGCAACTTTACCCTTGTAACGTGGATCAAGAAGGGTTTCCAACCAGTAATTATCCCTCTCCTTGATAGCACAAATTCTTGGGTCCTTTTGCAGGCTTTGCAGAATCAGGGAGCCCGCGCAATGTAAGTTTGAGGAGGCATAAGCTTCTGAGTCCTCTGGGTCACTAAAGATGACATTGTCAGTAGGAGTAACCTCTCCCTAACCACCTACAACTCCTGGGGTTTCTGGGGAATCAAAACCATCCCTTGAAGACTGCTGTATGCTATCCTCTACATCCATGCAGCCACAATCCTCCTCTTCCTTCTGTGTGTTTTGTGTCCCTGCAGGGATGATATCTGCATAAAGGGGGCCTTGTGAGGAAAGGAAGTCCTCCTCTTCCTCCCGCTGTTCTGCCTCAAGTGCCCTGTCCATGATTCCACAAAGTGTGTGCTCCAGCAGGTAGACTAGAGGGATAGTTTCACTGATGCATGCATCGTCCCAGCTCACCATCCTTGTGGCCTCCTCAAATGGTGACAGGACGATGCATGCATCCTTTATCAAAAACCACTGATGTGGCGAAAAAAAGCCAAACTTCCCTGGCCTTGTCCTTGTGCCATACTCACACAGGTACTCATTGATGGCCCTATGCTGCGTATGCAGCCGCTACAGCATTGCCAATGTTGAGTTCCACCTGGTGGGCATGTCACAAATGGGGCGGTTGGTGGGCAGGTTGAATTCCTGTTGAATGTCAGATAAGTGAGCACTGGCATTGTATGAACACCAGAAATTGCCGACAGACTTTTCTGGCCTGCCTCAGGAGATTTTGAAAGCCTGAGTATCTGGTCAAGAAATGCTGCACCACCAGATTCGGGACATGTGCCAAGCATGGAACATGTGTCAAGTGTCCCTGACGGAAGGCGGAGAAAAGGTTGGTGCCCTTGTCGCATACAACCATTCCTGTCTCAAGCT
This sequence comes from Pelophylax lessonae, assembly GCF_965119305.1. Taxonomy (NCBI): domain Eukaryota; kingdom Metazoa; phylum Chordata; class Amphibia; order Anura; family Ranidae; genus Pelophylax; species Pelophylax lessonae. The sequence goes on along the minus strand of NC_138771.1, from coordinate 86,849,889 downwards.
GTCATGGCATCACCCATCTCTGAGCCTGCCCCTGCAGAGCTGACAGAATCTCTGCACCGATGTGACTCCTATCTCCTAGACAGACCAACTAAAGCATGGCGTGGCATCTTTTTGCCTGACTGCTTGCGTAGGCCCTTGAATGCTTAGGGAGCACTGCTGCTTCAGAGGACAATTCAGCAGAAAAGAACATGGAGGAGGAGGAGGGGGTGGAGTAGCCAGATGTGGCAGAACCAGCACCAGATTTTTGGAGGCGTGGTGGCAAAACAAGCCGCAACACCGAACCCTGTCCTACATCCTTCCCAGCTGCCAGCAGAGTTACCCAGTGCGCCGTGAAAAAAAATGTAAGGTCCGTGTCCATGCCTGCTGGACCAAGAGGCAGTGGTAATGTGCACCTTCCTGCTGGCCGCTCCTGTCCAACGAGGCCAAAACACTACCTTCCACATGACGGTAGGGAGCCGGAATTGCCTTAGGCAAAAATAAATGCCTTTTTGGTACCTGCCACTGTGGTACAGCACATTCCACAAATTTGTGAAAGGGAGCAGAGTCTACTAGATGAAAAGGCAGAAATTGCAATGCTAGCAAATTGGCCAAGCTAACATTAAGATGCTGAGCATGTGGATGGCTGGGACAGTATTTCTTTATACGATTCAGCAACTGGGGTAGTGAAATGTGCCTGCTGCTCAAATCAAGCAGTGGTGTACTGCTAGCAGATTGGGTGCAAGTCTCTGTGGCACTCATTGCTATACCATCATCCCTCTCAATGCAGGTATTTGAGAAGATATGAGGTACAGGGTTAGAGATCCCAGATGAGGAGCAAGGTGCAGTATTCTTGTTTTGATCTTGTGGCTCTTTTAGGTGCTGTTGCCAATGAACTGCATGGCAGGTCGTCATATGCCTTGTTAAGCATGTGGTGCCCAAGTGGCTGGTGTTCTGGCCATGCTTGATCCACTTCAGACAGATGTTGCAAACAGCAACTCTGCAGTCTACTGCACATGTGCTGAAAAAAGCCCACACTAATTAACTTTTTGGAGTCTGTGGGGAGTTTGCAGCACTCTACCCCTGTGGAGCTCTGTGCTGTGATGCAACAGGTTGGCTACTCTTATGGTGGCCCCTGGAGCACATCCTGCCTCGTTGGAGTTGTGCCTCCTCCTCCTCCCCCTCACTTTCTGCCTCTATCCAGTCAGGCACCCAAGTACACTCAGTGACCTCATCATCTCCTCCCTCCTCATCACTGGAGCAAACTTGGCAGTATGCTGCAGCTTTGGGAATATGGCTGCTAGTTTCCTGTCCATCATTGTCACCCCCTCTCTCTAGGCTCACGGTATCCCCTTCATCAACTTCATCATGGGATCGAATAGTTCAGGTGACTCCTCCATGCATGATGGTAGGGTGACAGAAGGAGTAGCTGTGGAGAAGGAGCCTGTGGAACGGGCCGCTTTGGCAGCTGTGGTGGAAGGCAAACTACTGTGAGCGTGGGTGTCAGAGGATGAGGAGGATGAGGGCGGCTTATTTATCCACTCCATCAACTCTTCCACATGTTGTGGCTGAATAAGACAGCCAGCACCAGAAATAAAGGACGGGCGTGCCCCGTCTGCAGAGGATGCACCATGTCGACTGTGACCACCACTTTTCACTGGGGAGACTGTGAGCTGCTTGCCCTCTTTTTGTGGCCTGTGAGCGTCTGCCTCTCCTTGTCGGCCTTTTGGACATGATGTGGATAGAGACCCATATAGGGTATACGCAAATGACCGATATATACTCAATGAAATTATATGATCTAATCAATAGCCCTATATATAGATATAGATCAGATCAATATAGGGTATACACAAGTGACTGATAGATACTCAATGACCTGAAATGATCTAATCAATAGCCCCTACATATAGATAGAGATCAGATCAATATAGGGTACATGCAAGTGACCGATAGATACTCAATGACCTGATATGATCTAATCAATAGCCCTATATATAGATAGAGATCAGATGGATATAGCGTATACGCAAGTGACCGATAAAATACTCAATGACCTGATAGGATCTAATCAATAGCCTTATATATAGATAGAGATCAGATGGATATAGGGTATATGCAAGTGACTGATGAGACCAAGATAAACTTATTTGGTTCAGATGGTGTCAAGCGTGTGTGGCAGCAAACAGGTGAGGAGTACAAAGAAAAGTGTGTCTTGCCTACAGTCAAGCATGGTGGTGGGAGTGTCATGGTCTGGGGCTGCATGAGTGCTGCCGGCACTGGGGAGCTACAGTTCATTAAGGGAACTATGAATGCTTACATGTACTGTGACATACTGAAGCAGAGCATGATCCCCTCTCTGGAGACTCGGCCGCAGGGCAGTATTCCAACATGATAACGACCCCTAACACACCTCCAAGATGACCATTGCCTTGCTAAAGAAGCTGAGGGTAAAGGTGATGGACTGGCCAAGCATGTCTCCAGACCTAAACCTTATTGCGAATCTGTGGGGCATCCTCAAACGGAAGGTGGTGGAGCGCAAGGTCTCTAACATCCACCAGCTCTGTGATGTCGTCATGGAGGAGTGGAAGAGGACTCCAGTGGCAACCTGTGAAGCTCTGGTGAACTCCATGCCCAAGAGGGTTAAGGCAGTGCTGGAAAATAATGGTGACCACACAAAATATTGACACTTTGGGCCCAATTTGGACATTTTAACTTAGGGGTGTACTCATTTTTGTTGCCAGCGGTTTAGACATTAATGGCTGTGTGTTGAGTTATTTTGAGGGGACAGCAAGTTTACACTGTTATACAAGCTGTACACTCACTACTTTACATTGTAGCAAAGTGTAGTTTCTTCTGTGTTGTCACATGAAAAGATATAAAAAAAATTTCAAAAAGGTGAGGGGTGTACTTACTTTTGTGAGATACTGTATATAGATAGAGATCAGATGGATATCGGGTACATGCAAGTGACCGTTAAGATACTCGATGACCTGATATGATCTAATCAACAGCCCTTTATATAGATAGAGATCAGATGGATATAGGGTATCCGTAAGCGACCGATAAGATACTCAATGACCTGATATGATCTAATCAATTGCCCTATATATAGATAGAGATTAGATGGATATAGGGTATACTCAAGTGACCGATAAGATACTCAATGACCTGATATGATGTAATCAATAACCCTATATATAGATAGGGATCAAATGGATATAGGGTATACGCAAGTGACCAATAAGATACTCAATGACCTGATATGATGTAATTAATTGCCCTATATATAGATAGAGATCAGATGGATATAGGGTATAAAAAAATGACTAATAAGATACTCAATGATCTGATATGATGTAATCAATATCCCTATATATAGATAGAGATCAGATGGATATAGGGTATGCGCATGTGACCGATAAGATACTCAATGACCTGATATGATGTAATCGATAGCCCTGTATATAGATAGAGATCAGATGGATTTAAGGTATACGCAAGTGACCGATAATATAATCAATGACCTGATATGATGTAATCGATAGCCCTATATATAGATAGAGATCTATGTATGGTATATGGTCTATGGTATAATATACTTCACTATCTGATCTCACTGCGCTGTCTGAAAAACTGCAAAACACTTTGCTCTCCCTACCTGAAAAACAGGATTCTCACCCTCCCTATACTCACACTGCTACCAATGTCTTACTGCACTGTCTGACAAACTGCAAACAAAATATTCTCTCTCTGCCTCAATCACGTTCCTCTCCCTGTCTCCTCGCCCGCTGAATAACACTACATGCTGCGGTTGCGCGATCGACCTTTATATACAGTAGTGTGGGGCATGTACTTAGCCCCTTAGCCATGATTGGCATGGAGGTCAGGGTGCATGCTTTGGCCAATCACATAACGTATTGCACGCGCCACGCGCACAGTGCATTATGGGCGCTAAAATTTCCACGCGAAGAAGCACATTTGTTTGTCATTCGACTAACAATCGAACTGCCGATGTTTGAGTCGAACTTAGCTTTGACTCAAACTCGAAGTTCATCCCTACTTCACATCTGATAAATTTGGTATCCTCTCCACTTCCTGAAGATCATTAATCTTGTAGCGAATAAGATATGTATTACAAGGGATCTAAGATCAAATGGGAATTTACATACTGAGGAGAGCCAAAGCAGCACTGGGCTTTGTTAAGCAACCAGTAATATCAGAAATAAGAGTACACACTCTCCTCCACTAGCTCTTTATGTGGGGGTACTTCCAAAGAATGTGGAACAAAGTTCCCACCTGTAAACAACCACGCCAACATAGGTTATCATCAAGGTTAGAAAATTTAGCCAGGAGGACAGGTGTTAAGTACCAAAGATGGTGAATATTTTGGGCTATTTCACAAAAAGGAATGCACTTAGCTGTCTTTGCATTGTAGTGGATTACTTTTAACCATTGTGAATCTGAGAATGTGAACCCCAGGTCCCTCTCCCATTATACCAAAGCTTTATTTAAATGTGGATTTGGTGTGCAGAAGACTGTAAAAGGTGAAAATACCTTTATTTCTTGGTAGGGTAGAAGGACCAGGCCACACTAGGTACAATAATGCAAGAATGGTAAATACACCTACTGAGGTGTACAGAGCCGCTCATCTAAAGTGCACTGTGTGTTTTAAGATTGTCAAACATTGTGAGCCATTGACAAACAAAGTTTACAAATTAATATAAATATGTCAATCTATAAATATAAATATAAGGTGCTTCAACAATTGATTAAAGTGCATCAACAATAAGTGAATAAATATAAAGTGCATCAACAATAAGTGAATGAATCACGAATACAGTCCCATACACCAACAGATTTTTAGTGCAGTCTCTAAAGCATTCTTCCACATATAATCAGATCTTCAATCCCTTCACCACATGGACACCCAATGTGTGAAAAGGCTTACCAGAAAACACCGACCCCTTAGTTATAGGGGGTCAGTATAGGCAGAGTAATAATCAGAATCCAGAGTAGGTCTGAGCCCTCCTGTAGGATCCACATTACAATCGCCTGTGTACAGATATGCTCCAGACTCCTTAGCCAGCCCCACGCTCCTCAGTGGTATAAAATAAAGGAATGGCCAATATGGTGAAGTACGCTCAAGCAATATTTATTAAGAGTAAGGTAGATGCACTTACATTTAAACAGGAAAAAACGGGCATTGAATCAAACAAATTCTGGGGATGACGAGTGGCGCTTCCACATCTCAAAGCGTCTCATCTGATCCCGGAAATAACATGGCAGTGTGATTGCACTCCTAGAGTCCTGACCGGTTTTGATAGCATGCAGGCCGTCGTTGTCAAGGGTCATAGCTACGCACTATGACTGTACTGCGGCAAAGTGGCTCGTTCCCGTCCAGCAACCTACGTCGCTGGACTCCTCCCCTTGTGGGCGGCGTGCCGCCGGAGGCTCGCTCCCGCTGTATTCAGTTACAGCGGGAGTCGGGCCAGGGGAGGAGCGGCGGTAATCACCGCCGCTCTTCCCTGATCTTCGGGTAATCGAGTCTGGAGATCCGCCCGCTTGTGTAAACAAAGCGGGCGGATCTCCTTAGTGACAGACAGGGTCAGATTGCAGGGTTCAGCATAGCTGAACCTGCGATCTGTCCCTGTGTCACCCAGTCACCTCCCCCCACACACGTTAGTAAGCACCAGGCATACATTAACCCCTTGATCACCAATAAAAATGAACCCCTTCCCTGCCAGTGTCATTTTTACAGTAACAGTGCATATGTATAGCACTGATTACTGTAGTAATGTCACTGGTAACCCCAAAAGTGTCAACAATGTCAGTCAAGGGTCCAATCTCTCTGCCGCAATGTCACAGTCCCGCAAAAAAAATCGCAGATCGCCGCCATTACTCATTAAAAAAAAAACACCAAAAATGACAAAAATCTTTCCCTTGGTTAGTAAACCCAATAACTTTTGCGCAAACCAATCAAAATATGCTTATTGTGATTTTTTTTTACCAAACATATATGGCAGAAAACAAATTGGCCTAAAATGCTAAAAAAATTTAGATTTTTACATTTGGGGGGGGGGGGGGGGGTTTAGATGAGCTTGGCTCTGTACACCTCACTAGGTATATTTATACCATTGTTACGTTTTACAATTCAGCTGCAGCTCTTTTATATGGTTCACACCTATATGTTGCACTTTATGGTTCATTTATTTATTCATTTTTTGTATAGGTTTTACACGGTTATATATTGATATCTTGGCATCTGCGCAGGTACGGTTGGCAATTAACGCCAATATATATATTAACAGTAATGCAAGGAATGTGGTTTTTCTGTAGATGCAATTTTTGTGTGAAGATAGAAATCGAGGGGGAGAAAATGGTATTTACTTTAAAGAACATTGCCAGGAGTGATTTTATTGTCTGTAAAAATGTCTTGTTTATGGGTCATACCCAGAAATTGCCACTTCGTAAGGGAGATATTGGGGATCAGAAATTGAAAAACGTCCAGTGGAATCAATACCGCTGTTGTGGGGGGGATTTGGATGTGGAACCAAGGAAATATTGCCAAGCATATGCCGATGCCAAAATGGTGGGATAGGTAATGGTTTTCCCGAGTTTAAAAAATATTTTTGCTAGAAGGAATAATTTTAGTTGACCTTTGGGCATAAAATGTTGTTTTGTAGCCCCCCCATTGTTTGTCTGGAGAGTGGGTGAACCAATATTTAATTTGGTCCAGCAATACTGCTACATAATAAAAAAGTAAATCTAGGAACCCCATTCCTCCCACTATCTCGTGTTTAGTGAGTGTGGCAAACGGTTTTTCCTCTTGCTATGAGAAAATTATTTAGAATGCGCTTTAGTTCAGCAAAGAACTAATAACTAATGGGATAGGTAGCGATTTTGGGAAGTACCAGCATGTTAAAAGCCGCCAACCTTCCAGACCATGTCTATGTAGTTTTTTTTGCAAGACTATGTAGTTTGTTTTTGCAAAATGAGAGTAGGGGAGTGTAATTGGCACAAAAAAGGTTGGTGAAGGAGATGTTAAGGATATTCCTTAAATAGGACATAGAAGATTATGTCCATTGGAAGAGAAAAGCATCTTATAATCAGGTTTATCAGTCATATTGATGTTTACACTAAGCACATTGCATTTTGATTCATTGACTTTATAGTAGGAAATTTAGTTAACCACTTAAGCCCCGGAGGATTTGGCTGCTCAAAGACCAGGCCCTATTTTGCTATTCGGCACTGAGTGAATTTAATGGAAAATTGCACGGTGGTGCAACGCTGTACCAAAATGAAATTGACGTCCTTTTTTTCCCACAAACAGAGCTTTCTTTTGGTGGCATTTGATCACCTGTGCAATTTTTACTTTTTGCACTATACACAAAAAAAGAGCGACAATTTTGAAAAAATAACAATATTTTTCACATTTTTTTATATGAAATTCCCCAAAAAAATGTAAAAATCTATTTTTTTTAACATTTTAGGCCAATTTGTTTTCTGCTACATATGTTTGGTAAAAAAATCGCAATAAGCGTATTTTGATTGGTTTGCGCAAAAGTTATTGCAGCTACTAACTACGGGAAAGATTTATGTCATTTTTATTGTTCTTTTTTTTTTAACTAGAAATGGCGGGGATCTGCGATTTCTTTTTGCGGGACTGAGACATTGCGGCGGACAGATCGGACCCCTGACTAACATTTTTGACACTTTTGGGGGTACCAGTGACATTACTACAGTAATTAGAGTTGAGCGGACACCTGGATGTCCGTGTTCGGCGGGTTCGGCCGAACTTAAAAAAAAAAGTCCGGGTCCGTGTCCCGGACTTTTGCCGAACTTTTCCCGGACACCAAACCCCATTGAAGTCAATGGGGACCCGAACTTTAAGGCACTAAAATGGCTCTAAAACACCAATGGAAAGGGCTAGAGTGCTGCAAATGGCAGCAAAACGTAGTTAAGAGCATGGCAAGTGCTCTGCAAACAAATGTGGATAGGGAAATAACTTAAAACAACAAAAAAAAAACAGAAAAATAAAACAATGTTCTTCATCTCTGAAGGACGAGGCCCATATGGAGTAGGAGGGAGGTTGAGGTGGTGGTGGATGTGGCGGTGTCATAGGCGTGCGCACAGGGTGTGCCGGGTGTACCTGGGCACACCCTAATCACCTAGGGCACATAGCATTATCGCTCTGTTTGCCAGTGAGGAGATGGGAAAGATCTCCCTCGGACCTGCTCTACTCTATTTCTCTTTGCCAGCAGGGAGAGTAATGTATCGGGGCCATGTACATGTAGGCAAACACATGCATGTGTATTTAAACTTTGTGGTGCACACCCTAATGCAATAGGCTGCGCACACCTATGGGCGGTGTAGGTGGAAGCGGCGGTGGAGGAGGACCAGGGCCGGATTAAGAGCATCATGGGCTTGGTGCTGAGGATTTTGAAGGGCCTTAAGGGCCGTGCCTTGGCATGCACCCAGAGGAGGAAGGGTGCAGCCATGCATGCCTAATTCAACATGGGATGCTGTCTCTGAAGCCCATAAACACATCCATGCATCGGCAACTGTCCCTCCTTGTCCGGCCTTTGTGCTGTGTGGGGAGGTTCTGAGGGAGCTGCCTGGGGAAGCGAGCATAGAAGCCAGACTTCTGTGTTTACAAGTGACAGAAGAGCGGTAACAGTGAATATGGCCAACCCGGGGCCTATATTAAGGTAGGGGCCTGGAGCTGCAGCTCCAATGGCCCCTATGTTAATCTGGCCCTGAGGAGGACGAGGTAGCCAACACTGCTTTTTTTCAGAAATTTTAAATGAGGGTACACCCCAAAAGAGTGAGAAAGAGCAAAAATAGAACAATGGCTGGGTAAGGTCGGTATCCATCGCTATTCTGCACAAGGTACGGAAAAGTCCTGTGGGATCCATGCCTGGTTCATTTTAATGAACGTGAGCTTGTCCACATCGTCTCTGGACAGGCGGCTGCGCTTGTCTGTGATAACGCCCCCAGCCGTGCTAAATACCCGTTCAGATAATACACTGGCTGCAGGGCACGCCAGCACCTCCAAGGCGTAAAGGGCAAGCTCAGGCCATGTGCCCAACTTAGAGACCCAGAAGTTGAAGGGGGCAGACCCATCATTCAGTACGTCTAGGCGTGTGCACACATACTGCTCCACCATGTTGGTGAAATGCTGCCTCCTGCTAAGACGTTCCATATGAGCTGCTGGTGCTGCTGTTTGTTGTGGCGTGCTGACAAAGCTTTTCCACATTTCGGCCATGCTAACCCTGCCTTCTGAGGTGCTGGCGGTGCCCTGGTTGCGTTGGCAACCTCTTCCTCCTCCTCCTCCTCTGCCTTGGCCTTGTGCTTCCACTGTGGCCCCGCTGTCAGGTGGAAATGCCAGCAGCGTCGCGTCTACCAGCGTGCGCTTGTACTCGCGCATCTTGCGATCGCGGTCCAGTGAGTGAATTAAGGACGGTACGTTGTCCTTGTAACGGGGATCCAGCAGCGTGGCCACCCAGTAATCAGCACAAGTTAGAATGTGGGAAACTCGGCGGTCATTGTGGAGACACTGCAGCATGTAATCGCTCATGTGTGCCAGGCTGCCCAGAGGCAACAAAAGGCTGTCCTCTGTGGGAGGTGTATCGTCTGTGTCCTCTGTATCCCCCCAGCCACGCACCAGTGATGGCCATGAGCTGGCCTGGGTGCCACCCTGCTGTGAACATGGTTCCATCTCCTCCTCCAGCTCCTCATCCTCCTCATCCTCCAGAACTGTGCCCCTGCTGGACAATTGTGTCCCTGGCGTTTGTGTGTGCAGGAACCCACCCTCGGAGCCCCTTTTGAATGACTGCCCTGAAAGCCTTGGAAATGTTACCTCTTCATCCTCCTCCTCCTCCTCATCCTGTGCCACATCCTCTTCCATCATCGCCCGAATTGTTTTTTCAAGGAGGCATAGAAGTGGGATAGTTAAGCTGACAACGGCGTCATCGGCACTGGCCATGTTGGTGGAGTACTCAAAACAGCGCAACAAGGCACACAGGTCTCGCATGGAGGCCCAGTTATTGTTGGTGAAGTGGTGCTGTTCCGCAGAGCGACTCACGCGTGCGTGCTGCAGCTGAAACTCCACTATGGCCTGCTGCTGCTCGCACAGTCTTTCCAGCATGTGCAAGGTGGAGTTCCACCTTGTGGGCACGTCACATATGAGGTGGTGAGCGGGAAGGCCGAAGTTACGCTGCAGCGCTGACAGGCGAGCAGCAGCAGGGTGAGAACGCCGAAAGTGCGCACAGACGGCCCGAACTTTCTGCAGCAGCTCTGACATATCGGGGTAGTTTTTAAGGAACCTCTGCACCACCAAATTCAGCACATGCGCCAGCCAAGGGATGTGCGTCAAACCGGCTAGGCCCAGAGCTGCTATGAGATTTCGCCCGTTATCGCACACCACCAGGCCGGGCTTGAGGCTCGCTGGCAGCAACCACTCATCTGTCTGCTGTTCCATACTCCTCCACAACTCCTGCGCGGTGTGTGGTTTTTCCCCCAAACAGGCAAGTTTTAAAACTGCCTGCTGTCGTTTACCCCTGGCCGTGCTGATTGTTGGTGGTGAAGGTGTTACGCTGTCCAGATGAGGAGGCAGTAGAGGATGAGGAAGCGGAGTAGGAGGAGTTAGGAACAGGAGGCAAACTGAAGCGCCCTGCAATCCTCGGTGGTGGAAGGACATGCGCCAAATTGCTATCCGCCTCAGGCCCATCCGCCACTGCATTTACCCAGTGTGCCGTTAGGGAGATATAACGCCCCTGACCGTGCTTACTGGTCCACGTATCGGTAGTTAGGTGGACCTTGGCACAGATGGCGTTGCGCAGTGCACACCTGATTTTTTCCCCCACTTGGTTGTGCAGGGAAGGGATGGCTTACCTGGAAAAGTAGTGGCGGCTGGGCAAGATGTACTGTGGGACAGCCACCGACATAAGGTTTTTAAAACTATGCGTCTCCACCAGACGGAATGACAGCATTTCAAAGGCCAAGAATTTTGAAATGCTGGCATTCAGGGCCAGGGATCGCGGGTGGGTAGGGGGGTACTTCCTCTTCCTCTCAAGTGTTTGGGAGATGGAAAGCTGAACGCTTCCACGGGACATTGTGGAGATGGAAGGTGACCCAGGTGGTGGTGTTGCTGACAGATCCTCTGTTTGCGGGGTGGTAGGTGGTAGGTGCCGGTATCACTACAGATGTGGCTGGAGCGGCCGAGACTGCAGCAGAAGAGGAAGCAGGATGAGCCAGAGACGTTTCTTGGTTTTGAAGGTGTCTACTCCACTGCAGCTCGTGCTTTGCACTTAGATGCCTGATCATGCAGGTTGTGCTCAGGTTGAGAAGGTTTATGCCTCGCTTCAGGCTCTGATTGCACAGGGTGCAAACCACTCGTGTCCTGTCATCAGCACATTTTCTAAAGAACTTCCACACTAGAGAACTCCTTTGAGCTGGCTTTGGTGCTCTCGTTCCCTCGCTGCGTTGGGCAGTAGCAGGCTTAGTGTCTAGGGCACGGCCGCTCCGCTTCTGCACCCTGCTCCCTCTTCTGCTGTGCTGTTGGCTCTGTGCGACCACCGCCTCTTCCTCCAAACTACTCAGGTCACCTGCATGACCTTCATTCCATGTGGGGTCGAGGACCTCATCGTCCTCCACATCATCTTCCACCCAGTCTTCACCCCTGCCCTCCTTGTCGGTCTCCACAATTCTGAACGCCGCAGCACCTGCGTTTCGTCATCATCGGAGACGTGCTGCGATGGTCCTTGCATGTACTTATCTTGAGAAATAAGTGGTTGGGCATCACTGCACTCAATCTCTTCCACTTCTGGGGCAGGGCTAGGTGGATGGCCCTGGGAAACCCTGCTGACAGAGTCATCAAAAAGAAGAAGAGACTGCTGTATGGCTTGGGGCTCAGACTGCTTGCCTGATTTGCAAGGGGGTGAGGTGAAAGATGGTTGGACATTGGCTGCAGGTGCCAACTCTGACCTTTCTGCAGTAGACTGGGTGGGAGACAATGTGAAGGAACTGGAGGCACTGTCAGCAGCAAACCAATCTTCTATCGCCTCTACGTGTTCTGGCATCATCCCTTCTAGAGGCGTTTGATGCCCTACCAAATACTGATGCAGGTTTTTTCGCCTACTAACACTTGAGGAAGGTGTTTCACTTGTGCGTGTAGCTGGCACAGATCGACCACGTCCTCTCCTTGCAACAGGAGCTCTACCAGCAGCACCACGACCCAGGCCATGGCCCCTATTTGACGGTCTCCTCATATTTCTGTAATTTATGATCTTGCCCTAGAAAGGTGTTTATTGAATAGAGGAACAAAACAACAACAGTATCGCTTGGGTGTATCTCACAGTCAAATATGCAAACTATGCCGCAATTTAATGTTTTTTACCCCAAAAGGGTGTATATTGAATAGCGGAATAGGAAAAAGGATAAAAAATGGTGTATCTCACACGTACAAACACAGACTAGGCCCCGATTACAATTTTTTGTACCCTAAAGGCAGGATGAGGAAGAGGAGTAGGAGGAGTTGGGAACAGGAGGCAAACTGAAGCGCCCTGTAATCCTCGTCGGTAGAAGGAGATGCGCCAAACAAATTTAAAAAGGTGTATCTCACATGTACGATACAGACTATCCCGCAATTTAATTTTTTACACTCAAACAGGGTGTATATTGAATAGCGGAATAGGACAAATTTTACAAAACGGTGTATCTCATACGTACAAACACAAACTAGGCCCCGATTACAATTTTTTGTACCCTAAAGGCAGGATGAGGAAGAGGAGTAGGAGGAGTTTGGAACAGAAGGCAAATTGAAGCGCCCTGCAATCCTCGGCGGTAGAAGGAGATGCGCCAAACAAATTTAAAAAGGTGTATCTCACATGTACCGATACAGACTATCCCGCAATTTAATTTTTTACACTCAAACAGGGTGTATATTGAATAGCGGAATAGGACAAATTTTACAAAACGGTGTATCTCACACGTACAAACACAATCTAGGCCCCGATTACAATTTTTTGTACCCTAAAGGCAGGATGAGGAGTAGGAGGAGTTCGGAACAGGCAGGAGGCAGACTGAAGCACCCTCAAATCCTCGGCAGTATGAGATGCGCCCCAAAAATTGGAAAGGTGTATCTCACACGTACCGACACAGACTTTCCCGCAATTTAATTGTTTTTCCCCAAAAGTGTAGATTAAATAGCGGAATAGAAAATATTATCAAAAAAAGGTGTATGTATCTCACACGTACAGAACCTGACTAGGCCCCGATTACTATTTTTTGTACCCCCAAAGGCAGGATGAGGAGTAGGAGGAGTTCGGAACAGGCAGCACCCTCAAATCTTCAGAAGTATGAGATGCGCCCCAAAAATTGAAAAGGTGTATCTCACACGTACCGACACAGACTATCCCGCAATTTAATTGTTTTTACCCAAAGGTGTAGATTAAATAGCGGAATAGAAAATATTATCAAAAAAAGGTGTATGTATCTCACACGTACAGAACCTGACTAGGCCCCAATTACTATTTTTTGTACCCCCAAAGGCAGGATGAGGAGTAGGAGGAGTTCGGAACAGGCAGCACCCTCAAATCCTCAGAAGTATGAGATGCACCCCAAAAATTGGAAAGGTGTATCTCACAGGTACCAACACAGACTATCCCGCAATTTAATTGGGAACAGGAGGCAAACTGAAGCGCCCTGTAATCCTCGTCGGTAGAAGGAGATGTGCCAAACAAATTTAAAAAGGTGTATCTCACATGTACGATACAGACTATCCCGCAATTTAATTTTTTACACTCAAACAGGGTGTATATTGAATAGCGGAATAGGACAAATTTTACAAAACGGTGTATCTCACACGTACAAACACAAACTAGGCCCCGATTACAATTTTTTGTACCCTAAAGGCAGGATGAGGAAGAGGAGTAGGAGGAGTTGGGAACAGAAGGCAAATTGTTTTTACCCAAAGGTGTAGATTAAATAGCGGAATAGAAAATATTATCAAAAAAAGGTGTATGTATCTCACACGTACAGAACCTGACTAGGCCCCAATTACTATTTTTTGTACCCCCAAAGGCAGGATGAGGAGTAGGAGGAGTTCGGAACAGGCAGCACCCTCAAATCTTCAGAAGTATGAGATGCACCCCAAAAATTGGAAAGGTGTATCTCACACGTACCAACACAGACTATCCCGCAATTTAATTGTTTATACCCAAAGGTTTTTATTGAATAGCGGTATAGAAAATTTGATATAAAATTGGTGTGATTTATCAATAGCACATGTGAACAGCAGTGTCTTATATCATTCAGCTCTGCTGCAGGCTATGGAGGGAAAAAAAAATTCCCCTTTTAAGTGTAATTTTTAACTAGATTAGTACAGACTATGCCACAATTTAATTTTTTTAACCCAAGGCTGTATATTGAATAGTGGAATAGAAAAAAGTGTATGATTTTTGAAACCACTCAATAATAGCACATGTGAACACACACAGCAGTGTATTATCACAGTCAGCACAGCAGCACTGAAGGAAAAACGCTGCACACAGGGACTGATAGAAAAAGACTTTTCTCCCTCCTCCTCAGTGGGCAAAAAAGATTGTTTTCACTGCACCCCACACACAGCAAAATCGATGTGGACCAGCTCTGCTGCAGGCTATGGAGGGAAAAAAGAAAATTCCCCTTTTTAAATTTTTAATTTTTAACTAGATTAGTACAGACTATGCCACAATTAAATTTTTTTAACCCAAGGGTGTATATTGAATAGTGGAATAGAAAAAAGTGTATAACTTTTGAAATCTCTCAATAATAGCACATGTGAACACTTAACACAGCAGTGTATGATCACAGTCAGCACAGCACAGCACTGAAGGAAAAACGCTGCACACAGTGACTGATAGAAAAAGACTTTTCTCCCTCCTCCTCAGTGGGCAAAAAAGATTGTGTTCACTGCACCCCACACACAGCAAAATCGATGTGGACCACTGACACCTGCCTATCTCCAGCCTCTCCCTAAAAGGATTGATAAGATCGGTCACTGCAAACCCCCCCACACAGCAATATCGGTTGTAGAACACTGACCCTAAAAATCAGCAGCCTCGCCCTAAAATGCCCTTCAACTCGCCCTGCCTAACACACTCCGACCTGTCCCTCAATTCTATCCGGACACAAATGGTTTTTGCCTGTCTGTCCCTAATCAGCAGCCAGCACGTATGATGTGTGCTCTGTCCCTGAACTACACAGCAGAATGACGCAGCGGCGCTCGATCTCGAACTTAAAGACTTGGTCACATGCTTCAGATGGCCAATCACAGCTACTAATAAATTTGTAGGCATGGCTGGGATGGCTTAAGGCACACCAGTTAAACGCTTGTTGATTGGCTATTGAAAGTCCGCCATGAAAAGCACGCCAATGCATACAAAACCCGGAAATAAAATGACCGAACACGGATTTTTACCCGAATATACAGTAAAGTTTTCGGGTCCATGTTCGGGTAACAAAAATCCAATTATTCGGTACGAACGCGAACAATACAGTCCGTGTTCGCTCAAACCTAACAGTAATCAGTGCTATACATATGCACTGTTACTGTAAAAATGACACTGGCAGGGAAGGGGTTAACTTTATTAGTAATCAAGGGGTTAAGTGTGTCCCTAGGGGCGTGATTCTAACTGTAAAGGGGCGTGGCTAGTGATGTAACCACAGAGACATACGATCCTACATAGCAGGATCGTATGATTTCTGCTGTTACATCAGGGAGAATGACAGGCGGCTTTGTTTACATTAGCCGCCTGCCTTTCTCCCTCTCCACCTGGAGATCGCGGGTGACCGATGGACATCGGAGCCGCCAGTCACTCACGCGGACATGTCAGAGAACGAGCGGGAGCGCACCTCCGGCGGCGCTCGCCCCCTAGAGGCTCGTAGGCAAGCGTCGTAGCCCTACGTCGCTTCGCCTGTACGGGCTGACTGCCGCAGTAAATAGTCATGCGACGGTCGGCAAGTGGTTAAAGACCTTCAATATTATACACTTGGGGCAGGGAAGAAACTGGGTCCATTAGTGTAAGAATAATGTTGTGGGTGTACTTTTGTGTAATTTGCCCTCTATGCAAAAATCGGAGATGGAGGTGTGATTTCTTTTTTGAGGAAGGGGCTCTATCAGGAGCTTAAAGGTTATGGGAAAGAGTGGGCAACCCTGGCGTGTGCCATTTGTAATACTAAATTCCTGAGATAAGAACCCATCTGAAAGAACATGAGCAAATGGGTTAGTGTTTAAGGCAATGATGGCTGCAAGGATATTGTTACAAAAAACAAATTTGTATAGGGTATGGCGTAGATAACCCCAAAAAACTACTTTGGATAGGGTATGGCGTAGATAACCCCAATGAATCTTATCAAACGCTTTTTCAGCATCAAGGGCTAAGAAAATAGAGGAGGTTTTTATAACTTTAGCATAATGTAACAGGTTGATAAACTTACAAGTGGCATCAGGGGCCTGGTGATCTGTAATAAATCCAACCTGATCAGCATCAGTCAATTATGGTAAGAGGGGCATCAACCTACATAAGATTAATGCGGCATACATTTTTTACGTCCCTGTTGAGGAGAAACATAGGTCAAACGTTTTAGGG
Source organism: Pelophylax lessonae (assembly GCF_965119305.1). NCBI lineage: Eukaryota > Metazoa > Chordata > Amphibia > Anura > Ranidae > Pelophylax > Pelophylax lessonae. The sequence continues at coordinate 86,833,279 of NC_138771.1, read as the reverse complement.
GGATATCAGCTCCTTCCCTGGCTTTGGCAGAGTGACAAATGTTGCATTCAGGATTTCAGATGAGAAAGAGCCAGAGGACACAGCAGTATTGAGTGTTAATTGCAGGGGAGGTACTAGTAAAGTAAAGTGAGAAAAGACTTTATAGTACTTGGCCGAGAAGCCATCTGGAATAGGCGCTGTTGTTGGGAAGAGATGTAATTGCTTTCTCAATTTCTGTGAAAGAGAAGGGTGTAATATGGTCTTGCAAATGTGCTCCTGATAGTGTTGGAAGATTGAAGAAATCAAGAAATTCAGATATAAATTATTCTGAAGGTTGTTATGGGATCTTCTCCTAAATTGTATAAGGTGCTATAGAATTCACTAAAGGCATTGGCATTGACAATGTCTTGTGGGTTATATAGTTGAGTGTATGATGTAGGGGATTTTTTTGTTTCACTACTCATTATTTTACTTGAGCAGCCAGTAATTTGCCAACTTTATATCCATTAGCATAAAAATTGGATTGGACTTTACGTACATGTTTGGCATGTTGAGCTGATAGAAAGATTCTAAGATCATTCCTGACTTGAGACAACTTATTACTAGTAATAATATTGGGATTGTTTTTGTTTTCTTCTTCCAGTTGGGAAATAAAGGCCAGTAAGGTATTTAACTACTGTGTTCTCTGATGTTTGGCTATGGCACTTATCTTTAGTAACAGTCCTCTAATGTATGCTTTATGCATAGTCGGATCGTTACACCAAACGATTATGCATTTCCCTCCACACACATGGAAATGGGAGTGTGGTCTAACCAGGTTATTGTATGGATAGTAGAGGATATGATATCTTGAAGAAGAGTCTTATCAGTTAGCATTAATTCAATTATCGAGTAGAAGCAATGTGGTTTAGAAAAGAAGGTGTAGTCTCTTTCCATGGAGTGTTAGCATCTCCATATGTCAAAAAGAGAGTTAGCCCAGATAAATGGGAGCAGGAAAGATGAACGTGATCTTCGTGGAGAGGAAGTACAGACATCCATGGAGGTATCCGGAACAAAGTTAAAGTCTCTGCATAATATACAGTAAGATGGCCTTGCATATTTTTTAAAACAATTTCCAGACCTTATGGATAAAGGATAATTGCTTTGAATTTAGTACATAGACATTCACGATAGTACATAAAATATTTTTGATTTGGCAGACTAGTTTAATGTATCAACCTTGTTTATCCGTGATTACATCCAGAGGTTGGAAGGCTACAGAGTCTTTAATAGCAATTGCTGCTCCTCTTTTTTGTGAGGTGCATTGGCAAGGTAAATATGAAGGAAGTTTCTATAGCTAAATGGTGGAGTCTTATTGGCACAGAAGTGAGCCTCTTGAAGATATAGGATGTCACTACACAGTTTTAGTGCCGCTGTGAGACGGAGCTGGGTCAATGTGCGCCCATTAATCACGGAGTCCGGCCACACTCCGAGCTGATCTTTTCTTATTTTTTTATTTTTAATTAATTTTTTATGTACAGTGTACCAAAAAAGATACATGTTAAAAATATTACACATTTCCTTTGAGATTACAGTAAATAGAAACAGGGGAAATATTTTGTAATAGGTCTTTTATTGTCTGACTGATTATAAATATCCAGTTTATAAATTCAGTTCCCCTGAACATCTGTATAACATTGCCATATATGCTGAAGTTACCTCACATTCTTTCTCATGTCCCATTGTATAAATAATCTTTTTTTTTTTCCCAGTGTAGCCAGAATTGCTGTACAAGGTAGCCTTATTGAGGTAAAACTGTTCTGACATAGCTTTAATGTCACTTTTTGGGACTCAAATGACCTACCACACTCACAATTTTAATTTGCAGTCCTTCCCAAGAAAAATAAGTACTTTAGAGAAAAAAGGTAGTGTTTGAACTCAACAGCATTGATGTGATGAACTTTGAACAGTAAAAAAATTGAGCGATCATAAATATCCTTTTAAATATTGTTTTTATCTTACAATTTTGAAGTTTTTATTTTAGTGTGGTTTTACGGATTGATTCTCAGCAGGAAAAGAAACCTCTTAGCTGCTCTTTTAGATGTTTCAGAGATGCCCTCATGTTAGTTAGAGGAAAATCATTGACTTGTCTCTCTATGACAAAATGTGTAATAGACTTGTTCATGTGCCAAGGTTAATTTGAAATGGGAAATGCAGTTCATGAGTGCCTACCCCCAATAGATCTGCGATGGCACGCTTTTCTTTAATGCATTTCAGACAGCTGCCATCAAATAACTTATTCATAAGGTACAATCCCAAATCCCAGTGAGAGGTCAGGAAATGTTTAGTGGGCCACTCACACAGTGTCTTGATGGTCCAGTTGTGCATAAGCCACAAAAAGCTCTTGTGTTGCACGCAACTTGCTTTCCAATAATCCTACATGGAGAAGGCATTTTTTATTTATATATTTGCCAGATCCATTTATTATGAACTGCCAACTGCAAAGGACGTAACTGCTTGAATGTGTTCATTCCTTCCACTGTCAGCCTAAATAACTATATAGTATGCATGATAAGCTATGGTGTCCCATTGCTGTAAGATACCTGCTGTGCATCCATCTGCCTAGCACATCACATTTTTTGAATCTAATGTTTTAATTTAGTTTTCAGGTCACTTTTATTGTATTGTATTTTATATCACTCTTTTTCTATTATTTTCCCTTCATTGTATTTAATGGATACTGATCAAACAACGAGTTGGTTTCTAAACCTGAGCTCCATCTCCCTATTCTTAGAAGATTATCTTGCCCTGTTGTACACTCTATTGTTGTCATGACGATGGCATCTCTTGTGAGTTAAAAGTGCTGTGTGAGCAGCTGATTAAAGGAAATAGCTCAGATGGTAAACAAAGTGGTAAGTATTGAACCCCTGGGCCATAAAACTGGCTGTAGTCTCTCTGTGATTTCTGTTGACATGTTTTCCTTGATTAGTTATACAATTCAAATGTTTCATTTTGTATTCTAAAATTTACATATTAAAAAAAAAAGGCTTTCTTGAATTTGGCTTTGGCTGCGTTCCCCATTCTGGCCTTTTGAGTTCTGTCTAAAACAGAAAATGTGGCTGGAAAAGCAGGAGCTCATTATTACATATTGAACATCTGTCAAAAATAGAAATGAGTACAATTAACAATAATAAACTTTCCATTTGCATTTTCATAATAGAATTGTACGTGGCAAGAAATGTTAAATGCACCACACAATGGCATTTTCAAAAATAAGATGCCAAAATGAATCCCATTTACAAAATGAGATATTCTAAAATCTCGTCATTAGTTTTGGTAATGTCACTTTGCAAAAGAAACCACAGAGACAAATGCCACTCAAAAGATATTGTAGCTTTGTTTGAACAATCTATGAATGTAAAATTGTCAAAATGCCAATATGCACATTTATCACCTTGTCCTCATAGCTCAGTGGATGTAAATACATTTTACAGACATATAGCTTTTACACCCTTATTTTTATTTTAGGAGACACTTTATATTAATCCTAATATCAATTATTATCGCTATAGTATAGACTATAGACTAGTATAGTCTATACTATAGACTTACATTAACACTATAGTAACCTCTTAATCTGTTTTGTTGAATGTTTTGCAAACACTTTGAATTAAATATATATACTGTGTGTAGATTTAGGGTTGTAACTAGGGATGGACCGATATGCACTTTCCCTGATATATCGGAATCGGCCCCTGAGGTTACCCATAATCCCGATATTTAGGGAAAGTGCTTGTACCAGAGTGATGCCTGCAGCTAGAGGCATCACCCCAGTACCGGTGTCCATAGCCTACGGTCGGCTGACTTGTAATGACAACCGATGCGGCTGAGAAGCTGCTTAGCTGTCATTACAAGGAGCGGGAGGGAACCCCCCCACCCGGGTCTCTTGTCCCGCCGATACCGATATTCAATGACCAAAATATCGGTAGGGGCATTAAAAAAAAGATATTGATCGATCACTAGTTGTAACCCTAAAAAAAAAGATCCTTTAAAGCATGTTAAACCACATAGTACTTGCGCGGTGTCATTTGTCCCTTTCTATGCTGTAAAAAAACTTGGTTGATCCTGCCTGTTCCTGTGTCCCCCAAGGTGTGCTTACCATGGTAATTATGGCTGCTGATCCATGATACCATGGTCAGTTTACATGCCTCTGTCAGCACACAGTCTCTCCCTCTCCCCCTCCCTCCCTACCTGTCAGCTCCTGTGTGTGAGCTCATCTCCAAACCCACCCCTCCCCCCTGCCACTATTACATGTGGTAGTAAAGTTTGTGCTCACAATTACTGCCAGCCCCTCCATTATAACAAAATATAAAACAACTGGCTGATGTCAGAAGGGAATCTCAGCCCCTCCCTCTGTAGTCCTTAGATTAGGGAAGGAGAGTGTCGGGCGGTCGGTCACATGACCGCACATCTGTGATGTGGAATAAGGTATTTAGCAGCAGAATTTAATAAAAGCAAAGACACTGTGTAGTATAGTTTGTTATAACAGAGGGGTTGGCAGTAATTGTGAGCACTGACTTTACAACCACTTTGAAAAAACCTAAAAAAGGGACACCACCTAAAAGTACCATTGTCTGATGCTGAAACCCCCTATACTTGTTATATACTATAACTAAAGTGTTTTCCACTGCTATCTAATTGAATAGCAACATGAAAGTCTACCAATTTTTCTAATGTCTTTCCCATTGACAAATGTTAAATCATTACAATGTTGGCATCTTCATGTGCTGACAAGACCAAATATTTTCAGTGTCACAACTGCAGCTTGTAAACTTCTGCTGCCAAAGCTTGCTCTAGATGTCTTCAAATGTCAGGGTGATCCCGCAGGCCGGTTTGTTATATCCCACTGGTCTAAAACACCTTTTATGTTTTTATTATACATGCCACTTCATTGCAAGAAGCTAACACATGGAACTGATTGGCAACAGGTTCCTCCAGCATGGACCACTATAGATCTAGTAGAAGTGCCTGACTGTTTGACTACGGAGCTCTTGCATCCATCCTGGCCACTACCACAGTGACAGTGTAGGAACCTAAGCAGTCACAACACCTCTCTGCAGTCCTCAGACGTTCCACTTTCCAGGGAACTGTAAAGAGTTTCTCTTCTAGACCTTGCTTGATCTCCCAGTGTAGGTTAGACTGTCCCTGACTGCTTCCCTGCCTTACAGTGTTTGTTTCTCCTATAGGCGTAGGACATTAGCATCTTTTTCAGTGGTGGTGTTGAAACTATGCTTCGGCAACACACCAAATGCTAAGAATGCAATATGTTGTCCTCTGATTCAGGAGGATGTACTCATGCTGGAGATTCCTATTATGCTTTTTCCGCCAATAACCTCATTCTCCCTTCCTTATTGGGGGTATTTTCTCCCATGCTACGCATTGAAACTAACCACCATACCATTCTTTTTTATTCACGTTAGACCATTGCTCAAGTTTTCATGGATTGGCGACAGGTTCCTCCAGCATGGGTCTTCCATTTGTCTTTGATACAGTATCCTCTTAGTTCTTGGTTCTCATTTCACTGTTTGCATTTTTTATGTCCATTTTCCCATTCTGAATGTTAGTAGCTCAGCCTCTCGCCACTGTAGTATAGCTCCACATTGTTTAAAATGGTTTACCTTAACCATTTGTGGACCAGCTGCCATAGTTTTACTGTACGGGCAGACAGCTTTACCATATATGGGCAGACAGCTTACACTGACAGTTGGCAGGAGTCCTGCATGGCACCTTGGTACAATGCTTTCCAGGTTTCTAAAAAAAAAAAAAAAAAAATAGTAAATGCACATTTTTTTATCTGTAAAAAAAAAAAAAAAAAAAGATGTATTATTTATTTTTAAAAGGTGAACTTTTAAACCTTTTGCACTGTTACTGTCCCCCCTTAGGGCTCTGTTGGCCTCCACTAATATAGAGACAAGAAGACCTCTGTGGACTGTGTTTAGCCAGACTTTATAGTCCCCTCTGAGAGGCTATCACCTCTCTTCTTGGTCTCTCTCTCTCTCTCCTCTAGTACCCAGACTCCAAATTTGGGCTCAAGACTCACTACTAATGATGGGCTCAGGCATTTTCACATCGTACCCACCAGGAAGCCGTCACTGCACACCGCCAATAATAGGCAGTGAGGCATTTTTTATCTTAAACTGGTGGACGCACTACCACGGGACACGCATTTCCTTTCTACGCTGTCATCATGGCCACCATAGATACTGACACTAATCAGAAACTTCCTCCTTCCCCCTATATATGATTTTGTATATATTATTTTTTTTTTATACCCACTCTGGTTTATAAAACCCTCCTTGGTCCTCCATTGACTCCCATTTCATCCCCTTGATTTATACACCCAGCGAAATTTGATACCTGAACTGCTAAAGAATTTCCAAACATCCCAATACACCTTCATGGTGTCTCCAAACACAAATTGGCAACATATCTATACTCACAATGAAAAAGTATATGTACAGGGGGCGTGGCCGGCAGCCGAGGACGATGGCCGCGTGAGAGTAGAGCTCCGTATCCTTCGGTTCTTCTCCAGCGTGCATAAGCGACGAGGGTAAGCGACACCAGCCTGGTTACCCACCTGAACCCTCTCTCCACACCCGCTGGCCATGGGGAAGCGAAAAAACCACGGGAAGCCCCGCAAACTTACAGACTTTTTTGCCTCCACCAGCACGCCGCGCTCTCAAAATGGCGCCGCGGCCTGCTCACAGCGCAGCGGGGCTAACGAGCCCCGGGGAGGTGGCTTGGCGGGCTCTCCTTCCCAGGCTCCTCAATCCCCGGGCTCTGGACATAGGTCTCCCCCGGGTCCCTCTCCATCTGACAGCCCGAAGAAGGCAGCTCCACGGCGCTCTTCCGAACATCATTATGTGGGGGATAACAGGGCGGGAGACATTTCCCAGGACAGCACTCTGGAATTTTATGAGCATATCAGAGACTTTCCTACCACGGGGCAGCCTCTCAACGATACCAGGATGAAGGAAATGCTCCTAACATTCACTGGCTCGCTATACAGAGATCTTATGTCCTGTGTTACACATCTCAGAACCGATGTGACAGGCCTGGGAGACCGAGTAGATCATGTGGAGGTGAAGATGGCCGATTTCTCGGTGGCTCATAACGAGCTGGTGGACGCTCACAACGACACATCGGATGAGGTGGAGACACTTAAAGCTAAATTGGCCGACTTGGAGGACAGAAATCGGTGCAACAACATTAAGCTGCGGGGAGTGGCGGAAACTGTTCCTCCTACTGAACTGCGCTCCTATGTACAGGCTTTCATAATGGCCCTGCTGCCTGACACCTTAACTGGTGAGGTTATTGTGGATAGAGCTCATCGCCTGCCCAAGCCCCAGCATCTGCCTGAAAAAGTGCCCAGGGATGTCATAGCGAGGATCCATTTTTTTCATGTGAAGGATGACCTCATGAGAATGGCTAGGAAGACTTCCCCTCTCCCTGACCCATACCAAGGGATCACTGTGTATGCGGATCTCTCTCAGTACACGATGGCTGCCCGCAAGAAACTGATTTCATTGACGAAACTGTTCAGGAACAACAAGGTAGTCTACTCGTGGGGGTACCCCACGAAATTGCTTATCGTACGAGAAGGCCGCACTTATGCTATCCGTACAGAGGAGGAGGGATTTCGCCTGGCTAAGACTTGGGGCCTGTTGCCTGATCCGGAGGCTTCTATGCAAGTGTCCAACTCTCCCTCATACTTGGATCCGGAATGGTCCTTGGTAAAGTGATCCTGCACTACCCCTACGACAGGGGGTCTGTGGCATAGAAGGGGGTGATAATCCTCGCTTTTTCTGCTGGCTGGTGTACAGGAGGGAACTGGAGGGTGGGAGCTGTTTCCCCCCTACCCACTACTTGCGATTGAGTTCGCATGATGGGGTTTACCCCATACTCTACCTGTGTTATGTTTTGTGATGTTTTTTGGACTTGTGTTTTTGTTTTCCTTTGTTTTTTCAGCCTCCTTACAAGCACCGATTTGAATGTGGACTTTGGACTTTCCTCATGTGCTCAGTACACTCCCGCAGTAGGGAGGTTTCATGGCTCTGCTCCAGTGGACGGATTTGCTGGGTATGGTGAGAGTATACTCAGTGACTCCCTGCTTTTTTTTGATGACCATTTTCTCTTTTATGACGTTGGCCTCATCCTTGGGATGACCCTTACTCGTTTATATTTTAAATTCTCATGCCACTAAAGTTTGTTACTTTAAATGCCCATGGGTTGAACAGCCCCTTTAAGCGGCGGTCTCTTTGGAGGGAGGCTCGCAATCTTAGGGGGGATGTTCTGTGTGTGCAGGAGACCCATTTTGCGAAATCTAAACAGCCTAAATGCTCAGATAAGCGATACCCCCACATTTTCACGGCCTCTGGGGCGACCAAGCGAAAAGGGGTTCTAATAGCGGTATCTCAATCTGTGGCGTTTCAGCTGCATGACACGATTGTGGATGACGCAGGTCGTTATTTAGTACTCATATGTGACATTAACAATGTCACATATACTATCGTTAATGTATATGCGCCTAACCAACGCCAAATCAAATTTCTACGATCACTGGTTAAGAAAGTGGATCGAGTCAAGAAGGGTCTCCTGCTATATTGTGGGGACTTCAATTGTATAACTGACGCTTCCTTGGACTGTACCCTCCCTCAGAGGCATGCACGAACCACGCTACAGAGGTTCTTGCACTCTTCTGATCTCTATGACCTGTGGCGATGTGTCAATTCCACTGAGAGGGACTACACGTATTTTTCGGCACCCCATCAGTCGTACTCCAGACTGGATCTTTTTGTGGCAGACCTGTCTGTACTGCGTTTGGTGGAGTCCGCCACTATTCATACCATTTCCTGGTCTGATCACGCCCCGGTCTCTGTGGTGGTCGCGGAGAAGCGCAATGAGGTGCCTGTACACTTGTGGCGGAACAACGTTTCTATTCTCCGGGACCCCGGCCACGGGGAGCGGTTGCGGGGTCAGATTGAGGACTTTTTCCAACATAATGATAGGTCTGACACGGACATTTTTACCTTGTGGTGTGCACATAAAGCGTATGTTCGGGGCCTGCTCCTACAGCTGGCCTCTAGAGTTAAAAGGGAACGTGCAAAGGCTATGTCCTCTCTCATGTCTAAACTTAAGGACCTAGAGACGAGACATAAGGCCACTCCTACACCTACATTGCTGCTGGAACTTAATTATTGTAGAGCGCAGGTGAGAACTAAGTTGCTGGAGGAACACCAATCTTTGCTGTTTCGATCTAAAGCGCGGTTTTATGTTTCTGGAAATCGCGCGGGTAAGATGTTGGCCAACTATCTTCGGAAGAGGCAACAACAGGCTAAATTATCCTCTTTAAAGGATCCTCACACCTCTCGCACTGTCTACCACCCGTCTGAGATAGCTAATGCCTTTGCCAAGTACTATACTGATCTTTATAATCTAAAGGACGATGCGACTTCGCCGCAACCGTCGGCGGAGGGCATACAGAGGTTCTTGGCAAGATTGAGCCTGCCCACGGTCTCGGAAGAGATGTTGGGGAGCTTAAATGCCCCTATTACGGACCAGGAGATTGAGATGGCTATTGGCTCTCTGCCTCCTGGTAAGTCACCGGGGGCGGATGGCTTTTCAGCTGAATATTTTAAGATCTTCGGCTCTATCGTAACGCCATACTTAGGCCGGGTGTTTAATGCCGCTATGACCAGATCGTTTTTCCCTGCGGAGATGCTCCAGGCTGTCATAGTGGCGCTGCCGAAACCGGGGAAGCCGCCTGATGCTCCACAGAATTTCCGCCCCATATCCTTGCTGAATTCTGATCTGAAGCTTTATGCAAAGATATGGGCGCAAAGACTAGCGAAGGTCACACCCTTACTAGTGCGGAGTGATCAGGTTGGATTTGTTACGGGCAGGCAGGCCCCCGATGGAACTAGACGGATGTTTGATCTTCTGTCTGTGGTGGAAAGTCGCAGGGTGCCCTCGGTGTTCCTGACGCTCGATGCGGAAAAAGCGTTTGATAGGGTTCACTGGGGGTACCTAAAGGCGACGTTAACGAAATTTGGGCTTCGGGGTCCTGTCTGCTCGGCCATTTCGGCCTTGTACACTACTCCCTCAGCTAGGGTCTTTACTAGCACAGCTATGTCGGACACCTTTACGATCACAAATGGCACCCGCCAGGGGTGTCCTCTGTCTCCCCTGATCTTCTCCCTAGTTATGGAGCCACTGGCGGAGGCCATTCGGTGTGACCCATCCATATTGGGTGTTAGGGTGGGAGACAGGGAACATAAAATAGGGTTATTTGCAGATGACGTCATACTCACTCTGACCTCCCCGCCCTCGTCCTTGCGCAACCTGGCTAGGGTGCTGGAGGAGTACGGGGCGGTCTCGTATTATAAATTGAATACTACCAAGTCCCAGTGCCTCCCGATGTATGTCCCCTCTAGAGATCTAGAGGCGTTGAGAACAGAACATCCCTTTCAATGGGCTTCTAAGTCCTTGTTATATCTGGGTATACAGTTATCATTTCCAACAGCCTCTACATACTTGATTAATTACTCTGAATTAACTAAGATAGTGCATAGGGATCTGTCTCACATTGCCCGACACGAACTGTCGTGGGTGGGCAAAGTGGCGGCGTTCAAAATGCTGGTACTACCCAAAGTATTGTACTACTTTAGAACGATACCTATAATCGTTCCGCAACATTTCTTTAATGACATGGACAAGCAGCTTAGGAAGTTTTTGTGGAACGGGAAAGTACACAAGCTTTCCTACTCTACCCTGCGCAGGCCTAGGAGCTGGGGGGGAGTGGGAATGCCGGATCTTAGAAGTTATCAGGCAGCAGCCCTCCTGGATCAGGCTAAGGAATGGTGTACTCCCCACTCCGATAAGTTGTGGGTTATCATTAAGAGGGCCCTGGTAGCTAATAGAGACCTTCCCTCCCTACTAATAGCGGCTCAAACTGGGCGGAGTCTCCAACTTCCTGGAGTTCCGGCCATTCAGGCTACAGTTCATGGATGGGGGGCTCTGCGACAGGTGTCTGGAATTCCTACCTTGCCTAAAGATCTCACACTGGCTTCCTACGAATTTCTCATTCCCTCGCTGAGGTGTCCCAGCCCTGGTGCCCAGCGCTCCCTTACCTATTCCCAGGTCCTGTCCTCCTCCACCCCCTATGATTTTTTTTTTCTGGCACAACTGCGACATTACCACCTGAAGTTCCCGGAACTGCGAGTTCAGGTACCTCAGGAGGTGTGGGAGTACCTCACTTCGGGGAAACCGAGAGCTGGCGGGTTGTCTTGGTTCTATAAAGTATTGAGGCAACCTAAGGCCCAGTCCAAACTGAAGTGTATGTTATCATGGGAAAGGGACCTTGATGCAGAATATTCCATTGGGGATTGGCAGGCAGCTGTACAATCCTCTTTTAAATATACGCACTGCACTAACCACTGGGAAGGGGCTCTTAAAATATTGCATAGGAGCTACCTTACTCCATCCAGACTGGTCCATATGTACGAGGACTCTTCAGATGCTTGCTGGAGAGAATGTGGAGCGAGGGGCACTGTACTCCATACTTTTTGGGAATGTAGGAAACTACGGAGCTACTGGGTGGCCATCTACGCTTTGGTGGCCACGGTTACAGGACTAAAAATACCTATGACGCCGTCATTGGCCTTACTGAATTTAGGCATTCAGTCTGTCCCGAATGAACATAGATGTATTATCTCACATATTTTAACGGCGGCTAGAACTAATGTAGCGGCGGCATGGAAGTCTACCAAAATCCCTACGGTCTATGAAGTCATCAACCGAGTGAAAATAATTCACTCATATGAAAATTTTTTTTTTAGCTCGGGAAATAATTTCCAGACATTCCAGCAGCAATGGAGGGGGTGGCTAGATAAATACCCTAATTGAGCACGTTTGCTATTCACTTGCTTGTGAATTGGTATTGCTGAATGTTTACTGAATACAGGAGGTTTTGTTTGTTTGGACTGTCCAGTTGATAGTCTACTGGTTTTCAACATTTGAGTGTTATCTACTCCATTCTTGTTATGTATCCTATCACAGCAGAGTCTTCGGAGACCGGTTCTATCCCATGCTCCCAGTTAGCCGGGAGGAAGAGATATGGGATATAGGACTAGTGTACTGGGGACCCATGGACGCTTGCTGGAGATTTGGCTGGGGGGGGGGGTGGGAGCCCGGGGGGCATGGGCACAGTATGCTCCCAAAGGGGTGCCGAGCTCCTTGGGTTTCTCACCTGGGCCCTTTGGGGCAACCCGGCTATGTCGCCTGGCACGGGCTTGAGGTTCCCTAGGGAATTGGCTAGAACTCTGAGGGGCTCTGTGTAATGTATGTACAAGTTGTGATATGAGCTATATTTTCTCATGTTGTATTATCCTGTTCTATGCAATGCTAACGAAATATGTTATTGTATGTTGAAAATCTTTAATAAAAACTTATTGAAAAGAAAAAGTATATGTACAGTATACTCATTAACTCCCCAAAGCCAATCTGTTTGTTTAGTGTTGTTTGTAAACAGCATGTTCTACTCCATTGGAACATTGCTACCGTACCTCCCCCTCAAACTAAGCCATGGTGTACTTTTTCAATACTTTCAATATATCCACTATGCATTATTAGTCATTACAATTAACAATATACAAACAATTGATCAGCCAGATCTAATCAACTAATTGAACAGCGCAGCCTCTGTGCTGTCCATGATCTGTTAAATAGCTGGCAGGACTTGCCTTATCACGTCCAGACGAAGCTAAGCACTGCTCTTTGCGAAACATGTAGACGACTTGACACTACCTGCACCTGGACGTTGATGGGCAAATCCCTGCACCAGCATGAGGGAACACATAACCGACGGCTCTAAAGACAGCAGCAATCTGTCTCCCCGCCGCTGTACCTCACTGCCTGATCTAAAGGCAGACACAGACTCCAACAGGACAGCACAAGGACCCCGACCAGGACCCCCAGAACCTACAGGACCACTGGAATCACTCACCCACAAGAGAGGTTACCAGCCGATAAGGCCTATAAGGGCTGACTTACTATCCCCCCCCAGGATCCCTGTACCTTCTCCTTCCCCCCACTTCCTGATCTTTCTGGACATCCAGCCCCCCCGATCTACTAGCAACTGTCTCCTGTGCTTTGCTGCTTGCCTCCCTTCTCCTCTCTCTCTCCTCCCTGAACTAGCCTTTGGCTTATATCCTTGTGACAATCCTGGCCTGGATACACTCCTTTGCACTGTCCATCCTCGGTTTCCCATTCCTCCTTTGCTTACCTACTATTACATAGGAGGAACCTGTGCACTGTAGCCAGTACTGGCATACACAGTTCATGCATGCAGGGTTGACACTGTCATCGCCTTCCCCTTGATTTCCCTACATACTATTTGTAACATAACCTCCACACTTGGCTATCGGCCTGCGGGATCACCCTGACAGTGCCATCCCCCCATCGGACGTCCGTTTGTTCATTGTTTGTATTATTATTGTGTGTATGTTCACCATGCATAACATTATTTGCTTGTCACCCCCACTGGGTCACATTCACTATTAATAACTTTATTATTGTGTTTAATGTATCACATAGGGTACTGCATCACCGCCATTACTCAATGTAAAGCACCACATACCTCTGCACTTCCCTGTCTGAACCTTAATTGTCACTTGCATTTATTTATAACCAGAATAAATACAATTTATTTTGAACAAACTGCCCTGCGGTTTCATTCCGTCCATCCCTCCACGATCAACAAGGCACCAGTTGGCGTATTTCCATATGGAAAAAGAAAGAGGGGAGCCCCATGAAGTATTGGATACAACAATTGCTGGGAAGTACGTAGCATACACTCACTGTGAAAGCTGCCTCGGATCAGTAGCAAACGCCAGGAAGCTTCCGCATTCCACGGCGGTGGAGTCCTGAAACCGGAAGTGACACTATGACGCAATGGACCCATGGAGGGGGACCCTCGGAGATACACATTGTCCAGACTTCTATATGCTGCAGGTTGTATACACAGCGCGACACCTAGTGGCCACACAGGTGACTGCAGCTGCCATCTTACCTTAAGGGATTTTTTTCCCCCTGGTTTTCACCACTTTTACCACTAAGTGTTTTTTGTATTGGCTACACTATTTATTCATACTTTTGCACTGTATTTATTCATTTATCACTAAAATAAATTCACCTGACTATGTCAATTAATTTTATTTATTGCACTTCAGCACTTTTTGGTTGAACCTACCACATATTAGGAGATTTAATCGGTTCCATTTGAATCTACCTGAAACACAGTATATATTTATTTATTTTACCTCTTTTATGGTATTACATTATATTTTATGGGCTGCACCCCTTTATTTATGAGTTGATTGCATTTGATTGCACCTTAATATTTATTACACAAAGGTAGCGCCATTTTCAACCTTTTCTTGCACTTTACCTATATCTTGACCCCTTGGGGTTTGGTTGTTGGCCGCTTACACCTGATAGCCATTCACGCTTCACCACACACTCCATAGCGCTGGTCACTTCTTGCTTATACCTGAAACTTGACAACAATCCCTTCCTTTCCATTGTAGTGGAACTCAACGAAAAAAATCAAAAGAGCAATGGAAGCTAATTTACTAAAGAAACGAGAATTGGAATATTTGATGGTTAACAAGTATAACATCCCGACCTTTTACATCAAACCAAAGGTCCAAAAATCACTGGAAAATCCTCCAGGTCGGCTGATTGTTTCGGCAATTAATGGACCCATGGAAAAAATCAGTAAATATTTAGATGCCCTCCTTAAAGAGATGGTCACCAACCTGAGTTTTTATGTACAAGACACCAGAGACGTTCTAGTCAAAATAGCCAATATACAAATCAACACTGAAGCATGGCTGGTCGGAATAGACGTCGAGTCACTTTACCCCTCAATTCCCCACGCCTGGGGCTTGGAAGCAGTGGCAAGATTCCTTGACACACACTACCAACAACGTGGAGCTCAAAACAAATTCATTGAAGAGCTGTTGTCATTTGCCTTGGAAAATAACTGCTTCCAGTTCTTGTCGAAATATTATCAACAGATAAAAGGCACTTCCATGGGAGCTCCTGGGCCCTCTCTTATGCCTGCCTACACCTGGGCCTGTGGGAAGAAGAGGTGGTATACCGGATGCCCCTGCACCTCAGCCACATTCACACGTGGTTGAGGTACATAGATGACATCCTGGTAGTCTGGAAGGGGAGTATTGATGACCTCCATGAATTCTTGAAAGAACTAAACCCCAATGACCGGGGATGGGATCCCAGTTGGACAATTCCTTCGAATCAAGCGCAAAAGCACACATGCAGCAGACTACTTTAAAGAAAGGAAAGAAATGTACACACACGGTTTAGGAAAAGAGGATATTCCCATAACCAACTCAAAAGAGCCTCCTCAGGACCGATGGTCCATCTCAAGATATGAACACCGGCTGGACTCCAACGGGAATAATTACGCAATTTGGTTTACAATGGGACACGGGACGCACAATAGTGAAAAAACACTGGGGCATTCTCACCAACACCCCAGGCCTGGCTGAAATAGTGGGCCCAGAACCAAAACTTGTTGCCCGAAGAACAAAAAACCTAGGAGACATACTGACACAATCTGAATTCATTAAATCATCGGAAGACACATAGCTTTCAAAATTCCCAAGGTCCAAAGGCATGTTCTCATGCGGACAATGTCAAATGTGCCCATACGTAGAAAGAACAGACACTTTCTATGATTCACAGAACACAAAAGAATTCTATATCAGAGACCTTATTATTTGCGCAACCACAAGGGTCATCTATATGCTGACCTGCCCTTACAAAAAATGTATTTAGGAAAAACGAAAAGAGAACTTCGTTTCCGAATCGGAGAACACATGAGTGAAATACAAAAGAAAGACCCGGAAAAACATCTAGCCATTCATTTCACTGAATTCCACAATGGAGACCTCAACGGAATGAAAATAAAAGGGATCTATAAATTACGTTTGTCTCAACAAAGAGGCGACTTCAATCGGATTTTACTCCAAAAAGAAAAATGGTGGATTTTTATGTTGAAATCCCTTGCTCCACATGGGCTGAACCTAGAACTAAACTTATAGGTCTTTTTAAACCCCTGAAAGTACCCCGTAGTCACCAACGACCCCCAGTCAACTCTTTACCTTAAACTGGTGGACGCACTACCACGGGACACGCATTTCCTCTCTACGCTGTCATCATGGTCACCATAGATACTAACACTAATCAGAAACTTCCTCCTTCCCCCTGTATATGATTTTGTATATAATATTTTTTTATATACCCACTCGGTTTTATAAAACCCTCCTTGGTCCTCCATTGACTCCCATTTCATCCCCTTGATGTATACACCCAGCCAAATTTGATACCTGAACTGCTAAAGAATTTCCAAACATCCCAATACACCTTCATGGTGTCTCCAAACACAAATTGGCAACATATCTATACTCACAATGAAAAAGTATATGTATACTCATTAACTCCCCAAAGCCAATTTGTTTGTTTAGTGTTGTTTGTAAACAGCATGTTCTACTCCATTGGAACATTGCTACCTCCCCCTCAAATTAAGCCATGGTGTACTTTTTCAATACTTTCAATATATCCACTATGCATTATTAGTCGTTACAATTAACGGTATACAAGCAATTGATCAGCCAGATCTAATCAACTAATTGAATGGGGCAGCCTCTGTGCTGTCCATGATCTGTTAAATAGCTGGCAGGACTTGTCTTATCACGTCCAGACGAAGCTATGCACTGCTCTTTGCGAAACATGTAGACGACGTGTCACTACCTGCACCCAGACGTTGATGGGTGGATCCCTGAAGCAGCACAAGGGAACACAGTAACCGGCGGCTCTACAGACAGCAGCGATCTGTCTCCTGTCCACTGTACCTCACTGCCTGATCCAAAGGCCGACACAGACTCCAACAGGACAGCACAATGACCCCGACCAGGACCCCAGCATCACCGCCATTACTCAATGTAAAGAACCACATACCTCTGCACTTCCCTGTCTGAACCTTAATTGTCACTTGCATTTATTTATAACCAGAATAAATACAATTTATTTTGAACAAACTGCCCTGCGGTTTCATTCTGTCCATCCCTCAAAGGCTCTCTTTTCTGTCCACTGGCCTTTCCCAGTACACTTTATATGCATGTTCACATTCTACCCACCAGGAAGCCGTCACTGCACACCGCCAATCATAGGCAGTGAGGCATTTTATATATATATATATATATATATATATACTCTCTTTGGGTGGGATTTTTAAGGCAATTATATGACAATATGTATAAAAATCTTAAATCTTTTTATTATTCACTTTAGAAACAAACAAAAAAAAAAAATCATATACCATATTGTATGTGCCAAGAGAAATGACCTGTAATGACACATCATGGACTATGAAATATTAAAAAGTTGCCAAAGAAGTGGTATTCCCCAACTACTGCTTGTTTCATTCCATGGTGGTTGTTACAACCAAGGATGGTTCCCAGTAGGTGGGGGTATCCAACGCATTTAGAAATTAAATGTCAATACCTTCTTCTCCAGGGATATTATATCCACTTATTTATTTCAATGCTCCCAGACTTTCAAGGAAGTGCCATGTTCTCTCTTTGGAGCCACAATCACAACATGTAGGACCGCTGGATATTTATCCAAAAAAGGAAGTTGACCCCTGCGGTGGAAGTGTCCACAATAACCAGCCTCCCAGTATGGAAAGAGAAATTCCCTCTGTTATGTTTCCCATAAACGTGAGCCAAAATTGAGCTGAAGCCTCCAAATGTCTTTCCCCGGCAAAGTATGAGGAGGGAATGGTGATGCACCCAAAGAGGAGATACCTCTATATATATAAAAAAATATAATCAAGGAATGATGGCAATTTCACCCTCAGCCATCTGAGAAATTTCATTTAAATTGTTAAATTGAACAGGGTGGATAACACATCCCCTCCTCGCTCTCACTTACATATAACATGTAATCTACAGTTAGTTCTTTGTTTTTGGACTTAGTTTATGTTTATCCCTTTTCAAGAACATACTAAGATTGGGTCATTGATTACCAGCTGGGTACTTAATATATTTTCAGGATATTATTTTTCTATTTTTTGTTTGGTTTTGGTTTTTGTTTGTCCTCTGGGGGGACCTTTTGGGAGAGGGGTGGGATGAGCTAATGTCCAATATTCAGTTAGAATACCATACTAAGGAACAAGTGGAGACTGATCTATCCTTTTTGTTCTCCAATCTTACTAAAATCCTAGAAAAGAAATCTGTCTTGCATTTGCACATCAAATCTTTTGATAGATACATAAAAGAGGATATTAATCCTATTGGGACAAAATTCCAAATATTCCCCATACTCGATCATATCTCTAATGATCTAAAGAGGGTTTGGGAAAATCAACTAAATAACTGCTCAAGGAATTGATGAAATTATTGCAAGGTGAATGTCAACGACAATTAAACAAACTAGATGATGATATTGCGTCCCTAAAAGCTCAACTTACCCCACTGAAAGCTCATAGTGAATATATCAACTATAAGAATAAACTGAAAAAACACATAGAAAAATATGGGAAAATTACCCTCCAGAAAAAAGAGAAAAAATATTGGAGGGATAAAAATGCTTTCGGTGAGAGTCCAGCATAAGAATGGAACAATAGGAAAATTTTTCAAAAACATATTCAAGGGAACAAAAGTTATAACATCAGTCTGAATAATGAATATTTGTCTAATTCCTTGTTTAACTCTTCCTCCTCAGTTTCCTCTCATACAGATCGTTCCCTCTGGAAAAGGAAGGGCACTCCATTTAAATGACAGGAGATTGAGGGCAACCTTCAAAAAGCCAAAACGCGTAAACACAATTGATCACACCTGCACAGGGAAGTAGTGGGCATGGCAATATTCCCAAATCCACCATTGGGGTGGGTCACCAGGAATTTCCAACCGATTCAAGGAACAGTACACAAAAAAAAACACATTCAGATGCTGATTTTTTTTTAGCAAACATACTTTGACGAAATCACCAATAATACAGAAAGGGATAGAACCCTATATGATGAAGATCACACAGAAGGGAGATGAAATATAATCAATCTATCAATGCACAAACTAACCTTAGAGGAGGAACAGGTATTGTCACTAGGACTATCTTTCTGTCCCTATAGGAGTATGGACAAATTTGAGATGGTAAAAGACATTCATTTATTTGCACGGAAATTATTTTTCATAAGTATGTATGCCAAACACCTTAATAAAGAGGAGGAAATTGAACCAAATCTCACATCAGCAGATTTTAAAGCTCTACGAGACTTAAATCTGCTATTACAAGAAAGTGGATTCACAGACTCCTCAGGGGAGGAATGTGAGGAGGATGAGGTACACATTAAGGAAGAGTCAGAGAATCCCCTTAAAAAATCCCACAAAAAGTCATCTAGGTTTCCATCTTTAAATCAAAATCCAGCATTGGCCCTATTTGTAAAACAGACCACCACAAAAATAGAGGCAATGACAAATGATAATCGGATTGGGAATCTGAATTTCAAACAAGAAAGAGCGTTAAGATCTCTAAAAAAAAAATTCAAAAATAACTATTAAAGCATCAGATAAAAGTGAATTCCAAAAGTGCACAAGGATGTTGTTAACCCTCCAGGGAGGCCTATCATCTCAGGGGGGAATGGTACTATATCAGAGGGAATCAGTCAGATCATTGATGCCCATCTGAGACCACACATAACAAGTCTGGCTTCCTGTACAAAGGAAAGGATACCATTCATTTGTTGCAGATACTTGACAATTTAGAGATCCCCAAGCCAGCTATATTGGTGACCATTGACGTGGAATCACTTTACAACATTATTCCCCATGACAAGGGGGGGTTGCAGCTGTGAGACAGGTGCTTCGCCAGAGGGGAATGGAGGAGGTGGCGATTTAATAAATTCATACTACAAATGTTGGACTATATTTTGCAACACAATATTTTTGTCTTCAGGGGCTCCCACTACCTCCAGGTGCAGAGCATGGCTATGGGCACACGTTGTGCCCATTCCTATGCCAATCTGTACCTGGGGGAGAGGGAGAAAGGCTTCCTATCGGATGACCAGTCATCTGTATATACTCAACACATTTTGATGTGGCAGAGATACATAGATGACATACTACTTGTCTGGGATGGCCCTGCGGAGAAACTCAAGCTATGTCTGGATCATATGAATTGTAATGATTTCAGTATCTTTTTTTACAATGTAATATGATTATCAAGCTAGATTTCCTAGACATTAGTATGTTTAAGGACCAGGAGGGAAAACTCACCAGTAAACTATGTAGGAAGGAAACATTGTTACATGCTGGTAGCTTTCATCATGAACCCTTCAAGAAGTCCATACCTTACAGTCAATTTTTGTGCGTCAAACATAATTGTACCACCCATGAAGACTTCCAAATGGAGGCTGACAAATTGACTGAGTGGTTATTGGCGAGGGGTTACACAAATCATCATTGAAAAAAGCTTTCAATAAGGTAAAGGACACTGAAAGGAAAAATCTCATTTTTAAACCTGTAGGAGGTGAAAAACAGGACAATATGACTAGAGTGATTTTGTGATATTTAAATCAACATAAAAAGATAAAAGGCATTTTTGAAAAATATTGGTTTATTCTTACCGAGGACTCAGTTCTTGGAAACTTGATAACAAAAAAAAACATTGTTTATCTACAAAAGGCAGGATCCATTGGGTAAATATTGGTTCAGAGCGAATTTAAAGGGGAGTCCTAAGCATGCTGGATTAGGTGCCTCAATGCCACAACCCCCCCCCAGGTCTAAATGAAATAGAAAACTTTAGACCCTTTCTTGAGGGCTACAGTTCAGGTAAAACTGATTAAAGTATCTACATTTGAATTTGAATCCATATTCAGGGTTTTAAAAAATTTGGGGCTATGGATGTATTATTCAGTTTTTTTGCCCGATGGTAAAGCTATATATATGGGCACAGATATTTCCATCTAGCATGTCCCCCCTTCTCTCCCTCCCTCCCCTCCCCCCTCTTCTGTTTTGGTTCCCCTATTGTTTGGTCCTACCTGGCTGGAAAACAAAATTAGAAACACCTTTTTGGTTAAAAATGTTAATTTAATTTTAATTTAACAATTATTCACAAAAATTCTATGTATGCCTTTATAGCCATTTGTTTTTGTCTGCTTTGCTCTTTGTATAACAGTTCAATGCAATCAAACAGGTATTGTGATCAAGGTGAGTGCTTTTTATTTTCCCATGTGAGATAGCCACAAATGTCACAAACATGTCCGGCACAAAAAGGCCCTAAAATACGCCATTTCCTCTTTGCACTTTGCCGGGGAAAGACATTTGGATGCTTCAGCTCACTTTTGGCTCACGATTATGGGAAACACAACAGAGGGAATTTCCCTTTCCATACTGGGAGACTGGTTATTGTGGACACTTCCACCGTAGGGGTCAACTTCATTTTTTGGATAAATATCCAGCGGTCCTACATGTTGTGATTGTGGCTCCACTGAGAGAACATGACACTCCCTCGAAAGCCTGGGGAGCATTGAAGTAAAGAAGTGGATAAAATATCCCTGAAGAAGAAGTTATTGACATTTAATATGAAACGCGTTAGTACCCCCACCTACTGGGAACCCTCCTTGCTTGTAACAACCACCATGGAATGAAACAAGCAGTAGATGGGGAATACCACTTCTTTAGCAACTTTGACATTTTTTAAAGTGAATAATAAAAAGATGGAGTGGCACCTGTCATTTTTGTTGTGAGTCACACTAAATGAGAAACTGTCACATTTAGCAGTGGTAGTAATAACACTACTAAATGCATCACTTATTAACACATATTTAGTTATTCTGTTCTGTGAGCTTCTAAATAAGGAACATTTGGTCCAACCAAGGAGCTTATTCCTACTAAGGAAATGTCATAACTTTGTAAAAATATTATTCCATACATCATGCAGACCATGTAATATTTATATATGTCTGCCTTCAGTAAAGTCACATAGTGCATGGTTAGTCTTTCCTGCTTGTTACAATATTGTTATTATTTTCTATTGTTTTTATGTCTTGTATAGTGTTGCACCCAGTTGGCGTGCTTATCGCAGATCACACTAATGGAAATTAGTTCTTACAGCAATAAACAAGTAACCTACATTACAAATTCATAACATATGGTTTATCCTTATTTCTATTTGTCTCAGCTCAATTTCGGTACCAGAATAATGAACATATTGTAAGCCTTAGGGCTAATCTTCTTTGCTTATGTCTCCAAAATAAATATGTAGAAGAAAATACATGTTATTGTTCAAATATTCAGTGAAATGAAGTGAATGCTAAACCAACCATGTTCTTTGAAAATCTTCTTTTGGGCAGCACATTTAAAGTGTCAATGATTTTGCTGGTATGTGGTGATGGGTCAAACACCCCTGGGTTTGGTTTTCACCAGACCTCCTATATATGTAAAAAGTTCCATGGGGACAAGGGCCTCTTCCTGACAACCCAGGAATGTGGTTGTGGGGGTCTGTGGGCAGGTGCTTATAAGAATCTTGAAGCCCCCTTTAACAAGGGGGCCCCCAGATCCTGGCCCCCTATGTGAAAGAGTGTTGGGAAAAATAGTACCCCTAACCATTCACACACACAGTTTTTGACAAGTCCAAAAGCATCCCCCCTTGTTGAGGGCATGTGGCCTGGTATAGTTCAGGACCCCTTACCTATTTAAAAACTGTCAAATTGGGCAGGCATTCGGCGGTTAGCCTTCTTTGCGGGCAGACCCTTTTTTTTCTTTTTTTGGATCTGGTGGTGGCGGGGGGAGGCGTGATTGATGATGGCTCTACATTGGGAAACATTTTTTTTATTTTTAATAAAGGAATTGTCATAAACTGTATATGTGTTTTTATTTCTTTTTGACACTTTTTTTGTGAATGGATGCCATACACATTCACATGGGGGGAGGGGGGATCTTGAGGCCCCCTTATTAAAGGGGGCTTCCAGATTCTGATAAGCCCCCCACCCCAAAGCACCCCCCCATGTTGAGGGCATGTGGCTTGGTATGGTTGAGAAAGTGGGGGCCGCTCGGTCATTCTCCTCACCCCTTTCCTGACCTGCCGGGTTGCATATTCAGATAATGGTCTGGTTTAGATTTTTTGGGGGGGGCCCCCGTGCCCTTTTTTCCACATTTTTCTATTGCGGGAAATTATTTTTTTTTTCATTCAGCTGTCAGTGGGGAGGTCCCGTTGACAGCTGATCAACTCCTCGGTTTAAAGGACGCTGCGGCCAGCTTCCTTAACGATCAGCTATTCACTTTGCCCAATTAAGAGCTTAGAATGGATTGTGCAGCGCACAGGGGAGCAATATTGGGTACTCCCCGAACTGGCAATGTTCAGGCCCAACTTATGCTCAGTCCGAATCGCTTGCCGAACACTACTGGTATTGATCGTTGAAGAGTAACATAGAGGATTAAATACTAGTGTGTGTAGTGTGATCTACAGTAAAAAATCATGAAAACAGTGGCAGAAAGTTTTTGGCATGAATATGTGACAAACGCAGGTCACCAACTTATGACAAATGATTGGTCAAACCCACACTGTACTGTCACTAATTCACAGCAATGACACTCTCAGTATTACAGTTCACAGGCTGGGTGCAGGAAATTTCTTCATACATTTAGGCCAATATGTAGTCTGCTATATATTTTTGGTAAAAAAAAATCCCAATAAGCATATATTGATTGGTTTGCGAAAAATGAATAGCGTCTACAAATGATGGGATATTTTTATGGAATTTTTTAATATTTATTTTTTTACTAGAATTGGTGATGATCAGCGACTAATGATGAGACTGCAACATTACGGTGGACAAATTGAACACCTAACTGACACTTTTGACACTTTTTTGGGGACCAGTGACATTGTTACAATGATCAGTGCTAAAAAAATATTCACTATTACCGTACTAATGACACTGGCAGGGAAGGGGTTAACATCATTTTCTAGACTTTGTTTTAATGTGGTATGTGTCCAAATTTGCGTGCAACCATTCAACACTAAAGACTGTACCTGCGTTTTCTAGACTTTGTTTTAATGTGGTATGTGTCCAACTTTGCATGCAACCATTCAACACTAAAGACTGTACCTGCGTTTTCTAGACTTTGTTTTAATGTGGTATGTGTCCAACTTTGCGTGCAACCATTCAACACTAAAGACTGTACCTGCATTTTCTAGACTTTGTTTTAATGTGGTATGTTTATTTGTTTATCCAGCTGTAGACTGGTGCTGCTATATGCTTTCTTACCTTAAATTTATAACCATTACAGCCTTTAACCTTTTAGGGGTATCCCCCGGTTATCTGTAGATCTTTCTGAAGTGAAACCCAGTGCCAGCTAAGCAGCCCTAATTTATCAAATCCTGATTGCTTAATTGGATAAGCCCCCACCCCAGGTCTATGAGTATATAAGTGCAGCATCACTTGGGGACAGCACATTTGCAGGGGGGCACTGCTTTCGGGGGGCTCTCTTCTCTAAGTGGGGGGACGATTTCTACAAGTGGCATGCACTTCTGATTCTGCACTTCAGAGAATGCACAAAGTGAATGAACACAGGAAAGGCTGAGATATACAACACATATACTGCAGGTGATCTCCTTTTTTTTTTTTTTCACCTCTTCAGCTCTAACCTGGTAAAATGCACTCTCTGCCACTTCTTCTGACTGCCCTATCCTCCATCTTTAAATTCTCTCTACTTCACCCCTCTTCTCCACCCCACAGCTTATATATATCACCCTCACTTCTGTCCTCACCTTATGACTGCACTCACCATCTCCTGCTATTTCTAAATCCACATGCACACAAATCCTCCAGGACACTGGGGCATGTCCCTTCATATAAATCACACTCTCATATTACCACCCTCACCTTTCTGCATCTCCTGGCCTCTGGAGGCATATCCCCAAACCCTGGGCCTCCATCTACCCATGCTCAATACACCACCTACCCTACACCCTCTGGCTGCAGTCGCAGTCAGCACAATCTAGTTCCAATCTCTCTTCTTCCCAAGACCGGACTCCCTTTCTCTTGCGCCCTTTGGAACGCCAGCTCTGTCTGTAATAAACTCACCTCTCTCCATGACCTTTTCATCGCTAACTCATTTAATCTACTTGCCATCACCGAAACCTGGCTGCACGAATCCGAACAACCTACGCCCTATTTCCTTGCTCCCCTTTTCATCCAAACTCCTCGAACGTCTAGTCTACAACCGACTGTGCGACCACCTTGCCGAGAATTGCCTCCTTGATCCCCTTCAGTCCGGATTTCGGCCTCAACACTCCACTGAAACTGCACTCCTAAAGCTGACAAACGATCTGCTAACGGCCAAAACCAATGGACACTATTCTGTACTCCTACTTCTGGACCTTTCTGCTGCCTTTGATACGGTTGACTATCCCCTCCTCCTCAAAAAACTCCATGCCTTTGGTCTCCGTGACCGTACTCTTCACTGGTTATCTTTCTACTTATCTAACCGCACCTTTAGCGTTACCTGCAATTCTACTTCCTCCTCTCCTCTTCCCTTCTCTGTTGGAGTCCCCCAAGGCTCTGTTCTTGGACCAATTCATTTGGAGATTTTTATGCATCACTTTACAACCTAAATTCGTATCAGACGACCATTCAACCTTCTGAACAGGACATTACAGCCTTCCTGGCCTAACTTAACTTGCCTTCCCTGTCATCCTCCCAACTCCACTCCCTAAATGCGACATTCACTATGGAAGAGATGACGTATAGGTATGTGATTTTGCGCAGGGTAGCCGACTTGCCGCAGTAAAAGTACATTAGGCGTTCCGCAAATGGTTAAACTGCCACCACCAACTACTTTTATGGGGAAGTAGTAAACTTTTACAAGATTAGCAAAAGCAACTTATGATCTTAGAATAAACGTCTGTAACATATGCTGTTACCACAGACGAGTATATTCAGAGACTTACACTACAGTAGCCCTCTTCAAGACACAGGGATTCTTTTAGTTTGCATTAGCGCATTAAAGACAGTTTTAACACTTTTGAAATATGGTTTAATAATGAAAAGATAAACAATGGTGCAAATAAAGCATTTACAAAAAAAGTATTACAAAAAAAAACCAAGAGACAATAAGCAAAGGCAAGAGTGAAAAATTAAAATACTTGCAAACCTTGGTTTCAGCAGACTTCAGTCAATGAGCAAGGTGATATATTTGACTTACATATCTTGACAGATCTTTCTTCATTTGATGATACACAAGAGCTCACAACTTTTAGGGCAGTCTTCTTTTCTTGCTCGAGAGGGGCTGTTTTCATAAATGGTCTGACCAATCAAGAGTCTGGGGGGGTGGCCATAAGATGTCTCCATGTTTAAGATCATATAACAGATCAAGTTGTATATGGATATTAATACCCTTTAATACCTACATGTTACAGTCTGCCAATGTCTATATTATTGTCCAGCATTTAAATACCTTTAGAATTAAGTTTTGACAGTTTTTGGATGCCCAGTTCACCAAAGAGAGGCATTGGGGCGGTTCTGCTTTCAGTCCTCCTAGGGTAGCAGTGTTTAGACTTAAAATGCTACAAATTAACTGAGGAATATAAATATGTCCTTATTTCATCTGTACTGAGGTTATCTCAGAAATTATGAAATACACTGTGATTATGGTTTCAACCAAGGGAGAAAGACAGCGATGTGTATTGCTAATTCAGCTAAGGTATTTATGACTGTTAAATGACTGATGTGCCTAGGACCAGAGCAAATATCTGTTAAAACTCTAGTCATTCAAGGGGCAAGTCAGACAGTTTTATGCGACACTGAGATGTGTATTGGGGTTAGATTCTGCTATTGCTATATAAAGCCATTTAAAAGGTGCCTGGTGTGCAATCAAGAGGTTGTGAATTGTATACACTAAAGGAGAAGGGTGGGGGGAGCCCGGGGAGGTAACTACAGGTACGTCTCTCATGACAAAATGGCACAGCAGACTTGTGACATGAACAAAATGGCTGTCACACATACAGCTATTAGTGTGCCCAGTACGCACAACCATTACAAAGGCTAAAATAGAAAGAGCCTAAAGAAACATTTTTTTCTAGTTTGAGATGTTTTTATCTATCTCAACTGGGCTGTAAAAAAAAGTTTCAAGTTAAAATTTCATCAGAGGTCTGCTTTAACTACTTTATGTCTGGCATTCTAGTCCCTCTTAAACTGACCTATCATTTAAATAAAATCTTCCCTGTCCCCTTTCAAATTGATCAAATGAGGGACAAGCAGCTATAAGGGAGATGCAGGCATTCAGCACACAGACATATTTTCAGATTAGGAAGATTGTAGTGACACCTCTAAAGCTGAAACACAGAATGAAGAGTGAGCAGAGGAGTGAGACCATCAACTTGCTTCTCTGTCTACTTACAGGCTGGGTGCAGGAAAGCAACGGTAGCATAGATATTTAAACTGTAATTTAACTGTGTATTTAGCTGTGTGCATGTAGTTATTTTTTTAGTTTTACATTGTAAATAATCGTTTATAGTTAACCAGAATATTGCCTCTATCTTATCACTTACTCGTAAAAATAAGCCTTAAACATAACCCAACATTTAATCAACTTCACTTTAGCCTTAATCATTTACCCCAGCCCCTAACCCTTGATCCAAAGCCAAGCCCTTGAATTGATTTTTCTTTCTCGGCTGTAGTCAGCACTTCAAGTAACCATTTTAGCATGGTTAAGGTCTGCCTTAACCACTTCATGCATTGCATCCTAGACCCCTTAAACTGACCTAGAAAGTCATATAGAAATTGCCATGTTTCCAGCTGGACTATTCTGAAAATGTCATCACACAGGAGGGAATGCGATGTAGGCAGGACAGGGAAGGGGGATCAGTGCAGTGGGACAAGGGGACTAATATAGGAATTATGCCTTGTGTGTCCTAGCAGCTAAAAGCCAGTGGAAGGGAGAGGGGGAGAAACCGGCTTTCAGTTACTGTAGAGAGCAAACAGTGCATTCTTACTGTAATTAACCCCCATCCCGACGAACCGACCCTGATTCCAGTCCGGGCCCCCTTGTGTACCCAGGCCCCCTACAGGAGGACCAGTGGTACCGCCCTGTCGGTGGCCCTAACCATAATAATTTCTCTGCTAACCTGCATGAGCTGTCAATCAATAGTGCCTGCAAGTGATTTCAAAGACGAATTCTCGGAATGAGGTATACAACTAAATGTCAAAATCAATTAGTTACATATATCTGCTTGTTGAAGAGAAAGTACATCACACAAATACAAAATAACAGCCCCCCTAATCAATCTACTTTTATTCATTAAACATAATTATGACTGTAGTTGCTCACCGCAATGTAACTGTAGGAGGGAGATATGGTGGCTTGACAGGCTGTCATCACCTCACCAGAAGATTTTGACATAAATTTGTTGATGTAATTTGGTTACCATTGTTTTTTTTTTTCTGTTTTAATTTGTAGGTTCCTCCAGATCATTGCTATTCCATCTTCTTGCCTATGAAAATGTTTTTTGTCAATGTTTCTCCTCAATGATATGCAGTAATGTTTTTTTTTTTTTTTCATCTATTTATAAATTGTTTGATGTTTATCTAATGTTACACTGTTGCAAGGGACTACTGTACTATGTACATTAGGTTTATGAATGGAACTAAATTGATTATAGAGATCATTATTCTGTACTTGTGTGACAACACACTTTTGCTTCAACATAAAGGTATAAGTATGTAAAAACCCATGTACCTATTCTGTATAAATGCACTGTGACTGAACAAGATTTTAGGAGTGCAGTGACTCATTGGGTTTATACACTCACTGGCCACTTTATTAGGTACACCTTGCTAGTACCAGGTTGGACCCTCTTTTGCCTTCAGAATTGCCTTCTTTGTGGCATGCATTCAGCAAGGTGTTGGAAACATTCCTCAGAGATTTTGGTCCATATTGACATGATTGCATCATGCAGTTGCTTCAGATTTGTCTGCTGCACATCCATGATGCAAATCTCTCTTTCCACCACATCCCAAAGGTGCTCTATTTGATTGAGATCTGGTGACTGTGGAGGCCATTGGAGTACAGTGAACTCATTGTCATGTTCACAAAACCAGATTGAGATGATTTGAGCTTTGTGACATGGTGCATTATTCTGCTGGAAGTAGCCATCAGAAGATGGGTACATTGTAATCGTAAAGGGATGGACATGGTCAGCAACAATACTCAGGTAAGCCATGGAGTTTAAATGATGCTCAGTTGGTGATAAGGGGCCCAAAGTGTGCCAAGAAAATATCTCCCACACAATTACACCACCACTAGCCAGAACCAATGATAAAAGGCAGGATGGATGCATGCTTTCATGTTGTGTACACCAAATTCTGTCCCTACCATCTGAATGTTGCAGCTGAAACTGAGACTCATCAGACCAGGCAACATTTTTCCTTTCTTCTATTGTCCAATTTTGGTTAGTCTGTGTGAAATGTAGCCTCAGTTTCCTGTTCTATGGCACCCTAATTCATCACAGACTGAGGAAAATTTTGCATTTCATTTGGAAACCAAGGTCCCAGAGTGTGAAGGTAGAGTGGAGAGGAACCGAATCCAAGTTGCATGAGGTCCAGTGTAAAGTTTCCACAGTCAGTGGTGATTTGGGGAGCCATGTCATCTACTGGTGTTGGTCCACTGTGTTTTATCAAGTTCAAAGTCAGCCCAGCCCTCTACCCAGAAATTCTAGAGCATGTCATGCTTCCCTCTGCTGACCAGCTTTATGGAGATGCTGATTCCTTTCTCCAGCAAGAAGGGGGACATGCCCACACTGCCAAAAGTACCAACCAGCTTTGTTTTTCCATCGTCTTGATATGGATAATCGAGCTGCACTAAAGGTGAGGTTCATAAAAGTATGCAGGTAGGCGGGCGAGGAAGCTCAGACCTCTGTAGTGTATAAATGTTCTTTTACTATACAAAAATGCTTTACATAGAAAACTATTACAATACTATAATAATACTATTACAATTACTATAGTAATATGCTATTACAATTACAATGACAGTGCCTTGCAAAAGTATTCGGCCCCCTTGAACTTTGCAACCTTTTGCCACATTTCAAACATAAAGATATAAAACTGTAATTTTTTTGTGAAGAATGAACAACAAGTGGGACACAATCATGAAGTGGAATGAAATTTATTGGATATTTCAAACTTTGTTAACAAATAAAAAACTGAAAAATTGGGCGTGCAAAATTATTCAGCCCCTTTACTTTCAGTGCAGCAAACTCTCTCCAGAAGTTCAGTGAGGATCTCTGAATGATCCAATGTTGACCTAAATGACTAATGATGATAAATAGAATCCACCTGTGTGTAATCAAGTCTCCGTATAAATGCACCTGCACTGTGAAAATCTCAGAGGTCCGTTTAAAGCGCAGAGAGCATCATGAAGAACAAGGAACACACCAAGCAGGTCCGAGATACTGTTGTGGAGAAGTTTAAAGGCGGATTTGGATACAAAAAGATTTACCAAGCTTTAAACATCCCAAGGAGCCCTATGCAAGCGATAATATTGAAATGAAAGGAGTATCAGACCACTGCAAATCTACGAAGACCTGGCCGTCCCTCTAAACTTTCAGCTCATACAAGGAGAAGACTGATCAAAGATGCAGCCAAGAGGCCCATGATCACTCTGGATGAACTGCAGAGATCTACAGCTGAGGTGGGAGACTCTGTCCATAGGACAACAATCAGTCGTATACTGCACAAAGCTGGCCTTTATGGAAGAGTGGCAAGAAGAAAGCCATTTTTTAAAGATATCCATTGTCGTTTAAAGTTTGCCACAAGCCACCTGGGAGACACACCAAACATTTGGAAGAAGGTGCTCTGGTCAGATGAAACCAAAATCAAACTTTTTGGCAACAATGCAAAATGTTATGTTTGGCGTAAAAGCAACACAGCTCATCACCCTGAACACACCATCCCCACTGTCAAACATGGTGGTGGCAGCATCATGGTTTGGGCCCGCTTTTCTTCAGCAGGGACAGGGAAGATGGTTAAAATTGATGGGAAGATGGATGGAGCCAAATACAGGACCATTCTGGAAGAAAACCTGATGGAGTCTGCAAAAGACCTGAGACTGGGACGGAGATTTGTCTTCCAACAAGACAATGATCCAAAACATAAAGCAAAATCTACAATGGAATGGTTCACAAATAAACATATCCAGGTGTTAGAATGGCCAAGTCAAAGTCCAGACCTGAATCCAAGTGGAAAGTACTGAAAACTGCTGTTCACAAACGCTCTCCATCCAACCTCACTGAGCTCGAGCTGTTTTGCAAGGAGGAATGGGCAAAAATTTCAGTCTCTCGATGTGCAAAACTGATAGAGACATACCCCAAGCGACTTACAGCTGTAATCGAAGCAAAAGTTGCGCTACAAAGTATTACCTTAAGGGGGCTGAACAATTTTGCACGCCCAATTTTTCAGTTTTTTATTTGTTAAAAAAGTTTGAAATATCCAATAAATTTCGTTCCACTTAATGATTGTGTCCCACTTGTTGTTGATTCTTCACAAAAGATTACAGTTTTATATCTTTATGTTTGAAGCCTGAAATGTGGCAAAAGGTCGCAAAGTTCAAGGGGGGCGAATACTTTCGCAAGGCACTGTAGGAATACAATTAGGGTTGAGCGGACACCTAGATGTCCGTGTTCGACGGGTTCGGCCGAACTTTAAAAAAAAGTCCGGGTCCGTGTCCCGGACTTTTACCGAACTTTTCCCGGACACCGAACCCCATTGAAGTCAATGGGGACCCGAACTTTAAGGCACTAAAATGGCTCTAAAACACCAAAGGAAAGGGCTAGAGTGCTGCAAATGGCAGCAAAACGTAATTAAGAGCATGGCAAGTGCTCTGCAAACAAATGTGGATAGGGAAATAACTTAAAACAACAAAAAAAACTGAAAAATAAAACAATGTTCTTCTTCATCTCTGAAGGACGAGGCCCATATGGAGTAGGAGGGAGGTTGAGGTGGTGGTGGATGTGGCGGTGACATAGGCATGCGCACAGGGTGTGCCGGGTGTGCCTGGGCACACCCTAATCACCTAGGGCACATAGCATTGCCAGTGAGGAGATGGGAAAGATCTCCCTGGGACCTGCTCTGCTCTATTTCTCTTTGCCTACAGGTACATGGCCCCGATACATTACTCTCCCTGCTGGCAAACACATGCATGTGTATTTCAACTTTGGGGTGCACACCTTAATGCAATAGGCTGCGCACACCTATGGGCGGTGTAGGTGGAAGCGGCGGTGGAGAAGGACCAGGGCCGGATTAAGAGCATCATGGGCTTGGTGCTGAGGATTTTGAAGGGCCTTAAGGGCCGTGCCTTGGCATGCACCCAGAGGAGGAAGGGTGCAGCCATGCATGCCTAATTCAACATGGGATGCTGTCTCTGAAGCCCATAAACACATCCATGCATCGGCAACTGTCCCTCCTTGTCCGGCCTTCGCGCTGTGTGGGGAGGTTCTGAGGGTGCTGCCTGGGGAAGCGAGCATAGAAGCCAGACTTCTGTGTTTACAAGTGACAGAAGAGCGGTAACAGTGAATATGGCCAACCCGGGGCCTATATAAAAGGTAGGGGCCTGGAGCTGCAGCTCCAATAGCCCCTACGTTAATCTGGCCCTGAGGAGAAGGACGAGGTAGCCAACACTGCTTCTTTTCACAAATTTTAAATGAGGGTACACCCCAAAAGAGTGAGAAAAATGGAACAATGGGTGGGTAAGGTCGGTATCCATTGCTATTCTGCACAAGGTACGGAAAAGTCCCGTGGGATCCATGCCTGGTTCATTTTAATGAACGTGAGCTTGTCCACATTGTCTCTGGACAGGCGGCTGCGCTTGTCTGTTATAACGCCCCCAGCCATGCTAAATACCCGTTCAGATAATACACTGGCTGCAGGGCACGCCAGCACCTCCAAGGCGTAAAGGGCAAGCTCAGGCCATGTGCCCAATTTGGAGACCCAGAAGTTGAAGGGGGCAGACCCCTCATTCACTACATGTAGGCGTGTGCACACATACTGCTCCACCATGTTGGTAAAATGCTGCCTCCTGCTAAGACTTTCCATCTGAGCTGCTGGTGCTGCTGTTTGTTGTGGCGTGCTGACAAAGCTTTTCCACATTTCGGCCATGCTAACCCTGCCTTCTGAGGTGCTGGCGGTGCCCTGGTTGCGTTGGCGACCTCCTCCTCCTCTGCCTTGTGCTTCCACTGCGGCCCCGCTGTCAGATGGGAATGCCAGCAGCATGGCGTCTACCAGCGTGCGCTTGTACTCGCGCATCTTGCGATCGCGCTCCAGTGAGTGAATTAAGGACGGTACGTTGTCCTTGTAACGGGGATCCAGCAGCGTGGCCACCCAGTAATCAGCACAAGTTAGAATGTGGGCAACTCGGCGGTCGTTGTGGAGACACTGCAGCATGTAATCGCTCATGTGTGCCAGGCTGCCCAGAGGCAACGAAAGGCTGTCCTCTGTGGGAGGTGTATCGTCCGTGTCCTCTGTATCCCCCCAGCCACGCACCAGTGATGGCCATGAGCTGGTCTGGGTGCCACCCTGCTGTGAACATGGTTCCATCTCCTCCTCCAGCTCCTCCTCCTCCTCATCCTCCTCATCCTCCAGAACTGTGCCCCTGCTGGACAATTGTGTCCCTGGCGTTTGTGTGTGCAGGAACCCACCCTCGGAGCCCCTTGCGAATGACTGCCCTGAAAGCCTTGGAAATGTTACCTCTTCATCCTCCTCCTCCTCATCATCCTGTGCCACATCCTCTTCCATCATCGCCCGAATTGTTTTTTCAAGGAGGCATAGAAGTGGGATAGTTAAGCTGAGAACGGCGTCATTGCCACTGGCCATGTTGTTGGAGTACTCAAAACAGCGCAACAAGTAACACAGGTCTTGCATGGAGGCCCAGTTATTGGTGGTGAAGTGGTGCTGTTCCGCAGAGCGACTCACGCGTGCGTGCTGCAGCTGAAACTCCACTATGGCCTGCTGCTGCTCGCACAGTTTTTCCAGCATGTGCAAGGTGGAGTTCCACCTTGTGGGCACGTCACATATGAGGTGAGCGGGAAGGCCGAAGTTACGCTGCAGCGCTGCCAGGCGAGCAGCAGCAGGGTGAGAACGCCGAAAGTGCGCACAAACGGCCCGCACTTTCTGCAGCAGCTCAGACATATCGGGGTAGTTTTTAAGGAACCTCTGCACCACCAAATTCAGCACATGCGCCAGGCAAGGGATGTGCGTCAAAACGGCTAGGCCCAGAGCTGCTATGAGATTTCGCCCGTTATCGCACACCACCAGGCCGGGCTTGAGGCTCGCTGGCAGCAACCACTCATTTGTCTGCTGTTCCATGCTCCTCCACAACTCCTGCGCGGTGTGTGGTTTGTCCCCCAAACAGGCAAGTTGTAAAACTGCCTGCTGTCGTTTACCCCTGGCCGTGCTGAAGTTGGTGGTGAAGGTGTTACGCTGTCCGGATGAGGAGGCGGTAGAGGATGAGGAAGCGGAGTAGGAGGAGTTAGGAACAGGAGGCAAACTGAAGCGCCCTGCAATCCTCGGTGGTGGAAGGACATGCGCCAAATTGCTATCCGCCTCAGGCCCATCCGCCACTGCATTTACCCAGTGTGCCGTTAGGGAGATATAACGCCCCTGACCGTGCTTACTGGTCCACGTATCGGTAGTTAGGTGGACCTTGGCACAGATGGCGTTGCGCAGTGCACACCTGATTTTTTCCCCCACTTGGTTGTGCAGGGAAGGGATGGCTTGCCTGGAAAAGTAGTGGCGGCTGGGCACGACGTACTGTGGGACAGCCACCGACATAAGGTTTTTAAAACTGTGCGTCTCCACCAGACGGAATAACAGCATTTCAAAGGCCAATAATTTTGAAATGCTGGCATTCAGGGCCAGGGATCGCGGGTGGGTAGGGGGGTACTTCCTCTTCCTCTCAAGTGTTTGGGAGATGGAAAGCTGAACGCTTCCACGGGACATTGTGGAGATGGTTGTTGGTGACCCAGGTGGTGGTGTTGCTGACAGATCGTCTATCGTCTATTTGCGGGGTGGCAGGTGCCGGTATCACTACAGATGTGGCTGGAGCGGCCGAGACTGCAGCAGAAGAGGAAGCAGGATGAGCCAGAGACGTTTCTTGGTTTTGAAGGTGTGTACTCCACTGCAGCTCGTGCTTTGCACTTAGATGCCTGATCATGCAGGTTGTGCTCAGGTTGAGAAGGTTTATGCCTCGCTTCAAGCTCTGATTGCACAGGGTGCAAACCACTCGTGTCCTGTCATCAGCACATTTTCTAAAGAACTTCCACGCTAGATAACTCCTTTGAGCTGACTTTGGTGCGCTCGTTCCCTTGCTGCGTTGGGCAGTAGCGGGCGTAGTGTCTAGGGCACGGCCGCTCCGCTTCTGCACCCTGCTCCCTCTTCTGCTGTGCTGGTGGCTCTGTGCGACCACCGCCTCTTCCTCCAAACTACTCAGGTCACCTGCATGACGTTCATTCCATGTGGGGTCGAGGACCTCATCGTCCTCCACATCATCTTCCACCCAGTCTTCACCCCTGCCCTCCTTGTCGGTCTCCACAATGCTGAACGCCGCAGCAGTTGGCACCTGCGTTTCGTCATCATCGGAGACGTGCTGCGATGATCCTTGCATGTACTCATCTTGAGAAATAAGTGGTTGGGCATCGCTGCACTCAATCTCTTCCACTTCTGGGGCAGGGCTAGGTGGATGGCCCTGGGAAACCCTGCTGACAGAGTCATCAAAAAGAAGAAGAGACTGCTGTATGGCTTGGGGCTCAGACTGCTTGCCTGATTTGCAAGGGGGTGAGGTGAAAGACGGTTGGACATCGGCTGCAGGTGCCAACTGTGACCTTTCTGCAGTAGACTGGGTGGGAGACAATGTGAAGGAACTGGAGGCACTGTCAGCAGCAAACCAATCTACTATCGCCTCCACTTGTTCTGGCCTCATCACTTCTAGGGGCGTATGATGCCCTACCAAATACTGATGCAGGTTCTGTCGCCTACTCACACTTGAGGAAGGTGTTTCACTTGTGCGTGTAGCTGGCACAGATCGACCACGTCCTCTCCTTGCAACAGGAGCTCTACCAGCAGCACCACGACCCAGGCCACGGCCCTTATTTGACGGTCTCCTCATATTTCTGTAATTTAAGATCTTGCCCTAGAAAGGTTTTTATTGAATAGCGGAATAGGAAATATGATCCAAAAAAGTGTATGTATCTCGCACGTACAAAACCACACTAGGCCCCAATTACTATTGTTTCTACCCCTAAAAGGATGGATGAGGAGTAGGAGGAGTATAGAACAGACAGCACCCTCAAATCTTCAGAAGTATGAGATGAACCTCAAAAACTTGGAAAGGTGGATCTCACACATACCGACACAGACTATCCCACAATTCAATTGATCCTCAAAGGTTTTTATTGAATAGCGGAATAGGAAATATGATCAAAAAAAGTGTATGTATCTCGCACGTACACCACCACACTAGGCCCCAATTACTATTGTTTGTACCCCTAAAAGGATGGTTGAGCAGTAGGAGGAGGAGTATGGAACAGGCAGCACCCTCAAATCTTCAGAAGTATGAGATGAACCCCAAAAACTTGGAAAGGTGGATCTCACACGTACCGACACAGACTATCACGCAATTTAATTGATCCCCAAAGGTTTTAATTGAATAGCGGAATAGAAAATATGATCAAAAAGAAAGTGTATGTATCTCACACGTACACCACCACACTAGGCCCCAATTACTATTGTTTGTACCCCTAAAAGGATGGTTGAGCAGTAGGAGGAGGAGTATGGAACAGGCAGCACCCTCAAATCTTCAGAAGTATGAGATGAACCCCAAAAACTTGGAAAGGTGGATCTCACACGTACCGACACAGACTATCACGCAATTTAATTGATCCCCAAAGGTTTTAATTGAATAGCGGAATAGAAAATATGATCAAAAAGAAAGTGTATGTATCTCACACGTACACCACCACATTAGGCCCCAATTACTATTGTTTGTACCCCTAAAAGGATGGTTGAGCAGTAGGAGGAGGAGTATGGAACAGGCAGCACCCTCAAATCTTCAGAAGTATGAGATGAACCCCAAAAACTTGGAAAGGTGGATCTCACACGTACCAACACAGACTATCACGCAATTTAATTGATCCCCAAAGGTTTTAATTGAATAGCGGAATAGAAAATATGATCAAAAAGAAAGTGTATGTATCTCACACGTACACCACCACACTAGGCCCCAATTACTATTGTTTGTACCCCTAAAAGGATGGTTGAGCAGTAGGAGGAGGAGTATGGAACAGGCAGCACCCTCAAATCTTCAGAAGTATGAGATGAACCCCAAAAACTTGGAAAGGTGGATCTCACACGTACCGACACAGACTATCACGCAATTTAATTGATCCCCAAAGGATTTAATTGAATAGCGGAATAGAAAATATGATCAAAAAGAAAGTGTATGTATCTCACACGTACACCACCACACTAGGCCCCAATTACTATTGTTTGTACCCCTAAAAGGATGGTTGAGCAGTAGGAGGAGGAGTATGGAACAGGCAGCACCCTCAAATCTTCAGAAGTATGAGATGAACCCCAAAAACTTGGAAAGGTGGATCTCACACGTACCGACACAGACTATCACGCAATTTAATTGATCCCCAAAGGTTTTAATTGAATAGCGGAATAGAAAATATGATCAAAAAGAAAGTGTATGTATCTCACACGTACACCACCACACTAGGCCCCAATTACTATTGTTTGTGCCCCTAAAAGGATGGTTGAGGAGTAGGAGGAGGAGTATGGAACAGGCAGCAACCTCAAATCTTCAGAAGTATGAGATGAACCCCAAAAACTTGGAAAGGTGGATCTCACACGTACCGACACAGACTATCACGCAATTTAATTGATCCCCAAAGGTTTTAATTGAATAGCGGAATAGAAAATATGATCAAAAAGAAAGTGTATGTATCTCACACGTACACCACCACACTAGGCCCCAATTACTATTGTTTGTACCCCTAAAAGGATGGTTGAGGAGTAGGAGGAGGAGTATGGAACAGGCAGCACCCTCAAATCTTCAGAAGTATGAGATGAACCCCAAAAACTTGGAAAGGTGGATCTCACACGTACCGACACAGACTATCACGCAATTTAATTGATCCCCAAAGGTTTTAATTGAATAGCGGAATAGAAAATATGATCAAAAAGAAAGTGTATGTATCTCACACGTACACCACCACACTAGGCCCCAATTACTATTGTTTGTACCCCTAAAAGGATGGTTGAGGAGTAGGAGGAGGAGTATGGAACAGGCAGCACCCTCAAATCTTCAGAAGTATGAGATGAACCCCAAAAACTTGGAAAGGTGGATCTCACACGTACCGACACAGACTATCACGCAATTTAATTGATCCCCAAAGGTTTTAATTGAATAGCGGAATAGAAAATATGATCAAAAAGAAAGTGTATGTATCTCACACGTACACCACCACACTAGGCCCCAATTACTATTGTTTGTACCCCTAAAAGGATGGTTGAGGAGTAGGAGGAGGAGTATGGAACAGGCAGCACCCTCAAATCTTCAGAAGTATGAGATGAACCCCAAAAACTTGGAAAGGTGGATCTCACACGTACCGACACAGACTATCACGCAATTTAATTGATCCCCAAAGGTTTTAATTGAATAGCGGAGTAGAAAATATGATCAAAAAGAAAGTGTATGTATCTCACACGTACACCACCACACTAGGCCCCAATTACTATTGTTTGTACCCCTAAAAGGATGGTTGAGCAGTAGGAGGAGGAGTATGGAACAGGCAGCACCCTCAAATCTTCAGAAGTATGAGATGAACCCCAAAAACTTGGAAAGGTGGATCTCACACGTACCGACACAGACTATCACGCAATTTAATTGATCCCCAAAGGTTTTAATTGAATAGCGGAATAGAAAATATGATCAAAAAGAAAGTGT
This sequence comes from Pelophylax lessonae, assembly GCF_965119305.1. NCBI lineage: Eukaryota > Metazoa > Chordata > Amphibia > Anura > Ranidae > Pelophylax > Pelophylax lessonae. Next base: position 86,794,172 of record NC_138771.1, on the reverse strand, counting down.
ATGTATCTCACACGTACACCACCACACTAGGCCCCAATTACTATTGTTTGTACCCCTAAAAGGATGGTTGAGCAGTAGGAGGAGGAGTATGGAACAGGCAGCACCCTCAAATCTTCAGAAGTATGAGATGAACCCCAAAAACTTGGAAAGGTGGATCTCACACGTACCGACACAGACTATCACGCAATTTAATTGATCCCCAAAGGTTTTAATTGAATAGCGGAATAGAAAATATGATCAAAAAGAAAGTGTATGTATCTCACACGTACACCACCACACTAGGCCCCAATTACTATTGTTTGTACCCCTAAAAGGATGGTTGAGCAGTAGGAGGAGGAGTATGGAACAGGCTGCACCCTCAAATCTTCAGAAGTATGAGATTGTGTTCACTGTACCCAACAAAGATTGTGTTCACTGCACCCCACAAAGATTGTGTTCACTGCACCTCAAAAAGGATTTTGTTCACTGCACCCCACAAAGATTGTGTTCACTGCACCCTAAAAGGATTTTGTTCACTGCACCCCAAAAAGATTGTGTTCACTGTACCCCCCAAAGATTGTGTTCACTGCACCCCACAAAGATTCTGTTCCCTGTACCCCACAAAGATTGTGTTCACTGCACCCCACAAAGGATTTTGTTCACTGCACCCCAAAAAGATTGTGTTCACTGCACCCCAAAAAGGATGTTGTTAACTGCACCCCAAAAAGGATTTTGTTCACTGCACCCCAAAAAGATTGTGTTCACTGCACCCCACAAAGATTGTGTTCACTGCACCCCACAAAGGATTTTGTTCACTGCACCCCAAAAAGATTGTGTTCACTGTACCCCCCAAAGATTGTGTTCACTGCACCCCACAAAGGATTTTGTTCACTGCACCCCAAAAAGATTGTGTTCACTGTACCCCCCAAAGATTGTGTTCACTGCACCCCACAAAGATTCTGTTCACTGTACCCCACAAAGATTGTGTTCACTGCACCCCACAAAGGATTTTATTCACTGCACCCCAAAAAGATTGTGTTCACTGCACCCCAAAAAGGATGTTGTTCACTGCACCCCAAAAAGGATTTTGTTCACTGCACCCCAAAAAGATTGTGTTCACTGCACCCCACAAAGATTGTGTTCACTGCACCCCACAAAGGATTTTGTTCACTGCACCCCAAAAAGATTGTGTTCACTGTACCCCCCAAAGATTGTGTTCACTGCACCCCACAAAGGATTTTGTTCACTGCACCCCAAAAAGATTGTGTTCACTGTACCCCCCAAAGATTGTGTTCACTGCACCCCACAAAGATTCTGTTCACTGTACCCCACAAAGATTGTGTTCACTGCACCCCACAAAGGATTTTGTTCACTGCACCCCAAAAAGATTGTGTTCACTGCACCCCACAAAGATTGTGTTCACTGCACCCCAAAAAGGATGTTGTTCACTGCACCCCAAAACGATTGTGTTCACTGCACCCCAAAAAGGATGTTGTTCACTGCACCCCAAAAAGGATTTTTTTCACTGCACCCCAAAAAGATTGTGTTCACTGCACCCCAAAAAGGATTTTGTTCACTGCACCCCAAAAAGATTTTGTTCACTGCACCCCAAAAAGGACGTTGTTCACTGCACCCCAAAAAGATTGTGTTCACTGCAGCCCAAAAAGATTGTGTTCACTGCAGCTCACACACAGAAAAATGGATGTGGATCACTGACACCTGCCTATCTCCTATCCCACACCACACAGCAATATCGATTGTAGTTTGTAGAACACAGTTTCCCCAAAATTCAGCAGCAGCAGCCTCTCCCTAACAGGATTGAGAAGAGATCGTAGATCAGGATTGAGTGCAGAGTCACCCCACCCCCCACACAGCAATATCGATTGTACTTTGTAGAAGACACTGACCCTATAATTCAGCAGACTCTATCCCTAAAATGCCTACAACTCGCCCTGCCTAAACACTCCGACCTGTCCCTCAATTCTATCCGGACACAAATGGTTTTTTCCTGCCTGTCTTTCCCTAATCAGCAGCCAGCACGTTGATGTGTGCTCTGTCCCTGATCTAAGCAGCAGAATGAAGACGCTGCGGCTGCCTGGAACTTATAAAGACTTGGTCACATGCTTCAGACGGCCAATCACAGCTACTGAGACATTTGCAGGCATGGCTGGGATGGCTTAAGGCACACCAGTTAAACGATTGTTGATTGGCTGTTGAAAGCCCGCCATGAAAAGAGCGCCAAAGCATGCAAAACCCGGAAATAAAACGACCGAACACGGATTTTTACCCGAACATACAGTAAAGTGTCCGTGTCCGTGTTCGGGTACAAAAAATCCAATTATTCGGTACGAACACGAATAATACAGTCCGTGTTCGCTCAACACTAAATACAATACAAGACAGCTATAACAGGCAAGATACCTAGCAAATAAGCAGAAACTATGGTCTGTAAACAGTAGAAATATGTTTAACCACTTGCCGACTGCTCACGTTGAGGGTACTGCGGCAAAGTGGCTCGTTATCGTCCAGCAACGTAGACCTAGGTCGCTGGACTCCTCCCCTTCTCGGTGGCGCGCGTGCCGCCGGAGGCTCGCTCCCGCTGTATTCAGACATAGCGGGAGTCGGGCCAGAGGAGGAGAGGCGGTGATCACGCTGCTCTTCCCCGATCATCGGGGATCGAGTGAGGAAATCCGCCCGCTTGTGTAAACAAAGCGGGCGGATCTCCTATGTGACAGGCAGGGACAGATTACAGGATTCAGCATAGCTGAACCTGTGATCTGTGCCTGTGTCACAGAATCCCCTCCCCCCACACACGTCAGTAAGCACCAGGCATACATTTAACTCCTTGATCACCAATAAAGTTAACCCCTTCCCTGCCAGTGTCATTATTACAGTAACAGTGCATTTTTATAGCACTGATTACTGTAGTAATGTCACTGGTACCCCCAAAAGTGTCAAAAATGTCAGTTAGGGGTCCGATCTGTCCGCCGCAATGTCGCAGTCCCGCAAAAAAAATCGCAGATCGCCGCCATTACTAGTTTAAAAAAAAACAATAAAAATGACATAAATCTTTGCCGTAGTTAGTAGCTGCGATAACTTTTGCGCAAACCAATCAAAATACGCTTATTCATCATAAAAAATACTCCAATCAAAATCCCAGGTGGAATCACGAAAAAAGTACTAGTAGCGCAGACAACTCACATATCATTTTATTATGACACACAAATATGTAAATGGTCCTTTAACGTTCAAATGTGAAGATGCACAAATTCATATAGAAACGTCCATATCAATGCAAAAGGGTAAGTGGTCTTGCAAGAGCCCTCTTCACCAAGTAGGAATCACCAGTGTGTATCAGGGTCACCAGACAACAAATCCTCCACCGTTGTGACATAAAGGGGGGATGGCAACTCACCAAAGAGTATGGCCCACCTATTCTCATAGGAAAGGCTCACAAGCATATGCACACACGTCTCCCTCCTGGATCAGCTGTAGGATCCTTAAGCTGTATCATATATCCCTCCAGTCTGGTTGCGGTGACTCATTGCAGCCTTCACATTGTGCCTACATATGGGTTCACTGACTTTAAAATCATGTGTTTCCTTTTTCCAATATTCAGGTCCTTCATTCTTCTGCATCCATGGAGCCACAGGAAGAACAATATCAGATTCACTGTTGTAATTGACAATTTCTTTATCATCAAGGTATCCAACTGCAAAGAACTCTGGCTGAGCCGATCCTTTATGTGAAATCACTGTGTAATAATACTGCAAAGTGTGACGCTCTATTGGGAGGGCGGCGGGAGAAGCTGTCCACTTGCTGTTCTCAGTACCGCAAAAAAATCGCAGATCGTCGCCATTACTAGTTTAAAAAAAAAACAATAAAAATGACATAAATCTTTCCTGATGTTAGTAGCTGCGATAACTTTTGCGCAAACTAATCAAAATACGCTTATTGCGATTTTTTTACCAAAAATATGTAGCAGAAAACAATTTGCCTAAAATGTTAAAAAATTTAGATTTTTACATTTTGGGGGGGGGGGGGGGGGCAATTTCATATAAAAAAATGTGAAAAATATTTTTATTTTTTCAAAATTGTTGCTCTTTATTTGTTTATAGCGCAAAAAGTAAAAATATCACAGGTGATCAAATACCACCAAAATAAATAATTTGGGTACAGCATCGCACGACCGCGCAATTGTCCGTTAAAATAACGCAGTGCCGAATAGGAAAATATGGCCTGGTCAGGAATGGGGTAAGATCTTCCGGTCTTAAATCGGTTAAAAATACACTCATTGAGAATTTTTTTGTCAAAGACATGTAGCTAAATACATTTTGGCCTAAATATATGACAAAAATTTAATATATTGGATATTTTTTAACTGTCAAAGTAGAAAATGTCATTTTTTCTCTTTTTTTATTAATATCGCAAAAAAAGAAAAGTGCAGAGGTGATCAAATACCACCAAAATAAAGCTCTGTTTGTGGGAAAAAAAAGGACGTAAATTTCGTTTGGGTACGGTGTTGCATGACCGTGCAATTGTCAGTTAAAGTCGCACAGTGCCAAGTTGCAAAAAATGGCCTGGACATAAAGCAGGAAAATCCTCCGGTGGTAGAGTGGTTAAAAGTTACTTAACTCAGGTTACTGTGTGTTTGTGATCTCTGTAACCAAGCCTTTAAGCAGTTGCTGGAGATCAGGCGAAAGCTTATTCAGGTTTTCGCTGGTGTAGATCTTCCATCCTTGGTGTTAAGGCATTATGGAGTCCTCTCTATCAGTCTCTGTTGTTGGCTTTGATTTGGGAAGTTTCAGGTTGTCAAGCTTTTGTTGACAATGGTTACAACTGGTTTACCTTACAGTTACAGGATAACGGACTGCTCCCCATATGGGTGTAGCCCCTTTGAATTACTGTGTTTTTAATTAGAGAGGCATTCTCAAATTCTACCTCAAGATAGCACTCTGGTATCATACATGCTATTGGTTATATATATGTTAGAAACGTTATTTGCCCAGGTTACAGACTTGTTTACCATAGTTACAGAAACAATAAAGACATCTGTCAACTGATATACAACAAAAGTTCATTTTTCCCATTGTATCCAATAGCATTAGTTAAAGAAGTCCACTCAAACACTCAAAAGTAACCTGATTTTCTGGGAGCATGAGCGGAGGACTCGAAGATGGCCGCTTAGCCTTGGAGCTGTGCAGCGGTCCGGTCTTCTGATCCCCGCCACAGCCTTCAGAGCACTCACTGATGAACCAGCAATCAACCTGGAAACACCCAGGGAATAACCTGATGTCCGGAGGCTCTGCCAGGAGGAACCTATCCAGTCAGCTGGACCAAATCCTGTGGCAGGCCAGTCTATTCAAGATGGTGACCGCTACCACACGAGTCACAGACTGTGATACAGAGGAATCCATAGCTGACCAAGACGCCTCCTATAGTACATGTCACAGTGAGCATTCAGCCCCAATGCTGCACCTTCCCCAGCATCTACTGAATCACTGATTAGGAGAACATGTGAAGACCTTATCCTGACATCCATGAGTGACTTTCGGGCATGTGAGAAGGGGGCCCACAATCCCCTTACCACCCCTACTTGCAGGATAGCCCCTTTTCCACAATGATGTCCAGGGGTCTGGCCAAAACAGCTGCACAGATCACCTCCTCCATCCATGCATAACTGCAGCATTTGGGATCATGGATGGAAGTCATGGAAAAGAAGGCTGATTAACCTGTAACCAGAATTAACCAAAACACTTCCAGAATACAGGATATCCAGGATCAGTTGGAAACTGCATTGTCCAAAATAGATGACCTTGAAAACTATTCAAGACAATACAACTTGAGAGTCAGAGGACTCCCTGAATCAGTGAAGAAGTTAACCAGGCAATTTGTTCCTTCATCAAGGACTTAATCCCAGACATCCCAGAACACCGTTTGGAATTGGACAGAGTGCACAGAGCCTTGCAGCCAATGCGATCTGATAGTATACCAAGAAACATTATAGTTAAACCCCACGTTTACTCTGTCAAGGAAGAGGTGATGAAATTGTCCAGGAATTCAGATGGGCTCAGTATTCAGGGACATTGGGTCCAGGTCTTTGCGGACCTTCCCCCCTTACCGTACAAAAACGTCGCTCTCTGAAACCCCTCCTTCAAGTTCTGGCTCAAAAGGACATAACATACAGATGGTCCTTTCCATTTCACCTAAACTTCTCATATCGGAACAAGGCCCACAGAGTCTCATTTTCTGAAGGTGAAGACCTGCCCCTAAACCTGTGGCTGATTACCCAAGAGTTCCCTCCTCCTTCCACGGCCAGGGGTCCCTCATCTGCCAAAAATCCTTCTCCTCTTAGTCCACTTACTCTGGTGTGGCAGAAACAACAATCAATGAGGTCAAGGAACTCTCTGAGGAAGTCATTTGGATTAAGGACAACTGGATCCTGTTTTGCACTTTCTGGAACTGATTTTTCAGACGGCTTTCTTCTCCCCACAATTTTATCACGAATTTGCCTCTTTATTTTCTGGGAAACTCCTCCGAGGGGGGGGGGGTGAGAAGAGGGACCTGGAATTTCTATTCCCCAATATTTATGCTTGGGCATATTTGTTATTAAGATACAGATGGGATATCATCCAGGGTGGCTCCTAAGGTTCTCCCCTTTGGTGGGGCGAACTCTGAGACCCACTATACTCACTAGATACATTACTCTATGAAATATTATGATCCACTCTGTGCAGTTGCCTCTTTGATGCTCCAGGAGGGTAAAAAAGAAACTTTTGCTGTCTAATTGCTTGACAGGGGTTAAGGAGCAGAATGCGACAATTATTCAGGCCCTATTCCATCTATGTTTTAAGGAACAGTGCTCTGTTTATTTGAAGTTATCTATTATATCTCTAGGCGGTTGGACCGAAGTGGATACAATGCACCTCGATCTGTCACTGATAACTTTATGTTTTACTCTCAGTGGAAGATTGATGTTCCCCACCTTTCGGGGATATCACCGTTCTCAGGTTTTTTGGTGGGAAGTGGCTGGACTCTTCCTCACTTGGGTGGGTTACTGGTTTTTGGTTTCATTGTTTCTCTAAATGTTGTCATGTATTCTTTTGCTTCCCCAGTTCAACCTCTTTTCTTTTTCTTTCTCTAATCTCTCCCTTTCCTATGGTCTGCATGGAACCTCTCCCATGTAGATTTGCAGGATTGAGCCATAGGTAAGGTGGTGGATGCACTGCTCGACAAGGCGACCTGTTTTCACTGGGTAAATTTTTTTTCTATTTTGAGTTGTCCAAACCTCTGATCCATGGCTAATTCTAAACCTTCCAATATGATCATGTAGATTATATCCCACAATGTACAGGGTCCTAATTCCCCGGGAAAGACAGATGTTATTCCCCTACAAGAAACTAATTTCAAAATCTCTTATAACCCCTCCTTCCTTCACCAGAGCTTCCACCAATTTTACCTAGCTAATGCAGTAAACAAGATACGTGGAGTAGCAATTTGCTTTTCCAAAATTTCCTAAATTTCTCCCCTTCCAAAATACTCAGGGACCCGGAAGGTCGTTACCTGTTGGTAGTGGGTACCATCAATGGAAAGATCTATACATTTGTATCCTATTACACCCGAAATAAAGGCCAAGCGGGATTTTTTGAAACCATGACACAAACACTGAAGCCGTATTTACAGGACACCATCATTTTTGGAGTCAACTCCAATATAGCATTTTGATCTCTCATTGAATAAATCAAGTAAGGGGATCCCGATGTCAAAATGCCCCCCCAGACAAAGCCAAAAATTAGCAAAGGTTTTCACTCCCTTGGCATGATAGATATCCAGAGGGAATTAAACCCCTTGTCAGGAACTACACGCACTTTTAGTCCCCACGTCACACGTACATCAGGATAGACCATATTTTCATTAGATATTACTCTATTCCCCTCGCCATAACATCCAAAATTTGAAGCACACCCCTATCTGACCACTCCATGCTGACACTTTCCTACTGACGCTCTTAACGGGACAAAGGCCCATTCAAATGGCGTCTTAATGAGGCCCTTCTGTTTGACCCTATACAATGTATAATCCTAGAAAAAGCCCTTAAGGAATATTTTACAGACAATGACAATCACAGCGTTTCGCCAACAACACTTTGGGCAGCCCACAAAGCAGTGCTGAGAGGTAAACACATTCAGATTTCTTCCCAACTGAAACATGAACGCAGAGCTGAAATCCAGAAACTGAATGAGGAAATCCTTGATCTGAGCAAATGTCACAATGGTAACCTTACCTCTACCACCCTGGTTCAGCTAGACTCTTCCAAGGTGAAATTAAATCTAGCTCTGACTACATCATCATAAAAGCATATTAGATGGACTGGTGCTAAATTCTACTCACAGAAGGACTAGATAGATTCTAATTGGCAAATAAACTATGCCCTAGACCGCAAACCTTATTCTTCCCCAAAAATTTGCACTTCATCAGAGAATTTAACCCAAAACCCTATCTGTATCATCGAAAACCTTTCAGACTTTCTATTCTAATTTGTATGAGTCACAATCTTCTCTTGCCCCACATAAATTGGGGACTTTCCTTAAGGATCTCCCCCCTACCCAAAATCACACAAACCCATAGGGAATCACACAAACCCATAGGGCTCAGCGCCTGGGCCTGACGGTTTTTCGGTCGCCTATTATAAGAAATTTGTCCCCCTATATGGCCAGATTTTTAAACTCCCTTCAAGATGGAAACCCCCTGGACAGTGATCTAATCTCCGTTATTCCCAAACCTGGCAAAGATGTATGTGATGTTAGTAACTATCCTCCGACAGCACTTATTAATAATGACCTCAAACTTATGACAAAAATTCTTGCATCGAGACTGTCAAGCTTTATAGCTAAATATATTCACAAGGATAAGTTTTATCCCTGGGAAGCTGGGCCCAGACCAAGGTAGAAGAGCCATAGATATAATTTTATTGCAACACTCTCATTGGAATGGGGCGCCCGCAGGAAGGCTTTCTTTTGTCTAGTGACCTCCAGAAGGCCTTTGATTCCGTCTCTTGACCCTACCTTTTTGAAATACAAGGAAGATGGGTTTTCGACTCTAAATTCTTGGGAATCATTCAGTCTCTTTACTCTGCTCCGAAAGCACAGGTCTGCTTGATGGGTCATTATTCTAACTCTTTTGACATCAAAAGGATCAGACAGGGCTGTCCCTTGTCTCCTCTTATTTTTGCAATAGCTATTGAAACCTTAGTAATCGCCATTAGATCGCACCCTGATATTAAGGGAGTCTTGTGTGGTCCCCAGGAACATAAATGTGCCTTTTTCGTGGACGACCTACTGCTCTATATCACATCCCCCCTGATCTCCACCCATAATGTATTTCAACTGCTCCAAGACTTTGGTTCTCATTGAGCTTAAAAGTAAATGTCTCCAAGTCTGTAGCACTGAATATCTCGGTTCCTCTGCAGCTAGTAGACCAGTTGAGGCACCACTTCCCCTTCTCCTGGTTCTCTGACTCCTTTCTCTATTTGGGAATGAATATACCCCACAACATTGACAAACTGTTTTCTGGTAATTATTTCCCCATGTTCCGGAAACTAGAGGAGGATTTAAAACAATGGGAAAAATGTGATCTATCCTGGCTGGGAATGATCAACTCTATGAAAATGACTCTTCTACCACATCTTCTGCACCTCTTCAGGTCCCTGCCCATCCCGATAAAGAAAACGCTATTTCTCAAACTTCAATCAAAAAACATCTGCTTTGTCTGGGGGAGGAAGGGTTACCGCTGCCCTAAAGAAGTCCTCTATTGACTGAAAAGTCAAGGGGGGCTGGGACTATCCAATTTATGGGGGTACTATCTGGCTGCACAATTAGCTCAAACCTCCCCAGTATACTCTAGGGGTTCCAAACCTGATTGGATTGCTATGGAAAGACAGGTAGTTCCCCTGCACACTATAGACTTTCTGCCTTGGAGTCCTCCTAAACAGAGACCCACAGTCCTTGTCCCCACCCTCTCTTACGCCCTGGCATTGTGTGATGCTCTATATAAACAAGCTTCTTTAATCTATAGTACCAAACCACTCTCCCACCTATTCAATAACCCTTCCTTTCTTTGAATTTTGAATGGCTCAACAAAGGACTCTTCAGAATAGGGCACTTCTTTAACTCAATGGGTCACATTTCTCTCAGATACTGTATGAGTAAACTCAAAATGTCTCCCATTGCGGAATTTAGACTGTCCCAGATTTCACACTTCTTACACTCTATCTGGCTAGTTCTGGTAGATCATAAGCTTAATAATAGCATGCAATGCCAAGCTGCTGTTTCCAAAGCAAGCAAAGTCCTTTTATGTATTAACAAGAGGCATGGACTTCAGAGAGAGAGATATAATTTTGCCCCTGTACAGATCATTAGTAAGACCTCATCTGGAATATGCAGTTCAGTTTTGGGCACCAGTTCTTAAAAAGGATACCGGGGAACTGTAAAAAATGCAGAGAAGGGCAACCAAACTGATAAGAGACATGGAGGACCTCAGCTATGAGAAAAGATTAGAGGAACTGAATTTATTCTCTTTTGAAAAGAGGGGATTAAGGGGGGATATGATCAACATGTATAAATACATAAGGGGTCCATATAGTGAACTTGGTGTTGAGTTGTTCACTTTAAGGTAAACACAGAGGACAAGGGGGCACTCTTTACATCTAGAGGAAAACAGATTTTGTCTCCAAATAGGTTTCTTCACCGTAAGAGCTGTGAAAATGTGGAATAGACTCCCTCCAGAGGTGGTTCTGGCTAGTTCACTAGATTGCTTTAAAAAAGGCCTGGATTCTTTCCTAGGTGTACATAATATAAATGGGTACTAATTTTTTTTTAGGTAAAGTTGATCCAGGAAATATCCGATTGCCTCTCTGGGGAGGAGTTTTTTTCCCCTGGTGTAGCAAATTGGATCATGCTTTGCTGGGGTTTATTTTTGCCTTCCTCTGGATCAACAGTGGGTATAGGATTGTGTATATGGGATTGTATGGTTGGGTTTCCAATATTGTTTTTTTTTTTTGGTTGAACCGGATGGACTTGTGTCTTTTTTCAACCTGACTAACTATGTAACTATGTAACTTGACCCCCCAAACTTACAACCTATTAACAATTGTGTTCCAAAATTATGGATCAAAAAGGAGGCATCTCTACTATCTTTCTGCCCTGGTTGATAAGGCAGATAAACCATCCTATGCTCAGTCCTGGGAATCTGATTTGGATATACAGTGGGACCCGGGCGAGTGGTTCCAGTGTCTCCAATGCTCCTACAAAGGTATCATGAACATATCTCTAATAGAAGTGAATGTTAAATGACTCACTAGATGGTATTATGTCCCCTTCATATTAGCCAGGATATACCCAGATGCTTCTCCCCTGTGCTTCAGAGGGTGTTATCTAGTTGGCTCCATGTTTCACACATGGTGGTCTTGCCCCTGTATTATTGGAACAAATATCTCCACCTAATACGGAAAGTTACTGGGGTTGTTGTTCCTCAGGATCCCACTAAAGCCCTCTTGAACCACAGGGTAGATAAAACCCCTGAACATACTCAGACCTTGATTTTCTTTATGTTTTTGGGAGCTAAAATTACGATAGCCGGAGCTTGGAAGAAGCCCTTGGTCTCAATGTCATCGACAAAGCGGAAAGTCTCTTGAATCATGTCCCAGAAAAAACTTGTTGCTAAACTTCAGGATAGAGTGCGAAGGTTTTAAACAGTCTGGGAACCTTGGGCAATTTATGTTGGAGTACCCTTGTACCCTGGCATGGCATTCCCCCAAAAGGACCCTCCTGGAAGACCTACTTCCCCTCCCCTTGTTCTTGGACTTTTTTTTTCTTAAAGCCCCCCTTTCATCTCTTCACTCTTCATCTATTCTTTTTCCTTCAATTGTGAAATCCTTTTTCATCTCCCCATGTTACCATTTGGAGTGCTCAGAAGGGGAACCTTTTTTTTTCCTCTCATTTTCTTACATTTTGATAGCCAAGAATGGCACGAGAGTGGTTCTTTAAATTCTCTTCTTCCTCTCTGTACTAAACAAGCGGCCCTGGCTTTGACATTAGCTAGACAGGTGGCTCTAGATGAGGGCCGGAGGAGGGGAATCCTTTCAGGTCTCCAAATACCCTTGATTGGGTCTCCACATCCACAGTTTGGGGGTGGCGTGCTTGACTCCCACCGGGTTTGAGGAGCCCTGGCGATGCTCCCTTCCCCTAGCCCGGTATCTCCTGGGCCTTCTGCGACTTGAGGCTTGGGGGGGGGGAGGTAAGAAGCTTTTGCTACATGCTCTGGTCATACGTTTAGTTTGAATTATTATTATTATTATTATTATATAGGATTTATATAGCGCCAGTGCTTTACAACTTGAGGTTAGACAGTACAAATACAATACACTTTAATACAGTAGGAATCAGAGGGCCCTGCTTGTTAGAGCTTACAATCTAATAGGGAGGGTATACTCCCTCTGTCTCCATATAATTACACAAACCACTCTTAAGGATTTTGATTATTTGTATTGTACTTGTTCATTTACATCTTTGGGCCTTGCAGGACAATTTATTGTCTGTATGTCCTTTTTATTCCGATATTCAATAAACATATTGGAAAAAATTAAATAAATAAATAACCTGATTTCTGTTTCTAAGACCAACTACTAAATAGATTGTCCCCTGTACAGTTAAGTCTGATTAAAAAAATCATATATTGTTTATCAAATGCAACACAGCCAGTGATTAACACCAGTACCTAACAGAAAAAGTTTGGTGTCAGGTATGCAGGAAATATGGGTTACAGATGCAAAAAATTGAAATACATTTCTCCAAAAATTAACAAGATGAGGCCAAAACCACCATATGTGTAAGAGAGCCAGGCTTGTACTAATTTTCATGTTCAGTATATTGTATATAGATAAGTAGTAAAGAATCACAGTTGTAGAAGGCACTGATATAAGGCAGTGCAACAGTTCATGTTCATGTTTACACTGTGTTATCGGGATTGGCCTGTACTTCTGAAGGATGTCTTCTGCTGGAGGAGTGGTGGTTTGCGGTGCACCAGGATGACACTGTAATACTGTTAGGAGGAGCCCCACATTACTATTCGGTTATTGGGATGTTACTTTTCTGCAGGTGTTGTGCCTGTCCTGATCCTACTCACCAGAATCCTCTCTCTGCACTAATCACTTTCCATGGCCAGTGGGGGGTCTCTGACCTTCTACTCATTCCTTGTGTGCTGGAATAATGTAGGAAACATTATATATAAAATTCCCAGTCAAGATGGCTGCCTCTTGAGAGAATGCAACATCCAAATGGACAGATGGCTTCCCTGAGACACTCATAAAGTCCACAAGGGAACAATTTCCCTAATAGACTCCACTTTGTCTGTAAAAAGGCGCAGTGCAGCCTACAGAACGAAGAGGAAACCTGTACCTGCAAACCTATCTCCAACTACTGAAAAGACTTGTTCGATAATAGTCTTACTGTTGACCATCCCATTATTGTGGCCATTCTTGATTCTATTTACCCTGGGAAAAAGTGTAGGACTGTTAAATGAGACAAGATTTTAAATATGCCTTATAGTAGGAAAGATCATGCACCATTATGCTAAAATAATATTATCATTATAATAGTGGACATTACATCAGAGCCCATGAAAGATAAGTCATGCTTTTGCTATAGATCTTCCTTTCTCAAATCTGTTTTATTACAGGAAACACATTTTTGTTTAAATAGTGTAATCTAAAGTTGCTTTCAATATTTTAATGAAAATCTTTTATTTTAATGCTATATGGCATTTCTATGAACAATGTTTTAAATTACAATTTATATGCTTTCTACCATATGGCACTACTCTGTTCCTATTTATTTAAGTATAAGATTTGTTAGTGTGAACCTATTAATCTGTAGTAATGTTTTGTAATTTTTAAATGGAAATATGTCTTTTCTAAGTCTGTTCCATATTTGAAGCTGCGAGGCTTGAATAGGAAAGCATGTTGCAAGTTGTAACATTTGCATCTGTCTCATGAATATTAATCACAGTTGAAACCTATATTTGCCTTACTGTGTCTTTTGTCAGCTTTTCAGTTCCACTGCTTAAAAATGGGCATGCATTTACTCAAACGCATTACAGCTTACATTGGCACAAACAGTGCAAAAAAAAAGAGCGGTCTTTAAATTAAGTTAGCAAAAATTTCACATAACAATTTGCTGGGGTGGGGTTGGGGGGTGGGGGGTGGGGGGTTGCTTGGGGGGGGGGGGGAGTATCTTGTAAGTTAAACTTTCTACAAGGAGAATAATTTATTCTAGCTTAGACTAGTTAAAATAAAACCTATCTACATTCTCTTGAATCAACCTAGAAAGAGACAATTAAGAAGGAAATAACCAACAACTTTCAGTGTTAGGAGCTGTGCTTCAGATTTTCTTAACCAATTCTGGTGGGGAAGGATTTGCCCCCTTAACCACTCTAGCCCCAGAGGATTTGGCTGCTTAATGACCAGGCCCTATTTTGCGATTCGGCACTGCGTTACTTTAATGGACAATTGCATGGTCGTGCGACGCTGTACCCAAACAAAATTGACGTCCTTTTGTTCCCACAAATAGAGCTTTCTTTTGGTGGTATTTGAGCACCTGTGCAATTTTTATTTTTTGCACTATAAACAAAAAAAGAGCGTCAATTTTGAAAAAATTACAATATTTTTCTTTTATATGAAATTCTTAAAAATAAAAAAAAGTAAAAATCAAAATTTTTTAACATTTTAGGCCAATTTGTTTTCTGCTACATATTTTTGGTAACAAAAATCACAATAAGCGTATTTTGATTGGTTTGTGCAAAAGTTATTGCGTTTACTAACTACGGGAAAGATTTATGTCATTTTTATTGTTTTTTTTTTTTACTAGTAAAGGCGGCGATCTGCAATTATTTTTGCGGGACTGCGACATTGCGGTGGACAGATCGGACCCCTGACTGACATTTTTGACACTTTTGGGGGATACCAGTGACATTACTACAGTAATCAGTGCTAACAATATGCACTGTTACTGTAAAAATTACACTGGCAGGGAAGGGGTTAACATTACTGGTGATCAGTGGGTTAAATGTGTCCCTAGGGGCGTGATTCTAACTGTCAGGGGATGTGGCTTGTGAAGTAATCACAGAGACATGCAATCCTATATAGCAGGATTACATAGCCTCTGTGATCATTTCAGGGAGAATGACAGATGGCTGTGTTTACATCAGCCGTCTGTCCTTCTCTCACAGCTGCGGGAGATCGCGAGTGGCCGGCGGCCATCGGAGCCACCGGCACACGCACTGGCTCCCCAGATAACGAGCGGGGGCGGAAGCACGCCGCCGCTGGTGCACGCTCTCCCCTAGTGTCTCCTGAGCGAGCGACATAGTATAACGTTGCTTTGCCCAGGAGCGGCTGCCTGCCACAGTAAAACGGCGGTGGGCGGTCATTATGTGGGTAATGACCAGGTCATTTTTTGTGATTCGGCACTGCCTTACTTTAACGGACCATTGCGCGGTTGTAAATAAAATTGATGTCCCTTTTTCCCCATAAATAGAGCTCTTTTTGGTGGTATTTGATCACCTTTGTGTTTTTTATTTTTTGCGCTATAAACAAAAAAAGAGCGACAATTCAGAAAAAATATATATTTTTCACATTCTGCTATATAACATTCCCCAAAAAAAAAAAAAAATTTAAAATTTAAATATTTTTTAAATTTTAGGCCAATTTGTTTTCTGCTACATATTTTTGGTAAAAAAAATTGCAATAAGCGTATTTTGATTGGTTTGCGCAAAACTTATCGCGTCTACTAACTACGGGAAAGATTTATGTCATTTTTATTGTTTTTGTTTATTTTTAATAGTAATGGTGGTGATCTATGATTTTTAGCAGGACTGCGACATTGCGGCAGACAGATCGGACCCCTAACTGACATTTTTTGACACTTTTGGGGGAACCAGTGACATTACTTTAGTAATCAGTGCTAAAAATATGCACTGCTACTGTAATAATGACACTGGCATGGAAGGGGTTAACACAGTGGGTGATCAAGGGGCTAAATGTAAGCCTAGGGGAGTGTTTCTAACTGTATGGGGGTTGGGCTTTTGAAATGATCACAGAGACCTGTGATCCTATATAGAAGGATCACAGGCGCTCTGTGATCATTCCAGAGAGAAGAACGGTCAGCTGTGTTTACAACAGCTGACCGTCCTTCTCTCTCAGTGGGGAACGATCGCGGGTGCCCGGTGGCAATCAGAGCCGCCGGCCCCATGCATCGGAGTTCCTGCTGCCGAGTGGGGGCAGGAGCACGCCGTCACCGGTGCGTGCTCACCCACTAGCTGCAGGCGCGTGACCGGAATAGAGCTATGTCGGTTCGCGCAGGAAGGGCTGCCTGCCGCAGAAAATCTTAAGTGGTTAAAAATCCTTTGATCTCCTTGTCAGTACAATGTTTTTATTATGTATAAAATTAGGAGTGGGATAAACTCAAACACAAAAGAACCCCACTCACCCAGCCCTCAAAGGAAACAAAACAAATGGTCCTACTGCAAATAAAATTGAAAGATGACCGTGAGCTCCTGCTGTAAAACACTAAAATGAAAAAAAAGGTGAATTCTCTTTCAATAGTTTTTATTGAATATTTTTACATACAACACGGAACAACAGAAAATGACAGTATGTTCAAAAAATGTCATGGTATACAATAGTGCGTTGAAGTACAACATGAACAATAAACAAGAACAATAAACAAGAACACGAACACGAACATATGCCATATCACAGTGAAACTAAACAGAATTTATAACTAGTAACATACCGAAGTACTTATATTCTCAACAGGATTGAACAAAGTAGCGGCTATTTGACCAAGTCGACCAGTCTTTGTGGAATTTCGGACCCCTAAGAATGGAAAATGCATATGCTTTCTCAAGTGAATATTGACAGTTAACCCGGTTAATTACCTCTGAGTGGGAAGGTACTGCAGACTGTTTCCAATAGCGGGCTATAGCGGTTCTGGCCGCTATCAGTATGTGGACCACGACCGTTCTAGAGTGGGGTGGTACTAGATCGAGACCCAAATTTAGAAGAGCTAGAGCAGGGTCGGGTTGTAGCACCGTACCCGCGATCATAGAAATCATTTCGAACACCTTTCCCCAAAAGCTGGTCAGGCCCTTGCATAACCAAAAAACATGGAAAATTGTCCCAACTTGGTCACAGTTTCTCCAACACAAAGGGCTCTGATCTCCGTATATTTTAGAAAGACGATAGGGCGTTAGATACCAGCGCGTGAGAAGTTTTTGTGCCTGTTCCCAGTGAGACACACATTGGGTAGACTTGAAAGAGGCACTAATAGCCATTTTCCACTGTGTCTCAGTGGGAACTCTTTTGAGATCTGATTCCCATTTGATCATATGCGGTGTTCTGCAGAAGGTGGTTTTCTGGGCGAGGGAGTTGTAAAACAAGGATATACCTTTTACGTGCGTATGAGGGTTAGAGAGGAATTGCCATATCAGAGGAGGTAGTTGCAACTTGGGAGGGGGAGTTTTACGTAGGAAGCTGGAGATGCTATGATACAAGAGAGCAGTTTGGGTGGGTAATTGGAATTCTTGTTGTAAAAGCGCGAATGGTTTGAGTTTGTCACCCCGAAATAATTGAGCTATCTCGCGTATGCCAGCTGATGTGAATTTAGAGAGGGTAATGCATGGGAGCAGTACTTGGAGAGTTTTGAGCGGAAGGTTTAATGTTACAGACAGTTGTGTCTTGGGGAGTTTTGTTAGAAAGTATCTCCACGATAGCAGTGTTGCTTGAGTAGGGAGAGGGAGAGAGCGAAGTGGGAGCTGTTTCCAACAATCCGCAAGTAGTAATATACTCATGTCTTCCACTTTGGATAGGGAAGTTTCAATGGGGATCCATGGGATGCCCCCTGGTGAGGAGAACCAATGTTTCAGTGGTGTTAATCTAGAGGCGTGGTAATAGTCGTTGAGGTCAGGGAAGCCTAGGCCACCCACCGACTTATGTCTCACCATATGGGAGTATGCGCACCTCGCTCTCTTCCTCTGCCACACATACGTGCGCAACATCCTCTCTAAGGAGGAAATGAATTTGTGGGGGACTGGAATTGGGAGAGTTCGGAACAAGTATAATATTTTGGGGAGGCAGACCATCTTGAATGCCGCTATCCTGCCCGTCCATGATAGTTCTGCAGATTTGAACTTGGCGATGTCCCCAGATATTTCAGAAATGAGAGGAGAAAAGTTGGATGACACTATATTGTTTGTGGGAAAGGTAAGATTAATACCTAGGTATCTTATGGGAGATGTTGACCATGTGTATGGCAGGTCTGATTGGAGATGTGACTTGACCCTGGAACTTAGGCCCATGTTTAGGATAACGGATTTGTGAAAGTTCACTTTATAGTACGAAACATCACTAAAGGCTTGGAGGACGCCGTGTGTAGCTGGGAGGGAGATAAGCGTGTTAGTCAGGCTAAGAATTACGTCATCCGCAAACAGTGTGATAACATGGTGGGAACGAGGGAATTTGAAGCCAGAGACAAGGGGATTCTGCCTAAGGGACGCCGCCAAGGGTTCAATCAGTAGGTTGAATATGAGGGGCGATAGCGGACACCCCTGTCGGGTACCGTTCGTGATAGGGAAAAGCTTAGAGAGCACGCCCGCCGAGAGGACTTTGGCCGACGGGGAGGAGTAAAGGGTCATTATGGCGGGCAGGATCGGACCCGAAAATCCAAAGCGAGTCAGCACTGCATTCATGTATCCCCAGTGGACTCGGTCGAACGCCTTCTCTGCATCTATGGAGAGAAGCAGAGAAGGCGTCCTGGCACATTCCGCGTGATGTATCAGGTTTATCACCCTCCTTGTGGCATCCGGTGCTTGTCTGCCCTTCACGAATCCCATCTGGTCCTCCGCCACCAGCGTTGGGAGGACTATTGCCAGTCTGTTGGCAATAATTTTGGCATAAATTTTAACGTCATTGTTTAGCAGCGAAATGGGCCTGAAGTTCGCTGGTGATGTTGGGGGCTTTCCGGGCTTGGGAAGGGTAATAATATTAGCCTGGAGCATTTCTTGGGGCAGGGTACCAGTGGAGATGGCTGTGGAGAACAAGGGTAGCATATGGGGGGTCAGAATGTCCTGTAGGGAACTATAGTATTCGTTCGATAGCCCGTCAGGGCCCGGGCTTTTACGAAGGGGTAGTTTTTGTAAAGTTTTGGTCAGTTCGGATTCCGTGATCGGTTCATTGAGACGCGCCAGTGAGTCAGCAGTTAGGGTCGGGAGTTGTACACGGCTAAGGAAATTTTGGATAGTCGAGTCAGTAGGCTGAGTGGTATCTGGATCCAGTCCTAAATTGTATAATGAACTGTAATAGTCCGCAAACGCATCTGCAATTTGTTGAGGATGGGTCAGCTTAGCGCCCGTGCGTGGATGAGAGATATAGTCGATTTTTGACTTAAGTCTCCTGGCTTTCAGTGTAGAGGCTAAGAATTTACCTGCCTTGTTGTGGGATGAATAGTACCGGAGACGGAGTCGCACGAGCATTTTGTCATGCTGTTCTGTGAGGAGTCTGCGCAAGTCAGAGCGCAGGGAAGTTAGCCGGGCCGAGTTGTCATTCGTGGGGGAGGATTTGTTTACCGTGTCAATGGAATGAATCTCTTCTATAAGGCTGTGCATTTTGGCTTGGCGTTTCTTCTTAAGACGGGCTCCTAGTTGGATTAGGACACCCCTTACAAACGCCTTATGGGTATTCCACAATGTGGAGGGGGATATGTCAGAAGTGGCGTTGATGTCAAAGAACTCTTGCAGCCTATCCCGTATGGTTTTAATTGAATCGGGGTCAGATAAAATAGAATTGTTACAGCGCCATACGAAGGAAGAGGGGTTAGCGGGGCCAATCGAGAGGGACATAAGGATTGCAGCATGGTCAGACCATGTGATGGGAGAGATTGAGGTGTCTATTACCTGAGGCATTGTGGAGGAATCTACTAGGAACATGTCTATCCTAGTGTAGGAGTTGTGGCATTGAGAAAAAAAGGAGTACTCACGTTCTTCTGCATGTTGGTAACGCCACATGTCATGGAGCCCCTCCGTGTGTGCGAGGTTGGCGAGGGATGGCAGCCTCGACTGGCCTCTGGACGAGGAATCCATGTCATGGTGCATCACCAGATTAAAGTCACCGCATATGATCAATTTGCCCATTTTAAGCTTGTTCACTTTCATACACAGTTTCCGCAAAAATTTCAACTGGTGTCTGTTAGGCGCATAAACATTTACCAAGGTATACGGACAGTTATCAATAACACATACTATAATGATGTATCGTCCCTCCACATCCTGCACCAGCTTGGAGAAGGTGAAGGATACGGAGGAGCGAATAGCTAGCATCACGCCACGCTTTTTCTCTGTACAGGAGGCTTGAAAAACATGGGGATAGTCCGGGTGTGAGCAGCGAGGGGTACGGTCTTGTTGGAAGTGCGTTTCCTGGATCGCCAGGATGTCTGCCTTTGAGTTAACTGCCTCCTTCCACATAGAGTACCGTTTCACAGGGTGGTTGAGCCCCTTAACGTTCAAGGAGAGTAGTTGCAACGACATTGCGGTGGAGGGTAAAGGGTACGAAATGCTTCAAAATGAGTGAAGAGAAATGTGGGGAGTAAGTGTAGAAGTCTACCTCGGACAGTGACATGGGGTTTGAGTGACATGTAAGCATTGTAGAGTACCTGAGAAATTTGCATCTGGTGGTCTGAATCACGAAGCTGTACCAGCACTGGAACTCAGGGAGACTGGTCTGTCCAGCTTCTGGGCAAGGTGGTAAAGGAACATTCGTGCAAGAGTCAATGGTGGGTTCCAAACCATGGTCAGCAGAGCGAGTCTGTAAGAGATGGCAACAGATAACAACGACGACACACAATAAAAAAAAAAACAAAAGGGGGTAGAAAAGGGTAAAAAATACTTGGTCTGTTACGACCATGTGGGCAACGGATGTTGCAGAGGTATCGGGGGTTGCGAGCACGATGGAGGGTGCTCAATCAGCATTGAGGGCCTGTTTCACCCAGCGAGGGTGTAGGACGCTGCAGTCACTTGTGGCGCGATCTGGAGCGAGAAGATCTTGACACGGCGGTCCACTCGGGTTGGACATGGCGGGGTTGAGACGCCTGTCTGTGGGGTTGGGTGTCCGTGGATTCCGGGACGATTCCCCATTGGCGTAGCAGACGGATCCCTTGGTCCACCGAGGTAATGTGGGATGTAGTACCCTGGTGGGTCACGCTCAGCCGTGCTGGGTACTTCCATTTATACACAATTTTATGGTTGCGAAGTGCTTTGGTTATAGAGTTCAAATTGCGCCTTTGTTGCAGCGTGTATTGAGAATAGTCCGGAAGAACTTGAATAGAGCCAGGTTGGTCAGGCAGACGGTCCCTGCGTCTGAAGGCTTCCAAGATCCGTTCTTTGGCTTGAAAAAAATGCACCCTAAGTAGAACGTCCCTGGGCACTTCTTGTGGGAGGAAGGAAGGCTTAGGGATGCGGTGTATACGATCTATGGTAAGATCGTCGTTAGTGAGTTCTGGAACAGCTTTCTGAAACAGTTCTTTCACGTAAGAGGGGAGCTGATTCGGTTGGACAGACTCCGGGACCCCCCGAACTTTAAGGTTGTTTCGCCTGGACCTGTCTTCAAGGTCCGCTAGTTTGGCCTGGATTTTATGGATCTCATCTTGGTGGGACGTGTGTGAGTCAATTAAGCCATTATATGAGGAGGTAAATTCTTCCATTCTGTCCTCAAGGTTATGGACTCTGTCACCTAAGCCATGCAGTTCCTTCTGGCAATAAGAAATAGATGCCGCAATATTAGCCTGCATGGAGTTGTTCAATAATGACATCATGTCCTTTAAGGTGGTGTCTGACACTGGCTGACCTGTGGTGAGGACCGCTGCAAAAGGGTCTGGAGGGGGCACATAGGCCCAGGGCGTATGACATGCGCTGGCCTGGTTGCTCACCTCCATGTCTGGATAGTCAGAGCTCGGTCCGCCTTCCTCCCATCGAGGCTTGGATTTAGCTGGGCTTTGTGTCGATGGCGTGGGTGGAGAGGAATCCTGTGTGCGGGACGGTCTCATCTGTGGAGCCGAGCAGGTCCGCTCTGGAGCCTCCGCTGCGCCGTCTGCAGCGTGAGTGTCCGCCGCTAGAGGACGGACACGTTGTGGCAGTGGAGAGGCGCCGGCGCCATTTTGTGGGAGACCAGGGGCCGCCGGTCTGAAGAAATCGGACAGTTTCTTGACGGCTGGTGCTTTGGTGTGCCTCCTGGTCATGCTTGCGGTGTGCAGGGGACCTTCACACTCCTGTACCCGTGTACGATGGGCTCGTGCAGCGTGTGTGGCGGGCTGTGGATCCGAGTGTCGCTGGGTGAGGACAGGAGCTCCGGTGCTAAGCGGCCATATTACACGGCGGTCGCCACGCCCCCAAAAAAGGTGAATTCAAAAGGTGATTGTAAAGATACACATAACCACCCTAAATAATACACTAGCAGCGCTGGTATATCATAAACATATACAAATCCAAATAATTATCATAATATAAAAACAGAGATAAAAGAGTTTTTGATGTTGGTAATAACAATGTAGAAGAGTTCATGCATACAGTCCAATAAAACAGGGTAAGGATCCAAGGATAAAACGATAATCTGATCATCCACAATAGTGCATCCAACTAGCAGAATGCCTCCACCTCACCGCTGTGCACGCTTACTAGTAATAGACTAAGTAATAAACTTACCAGAGGCCACTTAATTAGAAGCCTGTATTGTTCAAAAAAGGGGGATGACCATATCTTCAAAGCCCTGGAACCGTGGACCGGACACTCTCCTCACAATAATGGACAGGACTCACTCAGCATATACCGTGGTGCATGAAAATAGATCGACAAAAGCCACATAGTGTAATCCTGTATAACTCCAATTTTATTAAAATATCCCAAACAAAAGACCCTTCAAATATTGCACTCACATAATAAGCATATATCAAAGCATGTATAATGTGGTTAACCTGCGTCTGGTAGTCGTTCCCCGTTTGTGAACCGCTCGCCGCCTGGTACCTGGTCAGCAAGCTATAGTGAGTGCAATATTTGAAGGGTCTTTTGTTTGGGATATTTTAATAAAATTGGAGTTATACAGGATTACACTATGTGGCTTTTGTCGATCTATTTTCATGCACCACGGTATATGCTGAGTGAGTCCTGTCCATTATTGTGAGGAGAGTGTCCGGTCCACGGTTCCAGGGCTTTGAAGATATGGTTGGTCATCCCCCTTTTTTGAACAATACAGGCTTTTAATTACCGTATTTTTCGCTGTATAAGACGCACCGGCGTATAAGACACACCCAATTTTAAAGAAGGAAAATCTAGAAAAAAAAGATTCTGAACAGGCTGGGCACTGGTGAGTGTAGGGACCACAGTACCAAATAGGTACCCCTTTCATTGAAATTAGGGGGGGAGTTGCTCTACAGAACCATGAGCTGGGAAGTGTGAGGTGACTAATCTATTAGTTCAATCATGCAGAAACCACCAGAGGCAGAGAGACTTACCTAAGGTAACGGTTACAGGTAGAAGAAGAAGTGAAGAACACAGCCTGACACAGTGACATCCATCCCCGGCCCGCAGCTAGTTCTTCTCTTGACCGAGCGGTGAACACAGGCGAACCAATCACGTTGTGAGTAGCGGCACAGCGAATCAATCAGGTGTGCAGGCACGCGTGATTGGTTAGCTGTGCAGCGGCTCATGGCGCCACCCGCTGCTGCTGCTCACCGCACTTGGCTCAGACAGTCACAGTCAGTCAGTCTGAGTCAGGAGAACTAGGCGCTGCAGGCGCCCACTCGTTTAACTTCAGGGCAGCTAATGTTATTTATGACTGAGTGTATATTTTCAGCGAGCGCGAGGCACGAGCGGGGCCGGGGTGGCAACAGGGGTGGCAAGGACTTCCTCTGGGGTGGCAATTGCCACCCCAGCTAGCCCTTTGGCTCCGCCACTGGCAGACAAAATGTGTATTTGTCGAATAAGACGCACCAACTTTTCTCCCCCAGTTTTGGGGAAGAAAAAGTGTGTCTTATACGGCGAAAAATACGGTAAGTGGCCTCTGGTAAGTTTATTACCATAAGGCTTGCACAGCGGTGAGGTGGAGGCTTTCTGCTAGTTGGATGCACTATTGTGGATGTTCTGATTATCATTTTATCCTTGGATCCTTACCCTGTTTTATTGGACTGTATGCATGAACTCTTCTACATTGTTATTATCAACATCAAAGACTCTTTTATCTCTGTTTTTATATTATGATATTTATTTGGATTTGTACAGTATATGTTTATGATATACCAGCGCTGCTAGTGTATTATTTAGGGTGGTTATGTGTATCTTTACAATCACCATTTGAATACACCTTTTTTTCTTTTTTTTATGTATGTTTGTATTTTTTTTTTTACTTTCCAAGAGTTTATTGAAGGTTTTACATGTTATAAAACAAGCTACAATACAAATTCTGCTAACAGTGGAATTAATAAGAAAACAGATGCCAGACACAAAATGTCAATACCCCTGTCACCCATCTTAAAACAGTAAAGGTATAAGTATTTGCATCAGGGTCAATAATCAATCGACTGAAGCATCAAGAAGAAAACATACTCTTTGAAGACTACCCCACTTACAGGATGCAGGACATATATGATGATAAGTTATCAAAACTCCCTGGTAGTCCCACAGCAAATGAATAGAGGACAGAGAAAGAAACAAAGAATAAGAATGGAGAAAGAGTAGAGCAGAGAGAAATGGTCCAAGTCAGAGTCACAGAGAACAAAGAATTCCCCAAGACCAGAAGGAGAATACATATTAATGCACCAGAGAGACACGCATATAGTCGGCCCATGGTTCCCAGATCCGTTCAAAGGTGTGGACAGTGACTTTCAGGATACTAACAATATTCTCATGTACCATGATCCAGGTACATTTTTTCTTTGCCTGAGCCAGAGATACAGTGGATTGTTTGCAGGATTTAGCAATAGCCATTTTAGCCCCTACCAAGAATTTAGTTAGACCAGGTACATGGGCACTAAGGAGTGCTATACGTAAAGTCTGGGGCACTGACTGTCCTGTTACTCTACGGATAAGAGCAAAAAGGGTGTTCCTATCAAATAGGGCACATTGTGCCTGACAACTGAAAGCCTCAAAAACACAGAAGTGACACAGAATGGTACATTTTCGCTAACCGGGTCGACACTAAGTACCAACGGGTGAGCATCTCTAAATTCGCCTCTATCAAGGCAATATTCATTATGCCCTTAGAAGACTTCAGGAAACAAGTGTTCCATGATTCAGTCTCTCTATTATCACCTAGATTAGTATCCCAGTCTATTGTGTAAGAGAATTTAGAAGGAAAGCCCAGCAGCAGCATCCCATAAATAGGGGAGATACCCCTCCTGCTGATCGGCATCCTGCATATACCATTTTTCATATGGGGTCACTTGATAGTGATCCGGCTTACCCAGCTAGAGGGATTTTAGAAAATGTGAAATTTGAAAAAAAGGAAAAAACACTTCGACTGAGGCATTTCCAGGATGTCTGTACAAAGATGGAGTGTAAAAGGTCCTCTATGGGTAATAAACTGTCCAATTCTGTATAGTCCCTTGTCAAGCCACCACTTTAATGCGACAATATCTTACCCTGGAGGGAAATCTGTGTTTTTAACCAAATGAGCTAACGGGTTGAAAGGGGACACTAAGGCACTGTTAAGGTGGAGCTTATCCCACAGCCCCACCAAGTGGAAGAGAGTAGGTGCCAAGATGGGAGGTCTACATTTTGGATGGCACCACAAAAGGTAGTCTAGCGTAAAGCCTGGAGTCACCATTCTCTCCATGTACACCCAGTCTGGTTTGGCATATCGAGAATATACTACTGACAGTTGTGTGAAATGAGCTGCCTGGTAGTATCTAAATTATTCAGGCAACCACATCCCACCCTGAGTCTTAGGGTAGATTAGAATTTTCTTATAAAATCAATGTCCCTTATTGCCCCAGATATATATTATCACCTTTGCCTGAAATTGGTCAAGTATCAAACGGGGGACAGGTATAGGCAGGAACCTAAAAAAATAAGGAATTCTTGGTAATAGCGCCTGTATGGAGTCTACTCAGCCAGGATAAATTATGGAGAGACCACAGTTGGAGGTCTGCTTTCACATTATGGAGCAGGGGAGGGTAATTGTGTGTGTATACCGAGTCTATAGAAGCCATCAACTGTATCCCCAGATACAGGTTATCAGTAGGATTCCAAGTAAAAGGGAAGTGGTCCCTAAGGCGAGTGGCCACATCAACAGGCACAGAAACATTCAGAGCCACAGACTTAACCATATTAACTTACAGCCCCAATATCCTGCCAAAGTCTTGGAGCAATTTGAAAACCTTAGAGATCGTAGTCATAGGGGGAGGTCAGGAATAATAATAGATCATCCTCAAAGAACGCAAATTTATATTCCCAGGCCCCCCAAATGTCTGGGTCGGACTGAATGGCCACTGCCAGGGTCTCAATAGTGATTGCAAAAATAAAGGGGACAATGGTTGTCCTCCGTGCTATGGAGATAGAGGAAGAGAACTGGCCCTGCAGGCATACCTGAGCCTGTGGAGAGAAGTACAGAGCCCACAGGATCGTAGGAAACCAGGGACCAAACCCCCAGACATCCAAAACCCTAAACATATATAGCCAGGAGACTGTATCTAAGGCCTTCTGCAAGTCTATGGACAATAAAAACCCTTCCTGAGAGGGATCCGTATCCCATTTGGACCTAAGCAAGGATATGACATCAATAGCCCGATGGATCTGGTCAGGACCACGGAATGAATGCCACCTGGTCCTTCTGGACATAGGAAGGACCAGGCTGTCTATCTGATATGTGTCTTATGAACCAGAGGTGTACTTTCGCAAGGGATACAAATATTATCGATTTTGGCATACATAGCATGGGGTGAAGACTAATGAGTGTAGTCCCTACCCTTAGGATGGGTCTCCCTCCACACGTCCACCAAGCCGAGGGAATGGAGCAGCATGGCAAGACAAAGACTCACCCTGGAGGGTCGCTTGAAGTTAGCAGCAGGTGATCTTGATTTGACCAAATCCAGGGCGAGATTAGAATCCCCTCCGAAAACCACCACCTCTTCGACATGAGGGATGAGCTCCTTAAACATAAAAGAACATAGGACAGTTGATTAGGGGCGTAATACGAGATAAAAGAAAAAAGTTGCTCATCAATGGTTCCCTTTAAAAACAAAAATCGTCCCTCGGGATCCCAGGTTTCCCGTAGGGAATACATTTCAAAAAGAGAATGGTGACACCTCTGGTCTTATCCTGTGCATTTGCTAAATAAAATTTGGGAAACTTATTGTGGAGAAAGGGGGTTTGTAAGTACAAGGGAAGGGGGTTTCCTGGAGAAAAACTACATCTGCCTTCTGTGAATGATAATTACAGCGTTTTGTAGGGGAGTTCAATCCCTGAGTGTTATGACTTAAAACCATAGAATTAGTAGGGACCATGACTGCAGATCAACAGCAGGGAGGAGCGCCCAACCTAGCCTACCACTTACCACACCAGGAATGGGACAAGGCAGAGCACCAATCGAGGCACCCCAGACTTCAAGATTCTCTATACTGAACAGAATACCTGACTCCAGAATGGACCTAAAAGAGCAAGAAAGAGGTGAAAAAGACAAAGAAGAAGGAAAAGCAAGAATAGTTGAGAAAGAAGTAAGTAAGGAGTGAGCAGGGCCAGCCAAAACTCACTGCCCACAGACAAAATGTTTGTGGGCATCAAATATATGGGCCGCAACCTGAGCCAATGTGCGAAATTGTAGTTCATTGGGTCAGGCGGACACACGCGTCTCACTGGACAGCCCTTGCCACCACCAAAATATGCTAATGAAACATTAAAAAAACATAAAAAATAACAATTTTATAGGCAGGAAACCGGGGAGCCAAGCAAACAGGGGGAACTGTGGCCAGAAAAATTCCAAGGCCATGCAAGACCCCGCCGAAGTTCCCCAGGCCACCAAATATCTTCCTGGGGAGTCACCAGAGCCCGCAAGTGGCAACTGCATGAGCCCCGGGAAAGCAAGGATAAACATGAAAATAATGCAAAATATAGTGCAACTAGAAAGCGGCAAGAGAAAGAGAAGTCCAGCAGTTGATCAACACAGATTAATAACCCGTATCCATCAGATAGGCAGCTCAAGGTGGTGGAGAGTCTAGCATTAAGTCTAGCATCCTGCCACAAAGGTGAGATAGGGAGTGGAGGAGAAGGTCGTTTAGCTGAACTTGCCTCCATGTGTGATGGCGAAGTGGAGAGCTCTCGTGTGATAACCCCCAGTTGAAGCAGTAGCCGTTCTCCCTCTGCAAAGGATTAGAAAGTATAGGACATGTACTGCAAAGTAAAAGACAGTTTAAACGGAAATGCCCAGCGATATTTCACCGCCTTTCTTGAAAGAGCCAATAATAGAGGCTTGAGAGCTCTTCTCCTTTGCATAGTATAAAGGGGACAAAGCAGCAAAAACTTGAACCTCATGATCCTGGATAGACTTCCTTCACTTTGTAATAATGACCAGAGATTCCTGAGTGCCTGGTATCTCCATAGGGTCCCCCAGATCCCCCAGCTGACCTGCTGACAGTGTGCCTCGTGTGGGTAGAGAAGGCCAGGGCTCCATCTTGAATTTCTCTGCCTGACCCTGCTCCCCCAGCGGTGGCCAGGAACGGGCTCTGCAATCCACACCTCCAGGCTTAGTTCAATACGGGAGATCATCACCTCCCTCCCACAGTAACTAGCAGGGCGATCCGAGTGCTGTGGGTGCTGTGGCGACAGGGATTCGGCCAGTCCAGGACAGAGCTCACGGCTTACGCGGCCATATCAGAGAGCACCGCACATGCATGTTTTATTTTGGTCATATGCTATGACTTGAACAATAGCTCATTTTTCAGCTATTGGTTGCAAAACAGTGGTGTATCTATAGCTATAGTAGCCCATGCAGCTGCTATTGAGCCTGGGAGCTGGGGGGGTGCTCTTGAGGCAAATTAAACATTGAAAATATGTGTGCAGATAACACAGATCGAGTGCTATGCCATTAAGTGATGGAGTTTACCCTCTGTGACATTCATAGTCAACTGGAGCTGATGTCATACACATAGAAGGGGTCTTGGGGATCTTAGCTAGTCACAGCTCTCCCTGGCATTCTCTGTGCAGCAAACAGCATTTGTTTGGCTGCTGTAAAGATTGGTAGGAGTCCTAGCACTACAACTCAATATTCCTACCCATTTAGGAGTCATTTTTGTGCCTACCTATAATTGTGTGCAGCTCTTTATACCAGTTTTCCCCAGACTTCCTCTTAGTTACATATTAGTTAAGGTTGAATAAAGACAATAGTCCATCCAGTTCAACCTGTGAAGGTGTACGTGTGTTAGTGTCGGTAATTATTTCCCATATCCCTGTATGTTGTGTTCTTTAGAATGCACATCCAATAATATTTTAAAAGTATCAATACTTCCAGCTGTCACCACCAATTGCGGAAGAAAGTTCCACATCTTTATTGCTCTGACAGTGAAAAACCCCCTGCACAGTTTTAGGTTAAACCGCTCCTCCTCCAATCTCATTGTCCCCTTACACTCCCTGAGACTGAATAGTTTTTTTTCCTATGCTGGGATCACCATTGAGGTATTTGTAAATCACTATCATGTCCCCTCCCAAGCGTCTCTTCTCCAGAGAGAACAAATTTAGTGCTTGTAGTCATTCCCCGTAATTGAGGTCCTCCACTCCCCTTATTATTTTGTTGCCCTTCTCTAGACCCTCTCAAGCTCCAGCAAATCCCTTTTTATGACTGGTGACCAGAAGTGGATAGAATACTCCAGATGTGGCCTAACCAGAGTTTTATAAATGGCAGGATTATAGTTTTATCCCCTTTTGGCAGGATTACAGTTTTATAGGAGTATATCTCCTTTTTTATGCATGCTAAAATTCTGCTGGCTTTGGTAGCTGCAGCTTGACATTGCATACTATTGCTCAGTTTGTTATCTACTAGGACCCCCAGATCTTTCTCCATCCTTGATTCCCCCAGATGTTCTCCCCCTAGTGATTAGTTTGCATTTATGCTTTTAGCCCCCAAATGCATGATCTTCTATTTCTTCACATTAATCCTCATTTGTCATGTAGTTGCTCACCCCATTATTTTGTTCAGGTCCTTCTGTACAATTTCTACTTCATGAGGCTGCAAAAAGTTATGGTATGTCTTCTCTGCTACAAATTGCATTAAAAAAAGGCCACAGTTTAAAAATATATTTTTTATTTTTTTGGGGATTGGATTGTAATTGTTTTCTGGAGAGGTAACATACAGTATATGTCATAATAAATGAATAAAATAACATTATTATTATTACTATTAATATAGCTCTAAAACGATCAGTTGGAGAAAATATATTTACATATGGTATCCCTGAAAATACATTGCATGAGTCTTAAAACAGGCCCTCTTAGACCTATGTAGAAGCACACATTTTGGGGTATTCCATTCTCAATGTTCACAATGAAACACTTTAATTTTCTTTTTCTAAAAGTTGCTTAATTTTGCTTCCCAGGCCAGAATAGACTTGTCAGCCTTCCACTCTTTTAATCTCTGATATAAACACAGAGTATGTGCACAGGAAGAAGGGAGGGAGCAGAATGCTGAGGAGCGCCTTTGACAATTTCACTGTATTTCATGTGAACTTTGAGGATGAATTGCTACACAGTATCTGCAGCTATCGAGATCTGTGCTTGCTTATTCTAGAGTTCATTGTTAGGATTATGTAAAAACAGGAAGATCCATAGCCTGACAAGAGTTCAACTTTAAGGTTAAATGTTCATAGCTAGCACTGGTGTAACCTTTTCTCTGACAGCTTGTTCTTGATGTAAGCATACTTTATGTTTAGATAAGTGATATGTATTCAAATATAAACGATTGTGCTATCCCTTTAACCACTTCTGGACCGGAAGGTTTTGCCCCCTTAATGGCCATTTTTTGTGATTTGGCACTGCGTTACTTTAACTGACAATTGTGCGGTCTTGCGATGCTGTACCGTAATAAAAAACTTGATGTCCTTTTTTTCCCACAAATAGAGCTTTCTTTTCGTGGTATTTGATCACCTGTGTGATTTTTATTTTTTTGCTCTATAAAATAAAAAAGAACGACAATTCTGGAAAAAAAATATATTTTTCACTTTCTGCTACATAACATTCCCAAAAAAAAAAAAATGAAAAATCTATTTTTTTATCCTTTTAGGCCTAATTTGTTTTCTGCTACATATTTTTGGTAAAAAAAATCCCAATAAGCGTATTTTGATTAGTTTGAGCAAAATTTATCACATCTACAAACTAGGGGAAAGATCTGTCATGTTTAGCGGGACTCCGACATTGCGGCGGACTGATCGGACCCCTAACTCACATTTTTGACACTTTTGGGGGGACCAGTGACATTGCTACAGTAATCAGTGCTAAAAATACGCACTGTTACTGTAATAATAGCACTGGCAGGGAAGGGGTTAACCCAAGGGTTAAGTGTATGCCTAAGGGAGTGTTTTCTAACTGTATGGAGGAGGGACATGTGGAATCAACCCAGAGACCTGTGATCCTAAATAGGTTATATATGTTTACTCCAGAGAGAACAATGGTCTGCTGTGTTTAGAACACCGAGCCGTCGTTCTCTCTCAGCGTGGAGCGATTGCTGGTGCCCGGCGGCAATCGCGGCCCACGGCCCCATGGATCAGCTTCCTAATGAGGGCGGCCGCGCCCCCAGGAGCGCTCACGCAAACACTGAGCCAGCCTGCCGCAGTATATCTGTGGTGGGAGGCCGGCAAGTGGTTAAATTAAAATGATTAAATTATCAATGTAAATGTAAACATGTACAATCACCCAATTGTACAAAAATTATAATACATGAAAGTCCACAAAAAAAATATTTATTCAGGTGATTTGAATTCTTCCGTGAATCCCCTGGTGAGTTCTACTACCACTGCTAAAATTCAGCCACTTACCAAAAAAAAAAAAAGACTCCAGATCATATGAAGTCCTTTAAAGCTCTTAGATGCCTCCTAAGGGCCTTTGTAGCAATCGTGCACAGAGATCTGGAGCCACAGGATACACAAGCAGGGAAGAACAGCAATGACCAGCACCTCCACTCAGCATGTGTCATGACTCTGATAAGAAACAATTAACTAATGCTCCATCGTGTAAAACAGCTTGATTATTTTACTGAATTAAATAGTAGTCGTTTCTGATACTTTATCCTACAAGTAGGCTTATAATAAACCTTACTTGTAGATAAAATGAATATCTCCTTAACATTCACTGTTTAAGAGATTTTCCATGGAGCAGCAGCTGATCATGCACTTTGAAGGAATGGCACGCCATGCCATTCCTTCAGAGGTCTGTGCCGTAAACTGTGACTCCAGTGCGCATGCACAAGAGTAAAGTCCTTGAGGCTCGGCCAGTCAGATGGCCAGGACCTGTGAACCCAGAAGTCAGACTGGGTGAAAATGGAAGCCCTGACAGTGTGACAGCGCACCGCTGGAGGGCTTTGTTTTAAGATAAGGCTCTCATAATATGCTAGTATGCAACAAAGTTTACTACCACTGTAAAGAAAGGCACTCACATTTACAAATGTATAAGAGACACAGCAAATAACTCAGTTACCGCTCCATCTGGCGTCCTGATGATGGGGGAGCCTCTACTGATGTCCGAATGGAACGGAACACCAGTGATCATTGTATTCTGCTGGTGGTGAAGGCTTTCTGTACTCCCCGCTGGCAGAACACAATAGCACTGCGGGAGAGATTCCCCTATCAAAGCTGACTGTATTGATGGGGGAATCAAGCAATTTTCTTTTCTTCAACACATGGGGGGGGGAAGAAAATACATTGCATAATGTATGGCCTGCTGCCTAATTTAATTTAGCACCTCTGATGCTAAAAGATAGTGTAATGCATTCAGGATCAAAGAGTCAAATATCCCAATGTACGAAAGGAGCTAAATATTTTTTTCTGGTTCAGATCTACTCATTGGTTCTCCTGCTAAGATATTGTAAAGACTAGAACAAGCAACACAGAGGAACAAATTTAACCACTTGCCGACCGCCGCACGACTATTTACTGTGGCGGTCAGCCCCTCACAGGCAAAGCTACGTAGGACTACGTCGCTAGCCTGTGAGGGTCTAGGGAGCAAGCGAGCGCCCCCGGAGGCGCGCTCCCGCTCGGTCACGGACCCCCCCGCGCGTGTGCCTGGCGGACCCGATGTCCGCCAGGCACTCACGATCGTCCGTTACGCCAGGAGAAAGGCAGTGTAAGTATGGTTCTGCTATGTAGGACCGTTGGTCACTGTTCTTACACAGCCACATCCAATCACAGTTAGAAGCACGCCCCTAGGGACACACTTAACCCATCCCGCTCAAAAAAGTTAACCCCTTCACTGCCAGTGTCATTTTTACAGTAACAGTGCATATGCATAGCACTGTTTACTGTAGTAATGTCACTGGTAACCCCAAAAGTGTCAAAAATGTCAGTCAAGGGTCCGATCTGTCTGCCGCAATGTCGCAGTCCCGCAAAAAAAATTGCATATCGCCGCCATTACTTAAAAAGTTTTTACTTAAAAAAAAAAAACAACAAAAATGACAAAAATCTTTCCCTTAGTTAGTAAACGCAATAACTTTTGCGCAAACAAATCAAAATACGCTTTTTGCGATTTTTTTTACCAAACATATGTAGCATAAAACAAATTGGCCTAAAATGTTAAAAAAAATTGATTTTTACATTTTTTTGGGGGAATTTCATATAAAAAAATGTGAAAAATATTGTTATTTTTTGCAAAATTGACGCTCTTTTTTTGTTTATAGCGCATGATCAAAAAATCGCACAGGTGATCAAATACCACCAAAAGAAAGCTCTGTTTGTGGGAAAAAAAGTATGTCAAATTCGTTTAGGTACAGAGTCGCACGACCGCGCAATTGTCCGTCAAATTCGCGCAGTGCCGAATCGCAAAATAGGCCCTGGTCAGGAAGGGGGTAAAATCTTCCGGGGCTTAAGTGGTTAAAATATGTGTACATGAACTTGTAAGAAAAAAAAAAAAAAGGGAACACTGTAAATATTTGTATCAGGAGTATGTTAATGTGTATTGAAATCCAAGCACTTAAATCATGTACAGTACTGTATATGTTGCATATTTCTCTAGTGGTAAAATTTTAAAAGCACATCTCCAACAAAGGAAACATTCTCATTTGCAGTGGGGCTGCTTCCTCACTGCAAGGCTTAAATGTCCTTTTATTTATGGAAAATGTAGGTTTACTTACCTGATCCCTGTCTCCCACAGCAGCCGACACTCTCCTCTACTACCATATGTTCCAGCCATACAAAGTCCTTCATCATCCTCTTGTCCAATGTAGAGCTATGGGCCCTGCACAATACTTGAGGACACCAGAGGACTTGTATGTCAGAGTCTAGATGAGAAGCGGTGAGCTGTATACAGTACAAAGGGAGCCTGTGGGAGCAGGGGATCAGGTAAGTAAAAATGCAAATTCTAGTATTCTAGGTATAAACAAACATACTGTATGACTCTTGCAGGTGGGGGCAGCCCCATTGCTGGGTGGGATTTTTGTTTTCCTCAGAGTTCAGCTCTAAATCTTGTTTAAATATTTCTTCCTTTTAATTAACTCATAACTGGCGATCCTAACAGCAAGGTGTAACCACAGAAACTTTATTTTCTAAAATTACAATTATTCTGTGTTAGTCTGCTTACTCAGCCTTAGCCACTACAGAAAAAAATGGAGAATGTGCAGCCTTACCACTTCCTCCTGGGAAATCTAAGAATCCCAAATCCAAAGAGAATGTACTCCTGCGCAGTGCAATGTTTGCAAACCTCAGGTTTACGTAGACGCTGTGGGAAGGTTTATTAATTTCAGTGAGGCCTAGGTAATCAGCCCAATATAGTGATCTATGAAAAGTAAATTTTACTTTTTTTAATAGCAATTTTGCATGGAAAATGGGGATGGGGAGCTAACAGACAGGTAATAGTTTGATCTGCAAAGTTTTTAAGAGAGTTTTCGGCTTTCTAGAGAATGTCAGCCTATTCAATCCTGTATCTTAATATATCAACTAGTTATTTTTGTAGAACAACAAAAAGAGATCAATATATTCCACTTGCTGATCTTGTGATCATGAACATTCCTTCAGCTTGGCTTCTTAATTTGACATTCAACTCTCGCCTCAAGCATCTATTACGAACCACTTGTCTTGATTAGTGAAATTGTTTTACCCTTAAAATTAGAACTTTAAATTAAAGTAATATTTTTGTTCCTTTAGCCATTGTCACTACTGGTATACATGTAAGTGTGCAAATCTAAATTTATAGCAGAATTGCTATTTCTATACTAAACAATAATTTCTAGTGATGAATGAATATCTTTGAAACCTAGTCTGCTGCTAGCTCATCTGGTCTGCATTCTTCATCTACTGCTAATCACTACTTATTCCCGTTGCATTAATACACACATTATACATTCCTTGGTGTAAACAAATATCTAGAAAGGTGTAAAAATAAAAAATAAATATTTTAAAAGTGTGCTCTTTTATGGCATTGGAACTGTAAAGCATTATTGTCTTTCAAACATGGAAGACTACCAACTGGGATCAGACAGAGAGGGTGGACACTAAAAATTATTTATTTATTTATTTTTTTTCAAAATGTTTTTATTGAATTTTCAAGAAAATGCAAGACACATAACATACAAGTAACAGGCATGTAAGCAAACGTATTGGATGAAAAATGTAATGCAGAGGAACAATAGTAACCAAGTCCATACAAATCCTGAGGCTAAATGCCATCTGTGGTGGACAGTAACATTCAATAAGAACAAGCAGCATATAACACAAGCAGTAAGGCATGTGACGAGATTAATACCCATTCCTTCAGAACAATATAGCATTATACAAGGTAAAACTAATATTAGTTAACCAGATAAACATGTTAAGTCGCCCACATCAGAGAGAACTTTGCAAGCAGGTCTTGAGTCCCACTCCACACTTGGACACCCCCAGGGGGAGCTACACTGTGCCCAAGCGCGGAGGAGGAAGGAGGAGAAATCTCTCTGTTAGTAAAACATATTGTAAGTACAGAGGGAAATGAGCAGAACTTCAGGGGGATGAGTGGACCTCCACTTGCTCAAACCAGTCAGTCCAAGGTTGCCAGTGGCGAGATACCGTGTGTACAGAGTGATTTTTAAGAGAAAGGGTACGTTCATACGTGCAATGCATATTTGTAAGGTCAATAACTCCTGGGCGTGAAGGTGGGAGTTCTTGTTTCCAGTCTCGTGTTATATTGAGTCTGGCCGCAAGAAGAACATGGGTCACGGTATGTCTAAGAGGTTTGGGAATCTGTCCTATGCCTATATTTAGGAGAGCCAGGCCAGGTGTAGGCATAACAGTGAAATGAGTGATTGCAGATAGAATCTCGAATAGGGCTTGCCAGTATTGGGTAAGAAGTGGGCACTGCCACAGTACATGCAATAGGGTGCCATCATGTCTAGAAGGTGTCAGATACCAGCGAAGGGAGATTTTAATAAACAGCTCCCACAAATTGGAGCAGCTGGTAGCTGAATATACGGATTGTATAGCCTGAAGCCATTGTTTGTCTATAAACTGAATACCCAGATCTCGTTCCCACAGTAGATGTGAGGCAGTCTTGGTAAAAGACGTTTTATGTTGCAGGAGGTTGTAAAAAGTGGTTATGCCTTTTTGTTTAGGAGGACCTCTATTTGTGAGGTATAG
Organism: Pelophylax lessonae; assembly: GCF_965119305.1. NCBI lineage: Eukaryota > Metazoa > Chordata > Amphibia > Anura > Ranidae > Pelophylax > Pelophylax lessonae. The sequence goes on along the minus strand of NC_138771.1, from coordinate 86,757,306 downwards.
CCAGGCATGGGCATGGATGAATTGTGGCCAAGGTGGAAGGGAAGTCAGATAATGAGACAATCTCATATAAGTGAATAGGGCAGCATGGGGGAGATTACATTTGGTCCATAGGGATCCGAAGGGGATGAGTTTGGAGCCATGGTACAGGTCTCCAATATGTTCAATGCCTTTCTTCTGCCAGTCCAAAAGATAAATTTGGTCCATGAGCGAGTGCAGGGCTACTAACAGGATCCTAAGTGGGGTCTGCAGGGAAGGAGGAGCTTCCTGCGTTACCAGTACTTTCCACGCCCTAGCTGCAGCAGTCATAAATGGGGGCAGGTAGGAGGGAATTTTTGCACCCAGCGTTGTCGCCAGGAGCCAGTCGGACAAACCTTTTCTGGCACAATAAGTGGCTTCCATGGCGCTCCACAAAGTAGTGGGGGTCGGTTTAAACCAATCCTGCAGCGGAGTGAGGACCGATGCTAGATAATAGTCATATATAGCAACATATCCGGCGCCTCCCACTGATCTATGTTTGATAAGCTTTATATGTGCACATCGGGGTTTCTTCCCTTGCCAGATATAAGTGGACAGTAGTGATTGGAGTGATTTAAAGTACTGTTTAGGTATCAGGATTGGGAGAGTCCTGAATAGGTAGAGAAGTTGAGGGAGGTACATCATTTTGAAAGCTGTTAGCTTTCCCAGCCAGGAAAACTCAAAGGATGCTATTTGCTTAAGGTTGTCTTGCAGTTTAACTCGTGAAGAGATATAATTATGCTTAAATAGCGTTTTAGTAGATGCGGTCAGTTGCACCCCCAAATAGGTGATACTATGGTCTGCCCATGCATATGGGAATTGCTGCTATAGAAGATTACTCATTGTGGCATTAATACCTATGCCCAATATGTTGGATTTAGATTCGTTAACTTTACAGAGGGAAACCTCCCCAAACCATTTCAGTATCCTTTGAATTTCCTGCAGGGAATTAGAGGGGTCAGTAATCATAAGGATTACTTCGTCAGCAAAAAGACTAATTTTATGATGTTGGTCTGCCATGCGTATGCCTGAAATTTTAGGATTGGATCGAATATGTTCGGCCAGAGTTTCCATAATCATATTAAATATCAGGGGTGAAAGAGGGCATCCCTGTCTGGTGCCATTCAAAATGGTAAATGGGGTGGAAATTGCATCTGTTGTATGGACTATTGCAGAAGGCGTGGAATATAAGGCCATGATGGCGTCATGGATAAACCTCCGGAATCCAAACCTCTGCAGGACGGCCGAAAGGAATCCCCAGTGGACCCTGTCGAACGCCTTCTCCGCTTCCAAAGATAGGAGCAGAGAAGGCGTTCCACAGAGGCCCGAATGGTGAATAGCATTGATCACGCGTCTTGTAGCGTCAGAGGCCTGTCTACCTTTGGTAAAACCCGATTGGTCCTTGTGAATGATAGTAGGGAGGAGATCAACCAACCTATTGGCTATTACCTTGGCATACATTTTTACGTCAATATTTAAAAGAGAAATAGGTCTAAAGTTTTGAGGCCGGTTAGGTTATTTTCCCGGTTTAGGAAGAGTCACAATTAATGCGCTTAACATCTCTTTCGGGAAGGTTGAGGAGGAAGCAGCAGAGTTGAATACCCTACATAAGAGAGGGGTCAAGGAATCTCAAAAGTGCTTATAATATTCGGCCGAATAGCCATCTGGTCCCGGTGATTTTAAGTTGGGGAGTAAGTAGATAGCATCAACAATATCCATGTCTGAAAAGGGTCGGTTGAGAGATTCAGTAACTTGGAGAGGTATTGATGGCAAATTGATATGGGCGAGAAAGTCATGGATGTCAGAGGGAGAAGGTTGGTGTGTCGCTTGGTCAGTTTTAAGATTGTATAGGGATTCATAATAAGAGCTAAAGGCATTGGCTATAAGATTAGGTTTGAGAAGTTTTTATTTAGTTTTGGGTTGAAACATGTAGGCTATTCTAGATTTAAGTCGTTGTCCCTTAATGTGAGTGGCCATAGCTTTGGTAGCCTTATTACCTGTCGAATAAGTGGTAGCTTTCCACTTTTTGAGGAAGTAGCTGTGTTTCTCTAGCAGAAGAGCTCTAAGTTCTTGTCTGAGCGCAAAAATTTGCGATTGCAATGTCGGGGAAGGGTTTTGTTTGTTTTGAGAGTCTAGGGAAGACAGTTTGTTGGTAAGGTCGTCTAATTGCTGCATCCTCCTCTTCCTATCCCTAGCTCCTATTTGGAGAAACACACCCCTTAGGACAGCTTTATGAGCATTCCACACGACCAACGGGTCAGATTCAGGAAGGCAATTTTCGGACATGAAATTGGTTAAATGAGATTGGATTTCAGTGGTATAAGACGGGTTCGTCAACAGATGGTTAGGCAGTCTCCACACATAGGCGGATTGTGCAGGGGGGCCACATGTCACTGATATGGTCAGTGGTGAGTGATCCGACCAGGTGGCCGTGTGGAGCTCTTCAGCAGAAACATGTTCTAACAATTGCTTATCAGTAACACAAAGGTCAATACGTGAGTAGGTGCTGTGACGAGGGGAAAGGTAAGAGTAGTCCCTCTCCGCTGCGTGACAGCACCTCCACACGTCAAATAAATCATTATCCCACAAGTATTTGGAAAGGGATGCATTGTGACCCCTAGGAGAAGCAGAGGAGTCCATAGCACTATCCGGAACTAGATTGAAGTCCCCACACATGAGTAGATTGCCCCACTGGAGGGACTTTGCTTTTCCCACAACTGAACGAATAAAAGGCATCTGATGGCTATTGGGAGCGTAGAGATTGACTATGGTGTAGTTCCTATTGTCAATAGAGCACTGGAGTATGATGTAGCGACCCTTAGCATCCAGAATGGATTCATGGTGTTGGAAAGCCAAGGATTGTCGGATAGCTAAAAGGACACCTTTACGCTTTTTCTTCCCAGAAGCCATGTAGAGAACGGGGAACTGTACATGACTGCATTTAGGGGGTGCTGATTGAGAAAAATGCATCTCCTGTACACATAAGATGTCACACTGTAGGGAGTTGGCTGTAGACCACAGAGAGGCCCGCTTTGCAGGGTGGTTAAGTCCTCAGAGAGAGGCGTTCAGAGAGAGGATAGTAAAAGACATGGTATCTGAGAGATATGTACAATAAAGTGGGAGTGTAGATCCGAGGAAAGGGGTCAGTTGGTACCTTAAACGTTGAAGTGATGTTGGATGAGAACGTCTGTTCTCCGACTAAACTATATGTGCAGAAGGAAGGGCACACTAAGAGTTGACGATGTGCACTTACTGTCCTGAGAACCAAATGTTACTGCTGCTGGTCGAAGATGCTGTGCGGGAAACACAAAAAGAGAAAACAAAAAGAAACCAAAAGAAATAGAACAAGTACCGCAACCGAGCGGGAATAGAAGCACAAAAATACTTAGGCTTGTGTAGGTATGGAAGCGAACCAGGGCTGTTTAACAGAGTAGTAAATCACCTAGTGGTGAACTAAAGTCAGCAAGAGTTATCCCGTGGTGGGCTTACTGACAAGGGGGTGGGGGTCATCCACCGAGGTGAATAAAGGGTTCTTCAAATATCAGGGGATGAAAACTAGTAGCCCGGCCGGGCTAAGTGTTGTTGAAGCAGGGGAGGCTCATGGTATCACGGGTGGTATTTCTGCCGTGACGGCCCCTGAGGGGCCCCGGAGCGAGACGGAGGAGAGCGTCTTGTCCCGTCGTGGAAGCCTTTTGGTGGTTCTGGTATGATTCCCCAGCAATGAAGAAGTTTCGTGCAGCCTTCAATAGTGGAGATGGTGTGAGGTATCCCATTATAGGTGACGAGCAGTTTTGCAGGGTGTCGCCATTTGTAGGTGATCTTGTGGTTAAAAAGAGCCTTAGTGAGTGTCTTCAATTGCCTCCTTTGCTGCAGGGTATGTTGGGATAAGTCCGCATAGAGTTGTATCTCTGCGTAGGGCGCTGGAAGGGTGCCCAGCTGTCTGGATACCTGAAGAATTTTTTCTTTAGCAGGGTAAAAGTGCATGCATAATAACACATCTCTAGGGACTGAATCCTCTAGGTGGCGTGGCTTGGGAATCCTGTCGATAGTTAGTTCTATAGGGGTCAAATCAGGCACCATTGTGGAGAACATAGTAGATGCATACTGTAATAGTTCAGCAGGTTGAACTGATTCTGGAATGCCTCTCAGTTTAACATTGTTGCAGCGTGATCGATCTTCAAGATCTGCCAGCTTATGTTTAATCCATTCAGTATTCTTCTTTTTGGTCAGTGTAGGTATCTATAAGTTCATTCACAGTTTCAGTGCAATCTTCCATGCCATGCTCAATACGTGACACCCTATTTCCCATACTTTTCATTTCACAGGAAAACTTGTAGTGGTGAGATTAGCCGGGGGCGTGGCTTGGCGCGCTATGTGGATGGCTGCCTGAGAGCGGAGCTCCGGACCCGAAGCGGCTCCTTATCACATTCTGCGGCCACATATGCACCGCTATCTGCTGAATATGGGCAGAATTCTCAAACCGAACTCCCAGGGCAAAAATCTGAGGAATTCCAGGACCTCAAACGGCAAGGTTATCGCCGAAATCTTCAGGACCCAGGCACCGATCAAGAAGCACATTTCTGGATCCAAGATGGCGAGGAGACTATCACAGGAGATGGAGGAGGGATTTGAAACAGACTCGCTGGCAGCATCGGAGGATACAGTAAGTGACTTGCCAGCTACTGATAGACAATTAACATTTAACGACATGACTGCCATAGCTGCCGACATAAAAGGCTCCTTCGCTGCTGCAATCACTGACCTGAAGGCAGACATTGTCAGTCTCAAAGAACAGATGGCAGGGGTGGAAAAGGCGGGCAGACATAGAGATAAAGCAATAGACAGACTGGAGGCCATCACGAGCACTCATTCTCATCACTTAATTGAAATGAACAGACATCTGGAAGACCTTGATAATCGTGGAAGAAGGAATAACATCAGAGTGAGGGGTCTTCCAGAGTCTGTAGATGGCAACAACATCCGTTCTGCCTTAACCTCCATATTCAATAATCTCTTGGAAAGGCCACAAGAATCCCCTATAGAGATGGACAGGGCTCATAGAGCCTTAAGACAGAAGCCTGCAGACACCATGCCACCCAGAGATGTAATCTGCTGCCTGACGAGTCACACTCTAAAAGAGGAAATTCTAGCAAAGTCCAGACAGAGTGATCAAATCCTGTTTAATGAAGCTCAAATTTTATTGTTTCAGGATTTGTCACCTATTACTCTGAAGAATAGGAGGGCAGTTAGACCGATCTTGGAGGCCATGAAAGATAGAAACATTCCCTATAGATGGAAATATCCTTTCGCTGTCCAAGCTACCTTTCGTGGCAAACAATTTTTTCTGCGCACCCCTGAGGACTTACCATCCTTCTGTACCAATCTACAACTGGATCACATCGACCTCCCAGATTGGTACGCAGAATTTCTTCTGCCAGCTTCGCCAAACAACCGCATGTCACGAGAAAGCTCCCCTTCCACCTATAGGTCTCCCTCCACTAAAGATGGGAGAAAGATGAAGACCAAAAAACCCCACTTACAGTCTCCATCGCCTCCAAAAACCCCGAGATCCAGAAATTACAACTGAGATGTAGATCTTTATATCCTGGATGCGTTAATAACCATATGGTTTTAACTTTGAATTCTTTTTTTTCAAGGAACTTCTGGTTTTCCCCAGTAGATGGCGATATTGGATCTCTTTTGCACATACTTTCTGTGGAAGATTCCATACTGAAGCAACTACTAAGTTTGTTGGCACATTCTCTATATAGCTCCTAGAGGACCCCGTAGATAGCACACAGTCCTCTTGTTTAATAGGCTTTTAGTTGTAAGATCGTTATAAGAGCACTAAGGACGGACTGCAACAAGCTAATACCGATATAAAGCTGAAGGTCCGCTGACTGAAAAAGGTTTAATAGCACTGATTACCATCAACTGACATATGTGCACTATCAACAGCCTCTACACGATAGTCGACCCGAATGAAGCTTTCAGTTTAGTTTTTGGTTGGCTCTGTAGACCAAATGTTACCCCCTTGGTATTCAACACCGGTTATTTGGCTGATAGTGTTTGATTGCCTGCCGTTGATCCTTCCCTTACACATCTTCATCCTCGGAGGGGTTTTATCTGTTAGATTCTCATGTTCCCTCAAGATTAATACGCCTTGTTTATTTTTATCTCTTTTTGATCCGCACGAGATGAGCTCTTAGAGACCCTCACCAAGGACTATGCTGTTCATAGACAACGCGGAAGAGGCGAAATGAAAGGTGATCTGGTAACGTATGATGATTTCTTCAGCTTCACCACCAAGGACCACGCTGAGGTACTGTTTGCTACTATAAGGATATGTGACCTCCGATACACACCTGTATTTACGTTGTTATTGGTGTAGAGACTCACACATATCTACGTGCGAGATACATTATTTTGAACTTTCGCATGGGACTTTTCTAAAGCACAAGTTCCTCTTGTGATAACGAAGAATTTCACTGAGAGTTAATGATGTCCACAGACTTTTCCCTTTTTTTTTTTTTTCTCTGGGGAATTCCATTCAAGGTTTTAAGCCCTGATGTTTTTGTTATGGTCCGAACTTGCTCTGGTTTAGTTTAGGTTTTTTTTTTTTTTTTTTTTTTTCTTTTTTCACTACCGCAGAACGCATTTGAATGTATTTGATTCAGCTTATTTTACAAAGGAGCCGTCTTCCTGTGGTTTGGGATAATTTATCTTAAATTCCAGGAATCTCGGATACCGTTGGTGGCGTCCACCTTCGCTCCTTCCACTTTACCCGAAAGGCTATTATTGCAGTTGATACTTATTACATTTCGCTAGAATATACAGCCTATTACATTCGTTGACGAGGAGAATCTCCCTAGTCAACCGGTCTTGACTTTGTCTTTTCTTCACTTCCCATCTTTCTCTCTTTACTTTCTGATCTCTCCTCCCCTACCTCTCTATCCCCTCCCCCTTCCCTAGTGCTACACCATAACAATTTTGTAAAAATGGCCTTCTCACACTTGGGGAAACAACCCACAATAATATCACATAATGCAAACGGACTCAATGTCCCCGAAAAAAGAAGGAAATTGCTAAACGAACTTAAAAAAAGTAAAGCCCTGTTTGTATTCATGCAAGAAACACATTTCCAGGGGAACAAAATACCAAAACTAACAGACAGACACTTCCCCACGATTTACAACGCTACAAATCCACTTGCAAAAACGAAGGGAGTTGCCATTTTAATCAGTAAAAATGCCCCCTTTACTGTAGACAAACACTACGCGGACCCAGAGGGCAGATATGTCTTCCTAGCCGGCTCTCTAAATGGACGCCCAATAACCTTAGCTAACGCCTACTTTCCAAACAAGGCACACGTATCTCTCTGTTCTAAACTTATCGATGATTTAAAGAATTTTGCTGTGGGATGCATTGTTCTGGGGGGGATTTCAACATACCGTTGGACCCACTCCAGGATTCTTCCACTGGTAAATCGAGTGTAACATACAAGAGGATCAAAAAAATTAAGACTTTACTGAGATGGGATTTTACACACTTTTCCGCTCCTCACAACAAATACGCCAGGATTGATCTCCTTTTTGTCTCACAAAGAGATCTCCCAGATTTATCAGAAGCCAAGATTGGTGTAGCGGCTCTATCTGATCACGCCCCTATATCGATTACGATTGCGACGGACAAAGTTAGCAAACCGACATTTAATTGGAGACTAAACCCCTCCCTTCTAGTTGACCCTATAATCAGAGAGAAAATATCCGAATCCATCACAAATTACTTTAAAGAAAATTCCACACAAGATGTCTCACCCATAACTATATGGGAAGCACATAAAAGTGTAATAAGGGGAGAATTTATTAAATATGGAGCTAGGAAGAAAAAAGAGAAAGAGAAACAGATAAACGACCTTATTACCAAAATTACACTCCTAGAGAACCAACACAAAATCTCACTAGCTAAATCCCTCCTGCAGGAGCTGTCAGATGCGAGGAAAGAGCTGGCAGACATTCTCAATAATAAAACCAAAAGAGCTTTGTACTTCAATAAAGCGATTTACTATGAGCATGGTGATAAGGGTGGCAAGTTTCTTGCTAGAGCCCTCAAAGACCTGCAATCTGCGTCTCATATCTCGTGCCTGAGGGATAAGCAGAATAATAAAATTCATGATTCCAGGTTCATCGCAGAATCTTTCCGCTCCTTCTATGAGAACCTATATAATTTACCCCCTCAAGCACGTCCCACAGACCTTCAGGGAACGAGAGCTTCACTCATTAACCAATATATTAAGCAGAGTGGCCTTCCTAATTTATCACAATCGGATATTACTGATCTTGAAAAAGACATCTCCACTGATGAGGTGCAACAGGCTATTGGCTCCCTGAAATGCGGCAAAAGTCCAGGCCCTGATGGACTGACCTCGCAATATTTCAAAACGTTTGAAGCAGTTCTCACTAATCCTTTAACAAAAGCCTTGAATATCCTCTCCAAAAATGATAGACCATCCCATGAATTCCTTACGGCTCATATTACTGTGATCCCTAAGAAAGATAAAGACCCAACTTTATGCGCCAGTTATAGACCCATCTCCCTTCTCAATCTGGATGTCAAATTGCTGGCCAAGATTTTAGCTAATAGACTCAGACCTCTGCTGCATCTAGTCATTGGACCAGAACAAGTGGGCTTTATGCCAGGTCGAGAAGCCAGAGACAACATCATAAAATCACTGAATTTGATTCATGAAGCACGCAAAAATAAATTGGAAGGATTAATTCTGTCAACGGACGCCGAAAAGGCCTTTGACAGGGTGGCCTGGGATTACCTCCAGGCCACATGTCGGCACCTAGGTCTAGGTTCCAACATGATGGGATGGATCGGTGCTTTATACGCTGATCCCATTGCCAAGGTGAAGGTTAACAATATTATCTCCACACCCCTACATCTGAGAAATGGAACTAGACAGGGATGCCCCCTATCGCCAATACTCTTTATTCTGGCACTGGAACCGCTAATAAGACATGTTAATGCGGAACCGGCAATACATGGCTTCCAGATTGGGGACAGAGATTTTAAGATATCTGCCTACGCAGATGATTTATTATTTTACATTACCCAGCCGCACATCTCGATCCCGAACTTAAACTTGAAATTTCAGAACTTTAGATACCTATCTAATTTTAAAATAAATCACTCAAAGTCAGAAGCTTTAGATATATCCCTATCCACAGACATAAAAGCTTTAACCCAACGCAATTGCCCCTACAAATGGGAAACTAAATCCCTTACCTATCTGGGAATACAGCTTACCCCTAAAATTGAATCTCTTTTTGAAGCGAATTTTATCCCCCTTTTAAGAAACATAAAGAAGGACCTATGTAACTGGAATAATAAGAATTTTTCTTGGTTTGGAAGAGCGGCTATTTTGAAAATGGTCATTCTGCCAAGGTTACTTTATTTATTTCACGCTCTCCCGATTAAAATACCTAACGTTTTCTTTCATAATCTTCTCTCCGTCCAGAGACAATTTATTTGGGCCCTCAAGAAACCAAGAATTAAACTGAAATTTCTGCAGCTATCTAAAATTAAGGGAGGAATAGGCTTGCCCGATTTCGTTAAATATCACCAGGCATCTCATATAACCAGGGTGGTTGACTGGCATTGCCACTCCCATCACAAAGATTGGGTAGAACTTGAGATAGGTCTTTCAAGGTATCCAGTACACCAACTTATTTGGACAGACCCCTCTAACTATCCGCCTGACGTCAGAACACATCCCCTGGTTTCAACTACGTTATCAATTTTTAATAAAGTTACATTGGAGCACCAATTGATCACCAATCCTGGTCCCATGACGCCAATTACTGGGAATCCAGATTTCCCTCCTGGTCTTGATCTTAAATCCCAATCCGTAGATGCGAATCGGAATACTACCCCGCTAAGAGTGAAGGACTGCTTGTCGAATTCGAGATTATTATCACTGAAAGAATTTAACGAGATTAAACCTAAGGGCTACACAATTTCCCACTGGAACTATTTACAATTACATAATTTTGTGCAGAACAATAAACGCAGGTCCCTTTTTTCTAGACCTGTAACTCCTTTCGAGACAATATGTGGGGACCGTAGATCTTGTTGTAAAACCACGTCGCAAGCATATAAATGGATCTCTCAAGCCCCTAGCCAAGTGATAAACGATTATAAAAAAATATGGGAGAGAGATTTAAATTGCTCTTTTGCAGAAAAGATATGGGAGAAGGCTTGTGTATTTACGCACAGGTGTTCTCTAAGCACTAAGATTCAAGAAACCTCATTCAAAATTATGACACAGTGGTATTTGACACCAGTCAAAATAAAGACGTGGTCTCCACAGGGTTCTGACAAGTGCTGGAGGTGTCTAAAAGAGAAAGGGACTTTCGTTCATATTTGGTGGTCATGCACAAAAATACAAACATTCTGGAAACAGATCGTTCACCTGATTAAAATCATAACAGATACTTCTATGGTATTGGATGCTGCCACTTGCCTATTACACGTAAATACCCTCTCTTACAAGAACTATAAGCACTCACTAGTTAGACACTTATTGAATGCGGCGAAAGCCGTCATTCCACTTCATTGGAATTCTCAATACACCCCTTCAACAAAGGACTGGGCAAACAAGGTTAAGCTACTGCTTGAAATGGAAGAAATAGTTGCTATTAAGAAAGAAAACTGCACAAACTTTCACGAAATATGGAGACCCTGTACAGTATTCACTTTGTCCGCCAACTATCCTAAGCTCATCTCCCATTAGTCGACTGACCTCGAGTTAGATACAAATTACTAAAATCGATATTTTACCTGCCCCCCCCCTCCCCCCTCACCTCACCTTCCCTCTCCTCCTTTGTTTCTCACTTTCTCTCTTTCCTGTCTCTCTTTCTCTCTCCACTCTTTCTCAGGGTTATGGGCCCTAGGTATGGACATCCCGGTCCATACCCCTTACCTGCTACATGATTGCTTTGATGTACATCTAGGCTCAAACTGATTGCATATTTGTTTACTTTATTTACGTACAACATTTACTAGATGTATTTCACTATTGTTATATTGTGCTTTACTTGTTAAGCCATTTTACAGTTTTCATTGTATTTTCATTTAACTTCAATAAAGCACTTTATTGGAAAAAAAAAAAAAAGAGATTAGCCATAAGAGAGGATTGAAAGGTGATAAGCATGTTTTTCATTGTGGTATCCAAGAATGGCTGGCCCGTGGTAGGGAAGGCAGCAATGGATGATTGTAGTGCAGACATAGGGTGCATAGAGGCAAAAGAGTTACTCACTGTGGGATTGGAAGAGTCTGCTGGATCCAGTCACATACGGGTTTTCGCTGGACTGCTGGAGACCGGGGTCGCAGGAGAGGAGTCCGGCATCGTGGTGAGGGATGAGGGCTCCGTTGGCAGAGGAACTGCATCAGGTAAGTCTGTGTAGGCCGCGGGCCCGCCGAGATCTGGCAGCGCGTCGGCACCATCTTGGGATCCTCCAGACTGAGCGGGCGGTTTGAAGAAGAAGGCCGTAAGCTTCTTGGGGCCTCTCTCTTCTTTCCTTTTGCGGCTGGCCATCTCCCCCAGTAGTCAGGGCAGTATAGAAGAGCGATAGGTGCGGTGTTAGATGCTGTGCTTCCCCGTTGCTGGGTGATTTATCGGCCGGGTACAGTGAGCTCACCGCTCAGGCGTCCATCCAGTACGCGCGCAAGCCACGCCCCCACTAAGAATTATTTTTACAGAGGGCGTGGCTACCGCGCGGAAGATGGCTGTGTTCTGAGCCAGCTCCGTGAGACCACCCGGGAAAACCGCTGCTACTAGGCAGCTACCGCATCGGACGCCAGCTTCCCGCATCGGTAACTCTCTGCTGTACCACCGGGGATGACTAAATTGAAGAAGAAGACCGGGCAGCTTAACAAGCTGTCCGGCTTCTTCATCTCCCAGAGTCCTGGTCTCCGCCAACATGGCGGCGGAGGACTGAACGGCTCGCACGGCGGCAAATCAGGGACCGGACTGCTGGAGAAACTGCCTCCTCTCCCGATATCACCGCACCGCCGCATGATAGGAAACCCGGACAGTGGACAATCGTCCGGTTCCCCTTCCCCACCATCACCTTCCTCTCGGAGCCCTGTGAAGAATAAACAGCGAAGGGACTCTCCGCCATTCATACAGGCCAGCACAGGTATGGACACTACAGCCCCACACATGGCTTCTCCTCTTATGCAGGCTCCTTCTACTAACACCATCAGCTCCTGTCCCACAGGGGGGAATCCCATCACGGAATCCAGCATGAAGGACTTGCTTTTCACATTGAGAGCATCCATGCAGGCTGATATACACCTGCAGACACAACAGATAACTGCGGAAATCGCATCCCTGGGCTCTAGAATTGATCTAGTTGAGCAATCGGTTAACACTCACGCTGACTCCATCAACTCTGTAATTGACCGCCTAAACACCCAAACGGAGGAGATTTCCTGGCTTAAAAGCAAAGTGGCAGATCTGGAGGACCGCTCCAGACGTAACAACATTAAGCTGAGAGGAATCCCTGAATCGGTCCTCCCTGATCAACTTTTACAACATGTCTCCTCTCTTTTCAAGCTATTGGTCCCTTCTCTCTCTGTTCAAGAACTTCTCATTGACAGGATTCACCGGTTGCCCAAACCTTCTTTCCTGGCGGGAGAAGTGCCAAGAGATGTACTACTGAGGGTCCATTTTTTTCACGTCAAGGATAAGATCATGTTGGCTTCTAGGCAGACCCCTCATCTTCCGGAACCTTACAGTGCCGTGATACTCTTGCCTGACCTGTCCAAACATACCTTACAAGCTAGGCGGAACCTCTCCACCATTACCAAAGCACTGCGGAACCACCAAATTCAGCACAAGTGGCGATATCCTGCGACTCTCCTGGTGACATATGGCAACTCAACAACGCCCATACGGTCTCTGGAGGAAGGCATCGCTATGCTACGGCAGTGGAATATCCTACCTGCAGATCAACCGTCTACCTCTGATTTTTCTCCTATGCGCCAAGTAGAAGCAGAATGGCAAATGGCCTCCCGAAAGAGGTCCTCCAGGCCTTCATCAAAGCAAGCTAGCCCCAACCGCTTCTGATACCAGCAGACCTGTTTTCCCGGCCTCGGAAGGATGTTCTTCCTTTTGGCCCTCTCTCAACATGTTAGCGAGATCTCTTGCTCCCGGACTGCTGAGACTGTCCTTTTTTTACCCTTTCCCCTTTCTCCTTTTTGCTTTTTCTTTTTTACGTATTGTTCCCAGTTCTCATCTACAGTGCTTTTCTCAACAACAGTGTGCCTTACTACCCACTCAGCATTCCACAATCTTTGGCTGCCAGATGGTTTCCTTTATTCCTACGATTACGGACAAGTAATGACTATTGCCTCCTATGACCATTAAGCTACTGTCGATAAACGCTAATGGACTGAACCATCCCGCCAAACGGCGATCACTCTGGAAAGAAGCTGTAAATCATAAAGCGGATGTTCTTGCAGTTCAAGAAACGCATTTTCAAATGGGTAACCAGCCTAATTGCACACACCGTGACTTCTCGCAGACTCTTTTTGCTTCTAGTACCGAGAAGAAGAGGGGTGTCATGTTAGCTTTTAAGAACAACCTAGCAGTTCGCATACTTGAGACTGTCTTGGACCCAGACGGCAGGTATATCATCGTGATCTGCGAACTTAATAACCTATTAGTCACTTTGGTCAATGTATACGCGCCAAACTCACATCAAATCCGCTTCTTGAGGAGGTTGTTCAAGCAAGTATCCAAGCTAAAGAAAGGCCATCTGCTTCTTTGTGGGGATTTCAACGCTGTTGTCGACCCTGGGCTGGATACCTCGCCGTCCCCCCAGTGCCGTCCACATTCGTTGGGGAGTTTTTTACACATTGAACAAATGTATGATGTGTGGCGGTGCCATCATGCCACTGAAAGGGACTTATCTTTCTTCTCTGCCAGACACCATTCATATTCCCGCATTGATCTATTCCTTGTTGATATGTTTTTGTTACATAGATCGTCCTCCTCCACGATTGAAGACATAACCTGGTCCGATCATGCTGCGGTGACTTTGACCGTGGAGGAGACCGCCCGGAGCCCTGGCTCCTATATTTGGAGGTGCGATTTGCGTATGCTACAGGATAAACATTGTCAGGCCCAGATATCTAAACAATTGCAGGAATTCTTTAATATTAACACACCCTCTGTGTCCGACCCGTGGGTGCTGTGGGGTGCACAAAAAGCCTTCATCAGAGGGGTGTGCATCCAGCAGCAGGCGCAGCTTCGGAGACAGAGGACCCATAAGGTATCTTCCCTCACACGCGACATACACAACTTGGACATGGACAACAAACAAAACCCTACTGCCGATAAACCGACAGGACTTATTAAGCTACGACAGGAGCTTAGGCTATTACTTCTGGAACAATCAGATGGATATCTCCGCTGCCTAAAACAAAAATACTATAGTCAGGCTAACAAAGCTGGTAAACTCCTGGCCCAGCAAGTTAAGCGCAGACAAGCGGAATCTAGAATCCCTTACCTACTTGATTCGTCCACGGGAGCAAAAATTAGCCACCCACAAAATATAGCGAACAAGTTCGCAAAATTCTACGGAGCTCTATACAACCTCCGTGATAACCCCTCTGAACACCAACCACTGCCGGAGGACATAAACCGTTTCCTCGCGGCTGTATCTCTCCCGTCCTTATCACCACAACAGCTACATCTCCTAAATATGCCGATTACGGCGGATGAGATCCACTCCAGTGTTTCTTCCCTGCCGAAAGGCAAATCTCCCGGTCCCGATGGATTCTCCAACGAATTCTACCAAATTTTCATCCACCACCTGAGTCCCGCCATGACTGCAGTCTATAACAAAGCTATGACGACCTCTTCTCTACCAACTGATATACTGAGTGCACATATAGTAACATTGCCCAAGCCTGGTAAAGACCCCGTCACTCCGGCTAACTTCCGCCCCATTTCCCTCCTAAACACTGATGCCAAACTATACGCTCGTATTCTGTCCAAACGCATCCAGTCTATTTTGCCTTCCCTGGTCCATAGGGACCAAATGGGTTTTACAGCAAGTAGACAGACCTCGGATGCCACGAGAAGACTCTTGGGTATCTCTCACCTGGCCCAGATCACCAAAACCCCTTCTGTATTTCTCACCCTCGACGCCGAAAAGGCCTTTGATAGGGTACATTGGGGATATATGAGAGCGGTTTTGCAAAAATTTGGCTTTGAAGGGCCCATACTATCAGCCATCCTAGCCTTATATTCCTCCCCGACAGACAGCTTCAGGTCTCCTCTCAAATAGCTTTCCTATCACGAACGGTACCAGACAGGGTTGTCCCCTACCCCTACGATCTTTAACCTGATCATAGAACCTCTGGCGGAGACCATCCGATCCAATCCTCTTATCCAGGGGTTCCAACTGCCATCTTACCATCATAAGATTAACCTGTTTGCCGATGACGTTATATTGATGCTTACACGCCCAGATAAATCACTTCCAGTGGCATACTCCATACTTCAATCTTTTAGCAGGGTCTCCCTTTATAAATTAAATGCGTCCAAATCTACTGTCCTAAACATTGGAGTCTCTGGCCATGTCCAATCTGTCCTCCAATCCTCTGTCCCAATACCTTGTTCTACTGACAGTATTCACTATCTAGGCATCGACTTACCAGCCAACCCATCCAAATTGCTTCAAACTAATGTTAATAGGCTCCTCACGAAGATCACTAACGATATGTCTCACATGGGTAAACCACTGTTGTCATGGAGTGGAAGAGTGGACTCTTATAAAATGTTTATCTTGCCTCAACTGTTATACTTATTTAGAGCGCTCCCCATACATTTCCCTGCAACATATCTTGACAAATTCTCCAAACAAATGACAGCTTACATATGGAAGGGCAAGCAGCCCCGCTGTGCTGCATCAATCCTGACTAGGAAAAAACAATTCGGAGGTGCTTCCCTCCCTGATGTCCCTACTTATTATAGGGCCACAATTTTGGCTCAGCTGCGTCATTGGCTAGTGACGTCAGAACCGCCAATATGGGTGGACTTGGAGAGGGACACAGCTCCTATTTCAGATCTCAAACTATTTCTTTTAAGCGACAAATGGAGGGAGTGGGACGTTTCTGGCTCCTCTCCCACCATTCAAGCTTCCTTGCGGGTTTGGCTTTGCTCCCCATGCCCATCAAGCGAACGGGATGTGCTTAGCACCACGAATCTACCAGTTACTCTTTTGAGCTCCTTCATACCCGACTTACCCATACGCTTGTTAATGCAAGTGAATGTTACCTCTATACACTCCTTCTACAAAGATGGGTCTCTCATCTCTGTCCCGGACTTGATCAAACAGCACACTCTCCCAAGCCACCGATATTTTCACCTAGTCCGCATTACGCATTTCTTGTTAAAATACCCTCTCCGTACGCTCTCCATTGACGGGCAGCTGTGGGATATTCTCACATCGCCTACTCCTAAAAATCCTAAACTTTCACACTATTATGATGCGTTATTAGACAACACTGCATTCCATAAAACCACCCATATGTTCAAGTGGGATAGAGATCTCGGCAAAACTTTCCCCATCCTACACTGGAAAAAGGCCATTCAGGCGATCTACAAATTCACCCATTGTGCAAATCACTGGGAGATGACCCAAAAGATAACGAACAGGTGGTACTATACACCTTACCGGTTGGCAGGATTCTCACCCTCCCACTCTCAACTATGCTGGCGGGATTGTTCACAAGTAGGAACCTTGGTTCATGTGTTGTGGTCATGTCCGTCCTTGTTGAGCTATTGGAACCAAATCTTCTCGTATATATCCTCACACACAGGTTGCATACTGTCGCCTTCCCCTGCCCTAGCCCTACTACATATAGGGATACACGATATTCCACCTCAATTTAGACCTTGGGTTACTCATGTTCTCCTTGCTGCTAGGACAGTTATACTGCGTATACTGCGAGTCTAGCAGCACCAAATCTACTAGAAGCAGTGCAGTTACTCAAATCTAATTACCAATTTGAGAAGGCCATCGCTACTAATCATATGCAGTTGACATCGTTCAATAATCTCTGGGATTTCTGGGCATCAACGACAATGCCAAACTAGCTGTGGTAGTTCTTTCTTTCTTTCTTTCTGTAATGTATTGCATTGAATAATTGTGATGTTGCCGCAATTGTTGTTGAGAACTGTTCTTTATTGTTCTTTATTTCTTTGTTATGTTTAAACTCAACTAAAAACTTATTTGCAAAAAAAAAAGAATTATTTTTACAGTGAGCGGCAAGACCAGATGAAATGGTTCAATCTTGGAAAATGGGCAGATAGGCCTACACAATACATAAAAATAAATCTATTTAGTAGAAAATATACATATATTCACGAGAGAAAGCTGGACTAAATTTGTATGAACAACACATAAAAGCTGAAGGCCTGTCCTAAATGCTTACAAATTTTGCAATATACAAAAAGAAAACTTTTCCTATACTGTTTTTCTAGACTTTGAAAACAGCGGAAAGGTCCACAAATTGAGATGCACAAGGAGAAGCCTATTCAGAAAAAAATCTGCATTTACTCCTGAAAAATATGCATTGACATGGTGCATCAATGTGCATCTGTTGTGGTGCATGACTAGAAAGACTAAATTATATGTCACCCTGGATCACCCCAACCGAGGCTGCTTGAGTCCCTGTCTCCCCATTGCTAGGCTTCAGTGTGTGGTAGACCAGGTAGAACAATTACCATACTAAGAGGGGCTGAGCATGATCAAATTGCCTTGGTTCATGTTAGAACCAATGGCAGAATACATTAAAGATTTAGGATCCTTAAAAGTCAATTTAAAGAATACGGCTGCAAATTGGAGGGAAGGACCAGGAATAATATTCTCAGTAATGTTGCCTGTGGCACTTGCAATGCAGGAAAATGCAGATGGAGCTTAGAGAATTAAACACATAGCCAATGAGCTGTTACAAGAAGGGATGTTTTTCTAGCACTGGTTTGAATTTTTGTTTTTTATTTACAAAAGATCATTTTAGCTAAATGAAAGCAGGTTTGCTGTAGATGCAGCTGTATAAAATAGATGGGGAAATGTTTTTATCGATAGTGGGAGTAATATAGTGGAACAGCTAAGTCAGATAGGGGTCAGGCAATAATTTAGTGCCTGACCCCTCCCATCTTTGCCCATTAGTGCCAATGGGTAAAGATGGGAGGAGAGCTATGACAGATGATTAGGAAATATACATGTTAAAAATATTGGCATTTACAGTACTGTTTGTACTATAAAAAAGATATGGTCACTACAATTTCAAAATGCAACAATGGCTTAAAGCGTTTGTTTACCATTGGCAGAAGTTTACCAAGTAAAATAGAAGAGTTGGATGCATTGGTACAAGAATAGCACTATGATGTAAATAATATTGCTAAGCCTTGGCTTTATTCTTCACATGATTGGGCTGTTAATGATTCTAACTATGCTCTCTTTAGGAGAGATTGAGTAAAAAAAAAAGGGTTAGTATCTGTTTCTATGTGAGAAGTGATCTAGAAGTGTTTGAAAGACCTTGTTGATGTAAAGTGTGATGGCGCTGAATCATTGTGGGTGAAGTTTCATATGGGTGAGGATACTGCAAAGTTCATTTTCGGAGTTTGTTACAAGGCTTCCAGAACACACCTGTAGGTCAGGTGTCCACAAAAGTCTGTACATTGAGACACCTTTAAGCACAAAGCCAATGGTAGTCTTCACATGGCATGGAGTTGTAGTATGTGTGTTTGTAATGCATTATTATTTCAGATTTCAGTTATATAATGAGTACTTTAGCTTTAATATAAAGGTAAGGCAGTAGAGAATTAATACATATAGAAAAGACTGCAAGATCTGGGATAGTAATATTAAGAGAGAGGTGCAGGAATGTAAAAAACAAACAATTATACTCACCTAGATGGCTGCAGTATCGATCCATGCTGGGGCTGTCCCCCTGCCAGCTCTACACTGAAAACTGAGTGGTTAAAGACCTCTGATCACTAGGTTCTCAGATCCACTCTGAGCACAGAGTGGCGACTGTCAGTCACTACTCTGTGCTCTGCCCCTCCCGCTCACTGGAGTGCTGGAGGGAGCAGGAGAAGCTGGCTTGAGATCTCAACAACATGCTGAGAAGCTGAGCCAGTTGCCGGTCAGGCATCTGGGTGGATCCGGACATTATTGTTAGGATCCCTGCAGAGCCTGGAAACGTTTTAGCCCTCTGTATGGACTGCACTGCATGTTTGTTTACCTCATTGCTTAGAAATGGCACAACATTTTTAAATAAGAAGGCCACTCTATATTTGGAATAGTATGATAACTGTCTTTTTTTTTATTATTATTCTACAGCCCAAAAGGCTTTTTATTTCCTTTTTCTATATGATCTGGTTAACCAACAAGCTTTGGTGGTCACTTTTTTAGCACCGCCACTTATGTACAGTCATCTGCCAGCTGCAATGTAAACATGTTTCCCCAACTTAATTGTGTCAAAGAAATTTTTGAGATGGACCTAAAGTACGTGATTTGAGGAGAATGATGGCTGATATTATTGAGGGTGATTTCACACTGATGAGAATGCGAATTTCCCTCCATCCAATTCGCATTACAGCAGAGAGTGACCGTTCTCAATAGAGCCGGTTCCCCACATCTCCGGGGTGGCTGCGGAGCCTGCACAAGGATCCTGTGTGCATCTTTGGTTCTGTTTCAGGTCCAAATTCAGGCAAAAATGTGGGCCTGATTCCTCCCTGAAATGGAGAACAAGAATGCACCAGACCCCTACTGTGAGCCACATCCACATACAGTGTGAACCCAGCCTAAAGTGGAATTCAAGCCTAACAGTAACTCTTTCTAAAAAATGTTCCCTCCTCCTACATATACTGCCTACCCTGTGTAAATAATATATCTGTATACCTACCTTTTTTTAGTCACCTCTAGTCTGGTCATGTGATCCTCCAGCTCCAGATCACCTGTATTAGTGAGCTGCTGTTGAAAGGGGGAGGGGGAGCACCAACAAAGGCTGGGCCATGGGAGCCAATGGGTTACATTACTGACCCCAGCCATTCCCAGCCATTATTGAGTACTTAATGAAACTGGGGAGTTGGAGGCGCATGCGCGGCAGCCCCTGAGATGGACGCCTGACTCGGGAGCTGCATCCCGCTTCGACAAGCATCCAGCCCCATCGTCCGCTGTAATCAGGGACAGTCCGCCGACATCTCGCGGACTTGTTCGCAGCAAGCCCAGGTAGGCCGGGATCTGCCATGATGGAAATCCCTCACACTCCAACACAGGCTGCTCCGCTGCACACTCAGGGTAACTCTGCCATGCTGGGCATTAATCTTCTCCTACCCACGACTTCTCCCAGTTTCAACCCAGCCTCCCCCGCCTCCACAGAATCCCTCTTGGGCCTTATGATTGATCAAACCCCCTGCACACCAAGGGATCAGGGAGCAGGGAATTTACAGGCTTCACCTCAGTTCACTGAGCTCTCTCCTACTAACTTTGCACAAGTTGACTCTTTATTTGCTAAATTTGCTGAAATGCTTGATAGGGAGTCTATCCCTTACTGCCACCAGAATCACTGGGGACATTAAGGTGGATTTAAACAATATTGGATTGTGCATTGAAGCGATTGAACAAAAACTCTATCACACCATAACTTGGACCAACCAAAATACTAACAGACTGCAGGATCTACATATCCAGCTGGAGGCTGCACTATAAAAGATAGATGACTTAGAAAACTGGAGCAGACGGTATAACTTTAGAATCAGGGGAATCCCTGAAACTGTCACTAATGTCACTAAAATGATTCAGAACCTCATCGAGGACATCATTCCGGATATACCTCCGCATAAGCTGGAACTGGATTGGGCTCACAGAGCCCTTCAGCCCCCATGGAAGGATGGCTTGCCTCTGGACATAATTGTCAAACCGCACTATTACAGTGTGAAGCAGGAGGTAATGAGAAGAACTAAAACCAAATTAGCTTCCAAAGCAAGCCTATACAAATTTTCACAGATTTATCACCTGCCACAATTCAAAAATGCAGATCTATTAAGCCATTGTTGCATGTTCTCTCAAACAAGGATATCAAATACTGGTGGCTCTTTCCCTTTGGCCTGAAGTTTGAATTCAAACAGAAATCCTACTCCTTTGCATTTTTTCAGGAAGGAGAACAGCTTTTGTTGCGCTTGCACCTGATCGCTCAAGACTAGAGTTGAGCGGACACCTGGATGTCCGAGAGGGATGAGGTAGCCAACACTGCTTTTTTTTAGTCATTTTAAATTAGGGTATACCCCAAAAGAGTGAGAAAGATCAAAAATATAACAATGGCTGGGTAAGGTCGGTATCCATCTCTATTCTGCACAAGGTACGGAAAAGTCCTGTGGGATCCATGCCTGGTTTATTTTAATGAATGTGAGCTTGTCCACATTTTCTCTGGACAGGTGGCTGCGGTTGTCTGTGATAAATCCCCCAGCCGTGCTAAATACACGTTCAGATAATACACTGGCTGCAGGGCACGCCAGCACCTCCAAGGCATAAAGGGCAAGCTCAGGCCATGTGCCCAATTTGGAGACCCAGAAGTTGAAGGGGGCAGACCCGTCATTCACTACATGTAGGCGTGTGCACACATACTGCTCCACCATTTTGGTGAAATGCTGCCTCCTGTTGTTTGTTGTGGCGTGCTGACAAAGCTTTTCCCCATTTCGGCCATGCTAACCCTGCCTTCTGAGGTGCTGGCGGTGCCCTGGTTGCGTTGGCGACCTCTTCCTCCTCCTCCTCTGCCTTGGCCTTGTGCTTCCACTGTGGCCCCGCTGTCAGGTGGGAATGCTAGCAGCATCGCGTCTACCAGCGTGCGCTTGTACTCGCGCATCTTGCGATCACGCTCCAGTGAGTGAATTAAGGACAGTACGTTGTAACGGGGATCCAGCAGCGTGGCCACCCAGTAATCAGCACAAGTTAGAATGTGGGCAACTCAGCGGTCGTTGTGGAGACACTGCAGCATGTAATCGCTCATGTGTGCCAGGCTGCCCAGAGGCAGCGAAAGGCTGTCCTCTGTGGGAGGTGTATCGTCTGTGTTCTCTGTATCCCCCCAGCCACGCACCAGTGATGGCCATGAGCTGGCCTGGGTGCCACCCTGCTGTGAACATGGTTCCATCTCCTCCTCCATCTCCTCCTCCTCATCCTCCTCATCCTCCAGAACTGTGCCCCTGTTGGACAATTGTGTACCTGGCGTTTGTGGGTGCAGGAACCCACCCTAGGAGCCACTTGTGAATGACTGCCCTGAAAGCCTTGGAAATGATCCCTCTTCCTCCTCCTCCTGTGCCACATCCTCATCCATCATCGCCCAAATCGTTTTTTGAAGGAGGCATAGAAGTGGGATAGTTAAGCTGACAACGGCGTCATCGGCCCTGGCCATGTTGGTGGAGTACTCAAAACAGCGCAACAAGGCACACAGGACTCGCATGGAGGCCCAGTTATTGGTGGTGAAGTGGTGCTGTTCCGCAGAGCGACTCACGCGTGCGTGCTGCAGCTGAAACTTCACTGTGGCCTGCTGCTGCTCGCACAGTCTTTCCAGCATGTGCAAGGTGGAGTTCCACCTTGTGGGCACGTCACATATGAGGCGGTGAGCGGGAAGGCTGAAGTTACGCTGCAGCGCTGACAGGCGAGCAGCAGCAGGGTGAGAACGCCGAAAGTGCGCACAGACGGCCCGCACTTTCTGCAGCAGCTCTGACATATCGGGGTAATTTTTAAGGAACCTCTGCACCACCAAATTCAGCACATGCGCCAGGCAAGGGATGTGCGTCAAACCAGCTAGGCCCAGAGCTGCTATGAGATTTCGCCCGTTATCGCACACCACCAAGCCGGGCTTGAGGCTCGCTGGCAGCAACCACTCATTTGTCTGCTGTTCCATGCTCCTCCACAACTCCTGCGCGGTGTGTGTTTTTTCCCCCAAACAGGCAAGTTTTAAAACAGCCTGCTGTCGTTTACCCCTGGCTGTGCTGAAGTTGGTGGTGAAGGTGTTACGTTGACCGGATGAGGAGGCGGTAGAGGATGAGGAAGCGGAGTAGGAGGAGTTAGGAACAGGAGGCAAACTGAAGCGCCCTGCAATCCTCGGTGGTGGAAGGACATGCGCCAAATTGCTATCCGCCTCAGGCCCAGCCGCCACTGCATTTACCCAGTGTGCTGTTAGGGAGATATAACGCCCCTGTCCGTGCTTACTGGTCCACGTATCGGTAGTTAGGTGGACCTTGCCACAGATGGCGTTGCGCAGTGCACACCTGATTTTTTTCCCCCACTTGGTTGTGCAGGGAAGGGATGGCTTGCCTGGAAAAGTAGTGGCGGCTGGGCACGACGTACTGTGGGACAGCCACCGACATAAGGCTTTTAAAACTGTGCGTCTCCACCAGACGGAATGACAGCATTTCAAAGGCCAAGAATTTTGAAATGCTGGCATTCAGGGCCAGGGATCGCGGGTGGGTAGGGGGGTACTTCCTCTTCCTCTGAAGGGTTTGGGAGATGGAAAGCTGAATGCTTCCACGGGACATTGTGGAGATGGTTGGTGACCCAGGTGGTGGTGTTGCTGACAGATCGTCTGTTTGCGGTGTGGCAGGTGCCGGTATCACTACAGAGGTGGATGAAGAGGCCGAGACTGCAGCAGAAGAGGAAGCAGGAGGAGCCAGAGACCTTTCTTGGTTTTGAAGGTGTCTACTCCACTGCAGCTTGTGCTTTGCACTTAGATGCCTGATCATGCAGGTTATGCTCAGGTTGAGAAGGTTTATGCCTCGCTTCAGGCTCTGATTGCACAGGGTGCAAACCACTCATGTCCTTTGAGCTGGCTTTGGTGCGCTCGGTCCCTTGCTGCGTTGGGCAGTAGCAGGCGTAGTGTCTAGGGCACGGCCGCTCCGCTTCTGCACCCTGCACATCGTCCTCCACATCATCTTCCACCCAGTCTTCACCCCTGCCCTCCTTGTCGGTCTCCACAATTCTGAGTGCCGCAGCAGTTGGCACCTGCTTTTCGTCATCATCGGAGACGTGCTGCGATGGTCCTTCCATGTACTCATCTTGAGAAATAAGTGGTTGGGCATCGCTGCACTCAATCTCTTCCACTTCTGGGGCAGGGCTAGGTGGATGGCCCTGGGAAACCCTGCTGACAGAGTCATCAAAAAGAAGAAGAGACTGCTGCATGACTTGGGGCTCAGACTGCTTGCCTGATTTGCAAGGGGGTGAGGTGAAAGACGGTTGGACATTGGCTGCAGGTGCCAACTCTGACCTTTCTGCAGTAGACTGGGTGGGAGACAATGTGAAGGAACTGGAGGCACTGTCAGCAACCCAATCTACTATCACCTGTACTTGTTCTTGCCTCAACACTTGTAGAGGCGCATGATGCCCTACCAAATACTGCTGCAGGTTCTGTCGCCTACTCACACTTGAGGAAGGTGTTTCACTTGTGTGTGTAGCTGGCACAGATCGACCACATCCTCTCCTTGCAACAGGAGCTCTACCAGCAGCACCACGACCCAGGCCACGGCCCCTATTTGATGTTCTCCTCATATTTCTGTAATTTATGCTCTTGCCCTAAAAAGAAGTTTATTGAATAGCGGAACAAAACAACAACAGTATCCAACGGGTGTATCTCACAGTCAAATATGCAAACTATGCCGCAATTTAATTTTTTTTACCCCAAAAGGGTGTTTATTAAATAGCAGAATACAAAAACAGTATACAAATACAACGGGTGTATCTCACAGTCAAATATGCAAAGTATGCCGCAATTAAAGTATATAAAAAGGTGTATCTCAAACGTACCGATACAGACTATGCTGCAATTTAATTTTTTTCACCCCAAAAGGTTGTATATTGAATAGCGGAATAGAAAAATGTATATAAAAAGGTGTATCTCACACGTACCGATACAGACTATGCCGCAATTTAATTTTTTTCCCCCAAAAGGGTGTATATTGAATAGCGGAATAGAAAAAAGTATATAAAAAGGTGTATCTCACACGTACCGATACAGACTATGCTGCAATTTAATTTTTTTTACCCCAAAAGGGTGTATATTGAATAGCGGAATAGAAAAAAGTATATAAAAAGGTGTATCTCACACGTACCGATACAGACTATGCCGCAATTCAATTTTTTTCACCCCAAAAGGGTGTATATTGAATAGCGGAATAGAAAAAAGTATATAAAAAGGTGTATCTCACACGTACCGATACAGACTATGCCGCAATTTAATTTTTTTTACCCCAAAAGGGTGTATATTGAATAGCGGAATAGAAAAACGTTTTATAAAATGGTGTATCTCACACATACAAACACAGACTAGGCCCGATTACAATTTGTTGTACCCTAAAGGCAGGATGAGGATGAGGAAGAGGAGTAGGAGGAGTTCGGAACAGGAGGCAAACTGAAGCGCCCTGCAATCCTTGGCAGTGGAAGATGCAGCCAAAAAATTTGAAAGGTGTATCTCACACGTACCGATACAGACTATGCCGCAATTAAATTTTTTTTACCCCAAAAGGGTGTATATTGAATAGCGGAATAGAAAAAAGTATATAAAAAGGTATATCTCACACGTACAAACACAGACTAGGCCCCGATTACAATTTTTTGTACCCCAAAAGGGTTTAGATTGAATAGCGGAATAGAAAAAAGTATATAAAAAGGTGTATCTCACACGTACAAACCCAGACTAGGCCACAAGTACAATTTTTTGTGCCCTAAAGGCAGGATGAGGATGAGTAAGAGGAGTGGGAGGAGTTCGGAACAGGAGGCAAACTGAAGCGCCCTGCAATCTTCGGCGGTGGAAGATGCGCCAAACAAATTTGAAAGGTGTATCTCACACGCACCGATACAGACTATGCCGCAATTTAATTTTTTTTACCCCAAAAGGGTGTAGATTGAATAGCGGAATAGAAAAAAATGTATAAACCGGTGTATCTCACACGTACAAATACAGACAAGGCCCCGATTACAATTTTTTGTACCCTAAAGGGAGGATGAGGAAGAGGAGTAGAAGGAGTTTTGAACAGGAGGCAAACTGAAGCGCCCTGCAATCCTTGGCGGTGGAAGGAGATGCGCCAAACAAATTTAAAAGGTGTATCTCACACGCACAGATACAGACTATGCCGCAATTTAATTTTTTTCACCCCAAAAGGGTGTAGATTAAATAGCGGAATAGAGGGGGGCATGTCCTGCTGGCAACGAGGACGGCGGCACTGTAGGAGAGCTCCGGTTCCAGCTACCGCTTAGCGACGAATAGCAAAGCAGAGGAGTCGGTACGGAACCTGCAGCCGGCAGATACCGTCACTACCACCCTCAAGGATCATGCCGAAGCGACTCAAACATCGATCGGCTCCACAGCGGCTCACTGATTTCTTCTCTCCGGTGAGAGATGTGGGGAAGCAAGATGGCACCGCTCAGGAAGTCAGCATGTCAGACGCTGAGGGATCCTCTTCTGACTCAGACAGCTCGGCATCTTCGGTACGTACAGCGATACTTACTAAACACAAAGGTCGCACAGTACCCTCTCCTCCTGACAGCCCCACCACCAGAAGCCCTGCTAAAAGCAAAAAGGCTAAAAAGTCTGCCATAGCAGCTGCAGTTTTCCCTGGAGGCCCTAATATGTCGGGCGTTACCTCTCAGGCCTCATTGGAGCAATTCCCATCCTCTTCGCAGACTGTCTCTATTGCTGACCTAAAAATCATGCTTTATTACACTGAGGGACACCCTGCATGATGAAATGACTAAAATGATAGAACCAGTGAAAGCATCGCTCGCTGAAGTACAGCACAGAGTCTCCCATATTGAGACCAAAATGGAAGATGTATTCTCTGCTCACAATTCTCTGGTTGACACATGCAAAATGCAAGAGGCAGAGATTCAGAAAATGAAAACCAAAATTGCTGACCGGTCCCGCCGGAATAATATTAAATTCCGGGGGGTACCTGAGTCTATTCCCGCCACAGAATTGAAGGATTTCCTGCAGGAACTCTTGCTGACCTTATTGCCACAAGCAACGGCCATGGAACTCATTATTGATAGGGCACACCGCTTACCCAAACCGTCATTCCTTCCTGATTCGGTTCCTCGAGATGTGCTGACCAGGATCCATTATTTCCATATCAAGGATAGTGCCATGCAAGCTGTGCGCAAATCCCCTTTTACTGAAGGCAAATTTGCGGGTATCTCTCTGTATAATGATCTTTCCCAAGCCACTATCCAACACAGGAAAAATTTGCTTTCTATAACAAAAGCACTTCGGAACCATAGCATTATCTACCGATGGGGAACTCCCTCTAAGTTCATAGTGTCCTACCAAGGCAAGGACTTTCACATCTTTGGACTAGACGCGGGCCTCAAGTACCTGAAAGACTGGGGTATTCTACCTGAAGACGTTTGACCACCGGACAAGAGAGGATCTCTGAAATTGCGCCACACCTGAAGCGGAGTCGCTTCTTCATCCACATCCTGGATCAAACGCTCCTCTGCATAAACCCTTTATTACCACAGCAGTTGATGGATCCGTGTCACGGCTGTGACACCCGCTCGTTCAGTTTTCTTTTGCTCCTACCTTTCCCCCTTACCATGAGTAGATTCCTCTACTCCCTGAACTTTGGGACTGGCCAGGGTTGTTTCTTAGAATTGCTTGTTGGTGTTTTGTTTTTTTTTCTTTTGCTTCTGTTGTCCCCTTTTTCTTGTCCTTTTTTCCCCTTCTATGCCTCGTATGTGAATGGCTGTCTCCACGAACTCATCAAAAGGACAGCACCTCCGATTCATTATATTCTGGATGTTCCTCCATCTTGGAGATCGAAGGGTGGGGCCTACCGGAAGTCAAGGTTCCCCTATAGTACCACGCAAGTGTTCCTTTATTTGGTTTTTAGCATTTTTCTTAAGATTCCATGACGATTAAATTTGTGTCCTTAAACGCTAAGGGTTTGAACAGCCCATTTAAATGCAAAATGCTGTGGTCGGAAGCTCGAAAGCTACAGGGCGATGTGTTATGTGTCCAAGAAACACATTTCCACGCTTCCAAAGCTCCCAAGTGTTCAAATAGTGGAATAGGAAAAAATTTATAAAACGGTGTATCTCACACGTACAAACACAGACAAGGCCCCTATTACAATTTTTTGTACCCTAAAGGGAGGATGAGGAAGAGGAGTAGAAGGAGTTTGAAACAGGAGGCAAACTGAAGCGCCCTGCAATCCTCGGCGGTGGAAGGAGATGCGCCAAACAAATTTAAAAGGTGTATCTCACACGCACAGATACAGACTATGCCGCAATTTAATTTTTTTCACCCCAAAAGGGTGTATATTGAATAGCGGAATAGAAAAAAGTATATCTCACACGTACCGATACAGACTATGCCGCAATTTAAATTTTTTTACCCCAAAAGGGTGTATATTGAATAGCGGAATAGAAAAAATTTTATAAAACGGTGTATCTCACACGTACAAACACAGACTAGGCCCCGATTACAATTTTTTGTACCCTAAAGGCAGGATGAGGATGAGGAAGAGGAGTAGGAGTTTGGAACAGGAGGCAAACTGAAGCGCCATGCAATCCTTGGCGGTGGAAGATGCGCCCAAAAAATTTGAAAGGTGTATCTCACACGTACCGATACAGACTATGCCGCAATTTAATTTTTTTTACCCCAAAAGGGTGTAGATTGAATAGCGGAATAGAAAAAAGTATATAAAAGGTGTATCTCACACGTACAAACACAGACTAGGCCCCGATTACAATTTTTTGTACCCTAAAAGCAGGATGAGGATGAGCAAGAGGAGTAGGAGGAGTTCGGAACAGGAGGCAAACTGAAGCGCCCTGCAATCTTCGGCGGTGGAAGATGCGCCAAACAAATTTGAAAGGTGTATCTCACACGCACCGATACAGACTATGCCGCAATGTAATTTTTTTTACCCCAAAAGGGTGTGGATTGAATAGCGGAATAGAAAAAAAAATTATAAAACGGTGTATCTCACACGTACAAACACAGACAAGGCCCCGATTACAATTTTTTGTACCCTAAAGGGAGGATGAGGAAGAGGAGTAGAAGGAGTTTGGAACAGGAAGCAAACTGAAGCGCCCTGCAATCCTCGGCGGTGGAAGGAGATGCGCCAAACAAATTTAAAAGGTGTATCTCACACGCACAGATACAGACTAAGCCGCAATTTAATTTTTTTCACCCCAAAAGGGTGTAGATTGAATAGCGGAATAGAAAAACATTTATAAAACGGTGTATCTCACACATACAAACACAGACAAGGCCCCGATTACAATTATTTGTACCCTAAAGGGAGGATGAGGAAGAAGAGTAGAAGGAGTTTGGAACAGGAGGCAAACTGAAGCGCCCTGCAATCCTCGGCGGTGGAAGGAGATGCGCCAAACAAATTTAAAAGGTGTATCTCACACGCACAGATACAGACTATGCCGCAATTTAATTTTTTTCACCCCAAAAGGGTGTATATTGAATAGCGGAATAGAAAAAAGTATATAAAAAGGTGTATCTCACACGTACCGATACAGACTATGCCGCAATTTAAAATTTTTTACCCCAAAAGGGTGTATATTGAATAGCGGAATAGAAACATTTTTATAAAACGGTGTATCTCACACGTACAAACACAGACTAGGCCCCGATTACAATTTTTTGTACCCTAAAGGCAGGATGAGGATGAGGAAGAGGAGTAGAAGGAGTTTGGAACAGGAGGCAAACTGAAGCGCCATGCAATCCTTGGCGGTGGAAGATGCGCCCAAAAAATTTGAAAGGTGTATCTCACACGTACCGATACAGACTATGCCGAAATTTTATTTTTTTTACCCCAAAAGGGTGTAGATTGAATAGCGGAATAGAAAAAAGTATATAAAAGATGTATCTCACACGTACAAACACAGACATGGCCCCAATTACAATTTTTTGTACCCTAAAGGCAGGATGAGGATGAGGAGTAGGAGGAGTTCGGAACAGGAGGCAAACTGAAGCACCCTGCAATCCTCGGAGGTGGAAGATGCGCCCAAAAAATTTGAAAGGTGTATCTCACACGTACCGATACAGACTATGCCGAAATTTTATTTTTTTTACCCCAAAAGGGTGTAGATTGAATAGCGGAATAGAAAATAGTATATAAAAAGGTGTATCTCACACGTACAAACACAGACTAGGCCCCGATTACAATTTTTTGTACCCTAAAGGCAGGATGAGGAGTAGGAGGAGTTCAGAACAGGAGGAAAACTGAAGCACCCTGCAATCCTCGGCGGTGGAAGGAGATGCGCCCAAAAAATTTGAAAGGTGTATCTCACACGTACCGATACAGACTATGCCGCAATTAAAATTTTTTTACCCCAAAAGGGTGTAGATTGAATAGCCGAATAGAAAATAGTATATAAAAAGGTGTATCTCACACGTACAAACACAGACTAGGCCCCGATTACAATTTTTTGTTAAAGGCAGGATGAGGATAAGGAGTAGGAGGAGTTCGGAACAGGAGGCAAACTGAAGCACCCTGCAATCCTCGGCGGTGGAAGATGCGCCCAAAAAAATTGAAAGGTGTATTTCACACGTACCGATACAGACTATGCCGCAATTTAATTTTTTTTACCCCAAAAGGGTGTATATTGAATAGCGGAATAGAAAAAAGTATATAAAATTGGTGATTTTTCAATAGCACATGTGAACACAGCAGTGTCTTATGTTTTATGTCATGGTCAGCAGCAGGCTATGAAGGGAAAAAAAAAATAATTCCCCTTTAACTTTGTCATTTTTAAATGGCAGATTAGAACAGTAATCTGTAGTAAAATATAGCTGAACACTGCACACAACAGACTGATAAAAATATATTTTTTTCTCCCTCCTCCTCCTCCTCCTCAGTGGGCTCAAGTGAGGGCAAAAAGATCGTTCACTGCACCACCCCCCACACAGCAAAATCGATGTAGATTGCTAACGGACGATTGTTCTGTCCTGTGTCTCCTATCTGTCCCTGCCTACTCTCTCCAGCCTGTCCCTAAAATGCTCAAATATCTTTCCCTGCCTACACTCCGACCTGTCCCTGCATTATTTTTGGGCACAATGTTGTTTTTCCCTGTCTGTCCCTAATCTGCAGCAGCCAGCACCGTTATCAGTGGCGGCCTGTGCATAGGGGGCGCCAGGGCGCCGCCCCCCCTAAAAAAAGGAAAGAAAAAAGATTACAAAAAGAACAAACAAAGTAAAAAAAAAATCCAGGCCGGCAGTCTATGTGGTGTCTATGGGGAGGGTGGTTTTTACGACCCAGCAGAGGCGCCGATTGGCTGCCTTCTGGGGCGTAACCTGGGCGCAGGTCATATCGCTAGGACACCCCCACTTTCGTGATATCCTGGCTGTGATTGGTCCAGTCTCCAGGCTGGACCAATCATCATCCAGGACATCCGATTGCTGACCCCGCCGACGTCGCAATGGGGGCGGTGCCGGTGCGTGCATCAGTCACGCACCGTCACCGCCCGATCTCCTTCCCGCCGGACAGATCAGAAGACAGAAGAGGCGAGAGGAGCAGCGCCGTGGACGGTTCCCACCGGACCGGTTCCGTTAATCCCGCCGCTGTCAGAAGAAGAGGACTCGAGGAGAGGAGTCTCTGGACGTCTCCCAGGCAGCCCAGGAGAGCAGGTAAGTGATTGAAGTCGACCTGTGACCTGACCTGACCTTACCATGACCTGTGCCATGCATATACCATCACCTGTGCCATGCCTGTACCATCACCTGTGCCATGCCTATACCATCACCTGTGCCATGCCTGTACCAATCACCTGTGCCATGCCTGTACCAATCACCTGTGCCATGCCTGTACCATCACCTGTGCCATGCCTATACCATCACCTGTGCCATGCCTATACCATCACCTGTGCCATGCCTGTACCATCACCTGTGCCATGCCTATACCATGCCTATACCATCACCTGTGCCATGCCTGTACCATCACCTGTGCCATTCCTGTACCATCACCTGTGCCATGCCTATACCATCACCTGTGCCATGCCTATACCATCACCTGTGCCATGCCTGTGCCATGCCTATACCTTCACCTGTGCCATGCCTATACCATCACCTGTGCCATGACTATGCCATCACCTGTGCCATGCCTATACCGTGCCTATACCATCACCTGTGCCATGCCTGTGCCATCCCTATACCATCACCTGTGCCATGCCTGTGCCATGCCTATACCATCACATGTGCCATGCCTGTACCATCACCTGTGCCATGCCTGTACCATGACCTCAAAGTCAAGCAATTTTTTTACCGCGTGTTTTGCCGCGAAGCAATACCTATTACATTTTTCTTTTTGCGCCCCCCCCCCCCCAAAAAAAAATTTTGAGCACCGGCCGCCACTGACCGTTATGTGTGCCAGCAGACTGACGCACCGCGCTGTGTCTCTCGAGCTTATAAAGACCTGGGTCACATGCTTCAGCTGGCCAATCACAGCCATTCCATTAGTAGGCATGGCTGGGATGGCTTCTAAGGCACGCCAGTTAAACGCTTGTTGATTGGCTGTTCAAAGCCCGCCATTAAAAGCGCGCCTTTACATACAAAACAGGAAATACAATTACCGAACACGGATTTTAAACCCGAACATACAGTAAAGTTTTCGGGTCCGTGTCCGGGTAGCAAAAATCCAATTATCCGGTACGGACCCGAATAATACAGTCCATGTTCGCTCAACACTCACTCAAGACCCATCCTCTGGATCCCCTGATGTTGCTTCCAGCTCCACCAAACATCAAGAGCCTGCAAGCCCTTTGTCCCCTCTTTGGCACAAAGTCAAATCTAGGAAATCCAGGAATGATCCTCCTCCATGAGGCGATCTCTATGGTCCAACAATCACCTGCCTTCTTGCTCCTTTGGAACCACCTCATTGCTGTTTGGTTTTCTCCAGACTCCCTGCTGGTGGTACACTTATTTTGTTTCGCTTTTGGACTGACCTCTCATCATCCATGATGACTGGTCCACAGCCTTGGTGGTCCCCCTCTTACAGGAACTTCTCAGTTCATTAGACCTGCAATTGCTGTTTATCGATGCCATTTATTTTTACAATCTATGCTCACAAGCTCATATCCAAACTCTCTTCCTAAGCTACTCCTCCTACCCCTGGTCCCCTGCCTCTCCCTCCATCTATCCTTTATATACCTTGTCCCCCTCCTCCCCTTCCCTCTTCCCCCCTTTTTTTTATTGTTTCTCGATTTAGTCCATAGTTGTATGACATATTTGCCTAGCATTAACCTATATTTAAGTACAATACAATACAATACAATACCTTATGTACGCTTCTGCCTTACTTTTATATATTGTTTTATCATTTCATTGCAACTTCTAATGGAGCCGGTGTAGTCAGGGCAGTACTCATGCCCCTCCTCCCGTTTTGGAAATATGTTCCTAGACTCTCTCCCAGACGGGTATTCCACCTCCCTCCTGGAGGAGGCTATTTTTTGTACTTGGGATGGTGATGATGTTATGGTTCCTTCTACTTGCTGGTACTATTACGTGAACAATTCTTTTTTCTCTTTTTCCCCTTTTCTTCTCTTTCCCTCTACCTCTTCTTTTACTAATGGCATACTTCTTCTCCTAGAGACCAGGGTGGTTGAGGCTGATTTACACACCTACATCCTTATCCAAGCTACCCAAAGGTGGCAGGTTGGTCTGCTGATGGGTAAGTGCTGCTTTTTAACTGCTCCTCCTTTTCTTGTTCCACCATGGCACCCACTTATTCTTTAAAACCTCATCTAAAACTAGCATCCCAGAACACACAAGGGCTAAATTCCCCTGTTAAGCGGAAGAAAGTATTGAATTATTTCCATTCTCAAGGAGTTGATATAGTGTTACTACAGGAAACACATTTCCCCAGTCAGTATCATCCTGCTTTTATTCATTCCAATTTTCCCTCCTTTTATTTGGCCAATGCTGATAATAAAACTAAAGGGGTGGCAATCCCGTTTTCCCGCAAATGTAAATTCTCCCTGCAGGTTGAACAAAAAGATCTCTCAGGTAGGTTCCTACTGGTAAAAGGGACTATCGATGGTAACCTTTTTTCCCTCATTTCATATTACTCCTCCATTTGTAAACAAAAACTTTTCTTCCAGGAAATGTTTTGAACCTTAAACCCTCTTCTCGAGGAATTTGTGATCCTAGGAGGAGATTCCAATATAGCCTTTGACCAGGGTCTGGACAAGAAAAGACCTTTGGGCAAACGTTTCACTCGACCCACCAGACAGAGCCTTCAGATTGCTCGATTGTTAGCTCAATAAGGGCTTGTTGATATATGGAGGGAGATTAATTCCACTTTGCGTGATTATACTCACTTCTCTAACCCTCACCAATCCTTCTCAAGGATTGACCACTTTTTTATCTCATCAAAACATGTCCACTTGGCACGTAAATCTTGCATAAGAGACTCTGCCTGGTCTGACCATTTGTCCCTCTTTCTGTCACTGGAGAATCTCAGAAGCAAAAGGGGGGAGTTTTGCTGGAAATGAAACAAATCTATCCTTAGTGATCCCTGTAGAGTTAGGGAGCTTGATTTAGCCATTCAGGAATATTTCGCTCTTAATGATACTCCCAATAATTCTCCAGAGACACTTTGGGCAGCCCATAAAGCTACCATTAGGGGGAAATTTCAACACAAAAGAAAAAGGCCGACAAATTTGAAATTGATCGCCTTAAAAGAGAATTTCAGGTCCTAAGCAAAGCTCATAAACAAAACCTGATGAAAGTGGGGGGAAAGAGACTGGACTTTATAGGCACCAGTATTAAAATAGTATATTCTTTATTGGAAAATTTACAAAAGCACAGAAATAGCAAGACACAAAAAAAGAAACATATAAAAAGGACAACATATCATATACATCAATAATTACAATAAGGCAGCAGAGCCTCAAAACAGTTGTGCAAATCACATAGCCTTATCAGGTATTGATTATTTGTACAGCAATCACAAGTGATACAAGAATGACCTGTGTTCATGAGGCGGCCCTGGAGAAGGGATAGCCGTCTCCAAAGGGTCGTCTGTACATAGTAGATGCAGATGTTAGGTTGAATCCCAGCTGCTCTACATGTTTCGCTTAACCTAATAAGCTTCTTCTGGAGCATATGATAAAGGCAAACATCTGCATAAGGACAAAGCAATGACAATGAATATTCTTATGTATAAACAAAACTTTTACATTTTTAAAAAACGAGTTATTATACAGTCGTGACTGAATAGGTCTAATGATCAGTCAACACATGATTACATTTGGGGCTACGTGCCATACCCTTGTCACACCAGAGGACCAAGAGAAAATGGAGAAGGGAAGTAAGAATAAAAGGGCAGGGTAGAAAGAAGAGAAAAGAAAGGAGAAAGGGGAGAGGGGAGAGAGATATGGAAGTGAACTGGAAAGGGAGAAAGAGGTAGCAATGAAAAAGGGGAGGGAAAAAAAAGAGAGGAGCCTGAATGCTTGGGAGTGCTAGCCAGGCCCGGAGACATAGAGCCAAACGTAGGGACCAAGGCTTGATATTATGGTAGAATGGGGTATTTCTAATAGGATGAGCAGAACTGCAATCATATACTAAACAGAATACATACTTGAGAAAAATATTTCAGGTGAAAGAACTTTATGATGAATCGAGCCTTAAAGGCTAGAAAGAATAATAACGAGGGGGATCGGTGCGCTGTGGTTGGAGCAAAGAGCCTGGTAGGATTGCCAAACCTATTATAGGACACAGAACTTCAAATAACCTGAAATAAATAATGTAATAAATATGATGGACAATAGCCGAAAATGGGTGGAATTGGAAAGGAGACTAGGGTGAGGACAGTAGTCCAAAACCTCACCTCCGTGCAACTAAGTAGATACGGTTATAAAAGACCCCAAGTTCATACAAGGATTAGTACCGCATATATTAACTGTTGGGAGTAGTGATGGTAAATAAAAAGAAATTTCGAAAAAGTGTGGCAACATGCATGAGCAAGGTATAGGTGAAGATTGAAGTGCCTAGGATGAAAGTAGGCATCCCCATTATGGTAGGTAGCCACAAGACACCAAGCTGTGAAAAAACAGAAAGTAGCAGCGTGAAGGGTTAATGGGGCCAAATGAGGCAGTACTCACATAGGTACGGAACAAGGTAGTGGCTTATTATCATGGAAGTTGTGGTCCCATGAGGAGGTAGTATGTGGCGGCCGAATGGGGAAAAAGCCCCGGCCTACAGACCCAAAACACGGACAGGTGAGGTAAGTAACCTCATGTGCCTCAAACCTGTAAAGATTGAGGGTAGTAAGTACAATAAACCACCATGTATAGAGATAGATAGCCCAAGGGAAGCATGTAAACTTACCAAGGTGTATTAAGGCTGTGAATGCTACCGCTACAGCGACCGTATGTGTGTCCCCCCCGGATGGGGATACCGCCATGTTTTAGAGCGAATAGCGCGCTCTATTTAAGGACAGTGGTCCCGGGTGATGAGTCAGGCGTGTGACGTCATCAACCCCGGCCGGTATTTCCCGCGCATGCGCGGGCCGTAGGCGTCACCATGGTGACCCAGCAACAAGCTGGCCGCGTCATGACACGGGGAGGGAGCCCTTGTGAGTCAGCTGACCCACAACGCTACCTCCTATCCACGCCAGCGGGAACGCCAATTGGCAGTCAACCGTTGGGCGTGGTTACCCGGCCGTACGTCGGCTCCGAGCAGTCAGCGGGGATGGTGTGCACGCCCCCACATGCACGGCGTCTTCCTATAGAGAAGTAAAGGAAAGAATGCTGAGATGGGACAAGCTAGTAGAAAGAAATATCAAACTAGTAGGGAGGCGGGGGAAAGGGAGAAAGAGGGAGACCCCCGACGGAGAAAGAGAAAGGAGAATAAAGAAAAAACAACAATGTATATAGCAAGTGCGCCGTTAGCATGACCTGAAAAGCGGGGCACTTGGAAACGTCAGTGAATCCTAACAAATTACATCTAGGGTACATGTCATAAATAATAAATCGAATGCCAACCTGACCATATATTGGACACTAGTGTCATAAACCCATGGGCATGGTGCAGTCGATCTATACAAACATTTATAATAGCCAAAACAGGGTACATAGTATTAAGTATCTACACTGGATGTATCAAACAGTGATGTCTTAAAATTTGAACCAATTATACAGAAGTGGAGAGGGACTGGGAGGAAGAAGGGGAAAATGGAGGGGAAAAGAAAGGTAAGGAAAGGGGGAGGGGGGGAAAAAAACACAGGCGGGGAGGGAAGGGATGGGGAGGGAAGGGGGGGAGGGGGGGGAAAGGGGGAAAGGGGGAGGGGAGGAAAAAGGAAAAAGGGGAAAAGGGGAAGAAAAATTATACAAGAGGATAAATACAATTGCCAATCATAGAGGGATTGACAGCGTTATTGATCCTTCACAGAAAGCATTTATAGGAGTGCGCCTCGTTAAGCCCTGGGCGGACATTGGAATTCAGACGCTCAATCCAGAGGGATTCCCTCTGGAGGATACGCTGATTCCAATCGCCGCCCCTGGGGTCGCGGGGTATAACCTCCAAAACAATAAAATTAACATTCATAGTATTAAACCGATGGTACAGGTCCAGATGCCTGCTTACCGGGGTGATCATCTTGCCACCTGATGAGTAATAAATGTGGTCATTTATCCGTCGTCGAAATTGACGAAAGGTCTTCCCCACATAAAACATATTGCATTTGCAGAACATGAGGTAGACCACCCCCTCAGTACCGCAATCTGCTCTGAAAGTCGGAACAAAAGTCTCGCCATTGGGCAAGATAAATCTGTTATCCTCGGCCACCCAAGGGCACATATCGCAGTGGCGGCATTTGTAAATGCCTCGTGGCCCAGGGACTGTGGTCTTCTTATGGCTGTAGAAACTACGGGTTAGGCGGTCTCGCAAGGAGGTAGTCCGCCTATAGGTGATCTGAGGCACTGCATTCACATGTTTGCCCACTATGGGGTCTTCATGCAGAAAATGCCAATGTCTAGTAAGGATATTACGTAGTGTGCCCTGATGGCTAGAAAATTTTGTAATGAACTTAACTAGATGGTTCGAAGTAGTGGGTTTGGTACCATAAAGAAGGGAGTGTCTGTCTTTTGACAGAGCCGAGTTGTAGGCCTTGCGAAGGGTACTCTTGCTGTAACCTCTCTTCAACAGACGCATTCGCAAAAAAACAGACTGTCTCTTGTAGTCTGCAAGTGATGTACAGTTCCGCCGTAACCTGATATACTGGGCATAAGGAATACTGCGAACCAGTGCTGGCGGGTGTGCACTGGTAGCATGCAGGATAGTGTTTCCTGCCGAGGTTTTACGGAAGAGGTCCGTGGTGACATGGCCGTTCGAGTCTTTCCTCACCGTCAAGTCCAAGAAATTTACTTCATGTTCGTCTACAGAAAAGGTAAACTGTAGGTTGAAGTGGTTGACGTTTAGGTGTTGGACAAAGTCCGTCAAGAGCTGACGAGGGCCCGTCCACACCACAAATACGTCGTCAATATATCTCAACCAAATCTCAACATATTGGATATATTGAGATAAAGTTTCATCGGAAAAAATGTGGTGTTCCCACCCCCCCAGGTACAGGTTGGCGTAGGCAGGGGCACAACAGGTGCCCATTGCCACGCCCTGTACCTGGAGGTAGTGGGAACCGTTGAAAGAAAACCAATTGTTGGTAAGAATAAAAGATAACAGTTTAAGGAGGAAGTCATTGAGCGGCCATGTCCGATCATCTTTTTGCTGAAGGAAGGTTTTAACCATCCCAACGCCCTGCTCGTGAGGGATGCTGGAGTAAAGAGCCTCCACATCCAATGTCACGAGCAGGGTGTCGGGAGGGAGAACCAAACCATCTAAGGTTTTCAAAAAATCGAGGGTATCCTTGATGTACGATGGGAGGGCCTGTACATGGGGCATTAGGAAGAAGTCAATGAATCGGCTCGCATTCTCGGTAAGATTGCCAATACCGGAAACATAACATAAACAAAACCTGACAGAGGACTCCATTAACAAATTAGATATATTAAAAAAGAATAGTGCAACCATGCAAAAGAAATGACTATCAAATATGGAGACAATCCATAAATAAAAATGGGGATTTAGTTCCACCATATGGCCATATCGTGCTCAAGCCCACCACTGCGTCAAAGTACCCCATTATCAGTGGGTCCTACACTATCCATAAAAAAGGGGTGAATCCAGCCTCTCTTACCCTTGGAGACAACACTCCTTGCTGGGAAGGTGTGCTAATGCACTGCAGGGGACTCCTCCTATATCTACTTGATAGAGGACACCAATAGAGTACAGGTGTGTGTGGGGGATGGGATGCTCAACCTCAGAAGTCTGGTCAGACCGAATACATAAAAAACAAGCAAAAAATTTGGGGAGCAAACCCTGAACATGTATATCTAAAGCCGGTGCAGCTATGGACCAAGCAACATGTATATTAAAAAAGAATAGCGCAACCATGCAAAAGAAATGACTATCAAATATGGAGACAATTCATTTATGGATTGTCTCCATATTTGATAGTCATTTCTTTTGCATGGTTGCGCTATTCTTTTTTAATATACATGTTGCTTGGTCCATAGCTGCACCGGCTTTAGATATGCATGTTCAGGGTTTGCTCCCCAAATTTTTTGCTTGTTTATTATGTATTCGGTCTGACCAGACTTCTGAGGTTGAGCATCCCATCCCCCACACACACCTGTACTTTATTGGTGTCCTCTATCAAGTAGATATAGGAGGAGTCCCCTGCAGTGCATTAGCACACCTTCCCAGCAAGGAGTGTTGTCTCCAAGGGTAAGAGAGGCTGGATTCACCCCTTTTTTATGGATAGTGTAGGACCCACTGATAATGGGGTACTTTGACGCAGTGGTGGGCTTGAGCACAATATGGCCATATGGTGGAACTAAATCCCCATTTTTATTTATGGATTGTCTCCATATCCATAAATGAATTGTCTCCATATTTGATAGTCATTTCTTTTGCATGGTTGCGCTATTCTTTTTTAATATACATGTTGCTTGGTCCATAGCTGCACCGGCTTTAGATATACATGTTCAGGGTTTGCTCCCCAAATTTTTTGCTTGTTTTTTATGTATTCGGTCTGACCAGACTTCTGAGGTTGAGCATCCCATCCCCCACACACACCTGTACTCTATTGGTGTCCTCTATCAAGTAGATAAAGGAGGAGTCCCCTGCAGTGCATTAGCACACCTTCCCAGCAAGGAGTGTTGTCTCCAAGGGTAAGAGAGGCTGGATTCACCCCTTTTTTATGGATAGTGTAGGACCCACTGATAATGGGGTACTTTGACGCAGTGGTGGGCTTGAGCACAATATGGCCATATGGTGGAACTAAATCCCCATTTTTATTTATGGATTGTCTCCATATTTGATAGTCATTTCTTTTGCATGGTTGCGCTATTCTTTTTTAATATACATGTTGCTTGGTCCATAGCTGCACCGGCTTTAGATATACATGTTCAGGGTTTGCTCCCCAAATTTTTTGCTTGTTTATTAACAAATTAGATATGGCCAGAATTTCTCTCAATCTAGCCCTTACTTCTAGGGCCGAAAAAGGCTTGCGCTGGAATAATGCACGATTTTACTGTCAGAGAGATAAACTGGCCCAGCTCTAGCAAACAGGCTTAACCCGAGATCCCGACAACATACCCTTGCAAAGATTAAAATAGCTGGAGGTACGTTATCACAAAACCCGAGTCGAATATTGGAAGCTTTTCAGGAACCACCCGTGCTAGTATCCCCTTTGAAACCTCTGGCCCATATTTTTCTGGAATCCCTGGCTCCCTCCCACACTGAATATCCAATCCTTCAAATGGTGGCTGGATAAAGGGGTCTATAGAATTGGCCACTTCCTTTTCCCATCAGACCCAATATTGGAATCTTACTGCATAAAAAGCTAGGTATGCCTGCCACAGAAAAATTTAGATTTACACAAATTTCACATTTTCTTCACACTCTTTGTGGTCCCCAGTCTCAAACTCTGAGAATCTCTCCTTATGAAAGCTGGTGTGCTCGGGATGAGGAACGGAGGGGTGGTATTTCGGTCATTTATAACTCTTTATCAGCAGACCAATCCAAAACGCAATACATGTTAGCTTGGAAGATTGATTTGTCTTTCACCTGTTCCCCAGATGAATGGAACATGATGGTAACCAAAGCAACTAAAGGCATACTTAAAGTGTCACTAGCTGAAGCCAATATGAAAGTACTGATGAGATGGTACCTGGTCCCGGCCAAACTCGCCAAACTTTATCACTCCTCTGACTCTACCTGTTTTGGAGGCTGCAAGCTTTTGGGAGACATGCTTCTTATATGGTGGAGTTGCCCCAAATTGCAAAGTTTTTGGAATAAAATTTCACATGATCCGTGAAGTTACAGACACACCTGTAGACATGTCTCCTCATATAGCCTTACTTACTGCTCCGGTGGGACCAGCTACCAAATTCACTCAAAGGTTAATCCAGTTTATGTTGACAGGTGTTAAACTAACAATTGCTAGTTCTTGGAAAAGACCTCATGTGTCTTTCATAGGAGCCAAGAGAAAGATATCTTGGATCATGGCACAAGAGGTGTTGGCGAGTAAGCTGGAAAACCCTTTTGAAACGTTTGAGGCAATATGGGAACCTTGGGCTAAATATTTGAAAATCCCAATTACAGGCTGAATATCTGATCCCCCTCCACTAACAGGGGGCCTTGCCACCCTGGTCTCAGTTTCAATCTGATTACACCATTTTATATCCTGCCCCTGCTTTCTTCAATAATGTTAATTTTAGCTTGTACGCCATCTTTCTCACACCCTTAACACCTACCCTTCCCTCTCTGTCTCTCCTCTTCGTCCTTCATTTTGGTCTCTCTTGCAAACATACTATTACTCAGATATAATCTGTCTCTTCTTTGGGTGTAACCCCTTCTCTACCCAACTCTATCCTTATCCCTTCACGCAAGTTTATTAGTGGTTGCAATAGTTGCCTTAAAAATTTCTTGATTATAGTACTCAGCATTTTTTCTTAGCTACATTGAGCAGGTTCTACGGTTTAGTTACCCTGCACCCTGGAGTGTAACTACAGATTTGACAGCTGCTTTCCTGATGCATTATGTTCCCATTTGGGGCGTCGGAAGGCATTGGTTGTTTTACAACCTTCTATGCTAACTCACTCCAATGCTATTATTCCAAATAAGTTCGTAAAACTGTAGCAAAAACACTATTATTAAATTTTCTGCTTTTTTTTTTTAATCGCATGCTGTTTTAAATCCATCCATTGTCACACTTTGACATGTTTACTACATCGATATTTGTATGTGGCTCAAAAAAATTTGTTCAATAAAAACCTATTGAAAGAGAAACTGGGGAGTTGAGGCTGCAGGTTCAGGTGACTGGACCGGACTAAAAAAATTTAAGTATAAAGATATTTTTTACGCAGGGTAGGCAGGATAGATAGGAGGAGGGAACATTTTTAAGAATAACTCATGGTAAGTT
The DNA here is from genome assembly GCF_965119305.1 of Pelophylax lessonae. Taxonomy (NCBI): domain Eukaryota; kingdom Metazoa; phylum Chordata; class Amphibia; order Anura; family Ranidae; genus Pelophylax; species Pelophylax lessonae. The sequence continues at coordinate 86,714,717 of NC_138771.1, read as the reverse complement.
TGAATTCCACAATAAATGCAAGATGCCTGACTGGTATTCAGGCCTACAGGCATCACTACTATGAGTCACTGATCCTTAACACATATATGAATAAGGAGTTCTGACTCCTCCTCACAGCCTAACCTACCCCTGACCACACCCAAGACCATTTTCAAACCCTTTATAATTAGTATGCAAAATATATGCTAAATTGAAATTAGAGCAAAGTAGACCCAGGGAGTCCTCAAATTCATATAGACAAAAGAGCTGCAAATTACTTGTACACTGTATATCTCTTGTAATGAAGCCATCACCAGATACTAATATTTTTATAGATAATATATTTTTAATTTGGAGTAAGCAGCTCCACCACATCGAGCAGAAGATCTGATTAGTTATACTCTTACCACTTTTAATTTACTAAGATGTTACCTTTGCTATTGATATTACTTTACAAAAGAATAAGATCTTCATAATATAAAAAGATAACTTGTCGCATGCTGTGTTTACAATACTGTACTTATAATTGGCTAACCCATTCTACTGTTGTTAATAAATATGAATAGAAAACAGTCTTTCTTATTATCTTCATGTTTGTTTTGAAATTTAATAAAGATTTATTGAACCAGAAGTCATTACCATTTACATATAAAAATAGAGCATTTCTATGTAAGTGTTTTGTCTCTGGTTAGTGTGCAAGATAGAAATGTTACAACATGAAGCAACAAAATACAATGACGACTATATTCTGTGTGTGTATATATATATATATATATATATTTATTTTTTTATGTTAAGATATTCTGGATGCTTCAAGTTACATGCGGCATATATTAACATTTTAAAAGTAAATTTAACAGGTTTTCACTAACCTCTAAAATGTTGTTACAATCAAGATAGTGTTTAGGATGACAGTAGATGTTTAAACTGATGGAGAACAAATGGCTTTTGCTCTTTGTGTGCTATTTTAATACATAGCATGTAAATTACTACTTGTCAAAAACAACATGCATTTTATGATTGTGCTGAACATTTTTTTGTTTGTTTAAAAGAAAAGAAAAAATAATGGTTAAATTGCTTATTAAACATCTCTTCTATTCATGTAGTGAAGCTCTGGAGGTGGTGGTATTTAGGACAGGAAAGGAGGAATATTATAGACCAGTAATACACGGCTCTCTCTGTGGGATTCTAATTCCTATCTTGCCTCTGAAATGTCTGAAATGTCCATTATATGTTATGCTCAAACAAACCTACACTCCTATACTGGATCTTCTCTCATGTATTTTAGCAGACACCATGTCTTATTTTAGGGTAGTAAGCAAACTAAATACTTAAGGATACTAATCTCTGCAAACTTGAATGGTTATGTAGCGCACCCCCTAGAGAAGTGCAGGTGAAGTGAGATTCCCCCACCCTGCACAGCCAGGCACACCTAAGTTTCAAAGTCTCCCAGAGTCAGAAAAAAGTCCAGCACTTTGTTTTGTTTTTTGTTTATTTGAAGGATTAGAACTTGGATGGGGAGCAGGGATAATATGGGATGCCTACTTGACTTTAAACAATTTTGAGTTTTTTTAAACAAAAAACTCAGCTGAGACGCTTTAGTGGATGTGAAAAAGCACTCAGATCAAAGCCAGAACACAACAGCCAGATCAAAGCAAAAGCCCTTTATAGGCAGGGACCGCAGCCTATTGTGTTGTATGAGCAAAGTCCCATGTCCAGCGTACATCCCTGGGGCTACTGATCCCAGCACCAACTCTTCAGGCGCCGCCAGCTGGCTGTAGCTGCCCCTTTTCATCAGCCCTCCTGGCTGCTTCTCCACAGTCCTCCCAGACTGACACTCTCTCTCTCCACAGTCGTCCTAGACTGCTCACTCACAAGCTCATCTGACCTGGACACAGTGACCTGCTACCACTGTCCTCTCCTTGCTCCTGCGCCTCCAGGAAGGATTCCTCCTTGTGTTTGTCGAGGTTTCTTCAGCACCCAAGCCTCAGGCCTGAGGTCACCCCCTAGACTAGGGGGCACCTTTAAGGGCCATGACAGCCTCCTTAGCACTCCTTCTCCATTTTCTACCCAACTGCCCCTGCTGACATGACTCATAGGTTTTATCAGGGGGGCCTGGCCCCTGTCAGCACATTTTGCTGGGGATTGGCTGGGGCCCTCATCAATACTCCAAGAAGCAACTCCTAGACTCCATCCATTTCTTCTGAAAGCTTCTCCAAGGTTCCAGAAAGCAAGAAGGTTACCAGAGATACTGCTTGCTGAGTCATACAGCCTCCCTGAGTCACTTATCCCTGACCCAGATTTAACCCAGCCATGGCTCTCAGCCAAGCCAAATATACCTACACTACAGCTAACCATGTAGACCTATTCAAGCACACTATAGATTGCTACACTTATATATCACTTCACTCCACCCTCCACTACTAAAGTTTAAATTCTAATTCTTGCTGCAAACTTCCTATTTCATTGGTAGGAAGGATCAACATTCTTAAGTTGATCTGGATGCCTCAAGTGTACACTTACAGTACATGCAGTATGTATTAACATTTTTTAAATTTAATGTAACAGGTTTTCCACCAACCTCTAAAAGGTTTTTACAATCAAGGCAGTATTTAAGGTGACAGTAGATGTTTGAACTGATGGACAACAAATTACTTTTGCTTTTTGTGTGTGTTTTTAATACATAGCATGTAAATTACTACTTTTCAAAAAAATAACATGCATTTTGTGATTGTATGGAACATTTTTAGCTTGTGGAAAGGAAAAAAGTAAGGCTGCTTTTTAAACATCCCTTGTTTTCATGTAGAGAATGACTGCCCATGTTTCCCATTCTTCACGATGCAAAAACTAAAAAACTAAAATGCTCTGAGGGGTCCGTTTATAAAGCAGCAATATATCTATACAACAACCACAACATCCCTAAAAAGCACAGCTTAGGGTGAATTCCTGAAATAAGTAGAGCGCTTTTGCTTCTAAATAGAAGTGTGGGGAAAAAAAGCTTGGTGGACAACCTGGTCACATAATCTGTCTGAGTCTTTCTTCTGAAAGTTGTCCCACAAAATACATGATACAGTATAGAGATTCCTTGTAGTATATAGAAGAGAGCAGATATTGATACCCACTCTCTGCTATAAATGGGCCCCTAAATGTTCAGGCCATATTTTGCTCCACTGCACTATTATAATACAGAATGTAGCAGCTCACATTCAAAGCTATGCTGTACAGATGCAGCTCAGCCAGGAAAAAAAAGTATTTTTGCCCATCAAGAAAAGAACAGTAAAGAAGATTTATTAATTTTGTTACCAGAAGCAGTGTGACAGATAAAAGAGAGAGATGCTAAAAGATTGCAGCTTGATCCATAACTGTGCCAATTTTAATGCTCTAAAGCAACATTACATCAATATAAAATTTGCCCCAGACCACTTCTGAATTATGCATGCGATATAAAGTAGAACTAAAGTCAAATCTTTTTTTTTTTTTTAATTTGGAATGGACATGGGAGGATTATAACCTCTGTCAGTTTTTTTTTTTTTGTCTTCTCTGTCCCAGTGGGAAAATTTCCCTTCATATCCTGACCCATAGTCAAAACAGGAAGTGAGAGGAAATGTCTTCAAAGTGAAGGAACCCCAAGATCACGAGAACCAGTGTCCCCAAAATGTATGATTTTCTATCTCTTTCACTTTCAATGATAATGGTAAACATGACAAATAGGGAGGGTGAATCTTTCAAAGGGTGGCACAGAGGCACAAACAGCACCGCAACAAAAATCCAACAGCTGTTCCAATCCCGGTTGCTGCAATCATCAAAATTTGTGTGATTCACATAAACAGAGAATAACAATGATGAAAAGAGATGCGCTGCTGTAAATAATGTAAAGAAAAAAAACAAACAATTGTAATGAATTAATTCATTAATGATACTGAAACCTGTGACAGACTCATCCGGGACAGAGACTTTTGGAGGGGACTTCAGGCTAGCTTCTTGCTTACTGATTATGGACCCTGGCTTTTAAGGGAACACTACCCATGGTGAGGTGTATACGGGGGACCCTTGAAGTAATGTTACTTTGGATTCAAGTTCATGTCTCCCCAAGACACACAGACTCTGGGACTCTAGGCCCGGAGTCCCTGTTTAGGGCCTAGCTGCCCCATTACCAAGGAGGACTGCTCCACACAGTAAGACTCATAGTAAATGTTATTTATCATCAGCTCAACCACCTGTCTTCCACACATTGTAATTTTGCTAATTAACACAGCTATTGTCTTCTAGCAAACTATTGGGGGATGGGTTTACACTTGTAATAATGTGTATTGTACTTTGTGAGCTCAATGCCCATAAGTCTGACCTGGAATGAGATTCCTGATTGTCCAGGCAGCTAGTTGTTTAATTAACATAATGTTTATAGTGTTAATCATATTTCTGTATACACTCGTGTTTGCATATGATAATGTAATCAGCCTCACCTGAGTGCGTAGTGTATAAAAAGCCTATATTCTTGTTTAATAAAGGGTTCCAGTTCCATACAAGCTATTTGTAGGCAATTGGTAGGAAAAAAATAAAAAAAGGAACAGTGGTGAATAAATACCATCAAAAGAAAGCTCTATTTGTGTACAAAATGTCATATGGGTAGTGTTCAGTGTTGGTCATCTTACTTTAAAAAAGTAATAAGTTACAGTTACAAATTACTTCTCCCAAAAAGTAATTGAGTTAGTGACTCAGTTACCACTTGAAAAAGTAATTAGTTACTCAGCAAAGTAACTGCGACTTTTTTTTACTATTCTATAATGCAATTATGTTCTATAAGATCTTTAATAGTGGTGGTGGTGTGGCACACTGTGGGGGTCTGAGTCCTCCTGACTGTGTGAGTAACTGTATTTTTGTTTTTTGGTACCTGCTGCCTGGGGTGGCTGGCTGTTGGTGGTGGTGTGGTACACGGGTGGTGGCAGTGTGGCACACTGGTGGTGGTGGCGGTGTGGCACACTGGTGGTGGTGTGGCACACTGGTGGTGGCGGTGTGGCACACTGGTGGTGGTGGTTGCGGTGTACACACTGGTGGTGTGGCACACTGGTGGTGGCGGTGTGGCACACTGGTGGTGGCAGTGTGGCACAGTGGTGGTGGGGGTGTGGCACACTGGTGGTGGTGGCGGTGTGGCACACTGGTGGTGGCGGTGTGGCACACTGGTGGTGGTGGTGGCGGTGTGGCACACTGGTGGTGGTGGAGGCAGTGTGGCACACTGGTGGTGGCGGTGGAAGAATGATGACGTTGCGGGGCTCCTTTCTGACGCGTTTCCTCCAAAAGCGGACGTCAACAGAGATAGGAGATCTCCTATCTCCGTTGACGTCCGCTTTTGGAGGAAACGCGTCAGAAAGGAGCGCCGCAGCGTCATCATTCTTCGCCGCGGACCGCGCTGCAGGCGGCCGCGGCCCCAATTCTCCATTGTCATGCTGTTTGTACTATTGCTGTGCCCGAGAAACAAGTCGTCAAATGTAAGTGTATCTTTTATTGTGCCAGTAAATGGTATAAAAGGTACTGCACTATTGTACGCTTTTCTCTCTGCTTTTGGGATACTGCGAGACAAACCTTAGCACTAGAGGAGATACACCCAGACCTAGGGACCAAGGGAAGGATACCAACTGAGTTCCGGGAGAGTGTGTGATTGGCCCCAATACAGTAGTTTTCCGGTAAGAGGCACACCCTCTCCTTGAGTGTGGTTATTACTGGGATCCATCGTGGTTATCTCTATCTGGATCTGGGTTACTTTTACGCCCTTACACTATATTGCTTTTGGTAAGGAGCCAATCCGGATACGGTGGTGGGAGCACTTGCACTCTAATTGCTGTGGATGTGTCACCTAAGAAGTTCATTTTATTTACTACACACAAGGACTTTTTTGTTTGGATTGGACTCTATTCATTTCACTTTATACTTGTCTTTAAAACTGCACTTTGTTGCACTATTTGTTTATCATAATTCCTTATTGTGACACGTTATGTTTGGTTGTATCTAACTATCCAATATACGTTATCACTTGTATGATTTAAATCACATTTTGGTTTATCCCTTTAGGGAATACCCCCATAAGAGTTTAGCGCACCTCTTTCCCCCCAAAAGCACACACTGTGCAGGCTTTACTCTTACCAAACATAGATCCATAGGAGGGACAGGTATGCCAGACTTACTAGATTGCTACTGAGCAGTGCACCTGGATCAAATTAAACATTGGTTTCCTGTGCGAGAAACACCTTTGTGGGTGGAAATCTAAGCAAATCTAGCTCCTACCAAGGACCTTCACATGTTGCTCCTGAGTGATCTGTGGAAATCCTGGGATCCAATATTATTCCCACACAAGCTTCACTTAGTATTATACATCCATGGAGCACAAATCAAAGGAAATTTCCCTTTGTTATGGCATTCTACACGACAGAAACACATTTTACAAAGCAAACCCCGTGGAGAAATGGCAAAGGATTTGGACCATTCATTTACCCAAGAACAATGGAGAAAAGCCCTCCACTCTATCTTTAAGTCTTCCCATTGCACCAACCACTGTAAAATGACCCTAAAAAACAGATGGCACTATACACTCTTTAGGTTGGCAAAATTCTCCTCCTCGCATTCTCCCTTATACTGGTGTAACTGTGGTCAAGTAGGGAATCTAATATATATCTTGTGGGATTGCCCTGCATTGACAGGCTTCTGGAACCAGATTTTCAAGTATATCTCCTCACACACAGGTATACGTATGTCCCCTTGTCTAGCCCTTCTCAACATTGGTATAAATAAATACCCTAAAAACGTCAGACAGATGGTCACACACATACAGCAGCCCGATCCCTAATTCTAATGTACTGTAATGTACTGTGTGTGAGCAAACTACATCATAGGTCAGAACGCAAGTACAAAAAGGTTCAAATTGATTTTTGAGGAGTCCGAGACACAACAACGATAAGTTAACAATTACAAGTTTATTACAAAAATATAACAAACATAAAGAAACATAAACATAAAGAATGTATTGAATTAATATCCCAGCCAATTGCAGGTATTGAAAAATAATTCTTCCATACAAATGTTTTCCAGGGGGGAGAAAGGGGGAAGCCATACATCAAAAAAACATGGTCATATATTATATCTTGATAATATAATAGCAATTATACTGGCTGAAAAAACAGTGGGGGGAACCCCTAACCAGAGAGTTATTGACCTTGACACATTTCACAGAAAACCAACTTCTTCAGGAGGATACACAGAGATCTTTACAACTGCAAACCATGATAATAGATACATAAAAATAATAAAGCTCACCAGCCATGCACTTCAGGAGTCCACAAAGCTGGGAGCCACAGTCACAGGTTTGGGGCAGACAAGTTAACTGGACTGAAAATGAGGAGGCAAAAACATTGAACTCATTTAATAATAGTCCCCTAGAAACCCAACTACATAAATCTCAAATGGATCTGTACCTCCTTGGCTGATGGAGTTCTACAATAAAATTGCATCCACAGGCAAACCAACATAGTTACTCAACATGGAAACAAACATAGAGGGCAGTTGACTATAGTGTAAACCTATTCTCTCTGGGGCCAATAGTGATCACAAAAGACCTAATATAGACAAACAGGCAGGTAAGGCAACAGTGAGCTTATTATTGTATATAAATCCAGACAAAAAAAGTTAAAGAGGTGTTACTAGATATACACTAAAATCCCAATCTCATATAAAGATAACACAGAATGCTCACCATTCAAATAGTAAGTGTGGGCAAGAGAAGACATGTGAAGAAGTCCTGGACCATCACTGCAACCATATTGAGACTGTCAGGGAGACTGGAGCATGCACCAGGAGTTACAAATTTACATACACTCACTGGCCACTTTATTAGTTACACCTTGCTAGTACCAGCTTGGACCCCCTTTTGCCTTAAAAACTGCCTTCGTTCTTCGTGGCATAGATTCAATATTCCTCATAGATTTTGGTCCATATTGACACGATTGCATCATGCAGTTGCTGCAGAATTGTCGGCTGCACATCCATGCAGGTATGCAGGAATCCAGGTGCACATCCAAAGAGTCTACAAGTACACAGTGCATACGGCGCTCCTAGGAGAAGTGCAAAGTTCCTTTGTCTATTGGAACTTTCATCTGTATCTGTAGACCATCAACAGGGTAAAGGAATGGATGAGGCAACTGGATGAATGGATGAACAGGAGAAGGGACCGAGACTGGAACCTCTGCAGCTCCTGCAGAAGATCCAGGTAGGATCACCTCAATGTGGAAGAAAACAAATAGCAGGGCACTGAGGTCAGTATCAAATAAAAAAACACTTTATTCAAATAAGAAGCACACCTACATTAAAGTTAGCATGAAACAGCATGGATAGGGAACCCCTGGGACCAAGCAGCTGTAATCAGTGTGAGACAATCATCACTGGGTAAACAGAGACCGAGGATGACAAGGAGTCAGCCAGCTCAAAGTATGGATATTAGCAGTGACGTTCTGCTGCACACGAGGATGACAGCTGTCAAACTGCCTGGTGGATGTTGGGAGAGGGGGTGTGCATGACACGTTTCCAGGGACAGGGCTGACTCCCTGTCATCCTCAGTCTCTGTTTAACCAGTGATGCCTACAGCTTCACACTGATCACAGTTGCTTGGTTCCAGGTGTTCCCTATCCATGCTGTTTCATGCTAACTTCAATTTATGTGTGCTGTTTAATTTAATAAAGTGTTTTTTATTTGATACCGACCTCAGCACCCTTCTATTCGTTTTCTTCCACATCAGAAGATGGGTACACTGTAGTCCTAAAGGCATTGACATGGTCAGCAACAATACTCAGGTAGGCCGTGGCATTTAGGCAATGCTCAATTGGTACTAAGGGGCTCAAAGTGTACCAAGAATATATCCCCCACACCATTACATCACCACCACAAGCCTGAACCATTGATACAAGGCAGGCTGGATCCATGCTTTCATGTTGTTTACACCAAATTCTGATCTACCATCTGGCACATGCAGCTGAAATCGAGACTCATCAGACCAGACAACAGATTTCCAATATTTTATTGTCCAGTTCTGGTGAGCCTGTGCAAATTGTAGCCTCAGATTCCTGTTCTCAGCTAACAGGAGTGGCACCCAATGTGGTCTTCTGCTGCTGTAGCTCATCTGCTTCAAGGTTCGGTATTTTGTGTGTTCAGAGATGGTATTCTGCATACCTTGGTTGTAACGAGTGGTTAATGAAGAGAGATAACACTGCTCAGGCTAGTCAAAGTCCACAATTCAAGGTGGGTGCTGAACCTCGGCTCGCCACTAGGAGAAGCATGAAAGAAGAAAATGGTTGCACACAACCATGGAATCCAAGAAAGAAAAGTTCCTTTATTCACATAAGTGGTACAAGGTACAGCAGGATAGGACAGTAGACGCGTTTCACACGACTGCTACGTGCTTGTACCTTGTACCACTTATGTGAAAAAAGGAACTTTTCTTCATTGGATTCCATGGTTGTGTGCGTCCATTTTCTTCTTTCATGTAACGAGTGGTTATTTGAGTTACTGTTGCCTTTCTATCATTTCAAAATAGTCTGTCCAGTCTCCTCTGACCGCTAACATCACCAAAGCATTTTCTTCTAGAACCCTAGAGATAGTTGTGCATGAAAATGCCAGTAAATCAGCAGTTTTTAAAATACTCAGACCAGCCCGCCTTGCACCGACAACCATGCCACATTGTGGTGCAAAAACTGGTACAAGTAAAAGCAAAACCCAGACCAAACCTAACTGGGCATTAGAGTAGCCCCATCAATGTATATTTGCTTCACTGATTTCCTAGACTTGTAAAAGAGGGGAAGAACTGAAAACATATTAATAGATCAGGACCACTGTATGTAACCTTATGTACGACAGTCATGAGCACAGCATTCAAAATATATATAATAGCTTATATTCATTAGAGAAAGGGTTGGCAGCTCAACATTTCATTGAGCCATGGGTATTAAGTAACATTCAACCACTGTATCCAGTATGTCTTCTTCTGGAGCAAAATTTTATCCCAATTGCTTCCACATGGGTTCTTGGGGACCCATTCAAGGACCATAAACACATGTGCTTTAACCCTACATGTCTACTAATCGGTGTGATCATCTTTCCATTACTTGTATCATAAATATGGTCATTGACCCTTCGTCGTAAATGTAACTTCGTAGTTTTTAACTTAAGATGTACAACCCCAATTCCAAAAATAACACATAAAACAGAATACAATAATTTTCAAATGTCATATAAACCCATATTTTATTCACAATAGAAAATAGAAACATAGCAAATGTTTAAAATGAGAAAATGTACAGTTTATAAAAAGAATAAGGTATTTTTTAAATTGATGGCAACAACACGTCTCAAAAAAGTTGTAAATCGCATGCATTTCTAAACCAATACGCAGCCACACACAAAACTTGGTGCTTCAAAGAAAACACACAGGGTGCCATTAACTCTTAAACACACCCCTACACACTGAAAAATGTAGTGTGTTTTGCTGCAAGAGGAATTGCATGGTGCCAATATACCATGGGATTTCCATGCAGCCACATTTTAAAAATGGTGCAGAAACGTAATTTTTTTGGAGGAAAACACAGACGCAGTGTTTTCGGCTGTGCCCGTGCAAACACGGCACACAGAATGGACTAATGTGAACCCAGCTTTAGGGGTGACTATGGAAAAAAATACTTACTACAGTTCTGCTTCCTTAATCCCTTTCTATTCTCCAGTGTTATTTGTACGAAATTAGGTGTAGCAATACTTTTATAAAGTCACCTTTGTGCTTTTCCCCTTCTGTAAGCATGTTCAGCAATAGGCTAATACTGTGCATATGCAAAAAAAGTGTTGTTTGTCCGTTACCATGATTGGCTGCCAAGCAGGGAACCAATACATTTTCAGGCACATATGCTAGCTGTAAGCTAATCAGCATGTATTGATTTTTATTTAATTATTATATACAGTCAGGTCCATAAATATTGTAACATTGACACAATTCTAATCTTTTTGGCTCTACAATGGATTTGAAATGAAACAAACAAGATATGCTTTAACTGCAGACTTTCAGCTTTAATTTGAGGCTATTTACATCCAAATCAGGTGAAAGGTATAGGAATCACAACAATTTGTATATGTGCCTCCCACGTTTTAAGGGACCAAAAGTAATGGGACATTGGCTGCTCAGCTGTTCCATGGCCAGGTGTGTGTTATTCCCTCATTATACCATTTACAAGGAGCAGATAAAAGGTCCAGAGTTCATTTCAAGTGTGCTATTTGCATTTGGAATCTGTTACTGTCAACTCTCAATATGAGATCCATAGAGCTGTCACTATCAGTGAAGCAAGCTATCGTTAGGCTGAAAAAACAAAACAAACCCATCATAGAGATAGCAAAAGCATTAGGTGTGGCTAAATCAACTGTTTGGAACATCCTTAAAAAGAAAGAACGCACCTGTGAGCTCTCGGAAGACCCGGAAGACCACGGAAAACAACTGTGGTGGATGACTGAAGAATTCTTTCTCTGGTGAAGAAAACACCCTTCACAACAGATGGCCAAATCAAGAACACTCTCCAAGAGGTAGGTGTATGTGTGTCAAAGTCAACAATCAAGAGAAGACTTCACCGGAGTGAATACAGAGGGTTCACCACAAGATGTAAACCATTGGTTAGCCTCAAAAACAGGAAGGCCAGGTTAGAGTTTGCCAAACAACATCTAAAAAAGCATTCACAGTGCTGGAACAACATCCTATGGACAGATGAGACCAAGATCAACTTGTACCGGAGTGATGGGAAGAGAAGAGTATGGAGAAGGAAAGGAACTGCTCATGATCCAAAGCATACCACCTCATCGGTGAAGCATGGTGGTGGTAGTGTCATGGCGTGGGCATGTATGGCTGCCGATGGAATTGGTTCTCTTGTATTTATTGATGATGTGACTGCTGACAAAAGCAGCAGGATGAATTCTGAAGTGTTTTGGGCAATATTATCTGCTCATATTCTGCCAAATGCTTCAGAACTCATTGGACGGTGCTTGACAGTGCAGATGGACAATGACCCGAAGCATACTGCGAAAGCAACCAAAGAGTTTTTTAAGGGAAAGAAGTGGAATGTTATGCAATGGCCAAGTCAATCACCTGACCTAAATCCGATTGAGCATGCATTTCACTTGCTGAAGACAAAACTGAGGGGAAAATGCCCAAAAAACAAGCAGGAACTGAAGACAGTTGCAGTAGAGGCCTGGCAGAGCATCACCAGGGAGGAAACCCAGCGTCTGGTGATGTCTATGCGTTACAGACTTCAGGCTGTAATTGACTGCAAAGGATTTGCAACCAAGTATTAAAAAGTGAAAGTTTGATTTATGATTCTTAAACTGTCCCATTACTTTTGGCCCCTTAAAAAAGTGGGAGGCACATATACAAACTGTTGTAATTCCTACACCTTTCACCTGATTTGGATGTAAATAGCCTCAAATTAAAGCTGAAAGTCTGCAGTTAAAGCACATCTTATTTGTTTCATTTCAAATCCATTATAGAGCCAAAAAGATTAGAAATGTGTTGATGTTACAATATTTATGGACCTGGCTGTATATAATAATTAAATAAAAATCAATACATGCTGATTAGCTTACAGCTAGCATATGTTTCATTTCAAATCCATTGTGGTGGTGTATAGAGCCAAAAAGATTAGAATTGTGTTGATGTCCCAATATTTATGGACCTGACTGGAACTGCATTAAATGTTGTCTTTCTTAATATGTGCCTTGTATTTATCTTTAAGGCTAGCGCTACGTATGCGATTGTCAGCAAGTGGTTAAATATCTCTGCAGCAAGAGATATCATTGTGTAACCCTGGCCTTATCAGTGAAACAATAATGAAACTGTTATCAAGTCAAATGCTAACCCAGCTCTTTTAATCAAGTAGCTTATACAATACTGCACATGGAATGACCTCTCTATCTGGACAGCAATGGCAGAGCAGCAAAGCACTCTCAGTGTTAAAGCAATGAACTAAAACCATTTTCTTCAACAAAAATATAATTGTCTGCAGTGTGTGAGTAATGCATGACCTATTGCAGCTGATGTGATGTAATTTGTTAAAACTTTGTTTTAATAATAATTTCCATCAGTTACTATCATTACAAGATTACAGTGTTGCAAATCAGTTTTAATGAGATAATACCACACATTAAGTTTTGTACTTCTTTAAAGCAAACCTAAAGTCAATTTTTTTTTTTTCATTAAAAAGTGGTTGAGGCATCTGTCAGTTTTTTACCATCTGCATCCCATTCAAGAGAGAAAGGTAACCTGTTTAGACACTCTGGGCCTAATTCACTAACAATAAGGAGAAGACATAGTCATTCTACATTTAATTACTCCCCAATAAAGCAACTGAGACCTCAACTAGATGACCATGTGAATGGAAAAGTGGGAGTACAAATAGGCGAATATGCATTTGTGAATTCCAAATCGGCATAGTCAGGGTTCCATAACTGGCAATCGCTAACAAGTTTCCTATATGCACTGCAGTATTTATCTACAATCATGTGTGTACATGTATGCCAATAAATATGGGGTGTGCTCTACCTCATGTGTGGCTATTTATTTATATTACAATTATTGTAAATAATTGTTTTCTTCTTTTGCTAACGAATGCTGTTCTGAAGGATTATTACAGACTTACAGAGTAATGTCTGCTATTCCATGAGGTTACGTGTATTTATCATTTACAGTCACATATCTGTTATATGCTAATTTTTTTTTTCATGTTACATTTATTTTTTAGGAGACTATAGAGTTCTAATTAGCTATGTTCATTCTTTAATCATGTAAAACTATTATGCAAGTCTAATTGTACTTCCCACCAGTGGTGGCTGGTGCTCAAAATGTTTGGGGGGGCGCAAAAAGAAAAATGTAATAGGTATTGCTTTGCGGCAAAAAATGCGGTAAAAAATTGCGTGACTTTGAGGTCATGGTAGCGGCATGTCACAGGTCATGGTACAGGAGATGGTATAGGCATGGCACAGGTCATGGTACAGGCATGTCACAGGTCATGGTACAGGAGATGGTATAGTCATGGCACAGGTGATGGTATAGGCATGGCACAGTAGGTACAGGCATGGCACAGTAGATATAGGCATGGCACAGTATGTACAGGCATGGCACAGTAGGTATAGGCATGGCACAGTATGTACAGGCTAGGCCCAGTAGGTATAGGCATAGCACAGTAAGTACAGGCATGGCACAGTATGTACAGGCATGGCACAGTATGTATAGGCATGGCACAGTATGTACAGGCATGGCACAGTAGGTATAGGCATGGCACAGTAAGTACAGGCATGGCACAGTATGTACAGGCATGGCACAGGAGATGCAGTCCTGTCACACAGCCCTTCAAGGACACACAATGGCTTTCTGAAGGACCTCTGCCCTCTGGGCCTCCTTTTCCCTGCCACTCTGCTGACCACTCTTGGCTGGGGAGTCCCTGAATTGCTGCCCTGTGCCGCTGGACTTTGCTGTACTGGATTGTGACCTGCTACTTACTGTGCCCGGATTGTTACCCACTGCAGTGGCTTCAATCACTGTTCATTTACCTGCTCTCCTGGACAGTGGGCTGGCTCGCTGACTTGACTCCTGTCCTGTGACTCCACACTCCAGACTGTGAGATGTCCACAGCGCGCTGCTCCTCTCTCAGAGGACAATAGCACCATAAATACTGAAATAATGAATTCTCATATGAAAACAGTAGAGTAAATACAAACTGGTGTACTCTCCTACCATATAAATAAATAAAAAATAGAAGATAGAAAATAGAACAATGACCAATAAAAAATCAATAAAATTATTAAAATTAAATTGTATTGACAAATCAGTCCTTTAAAAGTCCATATAAGTGCATAAACATCGGTGCTTGGATGTCCAAGTCAACTTCAGGGAACATTAAGTGTTCACTTTAAGGGGCACCTCACACTCCACCACCAACATGTCAGGAACAATGTGAGTAGATGGATCACTCACCAGACCACTATGCCTGTCCACTCTCATGGAAAAGGCATGCGAGCATTACAAACAGTATTGTACTCAGTCAGGTGTGATCCTCCTCCTCAACAGTACCTCTTCCTCGGATATGTGTATGCAGAAGTACATAGAAAAGAACAAACCTCCATCTGTAATCCACATGAAGCTTCTGATGTCTACAGATTGGACATGGATTTCCACAGACCTTGCCCGCTCTAATGCACTTTTTTCGGGTTTTCTGTGGTGGGATCGGTCCTTTGTGGTTCCTCCTGAAATTTGCCCAGACTAGATTTTCCCCATAACGCTCCAAGTACTCTTCACTATTCAGATATTCCCAGGGCTGATCCTTATACTGAGATGACACATCAAATGTTCCAGGTGGACTGCAGAGCGCACAAACCCCAACAGGCAGCACAGAAACTAGGGGATTGCTCCACAGGACTCCTCTCACACTGGTCCAGTGGACAATTACATTTTATTAATTCTATTGATTTTTTATCTGTCATTGTTCTATTTTCTATCTTCTATTTTAAATTTATTTATATGGTGGGAAAGTACACCATTTTGTGTTTGTGCTACTGTGTGACACTCTTTCAGTATATCTTATGCATAAGTAGCAGCATTAGGACAATTTTCTATTTATACTCCTGAGCGCATAGGTTTACCATAATTTTACCATTTATGAGATAAATTTGGTGGTGATATCTATTGAATTGCACCAGAACGTCAATGAACAGGGAGAAGACAAACAAAAGGTGGTTTTAGAGTAATACAAATGGTTTCTACTGGCCAAACTACCCTCCCATGGGGAGAAAAGCATCAATTTAGAGAACACATCAAACATGGATATAAGCTTGTGTTTTTGCTCAGACCCCACTGTCAGGGTCAGGGAGGAATCACAGGAACCATGCACCAAGAATCGTTTGCAAAACATATGGTCCAAAGAGTAAATCTGCCAACCCAAAGGCAGAACAGCCAAGAAAGCAAAAAAAAAAAAAAAAAAAAAAAACTAACAACAGAGAACAATCCTACTTAAATGTTCATCAGGAGCCAGTGCTTGAAAGAGGACCTTTTCAGGGTATAAACACTCCCAGATCCTTCCAGTTTTCCAGTTTCCCACAGTCACTTGCGGGGGTAGGTTATATCCATGAGGGGAACCTACTGAACCCCTCCAGACCCATGAGGGATAGTCAACTGGAGGAGAGTAGAGCAGGGAAATCCAATCAATTTAATGGCCAAGGGGAACCATGTAAAAAAAAAAAAAAAAAAAAAAGGAGAAAGAGAGGAATAACAGGAAAGAAAGCCACCATAGGGGGAGATATCAGAGTTTGGACCTTTGGATATGGTCAAATGGTGGTGTTCATATATTTCGCCCAAGGATCCCATATGTGTTCAAATCTCTCCTTCTTATCTTGAAGTACACTAACCATTTTTTCCTGGGTCATGATCCATGAAATTTTGAGTTTGGCCACTCTTAAAGAGACACTGGGTTTTTTCGAAGCTCTGGCTATAGTAATCTTAGCACCTAGTAACATAAAGAACAGGAGAGGTTGGGTATGTTTCGGGATCCCCTCCACCCTATTATTTAATAAGGCTATGTGGGGGGTCTGGGAAACAGGGCAACTTATGACCTTTCGCATGATGATCTGGAGGAATTTATTCCATAAATTGCAAATGTTAGGGCACGTCCACCACATGTGGAAAAAGCTGCCTAAATGATCACAACCTTGGAAGCAGAGAGGAAAAGATTCCAGGAACATTTTAGCTAGGCGTGTAGGCACCAGGTACCAGCGCGTAAATATTTTAATGTTAGCCTCAATTAATGAGACATTGACTACCAATTTAAAGGAGCACTGAAAACGTGGGTGCCAGGTGTCTAGATCCCATTCCTCTTCCAGGTCCTGCAGCGTGCATAAGCCGGTTTATCTCTGCAGTCAGCTAGAGATTAGTAAATAATAGATATGCCTCCCCCTTGATCCTGAAGCTCTGAGCACCATCGTTCATAAGCAGTTATCCTAGGATGGTCTGGTTTGTTGGTCCAGATTAGTGTAAGAAATGGGAAATTTGAGAATGGCGACATTTTTCAGCTTTTAGTTTATTACTATTGCAATGGGGTAGCTAAAGCGGACCCATAGAATTAAAAAAGTGACCTATGCGGAACAGTAGTTTAATCAATCACCATTGGAAGGCTTTTATGTTCATCAAGGTTTGTGGAATATTTGAGTCAAGGGTCTGAGTTCTGAGACTAGTGAAGGATGTTTCTGGAGCTGGTCACTAAGAGCAAAAGAGTGTGATAAGGAGGGTGCAAGTATCAGGGATCTATGTTTAGGGGGGCACTAGGCAAAAAAGTCAAGAGTATATTGAGGGACAGCTAGTCATTCCATATGGATCCAGTCAGGTTTCGGGCCATGTGAATAGATCAAGGAGAATTGTGCTAACTGAGCTGATTGGTAGTACCACCATAACTTTGAAAGAGCAAGCCCTCTCCGAGTTTGAAGACTATAGAGTACAGATTTAGGGCAGAGGTGGCCTTTTTTTATCCCCAAATAAATTGTATAACTTTAGATTGAAAACTGTGCAATTGAGCCTTTTTTTAGGGAAATAGGAAGAGGTGAAAACAAATATAAGAGACAAGGCAACAGAGTAATTTTTATCGCATTGATCCTGCCTATCCAGGACAGTGCCTGTTTCGACCATAGGTTTAGGTCAGCACTCAGCTTCTTGAAAATGGGAGGGTAATTTGCCTCCTACAGTCTTTGAATATTGGGGGTCAAGTGGATACCTAGGTACGATAGATCTGGAGTCCCAAGAGAATGAGAAGTGGGACTGTAGCCTTTCGGCTAGGGCAGGTTCAACTGAAATATTCAGGGAGCTAGATTTGGACATATTGACTTGAAAGCCGTAGTAATTTGTTGGTAATTGTAGTAATTTAAGGATATTAGGGATGGAAACAAGGGGGAGGAGACAAACAGAAGAAGGTCTTCTGCAAACAGGGCGCATTTATGTTCGATCTCTCCACAGAGTACTCCCTGAATATCGGGGTGGGTTCTGATGGCTATTGCTAAGGATTCAATTGTCATTGCAAATATTAAAGGAGAGAGAGGACAACCCTGACGTGTGCCTTTTGAAATGTTAAAAGGTTTGGAGTAACAACCTTGTAGGCATACCTGTGCATTAGGATTGGAGTAAAGTGCTCTCAATGTTCCCAGGAAATGTGGACCAAAGCCCCATCTTTCTAAGACTTCAAATAGGAATGGCCAGGCTACTGTATCAAAGGCCTTTTGTAAGCCAACAGACAACAGAAGACCCTCCTGTGGAGCTCTCCCCTTCCCAACAAGATCCCAGGATTGAGATGATATCAATAGCTCTCTGTATCGGGTCTGGGCCCTGCCTCCCTGGGATGAACCCTGCTTGGTCCTTATATATTTGGCTATAAATGCTGACAGTCTGTTTGATAAAATTTTAGTTAGGATCTTGATATCATTATTTATCAGAGAGATGGGACAATAATTACTGATATCACTAGTGTCTTTCCCTGGTTTGGGAATAACCATTACTAAGGCCAAGTTAAGCGTGCTATCAATGGGGTTACTATTCCTAAGCGAGTTATAGAACCTGACCAGATATGGGGCGAGAGTGGTAGAGCAAGGTTTGTATTAGCAAACAGAGATATCGTTGGGCTGAGCCTTTCTTAAGCAGTTTGACCACCTCCAGGACCTCCTGATCTAAGATCGGTGATTCCAGACTGCAGAGATATTGGGAGGACAATTTCAGGAGGAGGAGATCATGGAGAAAGCCAGAGGCATGGGACAGGGAAATTGAGTCATCTGCTTTATATCATTTCAAGTAAAAGTTCTGAAAAGATTTCATGATGGTTATCGGATTCTGGGTGAGGGTTCCCGAGCCGGTGCAAATTGTAGGGAAGGAGAATGAATGCAGTTTAGGAAACAGTCTTGGTTTTGACAAAGCACGCAATTTGTGTGAAACGCGTCGCCTTTTGTCCCCTGCTGGAAGCCTTGTATCATCTGTGCTTATTTTATTTTGTTTTCTCCTAAATAAACATTTTTGAAATTGCATCTTACGGGAGTGCAGCTAATTCCTCATCCATTCATCCATTAGGAGACAGTCTAGTGGCTAGTTTCGGACCTATTTTGTCCTTTTGAGAATAGAATCATGGATCAGACCACCTGAGACTTTTTTCAGCCTCGGTGGTGAGGGCCAAGTTTTAGGCAAGATGAATTTCATCTAATTTAACTAGGGAGGCTTTGCAGGGATGCCTTTAGTGCGATTTACGTAAATTAATATATTCTACTCCAGTTTGTCTAACTCAGCCCTCCGCTCCGCTGGATAATTTCCCCTCTGATTACAGCCTTATGGGCAGCCCATAAGGTTTCTGAGGAAATGCCTTTAGTGTCATTAGTGAGGAAATAGTCATTAATTTCTTTCTCTAATAGAATGCTCTGTATGGGATCACTGAGGAGCGCCTCATTGAGTCACCAACTGAAAGGACCTGTCTGGAAAGATGGTCTTTTAAGTGTAAGAAGAACTAAAGTGTGGTCTGAGAGGACAGGTTCTTTGATGAGAGATTTAGTTGTGAGAGGAATGAATGAGACGGGGACAAAGATGTGTTCTATTTTTGCATAGGTTTGATGTGGAGCTGAAAAGTGGGTGTAGTCTTTAGCTTTTGGGTTAAGTTCCCTCCAGATATCTACAAATCAGATAGAGTGTAGGACTTTAGCAATTTGTAAGCTTTGCTTCGGGGGCGTTAGAGACCTGATTTCTCTCCACCAGAGTTTTCGAGACTTTGGTCCAGGGTAACATTAGAGTCGCCACCCAGAACCAAAGTACCTTCGGTATTGTTAGAGATGATAGGTGCTAGATTGGAAAAAAATGCTGCCTGACCGCTGTTGGGGGCATAATATAAAAGGAAGGTGTAGATGTTACCATCAATGGTACCCCGATAGGACAATGTATCTGCCGTCAGAGAGAAGATTAGGCGCTTGGAGAAGAAGAAGATAGCTACTCCTCTCATCTTGTCCTCTGGGTTTGCAAGATAAAATTGAGAATATTTTTGGTGGATGGATGAATGAAGGACTGTAATTGCTGGGGAAATGTGTTTCCTGTAAGAGTAAAATGTCTATATTTTGCTAATGGTAAGATTGGAACAACTTATGTCTTTTGACTGTGGAATTCAAAACTTGGACATTGTGTAATGCTATCTGAAGAGGAGGAGTGTCTGGGTCTGAGGAAGCCATGGATCAAAAGGGTAGGCATATGCTTTAGACATCAGAGGAACGAATACAGGAAGTACAGGCCCAATGCCCTGATGTGAAAACAGGAAAGTCTGGAAGCTAGGAACTGGTATCTTTCTCCATGTGAGAGAACCTAGGTGACTTTAATGAGAGAGGAGGGAGAGAGTCTGGCATAGGACAGCCCTAGAGAGAGATAAAGAGAGAAGAGTGAATAACATGTACGACAATAACAAAAACTGTAACCCGCACCCAAACCCAGTTAGGTGGAAGGGGACCGGCCCTCTTACACCCAACATAGAAATCAAAGAAATGTCCTCAGGATTTGAGGACGATAGTTTACCAAGACAGGAGAAAAAAATAATCCTGAAGGGGTAAACAGAGGAGCAGGAAACCTGCTCTGGCCTTATACCCATACAAAGAATTGCATAACATACCTGTGAAATTTTCCCAAAGCATACTTAAATAGCCAAATGCAAAATGTTTCACATTGGGGTCCTAGTTGACTGCGATGCCCACAACTTGAGGGGAATAGCGTGGCCAACTCAAAGTCCAAGGGTAGAAGTAAAGCTAGGTGAGGGGTACCTGGGGAGGAAGCCTTCTGAGGGTAAGCCCTAATCACCTTTTGGTCTTAATTCTAAAAATATAAAACATATAATGCATTAACAAATAGTTATCAACCGTTCCGTCCCCACTATCGGCGCGAGAGGGAGTCCTTTAAACTGGACAAAAAAAAATAAAAACATGTCCGCGCAAAGCATGGGTCAACAGATGAAGGTGGGAGACCTATTGGATATGGAGAAAAGTGTGGCAGTGATCTCATCGGGTCACGTTTTTCCTAATCAGGGAGGATAAGATTTTTTTGATCTCAGGGAATGAGGAGAACCTGTGGGTATTCTGCTGGTAGATGAAGCTGAGGCGAAAGGGGAAGGACCACTAGCATTTGATATTCTTCTGCTAGAGCACAGTCAGAAGGGGTTTGAGGGTTAATCTCTTTTGAATAGTGGTAGGTGAGATATCTGCAAAGATTTGGACCCAGTGACCTTGGATGATTAGATGTTGGATATTTCTGGAGAGCTTCATAACTTCCTCTTTAACACTGTAAAAGTGGGATTTGATCACAATATCGCTCAGAAGGCCATCCGAGCGGGAAAGTTGGAGTGCTCTGTGGGCTCTGTCTAGTTCCATGTGGTGGCTAGGAATGTCTGGCAGATGCTTTTTGTTGAATGAGCACACTGCAGAATAGAAATCCTTAATTGTTTCAGGAAGACCCCTGATCCTGAAGTTGTAACACCTAGACCTATTTTCCAGGCCATCTATTTTAGAGAGAGCGGATTCCAGTTGATCCTGTAGATCCTAAATCCTGGCTGTATTTTGGTTTGTTCTCACAACTGTGTTGTCTGTCTTTGATTCAATAGCTTCAATCTGCGCCCCCAAATTTTAAAGGTCATCTTGGATTGCTGAAGTAATTTGGGAGGCAGTCTGGGACAGGCCTCTAGATAGCATTTTAGAGAAAGTGGCTAGCAGAATGTTGAGGCCTGTGGGGCTGGCGAGGCCGCTCTGTGGAAGCTTCCCAGCTAGGCCTGGACTGGCTGAAAGATCTCCCATAGGGGAGTGTAAGAGACCCTCCAGGGTCCTCACTATTAGGGATTCTGTTAAGGCAGGGGAGTACAGGCCCAGGGCCGGTATACTCACTGCTGGGCTGGTAGGTGGTGCTCCAGTCTGGGCCGCAAGGCTTTGACCTGAAATGTCCTCCTCCTCTCTCACTGCATCCTCGCCATGTGAAGCTGCGGCTGCCATCTTGAAGGCCCTGAGCTCCAGCAGTTCAGTGGCTAAAATGCAGGAGAGATTCCTCCTTGCCATTCCTCTGCACATCGATGAGAGCCCTAGGGTCCCTGGAGCCTATCCCAATGTGTGGATTGGGAGGATGCGCTTATCGGCTGCTGCTACGGGCGATGGCAGGCCAGAGCAGGACGGAGCTCTCTGCTTATGTGTCCATGCAAAGAGCCTCTGCGCATGCGCCTGTCAGGCCTTTTTTTTTTTTAGCAATAAACTGCTTGAAGCCCAGCCTGCCTGTGAAGTGGACAAGTGACTCATCCAGGGAGATATTTTGGTCGGGGGTAAATACCTGGACGAATTTCTCAGAAATTATTTTTAGAAGTGGCCGAATTTTAAATAGAAAAAACAAAATAATTGTGCTCTATCTACCCTTATAACCAAGTTAAATATATTTAAAAAGGCTGCTGCTACCACCTAAATGTGATCCCACATCTACAAACAAATTATGTATAAAATATGATAGCGCTGCTAAGCTAAAATAAATAAAAGATAATGATAAAACATAAGGTGGAAAAAACATGTAATAAAAAATTAAGAAGAAAATAATATATTGATACTGGTAATATTGTGCAAATAAACGATGAATCTATAATAATAAAATCCAAGTGTCTCTGCGTCCTGTCCCTGTGTGCATGGGATTGCGCTACTGCGCATGTGCCCCATGGACAGCCATTGGGAATGCAGAGACTACGCCCCACTCTACTTCAGTCAGATAAAGCAGGACTTCCCAAACTGTGGATGGCAACCCACAGCCACATCTGAGTGACTAGTTGACAGTCACCGCTGCCAGCCCATAACAACTGCCTTTTCACATTACCGTGATGAATTCTGTCATGAATAATAAAAGCCATTTAAATGTTGTATTCAATGTACTTCATAATGCACATATATATTAACCACTCTACAACCGCTCACAGTAATACTACTGCGGCAGAGTGGTTCGTTATCGTCCAGCGACGTAGTATTAACGTCGTTGGACACTCCCCCTTCTGGGCGGCGCTTGCGCGCCGCCGGAGGCTCGCTCCCGCTGTTTTCATTCACAGCGGGAGTCGGGCCAGGGGAGGAGCAGCGGCGATCGCCGCTATTCTTACCCGATCGTCGGGGATCGAGTCTGGAGATCCGCCCGCTGTGTGTAAACACAGCGGGCGGATCTCCATAGTGACAGGGAGTGACAGATCGGACTGTTCAGCATAGCTGGACATCCGATCTGTCCATGACTCACTCAGTCACCTCCCCCCCTACACGTCAGTAAGCACCAGGCATACATTAACCCCTCCCTCTCCAATAAAATTAACCCCTTCCCTGCCAGTGTCATTTTTACAGTAACAGTGCATATTTATAGCACTGATTACTGCAGTAATGTCACTGGTACCCCCAAAAGTGTCAAAAATGTCAGTCAAGGGTCCGATCTGTCCGCCGCAATGTCGCAGTCCCGCAAAAAAAATCGCAGATCGCCGCCATTACGCGTTAAAAAAAAACACCAAAAATGACAGAAATCTTTCCCTTTGTTAGTAAACGCAATAACTTTTGTGCAAACCAATCAAAATACGCTTATTGCGATTTTTTTTACCAAACATATGTAGCATAAAACAAATTGGCCAAAAATTTTTAAAAAAATTGGTTTTTACTAGGGTTGAGCGGACACCTAGATGTCCGTGTTCGACGGGTTCGGCCGAACTTTAAAAAAAAGTCCGGGTCCGTGTCCCGGACTTTTACCGAACTTTTCCCGGACACCGAACCCCATTGAAGTCAATGGGGACCCGAACTTTAAGGCACTAAAATGGCTCTAAAACACCAAAGGAAAGGGCTAGAGTGCTGCAAATGGCAGCAAAACGTAATTAAGAGCATGGCAAGTGCTCTGCAAACAAATGTGGATAGGGAAATAACTTAAAACAACAAAAAAAAACAGAAAAATAAAACAATGTTCTTCTTCATCTCTGAAGGACGAGGCCCATATGGAGTAGGAGGGAGGTTGAGGTGGTGGTGGATGTGGCGGTGACATAGGCGTGCGCACAGGGTGTGCTGGGTGTGCCTGGGCACACCCTAATCACCTAGGGCACATAGCATTGCCAGTGAGGAGATGGGAAAGATCTCCCTGGGACCTGCTCTGCTCTATTTCTCCTTGCCTACAGGTACATGGCCCCGATACATTACTCTCCCTGCTGGCAAACACATGCATGTGTATTTCAACTTTGGGGTGCACACCTTAATGCAATAGGCTGCGCACACCTATGGGCGGTGTAGGTGGAAGCGGCGGTGGAGGAGGACCAGGGCCGGATTAACAGCATCATGGGCTTGGTGCTGAGGATTTTGAAGGGCCTTAGGGCCGTGCCTTGCCATGCACCCAGAGGAGGAAGGGTGCAGCCATGCATGCCTAATTCAACATGGGATGCTGTCTCTGAAGCCCATAAACACATCCATGCATCGCCAACTGTCCCTCCTTGTCCGGCCTTCACGCTGTGTGGGGAGGTTCTGAGGGTGCTGCCTGGGGAAGCGAGCATAGAAGCCAGACTTCTGTGTTTACAAGTGACAGAAGAGCGGTAACAGTGAATATGGCCAACCCGGGGCCTATATAAAAGGTAGGGGCCTGGAGCTGCAGCTCCAATAGCCCCTACATTAATCTGGCCCTGAGGAGGAGGACGAGGTAGCCAACACTGCTTCTTTTCACAAATTTTAAATGAGGGTACACCCCAAAAGAGTGAGAAAGAGCAAAAATGGAACAATGGGTGGGTAAGGTCGGTATCCATTGCTATTCTGCATAAGGTACGGAAAAGTCCCGTGGGATCCATGCCTGGTTCATTTTAATGAACGTGAGCTTGTCCACATTGTCTCTGGACAGGCGGCTGCGCTTGTCTGTTATAACGCCCCCAGCCGTGCTAAATACCCGTTCAGATAATACACTGGCTGCAGGGCACGCCAGCACCTCCAAGGCGTAAAGGGCAAGCTCAGGCCATGTGCCCAATTTGGAGACCCAGAAGTTGAAGGGGGCAGACCCGTCATTCACTACATGTAGGCGTGTGCACACATACTGCTCCACCATGTTGGTAAAATGCTGCCTCCTGCTAAGACGTTCCATCTGAGCTGCTGGTGCTGCTGTTTGTTGTGGCGTGCTGACAAAGCTTTTCCACATTTCGGCCATGCTAACCCTGCCTTCTGAGGTGCTGGCGGTGCCCTGGTTGCGTTGGCGACCTCCTCCTCCTCCTCCTCTGCCTTGTGCTTCCACTGTGGCCCCGCTGTCAGATGGGAATGCCAGCAGCATGGCGTCTACCAGCGTGCGCTTGTACTCGCGCATCTTGCGATCGCGCTCCAGTGAGTGAATTAAGGACGGTACGTTGTCCTTGTAACGGGGATCCAGCAGCGTGGCCACCCAGTAATCAGCACAAGTTAGAATGTGGGCAACTCGGCGGTCGTTGTGGAGACACTGCAGCATGTAATCGCTCATGTGTGCCAGGCTGCCCAGAGGCAACGAAAGGCTGTCCTCTGTGGGAGGTGTATCGTCCGTGTCCTCTGTATCCCCCCAGCCACGCACCAGTGATGGCCATGAGCTGGCCTGGGTGCCACCCTGCTGTGAACATGGTTCCATCTCCTCCTCCAGCTCCTCCTCCTCCTCATCCTCCAGAACTGTGCCCCTGCTGGACAATTGCGTCCCTGGCGTTTGCGTGTGCAGGAACCCACCCTCGGAGCCCCTTGCGAATGACTGCCCTGAAAGCCTTGGAAATGTTACCTCTTCATCCTCCTCCTCCTCCTCATCCTGTGCCACATCCTCTTCCATCATCGCCCGAATTGTTTTTTCAAGGAGGCATAGAAGTGGGATAGTTAAGCTGAGAACGGCGTCATTGCCACTGGCCATGTTGGTGGAGTACTCAAAACAGCGCAACAAGGCACACAGGTCTCGCATGGAGGCCCAGTTAAATTAAATAGCGGAATAGAAAATATGATCCAAAAAAAGTGTATGTATATCACACGTACACAACCACACTGGGCCCCAATTACTATTGTTTGTACCCCTAAAAGGCTAGATGAGGAGTAGGGGGAGTATGGAACAGGCAGCACCCTCAAACCTTCAGAAGTATGAGATGAACCCCAACAACTTGGAAAGGTGGATCTCTCTCACACGTACCAACACAGACTATCCCCCAATTTAACTGATCCCCAAAGGTTTTTGATTAAATAGCGGAATAGAAAATATGATCCAAAAAAAGTGTATGTATATCACACGTACACAACCACACTAGGCCCCAATTACTATTGTTTGTACCCCTAAAAGGCTAGATGAGGAGTAGGGGGGGTATGGAACAGGCAGCACCCTCAAACCTTCAGAAGTATGAGATGAACCCCAACAACTTGGAAAGGTGGATCTCTCTCACACGTACCAACACAGACTATCCCCCAATTTAACTGATCCCCAAAGGTTTTTGATTAAATAGCGGAATAGAAAATATGATCCAAAAAAAGTGTATGTATATCACACGTACACAACCACACTAGGCCCCAATTACTATTGTTTGTACCCCTAAA
Organism: Pelophylax lessonae; assembly: GCF_965119305.1. Taxonomy (NCBI): domain Eukaryota; kingdom Metazoa; phylum Chordata; class Amphibia; order Anura; family Ranidae; genus Pelophylax; species Pelophylax lessonae. Next base: position 86,688,098 of record NC_138771.1, on the reverse strand, counting down.
AGGCTAGGAGTAGGGGGAGTATGGAACAGGCAGCACCCTCAAACCTTCAGAAGTATGAGATGAACCCCAACAACTTGGAAAGGTGGATCTCTCTCACACGTACCAACACAGACTATCCCCCAATTTAACTGATCCCCAAAGGTTTTTGATTAAATAGCGGAATAGAAAATATGATCCAAAAAAAGTGTATGTATATCACACGTACACAACCACACTAGGCCCCAATTACTATTGTTTGTACCCGTAAAAGGCTAGATGAGGAGTAGGGGGAGTATGGAACAGGCAGCACCCTCAAACCTTCAGAAGTATGAGATGAACCCCAACAACTTGGAAAGGTGGATCTCTCTCACACGTACCAACACAGACTATCCCCCAATTTAACTGATCCCCAAAGGTTTTTGATTAAATAGCGGAATAGAAAATATGATCCAAAAAAAGTGTATGTATATCACACGTACACAACCACACTAGGCCCCAATTACTATTGTTTGTACCCCTAAAAGGCTAGATGAGGAGTAGGGGGGGTATGGAACAGGCAGCACCCTCAAACCTTCAGAAGTATGAGATGAACCCCAACAACTTGGAAAGGTGGATCTCTCTCACACGTACCAACACAGACTATCCCCCAATTTAACTGATCCCCAAAGGTTTTTGATTAAATAGCGGAATAGAAAATATGATCCAAAAAAAGTGTATGTATATCACACGTACACAACCACACTAGGCCCCAATTACTATTGTTTGTACCCCTAAAAGGCTAGGAGTAGGGGGAGTATGGAACAGGCAGCACCCTCAAACCTTCAGAAGTATGAGATGAACCCCAACAACTTGGAAAGGTGGATCTCTCTCACACGTACCAACACAGACTATCCCCCAATTTAACTGATCCCCAAAGGTTTTTGATTAAATAGCGGAATAGAAAATATGATCCAAAAAAAGTGTATGTATATCACACGTACACAACCACACTAGGCCCCAATTACTATTGTTTGTACCCCTAAAAGGCTAGATGAGGAGTAGGGGGGGTATGGAACAGGCAGCACCCTCAAACCTTCAGAAGTATGAGATGAACCCCAACAACTTGGAAAGGTGGATCTCTCTCACACGTACCAACACAGACTATCCCCCAATTTAACTGATCCCCAAAGGTTTTTGATTAAATAGCGGAATAGAAAATATGATCCAAAAAAAGTGTATGTATATCACACGTACACAACCACACTAGGCCCCAATTACTATTGTTTGTACCCCTAAAAGGCTAGGAGTAGGGGGAGTATGGAACAGGCAGCACCCTCAAACCTTCAGAAGTATGAGATGAACCTCAACAACTTGGAAAGGTGGATCTCTCTCACACGTACCAACACAGACTATCCCCCAATTTAACTGATCCCCAAAGGTTTTTGATTAAATAGCGGAATAGAAAATATGATCCCAAAAAAGTGTATGTATATCACACGTACACAACCACACTAGGCCCCAATTACTATTGTTTGTACCCCTAAAAGGCTAGGAGTAGGGGGAGTATGGAACAGGCAGCACCCTCAAACCTTCAGAAGTATGAGATGAACCCCAACAACTTGGAAAGGTGGATCTCTCTCACACGTACCAACACAGACTATCCCCCAATTTAACTGATCCCCAAAGGTTTTTGATTAAATAGCGGAATAGAAAATATGATCCCAAAAAAGTGTATGTATATCACACGTACACAACCACACTAGGCCCCAATTACTATTGTTTGTACCCCTAAAAGGCTAGGAGTAGGGGGAGTATGGAACAGGCAGCACCCTCAAACCTTCAGAAGTATGAGATGAACCCCAACAACTTGGAAAGGTGGATCTCTCTCACACGTACCAACACAGACTATCCCCCAATTTAACTGATCCCCAAAGGTTTTTGATTAAATAGCGGAATAGAAAATATGATCCCAAAAAAGTGTATGTATATCACACGTACACAACCACACTAGGCCCCAATTACTATTGTTTGTACCCCTAAAAGGCTAGATGAGGAGTAGGGGGAGTATGGAACAGGCAGCACCCTCAAACCTTCAGTATGAGATTGTGTTCACTGTACCCCACAAAGATTGAGTTCACTGCACCCCACAATGATTGTGTTCACTGCACCCCACAAAGATTGTGTTCACTGCACCTCACAAAGATTGTGTTCACTGTACCCCCCAAAGATTGTGTTCACTGCACCCCACAAAGATTCTGTTCACTGTACCCCACAAAGATTGTGTTCACTGCACCCCAAAAAGATTGTGTTCACTGCACCCCAAAAAGGATGTTGTTCACTGCACCCCAAAAAGGATGTTGTTCACTCCACCCCAAAAAGATTGTGTTCACTGCACCCCACAAAGATTGTGTTCACTGCACCCCAAAAAGATTGTGTTCACTGCACCCCAAAAATGATTTTGTTCACTGCACCCCAAAAAGGATTTTGTTCACTGCACCCCAAAAAGGATGTTGTTCACTCCACCCCAAAAAGATTGTGTTCACTGCACCCCAAAAAGATTGTGTTCACTGCACCCCACAAAGGATTTTGTTCACTGCACCCCAAAAAGATTGTGTTCACTGCACCCCAAAAAGGATGTTGTTCACTGCACCCCAAAAAGGATTTTGTTCACTGCACCCCAAAAAGATTGTGTTCACTGCACCCCACAAAGGATTTTGTTCACTGCACCCCACAAAGATTGTGTTCACTGCACACCAAAAAGGATTGTGTTCACTGCACCCCAAAAAGATTTTGTTCACTGCACCCCAAAAAGATTGTGTTCACTGCAGCCCAAAAAGATTGTGTTCACTGCAGCCCAAAAAGATTGTGTTCACTGCAGCCCAAAAAGATTGTGTTCACTGCAGCCCAAAAAGATTGTGTTCACTGCAGCCCAAAAAGATTGTGTTCACTGCAGCTCACACACAGAAAAATGGATGTGGATCACTGACACCTGCCTATCTCCAATCCCACACCACACAGCAATATCGATTGTAGTTTGTAGAACACAGTTTCCCTAAAATTCAGCAGACTCTGTCCCTAACAGGATTGAGAAGAGATCGTAGATCAGGATTGAGTGCAGACCCCACCCCCCACACAGCAATATCGATTGTAGTTTGTAGAAGACACTGACCCTATATAATTCAGCAGACTCTATCCCTAAAATGCCTACAACTCGCCCTGCCTAAACACTCCGACCTGTCCCTCAATTCTATCCGGACACAAATGGTTTTTTCCTGCCTATCTTTCCCTAATCAGCAGCCAGCACGTTGATGTGTGCTCTGTCCCTGAATCTAAGCAGCATAATGACGCCGCTGCGGCTGCCTCGAACTTATAAAGACTTGGTCACATGCTTCAGACGGCCAATCACAGCTACTGAGACATTTGCAGGCATGGCTGGGATGGCTTAAGGCACACCAGTTAAACGATTGTTGATTGGCTGTTGAAAGCCCGCCATGAAAAGAGCGCCAAAGCATGCAAAACCCGGAAATAAAACGACCGAACACGGATTTTTACCCGAACATACAGTAAAGTGTCCGTGTCCGTGTTCGGGTACAAAAAATCCAATTATTCGGTACGAACACGAATAATACAGTCCGTGTTCGCTCAACACTAGTTTTTACATCTTTTTTGGGGGGAATTTCATATAAAAAAATGTTAAAAATATTGTTATTTTTTCAAAATAAACGCTCTTTTTTTGTTTATAGCGCAAAAAGTAAAAATCGCACAGGTGATCAAATACCACCAAAAGAAAGCTCTGTTTGTGGGAAAAAAAGGACATAAATTTCGTTTGGGTACGGCGTCGCACGACCGCGCAATTGTCAGTTGAAGTCGCACAGCGCCGAATCGCAAAAAGTGGCCTGGACGGAAGACAGCAAAATCCTCCGGTGGTAAAGTGGTTAAAGACTTTACATTTCATTCTGTACAATATATATATATATATATTAGAAACGAATAACTACAGCATTGCACTTCAGCATGTGATCAGCTCTGCAGTTCTGTGGGTAATTTGCATAAACCACTCCCACCTACCAATCAGACAGTAGAAGTTATATGCTCAGCAGCACACATAGGCTCTGTGTACATCATCGGGGTTACATAGCAGATAAGTAGAGAGAGAGAGAGTAGGAGGCGTCTCATTACTCTGTGAAGCTGACATTTTGTACTGTGTATATTATATATATCTATATATATATATCTATATATATATATATATATATAGATATATATATATATATATATATGGGAATATTGTCTGATTAGAGAACACAAACACAGCTCTTATCGGGGCACATTAAAGGGGACTCTGACCAGGGGCACTTTAACCGGGGCTCATACAGGGGAACTCTGACCCAGACACATAAAGGGACACTGATGTAAGGAGGCACTCCGATGGGGACACTGATGTAAGGGAGCACTCCGATGGGGACACTGATGTAAGGGAGCACTCCGATGGGGACACTGATGTAAGGGAGCACTCTCCAGTGGGGACACTGATGTAAGGAGGCATTCCGATGGGGACACTGATGTAGGGAGGCACTCCGATGGGGACACTGATGTAAGGGAGCACTCCGATGGGGACACTGATGTAAGGGAGCACTCCGATGGGGACCCTGATGTAAGGGAATATTTTTTTTGCCGTACTGATGACTGTGGGCTGTGGTGTGATAGGAACTCTAGGACAGATGTGGCTGCATTGATGGGTGCTGATGAGGCTAGTCTAATGAGGCTGCACTGCTGGGTTCTGATGAGGGTGCACTGATGGGTGCTGGTGAGCATGCACTTATGTGCACTGATGAGATTGCACTGATGTGCACTAATGCACTGCACAGAGGCTGCACTGATTATCTGGTACTGATGTGCGCTGATGACGTTACAATAATGAGAGCTGATGAGGATCCACTGATAGGGTGGCACTGATGAGCACTCACTTATGGGCATTGATGTGCACTCTTGGACACTGTAGTGGCACTAACGAGCACTGTAGTGGCACTATATATAACAGGGGACCCTGGCCCCTGACAACGTCAAACATATGATGAAACGTGTTGGGTGGGACCAGACGTCACGTCACCACGCCCCTCGGCCGATTCGCACAGGAACGCTGCAGCTCCTTTGTCCTAGGAGTTTATACATGCTCGCTTGTACATTTTATCATGTGAGTGATGAATTTTTAGACTGTATTAAGCTACAAATTCTTGCGTTTATTTTCATGTCTATTGGAACCTGTCTACCATCTGCAAGCTTACTTGAGTGAACAATCTTGGTGGTTTATACCTGGTGGGTAATATCCCCCAAAAGTGCTACAGGCTTCTCTATTATTTTGGAAGCCAATACATTTTGGTAAGTGGCCATTCTTTTATCACATTTGTTGTTGCCTTTACTTATCAAGATCTGGGAAGACTGGTTCTATTTGCATGCTGGGACTTGTGATACCAGTCCTAAGGAAAGTGTTTTACTCCATCACTGGAAATTGCTGTCACTTCTTTAATATATGGACACTTTTTGGATTTGACTTTTGTATTTTTTACCAGCGGTATATGTTTGAATTTGTATTATACACCTATGTCATGTCACCTTTGTTACTAGCGCTGCACATCTTTTTTTTATATATACTGTAGTGGCACTGACGAGCACTGTAGTGGCATGGGTGAGCACTGTAGTGGCACTGAAGTGGGGCAGATTAGCAATGATGGCACTGTAGTGGCACTGTAGAGTACTGTAGTGGCACTGTACGGCACTGATAGGCACTAGAGTGGCACAGGTGGCACTGTAGGGCACAGATGAGCCCTGTAGTGGCACTGATGTGGCACTGTAGTGGCACTGATGGCACAGCTGAGCACTGTAGTGGCACTGATGTGGCACTGATGGGCACTGTAGTGGCACAGGTGGCACTGATGGGCACTGTAGTGGCACTGATGGCACAGATGAGCATTGTAGAGCACTGTATTGGCACTGATGGCACCGTGGGGCACAGGTGGCACTAATGTGGCACACATGAGCACTGTTGTAGCACTGGTGTGGCACTGTAGGGTACTGTAAAACACAGTAAAAATGATTAGACTTACTCTGCTGCACTCGGTTTGAGGAGAGGAGAGAGCTTGAACCCTAGCATGACCCCAAGTTGTTTACATTCTTTGGACAGAGCAATCACGTGCTAAAGGGCCGCTGTCATTGGCCCTTTACCACAACCCGTGATGCGCTGGGTCCTGTGAACCTGGTGAGCACAGACATTTCAATGTGGATGTCATTGTACGCCCTCCCAGAATTAGCCGACCGCGATGTAGCTGTCATTCACTATATGTGGTCTCCCACATGGAAATGCAAATATTTTTTTAAATATAAACAGAGAAATACCTTTTCTCATCAGCAGTAAATTGCAGCCTTGTGACTTCTATCAGTTCCTAGTTAAGCTTGTAGGAGGAATTGTAATTCTACCCTGATCCTCTGTCTGGACCTGTCTGGACAGTGCTGATTGGCCCTTTGCTGATCACATGCAATCTCCAGAGAAAAAAGAAAAACTTTCTAGCACTGCACACAAAACTGTACATGTGCATCCTTACTCCTAATGCTCTGTTCTTTCACAAGATGGGTTGGAGTCAGTTAAAGAAGGATCAGAGGAGACAGGATAAAACAGCCTGTATGTGCAATGCAGAGGATTAACCCCTTAGGTTCCACAGTGAGTATAACAAGCATGCTTTACATACAGACTGATTTTACTGATGTGGGTTTAGTAACACTTTAATTAGGGTTTGATTAATCACAATAGGGGAAATTTACTAAAATCAGTGCACACAGAATCTGGTGCAGCTGTGCATAGTAACCGATCAGCTTCTAGGCTTTATTGTCAAAATGTAATTGTACAAGCTGAAGTTAGAAGCTGATTGGTTACTATGCACAACTGCACCAGATTCTGTGTGCAGCAGTTTTAGTAAATCTCCTCAAATGTGACTGGACTAGAAGTGAATTGGTCCTTTAAAGTAGAATTATAGGAAAAACATTTTTTTTTTTTCATTTTGGACAGAATGAGGGTTATAACCCCTGTCAGATTTTTTTCACCATCTGTGTTCCATTGCAGAGATTTTGCTTCACTTCCTGTCTCCGAACCAAACAGCAAGTGAGTGGAAATCCCTGCAAATGAAAGGAATTCCTTGGGGACCCATACGTCACTAGAACTAGTGTCACCATTGGAAGATTTCACCTCTATTACTTTTCTGGGGACAACTCAAAATTTGGCAATTTTCTTTTGTTTTCACTTTCAATGATAATGGTAAACAAGACAAATAGAGAGGATGAATCTCCTTAGCAGGGGCACACACACACAGCAATAAAAACCCAACAAGTGTTCTAATTCATCTCCTTTAGTTATACTTTAATAGTTATATATCATAGGTAAAAAGGCGCTGGTAATCTTAATATATCACGTGTTATAAAAATTAATAGGTGATTTAAAGTGTAATATATGTGATTAAAAATTGCTACAAATATATATATGATCTACTATTGGTGCAATTAGCAAAGAAAAGTGCATACCAGTGCAATTTCAATTCAGAAGTGTTTGTGCTTCTCAAAGTAAATTAATCCACAAAGGTGTGGGTCAGTGAACCAATAAATAGATATATAAAGAATTCCATACAAAAATCACATAAGAATATATAAAAATATAAATATATAAATGTGCTCCAAGTAGTGTTTAAAAGTCCAGGCAATAGCATGCAATCAAAATTGTGCTTGGTTGCATGCTATTGCCTGGACTTTTAAACACTACTTGGAGCACATTTATATATTTATATTTTTATATATTCTTATGTGATTTTTGTATGGAATTCTTTATATATCTATTTATTGGTTCACTGATCCACACCTTTGTGGATTAATTTACTTTGAGAAGCACAAACACTTCTGAATTGAAATTGCACTGGTATGCACTTTTCTTTGCTAATTGCACCAATAGTAGATCATATATATATTTGTAGCAATTTTTAATCACATATATTACACTTTAAATCACCTATTAATTTTTATAACACGTGATATATTAAGATTACCAGCGCCTTTTTACCTATGATATATACCTATTTATTGTTTTATTACAATTAAAAGGGCAGCAGGTTCAACAATCTTTTATTTAAAGGGCCAGGCGCCTTCTCTTTTCTTTTTATTGCTATACTTTAATAGTATTTCTTCCAGTGTGATAGAGTATAGACCTTGTCAGCAGCTGGTTTGGAAGATATCAATACCAATAGGATAATGTTTTGGTTGTTTCAGGTTCAGAGCAATATTTTCTTATGTTCCTCAGCAATGAAACCTGACAGCGGTGCTAATCTCTCACCAATTTATCTAAAACTAAAAAAAAAAAAAAAATCTTTACATATACTTTGACCACCCTAAATCAACACAATAAGCACTACACTGTATTTGTAATTTAAAAGCCATCATCATTTTTATATTTTTGGGAGTTTGAGCTGTGTTTGTGCACACATATGAACCCACTGCATTCCTTTTATGATACTTTACCATGAAAAATGCTTACTTTAGCTATATGATAGTTTTCATTCTGAACATGGGCCATTCACACCAGAGCTGGTTACACTGTTTTACCAGAGATTGGCTTCTGCTGAAAGGATGGTGTTCTGCAGTTTTAGGTAGTAGCACAAAATGCAGTTGTAGAGATCCCCCTTAGCTGGTCCGGGTACTGGTAGGTCTGAAGAGTGCCAAAGGTGTCTCTGTGCTGACACTACTCGCTCAGTAACCTCTCTCTATGTTGATAACTCTGCTGACAAAACATTTTCTCTGTCCTTCCCCTATCAATGTGCTTCAGGCTCCCCCAAATGGCGTGAGCACACCGATTTCTTGAAGTCCCACACCAAAATGGCTGACAGAGGTTGCCAGAAGTTGCAGCATCCAATCAGACAGCTGCAACCCCTGTGCTAACTATGGAGTCTGCAAAGAAACTATTTCCTTCTTAAGACACCGTCTGTACAGTGACACAGCACCATCTACTGGATGGAGGCCAGGTTGCCCCCGGCTTCATGCTCAACTGCTGGTTGATCTACTCTACTGATCTGATCTGTAGCTCCTACTCAAGGGCTTAGATCTGTTGGTTTGGCTCATCATCTTCTTAAGGAAGATGGTTAACAGTGGGCATAGCTGCAGTTTGGAGACAAGGGGGGAAGTACGGCTAATAAGCAGAATAGAGTGCTTAGGTGAAATTGACTGTGTTGAAGAGGCAGGTAAGTTTCTGTGCTCTCTAGGCCACTGTATTAAATGTAACTGTGCCATGCACTGTAAAAAAAGGTTATAATAAATCCATGAATGTTTCTTGTTTTCTTGCCTCCTTGATAAAAAACAAAACTACAGGGTGCGCAGCCACCTTTGATTTCAGCTCTGCTCTACTCTGAGCAAACAACCAATATACAGGCGCCAGGGGCCATTTTCAGTTAATATCTCTTGCATAGCCCCATTTATAAAGGCCTTACAAAGGCTAACAACAAAGAAGAGGCAACACGGAGGTGCCCAGAAGTCACACACACATTACCTGCAGAGAACCAGGAATTACATCATGTCACAAGATTACATAGACTCCCTGCTGACTTCTCATACTCCTCTCTCCTCACACAAGCAGCTTTTTGCTTCCATGGACACCGCACAGAACTGTGAGTACACTCCACTAACAAAGGAGGTCTTGGAAACCAGTCTAGAGGTCATGTACACCAAATTAGCTTCTAAGTTTCACTCTGAGCTTCACACGACAACCAATACTTTATCACAGGAGCTGGCTACTCTGGGCTTTCGCATAGACATATTAGAAACAAAGCATGATGAGTTATCCATTCCCTACAGTGAGCTTAGCAGAGAACATGAATCCCTGGCTACTACCTCTGCACAAATTCAATCACAAGTGGAGGATTTAGATAATCACAACATACAGAATAACCTCAGAATCAGGGGCATTCCAGAATCTGTTACTGAGTTATTTACCTCTGTAATGTAGCTCTTTAAATCACTTCTACCTGATCAAGATCCACAGTCATTTGTCTGCGGCAGTATTCATAGAGCCATGAGACTTAAACCTTCCCCTGAAAAACCTCCCAAGGATACCATTTTATGCATGAAAGATTTCCTAATCATAGAAGTAATCCTCTGGGCTGCAAGAAATTCACAAAATGTCATGCTAGATGGTAATTGTCTTCAAATCTTACTGGAGGTGGGGATTTTAATCTTGTAGCCCACCCTGCCTTGGACAGAAGAAAAATAACCTTGCATTCTAAGGCATTTTCTAACTCTCTTTCCAAATATGCAAATTAATTACATCTAATAGATACTTGGCATGCCCACAGTGTTGGCACATAGAAATATACAATATATTCTACACACATCCACATGACACCGACTCCAGACTGGAGTATGTTTTATGTACCCCTATAATTTTATAAAGCACTATGGCTGCAGCTATTCCACCATGTTTATGGTTGGATCATCATAGTGACGTTTCACACCAATATGATTCATATTTTGACCAGTTTGTTCATATGGCACATTAATGAATCTCTCCTTACAGATCCTATAAATGAATGGCAGATTTCTTCAGCCATAGAGGAGTAATGTTGAATACGTTCTGCTTCCAGGACTTCCAATTACTAGCACCCTCTGGATAGCCCACAGGGCAGTCATACAGAATCATTATTAAACCAGCTGCTGCTTGGAAGAAAAAGAATTGGCATAAACTACACTTACTAAAGAATTTGAATCAATATATAAATCCCACATGGATACGCACTCCACTGCAGTATCCCATTTAATTTCTCAAAAATGCTTAGAGATAGACTCTTCACTATCTAATAAGGCCAAGAAAGCCATGGAATGATCTAAAGCCAAATTTCTACTTTCTAGCAATTCCTCCACTCTGATGTGTGCTTGAAAACTTAACCAAACCTTAAAACCAACTCATGTATACAAACTATGTAATTCCTCAGGACAATCTGCGACTGTCCAAAAACATTCTGAAAATCTTTGAGAACTTTACTTTCTCCTCCCTAATCTCCCATTCCCTCTTCAGCATCATCCATGTTTGCTAAAATTCTGGTCCCTACTCTTTATCCTTCACAAAAGGAAATTCTTAATGCTCCATGCATAGATGAAGTAGTACTTGAAATAATCAAATCACCTAAGAACATCAGCACCAGCTCCAGATGGCTATTCGGCCATATATTATGAACAGTTTGCCCTACTATTGGTGCCTAAATTAGTGCTACTTTTTAATCATATTTTACAAGAGAACTTTTTCTCAAATGAAATGCTATTGGCAAATATGTAATTATTACCCAAACCAAATAAAGATAATACCATACCCCACAACTATAGGCCTTAGTTATAAATAATGATCTGAAATTTTTTTGCAGAATGTTAGCTAACAGACTGCCCTCTATTATCTCCAAGGCCGGACTGGAATAAAAAACAGCCCTGGAAATAATTTCATACCAGCCCCATAGCATTATTATACCAGCCCAACAGCATAATGTCATTATTTTCTTGTTCATACAAGGGAAAACCATGCATTTTAAAGCACATTTGAAGAGTGTATTATATCTAGATAAGACAGATATGAAAGCACATAGGGCTTTTTAAGAGCAAATGCTGGTTAAAAGTGGCAAAAGTGCAGACATGGTACAGGAGGTGGTCAGAGGCTGTGTGGACATAGTACAGGAGGACGTGTCAGAGGCTGTGGATATGGTACAGGAAGACATGTCAGAGGCTGCGTGGACATGGTACAGAAGAACATGTCAATGGCTGCGCAGGCATGGTACAGGAGGACATGTCAGAGGCTGCATACATGGTACGGAAGGACATGCCAGAAGCTGCAGACACGGTACAGGAGGACATGCCAGAAGCTGCAGACACGGTACAGGAGGACATGTCAGATGCTGCAGACACGGTACAGGACGACATGCCAGAGGCTGCAGACACGGTACAAGAGGACATGTCAGATGCTGCAGACACGATACAGGACAACATGTCAGAGGCTGCAGACACGGTACAGGACGACATGCCAGAGGCTGCAGACACGATACAGGAGGACATGTCAGAGGCTGCAGACACGGTACAGGACAACATGTCAGAGGTTGAAGACATTGTACAGGTGGACATGTCAGAGGCTGCAGACACGGTACAGGACGACATGCCAGAGGCTGCAGACACGATACAGGAGGACATGTCAGAGGCTGCAGACACTGTACAGGACAACATGTCAGAGGTTGAAGACATGGTACAGGTGGACATGTCAGAGGCTACAGACATGGTACAGGTGGACATATCAGAGGCTGCAGACACGGTACAGGAGGACACGTCATAGGCTGCAGACATGGTACAGGATGACATGTCAGAGGCTGCAGACACGGCACAGGACGACATGTCAGAGGCTGCAGACACGGTACAAGAGGACATGTCAGAGGCTGCAGGCACGGTACAGAAGAAGATGGTCAGGAGCTGCGGACATGCTACAGGAGATGCAGAGGCTGTGGACATGGTACAGGAGGACATGTCAGAGGCTGCGGACATGGTACAGGAGGACATGTCAGAGGCTGCGGACATGGTACAGGAGGACATGTCAGAGGGTGCAGACATGGAACAGGAGGAGATGTCAGATGCTGAGGACATGGTACAGGAGATGCAGAAGCTGCATACATGGTACAGGAGATGCAGAGGCTGTGGACATAGTACAGGAGATGCAGAGGCTGCGGACATAGTACAGGAGATGCAGAGGCAGCAGGCATAATACAGGAGATGCAGGGGCTGCGGACTTGGTACAGGAGATTCAGGGGCTGCAGACTTGGTACAGGAGGAGATGTTAGTGGCTGCCGTCATGGTACAGGAGAGGCAGGGGCTGCGGGCCTGGTACAGGAGATACAGAAGCTGTGGTCATGGTACAGGAAATGCAGAGGCTGTGGACATGGTACAGGAGATGCAGGGGCTGTGGACTTGGTACAGGAGATGCAGAGGCAGCAGACATGGTACAGTAGATGCAGAGGCTGCGGGCATGACACAGGAGATGCAGAGGCTACGGGCATGGTACAGGAGATGCAGAGGCTGCGGGCATGGTACAGGAGATTCAGGGGCTGTGGGCATGGTACAAGAGATGCAGGGGCTGCATGCATGGGACAGGAGATGCAGAAGCTGTGGACATGGTACAGGAAGGGATGTCAGAGGCTGCGGGCATGTCTAATCACAGTGGGAGCTGTGCTCCGGCGGCGCACGTGTGCTCCGGATAGCCCATGTACAAAATCATGTACCTATACGGGATTTTGCGCAGCCAGGCTGCCCTGCCACAATATATGTGCGGTGGTTGGTCAGTCGGTGGGAAGTTAAAGGTTCAAAAAAAAAAAGAAACATCATTGAGATCTCTTCTACACTTGTACTTGTCTGAACTCCCATTGAGCATTTCCTTAGTCAGAAGTAAGACCTTTTCCACACTGTTACTGGTTAATTGCAGCAACAATTTTTTTCTGTTGCACAAGTAACTAGAGTTTTATTAAAGGGTTGATTTACCAAAGGCAAATAGACTGCACTTTGCAGTTGCTTCAAATCTTGTTGGCTGCCCCTTTTTAAAAATGTCATGAAGGGGAGGGGCTTACTCACTATACTTATTTTGTGTAGACAGCAGCATTTATTTTTAAAGCATTTGTTAACCTAAAAAAAAAAAAACATTGATCCAGTTCCCTTAAATCATGTTATACAGCCCAGTGCTTTGCTGTGTAATTTGGCCCCTTCTATCACCTAAAATACCTGGCTGATCCTGCCTGGCTATATCCTCCCCTCTTTAAACTGACCACGGTATACCATGGCTGCTGAGCCCTGACACCGTGGTCAGTTTATGTGCCTCTTTCATCGGCAGCCCTCCTGTCCTCCTCTGTCCTCTCTCCCCCTCTCTCCTTGCCTGTCTGCTCCTGTGTCAGTGCCCTTCCTCCCCTCCTGCTGTTGTATTCATTTTATTTAAAGTTTCATATCCTGTATACAGTCTGTTTAATAATCCTGTGTGCCCCTGTGTCTGTGTTTTATAAAAATAAGCCATTCTTTACAAGTTTTCAGAGCGCCACTTGCCGCTCACGTGACCCAATGCCTCTCCCCTCCTCTCCCCCTCCCCTCCTCCTCCCCTCCTGCCTGACATCAGTGAGGAATTCTCGGCCCCGCCCATTGCAGGCAGCTGTCAGACGGGGAAAGGAGAGAGTGGACGGGTCACATGAGCGGCGCTCGGCCCTCTGAAAACTGGTAAAGAAAGGCTTATTTTTTAAAACAAAGGGGAAGTTGAGATTGCAGGGGGGGCGGGGGGCATATGCCCCCCCCTGCCCCTACCTGCGGACGCCCATGAAATCATAATATTTCTAGATCTAAAAAAATGGAGGTTTCTTGTATATCAGAGCCAGGAAATTGTATTCCTTACATTATTTTGCTGAATGATTTCCAGTGTACCATATACTAGGTTAAAACTAATATTTTCTTTATTTCTGCTCTTTAATTAAAGGCCAAATCTCTTTCTTATTGTGCTTCTATGAGATCATGTTAGAATCAGATAGTACCCAATGGAATGCATGTTTTTCACCATTCTAACACTAATCATAGTAACAGCTTCTGTTCAGAGTTTTAACCAAGTCCCCTGTGAGAAATTAATCGATTGGTTGGAACATTTTCAAATATCCTGCCATTTTTCATAGAATCTAGCACAGAATAACACTGAAAACATACTAATTTATCTCCAGTCAAGAATATCTTTTTATATACTTGAGGTTATTTAGTGGTTTTTTTTTTCATTTCCAATAAAACACCTATATGAACATAAAGTAGAGTCATTTGTCAGATGAAATCCACTAAGGTATTTGGAGAGATTATTTTCTAGGCAGTGGCAAGCTTTATTAGACCTATTTTATTTTTATATAAAATATCACAAAAACAATTGTAAGTGATGCTTTAATATGTCCCAGGTTTAAATTGGAATTATAATGACAACACAATATTTATATGCTAACTCCAAAAGAGCAATTTAAAGTTCCATTTTAAGAAAATTAATGTTTGAGTTCAACAGACCAGAAAGCAAAAGGTTGTTTGATTTCAGCTGAAGCAAGGAAAGGATATTAATCATTTGCAATAACTTTTATTTGAACTTTTGATAAATAGTCTTCAAGGCAGATCTCAAATAATAATATTAGTAAACAATTTCATTTGAATTAGTTTCATTCCCCGAAATAAGAAAGAAGAATACACAGATAATCAGAAAATATTGCACATTGGCCTCTGCAGATGAAGGTGAGTCATTCATTAATCGTATACCAGCTGCACATAAAAGCTCAAATAATTCTTTTGTAATGTTTTAATAAAACAGTCAATTGTTTGGTATGAAGATTAAAGGTAAAAAGGAACTTTAAGTAGAAAGTGAAGAATTTTAATAGCAGCAATAACTCTGGCTTAAGATGTATGTCGGGAAGGTTTTCTCTAAAGATACCTTTAGATTCAGATTAATAAAGCTATATGGCAGATAAAGAAGGTTAGCCCATGTGGGGGTATTAAAGAGGAGCATAAAAACAAAATCTGGTCAAATATTTGTAATGTTTACAGACATTAACTTTAAGGCTGGATTCCCACTTCGCATTGTGAAAATGCATGCTGTTTGGGGAATTTTTTTATTTGCTATAGCGTGAGTTTTTCTGCATTGATAAGTATTTCCCTGCAGTCACTGCATGCATTTTTTTTTATTTGCCTGAAAAATGTGGTTTTCTGGTTCATGTAATATACTGTACTATGCCACATGTAGGCTGTGCTTTTGTTTGAAGCATAGAGAAATGAATAGATGTGAACCTAGGTCTTCTCTTTTTCTGTGCAAATATAGACTTAATTGTATTAGTGTTCCTAGTGCTATAAAAAATAATGAAAAAAAAAAACTAAGCTGATTAATATATAATAACCGCCTCCCTCCAGGCCTTTGCATATAAATGGCTGGATGGTGAATTTCTGCATTTGGGAGGGTGAGCTTGTGTGTTCTGCCTCTCCCATCACTGTCACCAAAGCAATATAGTGTCACTACGGTGACATTGTACTGCCATGGCTAGTGATCAGAGACATTGGATGACTGTACCGATGACACTGTATGCAGTGTCTCTGATCGCTCCACGTCACCATCCTACCTCTCGACCTTTTCCAATCAGAGATCCTTGTACATTCATTCAGAAAATGCAAGCATTCTCTGAATATCTCCTGTGCTGAGCAGTCAACCTCCTGTATTCACAATGCCTCCATCCACCTGCTTAGCAAGAAACCCCCCAGAAGCAAGTGTAAATCACTGGAGTAGCAGTGTCTTCTTCAGGCTGGGCCATTGTAACTAAGTAAAAATATACCATGCCTGGAATTCATCTTCAATGCACAACTAAAGCCTCCTGTGTGACCTACCAAATCCAGTTACTTTATGATTTACAAGCCTAATCCTCCTTCATTTGTGTCTTGCATGCTCCCCCTCCCAGAAACTGCAGCTCACAGTGGGAGGGTTTCAGCCACAGGGGCAGTGCTGTCAGTTCAGAAAGCAGGGGGCAGGACTGGGCGAGGGTATTTGTTGACTGACAAGCTTTAGGCCTGTGAATCAGCATTGACAATGTATAAAAGCACTCCCCCTGCAACATTTTCACACCCCTAAGCTGCAACATTTGTGCATCTTACTGTAGTGGGAGCAAATACTCTGCTTGCATTGCGGAGCTGTGCACCAATAACACCATTAAAACCTTAACCAAACCACCTGCTCAGTTTTCAGGACTCAAGCACCAAGTAACTGTACCAACCACCAGGTACCACCATAAACACTGTCCACCCACACCTATGGGGTGACATTACTCTGCTCAGTCGTTTAAGACATGAGCACCAAATAACCATTCCAACCACCAGGTATCACCATAACCTATGTCCACCCACACCTGTGGGGCGACATTACCCCAACAACGTTAGGGCCGCGACAAAGGGTGGGAGGGAGGGGAGATGACAGTTTGATTCAAGATTCAGACTGTGGTACCAGACCACAGATGTTTGCACTCATAAAGGAAAACACACCCCCATTGGTTGTTTGAATTTCAAATTTAATTTCTAAGTAATTTTTTTTTTAATAAACTGCCCAGGATCAAAGCAGTGATTAACTTCTGGCAATAGCTGTCTTTTATGCCTTCTTATCAGTGACCAGGGTGTGAGATGGTGAGGGAAGTGATGGCCCAGGACCTGAAAAATAAACAGAGAAAGCCAGTAGAAATATTATGTACCTTTTATTGTGCTAATTCAATAAAGCTGTGGACCATGGAAGACCATACAGGAAGGAAAGGAGGGGTTGGCTGTACGGGGTTACAAGTCCAATGGGGACACTTACTTAGCCCCGTGTCCCTAGCATTACCACTTCATCACATGCAACATTTATGCATCTCACTGTAGTGAAAGGAAATACTCAGCTTGCATGCCAGAGCTGTGCAGCATTCATACCACACCATCACAGGCATAGGGTGGAATTGTGGGACTTTGCAGGACAACTAAAAGAAAACTCTAATTGCAGATGCAGAAGTAAGTGCTGTCCCATATTTTTTTTTTTTTTAATGGGAGACTATTGTATATTTGTACTTTAAATACAGACACCTAGAAGTACAAACTTCAGCAGCCTACAAGTCATAGATGATACCCTTGAATTCTAGGCTGCTATGATGTGCAAAATGACAACAAAGGTGGGGCTGAAACTTATATGCTCCTCCATCTGCTATACATTTCTATTGGTCCCTCACTATGATAGGACAGCTTACTGGCCAATATGAATGTGCAGGAGATTGGAGACCATGCGCAAGCTTTGATGCAAACACAAAGATTTGGAATCAATGCAGATCAAAATGGTTAGGGATTAAAGATATCCTTTAGGTGCTTGTTAACAGCTTGGTTTTGTTTTTGTTTTCAGACAGATTTACTTTAAATATAATATATTTTAAATAGTTCAAATATAATATATATAAAATAATACAAATAGTAAATTGAATGTTCTTAGCTGTAAATGTAAAATATATCAGTTTAATGTAATGTTTAATGTAAATAGCTTTATCAATACTTGTATTAAAATCCATGTTAAAGCAGCCATTTTGCTGTGTTACCAATACAAGCTCAAGTTTCTTTGAACTTAGCTAACCATTTTATTTCATTGTACAGTAATGTTGGCAATATAGGTAAAAAATAAATGAAACATCAGCCATAGATACAATCATTTTAATCTTTAATCTTTTTATTATTATTATTATTTTCAGGTACTTATATAGCGCTGTCAATTTACGCAGTGCTTTACATATACAGTACATTGCACATTCACATCAGTCCCTGCCCTCAAGGAGCTTACAATCTAAGGTCCCTAACTTACATACATACACACACAGTAGGGCCAATATTTTTTTTTTTTTATACAGGATCCAATAAACCTACCAGCATGTCTTTGGTGTTTGTTCACAACATAATAAAAAAGGGGTCTTTGGTGGTTTTTCACAACATAATAAAAAAGGATCAACATGGTAAATTTTAACAACTTTATAACAATTTTTTTTTGACAAGGCAGACTATTCCTGTATTTTAAAAGTGATCATTTAGTGATCAAATTGTCCATTTAGAATAAAAGAGAAGTGAGGGATAGAAAAAAATAAATATACATTCTCACCTACATAGCTGCAGCATTGGTCCGATGCTGCAGCTGTCCCCCAATGGCACTAAAACTGAGAACTGAATGATTACTGGGCAGAGAGTGGTGACTGACAGTCACTGCTCTTTGCTCTGCCCCTCCAGCTTTCACTGGAGCACCGAACTGTGGAGGGGGTAGGAGCAGCTGGCTCAGGCTTTCAGCAGCACCCACAGATGGTGAGCCAACTGCTGGTCAGGCATGTGGGTCGATCCTAACATTATTGTTGGGATTCCTACAGAGCCTGGACTAGCTTTGTGATGTTAGCTGACAGTGGGCTTTAGCCCACTATCGGCTGAATGTGGGTCACAGGATTGCAGAAATAAGTGTACTTTTGTGACTTAAAAGAGAAGAGAAGTATGGCCAAAAAAGTTTTTGCCATACTTCTCTTTTTTTGGATTTTCGAAAAATACAATGTTTTTATGAAGGCTGTTGTTATATATTTGTTCAGTTGAGCACACGCTCAGTGTTAGGCTTCATTCACACTTGCAAATGCACCAGGAGTCCAATGACATGTGACAACCCAGGCTGGAATTCACACAGATAGCTGCAAGAGTCAGCCTCTTTGAAAGCACTGGAATGCTGATGGCTGCTGGAACTTATCATGTAGTCTCCTAATACAGTGATCACATGCAAGTGATCAGCCCTGGATGGATTCTGACCATTTGCAATGTTTGTGTATGGGGGGGGCATACACCTATGTGAAGGTGAAGTGCCTCTAGAGAAGAAGAGGGGGAGGAGGAGTGAGGGAAAGAAATGGAGGGACTACTGTTGGGAAAGTGTCAGAAAAAATAATTCCAGCCTGCCGGTGAAGAGGCTGTAAATTACCAGGGCTGCTAGATGTTGGCTAACCAACTGGCTGGGAGAAGGCAGCGAGGGTTAACATTGATCTGACAGGAAAGCAGCGTGACAGGCAGAGACAGATGGATCTGTGTTAGGATGAAAGGGAGGTGGACGGGAAAATGGCTGAGGCAGGGAGGAAGATGCCAGAGTGGAAAAAAGCACTGAAGACTGCTGGAAATGTGAGAAATAGATAACAGAACTGACCTGTAATGCAAAAGAGCTGACCAAAACAAGAGGAACTGTTCAGGACACTGCAGGGAGGAAACATCAATGCCCCTCCATGCACCTAGGACCCCTGGGCAGTTCCTAGAAGTCCCTGTGCGAAATTACAGCCCTAGCTCTAAGTCCAGACACATCCACTTGCTTTCTCACAGCGCCCAGCAGGACGGAAAAATTGATGGAGCGCCCAGGCACACAGGGGGATCATATGTGGCCCACATATCGGTGTGGTGTGGCAAGATCGGTGTGGTGTGGCAAGTACAGGAACAAAGCCTTGTATGTCTCTCCCTCTGGCATTCAGCTGCTGGAGGGAGAGACATACAGGGCATCGTTCCTGTACTTGTCACACCACACCAATCCACTTCCCTGTCTGGGCCCCCCATGAGCCCGGCCCCCCTACAGGAGGACCGGTGTTCCCCCCCCCTATCAGCGGCCCTGACTCCCAACATGGGCTAAACAAAATAACTAACAGTGGGTTCCAAATTCTGCATTCCTAGTAACTTCCCCTAGAATAGATGGGAGGAAAATACATGGGAACAAACAGTCAAGTCTGCCTTCTAGCCTTCTAGTAAGGATTTTTACAGGATAGAGGCAGGGCCACTGATGGGGGGGGGGCACCAGTCCTCTTGTAGGGGGCCCGGGCATACAGGGGGACCCCCAACAGCACAGGGAATCTGTGCGGTCGGGCGTAGGGGCAATTACAGAAGGAAGCCCTGTGCGGCTCTCTGCAGCAGCTGAAAGCCAGTTTCTCCCCCTCCTGCCAGCTTTCAGCTGCTGCAGGGAGAGACACAGACACAGGTCATCATTCCTATAATTGTTTCTCCGACACCGATCCCCCTCCTTGTTCTGCTTGCTTCTGATCACCCCCCTCCTCCTGTGCCCCCTTTTCACTGTGATGCCCCCCCCCCATGCAGTGCTGCAGGCTTCCCTGTCCTGTAAAAAATTTAAAAAAAGGCTGTATGGGGCCCATAATTTCTAACAGCAGCCCTGGATACAGGCATAGGGGACTTACACATCACTGACTTAGACCACCATGCAGATTAGAGATTCACTGGTCTAACCTTTTACATTTTCTTCTTATTCACGTTCCATGATTTTTGCACTCCTCCAGTTCCAGTTCTAGTGAACACTTGATGATTGATGTGTCAAGCTGAATAATGCACATCATACTGTTCTCTCGTGGTATTTATACGTTTTAAGTAGTACATTAATGCCATATGTGGCAGTAAAAATATATCTTAAATTCTGTGCATTTTTCTCTGCTCAGTAAAGCATTTCTGTCAGTGAGTGAAGACTTGTCAAAAGGGCGGATGTTATTTTTCCTGTAAACAAAATGCATGAGGGAAAAATAGATCTATTTTCCTTGGTGTGTGAGTTCTATTGAATCACAATGCAGAAAATCCCTTAGGAACTAGAATATGCATAAAGTAGGGTGAGGTGTTTTAATTAAGTCTAACGATTTTTATACTCTTGGGGAGTATAAACCATTAACTTATTCAAGAAGGCTGTTTGACCTGCATAGTCTTTCATTAGAAGATATTTGGATGTTACACAATAAGAAGATTTATCTTTGGAAGTGTTTTTAGCAATGCTTTGTTATAATAAACTGCAACTGTCAGCTACTAATCAATAGCAAGACTGTATGCAATGTTAGAACAACAAATTGTGGCAACACTACCATTATGATATCAGAATAAGCCAAGGGCTGCTTCTATACTAAACTCAAATATTGGTGTTTTTACAATTAAAATGCTTAATGTGTAGTTGCTTCAAAAACTCATACATTTATGTAGAAATAATAAATTATGTTATATAAAGCGCTAGTGCAAAAAAGGTCCCAATTTATATAGTTCATAAGTGCAAAACAAAGTGCAAGTGCTGATGAGTCTTTCAAGTGAATATCTGCAGTGCCGTGCTCCCTGCCTATATTTCATCTGTAATGTAGATGGATATGACACTTCTCTCTTCTGATTATAGGGTCCTCAGCGATATAGTATATTCATGGTATTAGGACCAACAAAAAAGAGAAATCTTGAGTGCATAATACTGTTTGGTTTATTTAAAAAAATCAAAAGCAATCACAGTTACAAAAGGAATAACTATTCAAGCATGTACATAGAGTCAGATCGTCACCTCGGCGTGCATATCAAATATCAGAAATGTCGTCACTTCTTGTCCCTGCTTGATGCATTTCGCCCCTCGCTCTAGGCGTATTCAGAAGCTGGGGGTGGCAGTGACTTGATAGCTTATATGCCATATCTCCCTCCCACTACACCCAGCACCTCCCACTACACATTATTGAGCCACTTTCATTACGTTTTCAAATGATAATTAAACCAAAAATAAAATGTATCCATATGAGTACCACAAACTAAAAACTTTATGTAAGAATTATTTAAATTTTAAAGCAAACTCACCCATCCATGTCTCCATGCTGTATTTTGTTGAGAAATCACTTTGCAAAATACTCCCTAGCATTTTTAGCCATGGTCATCATGAGTAAAGACAGATGATTCATGTAGCATTTACTTCCTGGACTCCATCTGCCCTTAGCTCAGGCAAACCGGCAGGAGGGTGTGCTTAGCTGTGAAAGCCCCTCCTCCAGATGAAAGAATTAAAAATGAAGACTCCTGGGAAGTATGAAATCATTGTGACCTTGGCCAGAAACCAGGAAGCAACTGATAAAATGTAAGAAAAAGTTTTAAACAAGTAAATATAATATACCTCCACATCTATTTACTAATGCTAATAGCCTAAGGATTAAAAATAGTTCATTTTGATTGATATTAGTACTTATTTTAAGGGTTATCAAAGAGAAAAAAAGATAAAATGCCAGACAATTACATTAAGTGTAGATATAGCTTTATTCTTGACTTTATTATTGAATCTTTAATGACAATAGATAGACAAAGAGTAGCCAACAACAGTATTTTCATTAAGGGGTCACAATGCTCCTTTAAAAGCCTGTCATCTGATGGAGATTCAATTCCAGGATAGTATATTATATTCCATAGAGAAATTCTAGCAAAAAAAAAAAGCTCAAGCCCTAGTGAGAGGGAATACTATGGCCCCAGGATACTGCATATCTACCTATGGCCACGTCATATTTAGAAATTAAGCTATATGGACATTCAATATGATTGTATGGTGCTCAATCTTTTTTCACAATTACACCTTCCTCATGGATGTCTGAGTAACACCTGTTAGATATATTATGAGCAATAATGCTGCAGCTCAGACCAAGACAAACAAAGTCTTCTGGGCAACCATGGTTATTTCCCCAAGGCAAAAAATGTGCATTTATAATTTTTTTAAAAAAGATGAACCCCTATTTAATTTGATTTAACTGCACATTGGGACTTCCACACAGGGGGATTCACTAAGCTTCCTGCACCACTATAATGGTGCAGGAAACTCTCAGATGCGGCATACTCCACATTACCTACGTAGATATACCTAAAAATATACAAAAGTACAGTGCTAAAAACAAACAGAAAGTCCTTAACAGAAAATTCAACAGAAAGAGTCCAATATATGTGGGGTCCAAAATAGAAAATCTTATGAGAGATCCTCCACCGACATATGTACACACACTGAATCTTACCATCCTGAGTGGACCACTACATACAGTGGTCAAATGCACTTGTTACAGAATCCAATCGATCGAACAGCAGCACTCTTCCACCTTTAAGCAGATTCTCCTTCATATGGCCCTCAATGTATAGAACGTTCCATCCAGAGTGGATCACTACATACAGTGGTCGATTGCATTTGTTACAGAATCCAGTTGATCGAACAGCAACACTCTTCCACCCTTAAGCAGATTCCACTTCATATGGCCCTCAATGGATATAACGTTCCAAACATAGATAGAAAGACACTTCATAGTGTAATATGTGTTCAGTATACAATGTATTAAAATCCAGAGAACTCACTTACCAAAGTTAAGATAAAATCTTGCATGTGCATAAATAATCCACAGGGGAATGTTTCCAATGTATCGAAGTGGATAGACCTGTCTCAAGTCTATCTGTACCTGGCAGCGTGATTGATAATGGAGTGACACCATTTTTTTATTTTTTAATAAAGGATTTGTCAAAAACTTGTCTCTTGTTTTTATTACGTTTTGACACTTTTTTGGTGAATGGGTAGTGATACTATGTACCCGATACTCATTCACATAGGGGGTGAGGCAGGATATGGGGGCCCCCTTGTTAAAGGGAGGTTCCAGATTCCGATAAGCCTCCCACCAGTCATGGTTGTGGGGATGAGGCCCTTGTCCCTACTAACATAACGACAAGATGCCTTGGGTTCCCCAAAGCACCCGCCCCGCATGTTGAGGGCATGTGGCATGGTATGGTTTAGGATGGAGGGGGCGCTCAATATATTCATGTTTTAGGCACTTAATCTGTATGGCTGAATTTAGATCGCACAGACATCACATGTGATCTGAACAGCAATGCGGTGTGAATCACATGGAATGTCTGGCATCGTGCTAGTGTGAACCGGCACTAAGACGTGGTGTAGGATCTACCTATGGTAACTATATATCAGATGATATATTCGTCTGTATTTGACTATATACTAATATCTTTGTATAGTTTACCTGTATACATTTTGCAGGGGGCAATCTCAACAGCAATCAGTTTGTCCACAATTATGCTCTCATAATACAAGCACATGAATATAATTTCACTCTTACAAGTAGCTTGAACTTTCTGATGCTACCCTAATATAATCAGGTGACATCTGTTTGTTACAACCGGTTTTAGTCACGGTAAAGCCTGGTACACACCACTAGTGTGGTATCAGCGCACAAAACTGACAGCTCCGGTTGTAACGTCGATCCAACGTTAGTACTGAAATCTCCCCTTCTGTTCTTTTCTGGCCTCCACCCCCCTGCCAGAATACTCCGGTCGATGTCGTTCGACATTCAGCTACTGTGTACGGGGCTTCAGGCAGAATGTCTAGGAAGTAACTCATACCAGACAATGGGCTTAGATCACTCTTGGTCAACTTTCTTGACATATGGGGCCTCAAGTGTGACCACTGACATCACTAAAGGTCTCCATAAAACATTCAGTTAATTTTTTGCTACAGAGGGGTGTAGAAGACTGCAAACCTGCAACCTGAGATGGTCAGACACTGTAAACATGCTTAAGGAGTTGTTGTAGACTGAGAGCATGCTCCTGGGGACAGTTATGGACTGGAGACACAATACACAAGACTGATAGATTACTGCCATTACTAATCATGTTTGAATCAATGCTCCCACATGTATGTCTTCATAGATATTTCTCCCAGCAAGATCCATTATAAAAAAAAAACTAAGGAAAAAATGAAACATAAAAGGATCAAAAATATAGACGGAAGAGAAAAAAGAAAGAGGGCATAAAATAAATAGGTTAAGCCATTTAATACAAAAAAATAACAGCTCCTAACTACGGTTTCCAAAGTACTGTAACTCAGTCTAAAGAATAATCCTACCTTGCTTATCTGAGTAAAAAACAAAATAAAAAAAAAAACAAAGGGCCACATAATAGGTGCCAATGGGCTGCAGGTTGGGCACAAGGATGGTAAGTTAATATTTTCTAAATGCCCCCAGTATACAATATATACATAAAATGGTACTTCATTTAAAGTATGGGTTCATGTCAAGCAAAATCCAATGTTTTAGCATGGTTGCTAGCACAAAAATATTCCCATCCAGATGTTCACATCCGGAACATTAGTATTCTCTAGAGCCTTCATTAAATTGTTATCTGATTTTCACAAATTACTTTTTGTGTTAAAGATAAAATGACAAAGAATAGCAACAGTACTTCTTTCCATCTGAATCTGTAACCAAGGCAGGAAAGGATGATTTTCTGAAAATTAGAGTTGTTAAGATAAAATTACTGTATCCTATATTGCATACAAAATGAAACACGATGTTAGCCTGCCAGTATGAATGTGGCACCTGTCATTCCTTGCATTGAAATCTTCTTGAAACTGACAGAGAAAAATGAAACTAGGTCATCTAGTTTGTTACGTTTGGTTTCATTCAGTGAAGATAATTTCCCAATTTTGTAATATGCTGTTTGAACATCCACAAAAAAATGTATGTTTTTGTAGCTATATGGCAATGACATTATTGTGTTTTTAACCAGGGCTATAATTTGAGGACATGCTGATAAATCTGGCACATTATCTGCACTACCACCATGTTCATGGCGAGATTATGTTATTTGACAAATACATTTGTGAAATCCTAAAATTGTTCTTTAATGTTGCAGGAGGTCTATGGCTTGCTGAATATAGGATGTAATTTTATACTCTTTCTTCCTTTCATTTCTACTAATTCTCCCCCTACCACAAACTCTAAAAGGATCATGAGCAGAGAACAGCACAGAAAGAGACAAAATAAATATAGTTCATAGTAACACCAGGCCTACCATTTATACAGCTGCAATAAGTAACATAGGATAAAAACAGTAAGCATTTTGCTTTGTCATGCAAAAAAAATATTCTTTAAATAAAGTGTAACTAAAGTTACAAAACTTTTTTTTTTCATTTTACATACAATAAGGGAGGGATATAACCCCTGTCAGTTTTTTTGCCATCTGTTTTCCATAGGGGAGATTTCTCTTCACTTCCTGTTCCATAGTCAAAACAGGAAGTTACAGGAAATCACTACAAAGTGAGGGATTTTGAGGGGTGTTACCAGAGTCACCATAACTAGAGCCCCCATTGGAAAATTTCCCCTGAGACTGATTTGACGAGAGGGCTTCCCTTGCGGCTAAGTGCCAAACACCCCTGAAGGTGGGAACAAGGAGTGCTAGGCTCCAAGAAGCATAGGCGCCATTTGGGTAGATCTGCTGGAAGCTGCTTGCGGCACAGTGAAACAGGATAGCTGCCAGCTGGTCTGTCTCGACAGCTGCCATGACCTCTATTGCCCCTCAGGATTTAGTGGGACAAGGGCAGCGACCACAGGCAAGATGGCACCGGAGGAAAAAGCAGGATCAGGCTGGCAGGACTGAACTGAAGAAGTGTAGTCGGGATGATAATCAAAGTAATATACTCGCGCCTAGGAGTTGAAATGTAACAAATGTATTAAATGGGGAGCAGCAAGTAGTAAGAATCACTATCAGAGGATAGTGATCTCAAATTGGTAAGAAAAATGGTGCGATACTGCGCTACCCCTATCTAAGTGATAGAATACTTATGATGTGCAACTAATCAGTATAAGTGCACGTGTGAACATGAAACCAATACTATTGTGCTAAGTTGCCATAATTGCTGATATTAATATAAATAATTAGAATAATAAATAAATAAATAGGTACAAAATTAATAGCGTGTTAAATCTAAAGTGCACGTGCCAACATATAACTTAATAAGGTGCTAATTAGTATATACTTTACAATGACATGTAAAAAATATTATTATATCATAAGAACATGCATTCCAATAAAAAAGTCCATATAGTGAATATTAGATGAAATAGTGCAAAGCCGTGCTCAAAAGAAAGTCTCTTAAAGTGAAAATTGGGATTGTGCGTGCCGGTGATCCTTGAATGCTATCACTCTGTGCCAGAGAGGTAAGGTAGCACACTTACCAGACGATGTGGATTCTTATGGCGTACGCCGATAAGAATCTAAAACGCTTGTACTGCTGCTCCTGTGGTATGGATGGACGAATGGGCGGTCTCGTTATGGATACGGGTGTATGCTCAGTATGGAAGAAAAAGGAAAAAAAGGCTCCTCATAGTGTAGAAGGTTTTTTACCTTTATTCAAAAATTCTAAAACCACATCAATCTTCATAAAAATATCCGTAAATGTCCATGAAAACCCCCAAAACGACACTGCAGCTTAAAAACTTGGACACTCCAAAATAAAATCACTCCAAATGTAAACATGCGTGACACATCAAAAAGGATTTGACCAAAAAAACACTCAGGTCAACAGATATAATCCACCGCTAGTGAGCTCCTGTATTGCCTTGCGGCTGTGAGAAAACAGGACGCTGGCTCTCTCCGCTCGTGTGCGCCGTTCCCGGAAGTGTGGGTTCCGGCGTGCGGTCCAGCTGCTAGCTCAAAGCGAGGCAACGTGCGTGCCAACTTGACGCGTTTCGTCAGAGTGTGACGTCTTCGGAAGTGGTACGCACGTTGCGTTTCAGCTTGGTTATATACCAAAACATTTACTCATTTCCGCTACTTCATCCTCACAAATGAGCTATGGACCGGAAGCAATTCACTAGATTCATGATCTGTGTTTAGTAATCTTATTATCCAATGAACCCTAGTTCCAAATCATCATCCAGAAAGAATGATGGATCATTTTATGTCGGCATCTTTCCGGCTGTTTTTATCCCATCATCGGGAAAGGATAATGGATTATTTTGCATCAATATCTTTCCGACTGTCTTTAACCCCCCTATCAGCGGCCATTATTATAGTAATATACTAATAGAAATTCACATCCAGATGTATGAACAAGTGATTGGCTTCAGTTTACATAATAAGCTTATCTATAATTCTTAATAAGACAATATATATATTGGCAGATATAAATATGAAAATAAAAAAATAAAAAATAAAAAATAATAAATAAAAATAATAGAAATAAAAATAAATAAAAATAAAAATAAAAATAAAAATAAATAAAAATAAAAATAAAAATAAAAAATATATAAATAAATAAAATAATAAGTGGAAATAAATATAAAAAATGAAAATAAAAATATATATAATAATAAATAAAAAAAATTATTAAATGTAAATTTTATCTGTCCCATATATATATTACTTATTATGGTACATCTTAACAACACCTCATTAAATAACTGTTATTTCCTTAAAAAAACATGATATGCAGTTAATAATTGGATATAAAACAGTTTATGTCCAAATCTTTATTCATTCCCTTCGGTTGTATAGTGTCTAATTCACAGATCCAGAACGTTTCATTCTTGGATATGGCTATTTTTCTGTTACCTCCTCTCCAATGCGATTCCACTGTATCAATCCCACAAAACTGTGCTAATGTGGGGTCTCTGTTGTGGTAAATTCTAAAGTGCATTGAGAGACTATGCTTTTTAAATCCCTTCTTAATATTATTCAGATGTTCCCCTATTCGAATGCTCAACTTTCTTGTGGTGCGGCCCACATATTGTAGGCCGCATGGGCAAGTAATCAGGTACGTAACGTGGGTTGTAGCACATGTAATCAGTTTTTTTATTTGGTACTCTTTAGATGTCGTGTGAGATTTAAAAGAAGTTTGTTTCCTGTTTTTTATTTTTACTGTATTACATGCTTTACATTTTTTGCATGCATAAAAACCTTTAAAATCCAAGAAATTTGATCCCATCCTCTTGGGTGGGTCTGGGATGTTATGAACTAGTTTATCCCTCAGGTTGGGCACTCTGCGGTATATGAAGGATGGTTTGGGGGGTAGGATCCCCTTCAAGGTGTTGTCTCTCATCAATATGTGCCAATGCCGCCTTATTACTTTTTCAACTTGTCTATAGTTCCTATGATATTGTGTTATAAAGGCTAGGTTAAAGTGACTAGTGCTTAGATCCTTATTTTTATCCTTATCCACTAATAGGGTTTTTCTATCCACCTTACTAATATTATCTCTCAATGCGACTAATTCTTTTGCCTTGTACCCCTTATCTGTGAATCTATCTATTAAAGTATTGGTTTGCTGCACATAATCTATATCATCCCTACAATTCCTCCGCATTCTTAGCATTTGTCCTTTTGGAATGCCTTTGATCCATCGCGGATGATGACAACTGTGTGTTGGTATATATCCGTTTCGATCAGTGCTTTTAAAATAAGTTTTTGTGTAAAATTTCCCCTGTTTAAAACTTATTGTTAAATCTAAAAAATTCACCTCAGTTTTACTGTAAGTTCCCGTAAAATTTATTTTGTAATTGTTGATGTTCATTTCATCCATGAAGATCTTTAGGGTCTCCTCCGTTCCTGCCCATATAATAATAATGTCATCAATGTATCTTTTGTAAACTAGGAGATCTGTATTATTTTTTTGGAAGATTTCTTCTTCCTCCCATTTACTAAGGAATATATTGGCGACACTTGGGGCATATTTTGCCCCCATGGCTACGCCTCTGTGTTGCCTGTAATATTGGCCATCATGCCAGAAGTAGTTGCTACCCATGGCAAGGTCCAACATTTCACCTATTAGAATTTGTTGGTCGTGTTTTAAGTCTGTCTTTTCCTTCAAGGCCCACATGACCGCTCGTAAGGCATCTGTTTGGTCTATGTTGGTGTACAACGACTCAACATCTATTGTGGCCATGATCAGGTTAGGGGTACCTTGTACTCCATCTAAGATGTTGATTAGCTGTTTGCTATCCCTCAAGTAGGCCGGGTAGGTCTGTGCTAGGGGTTGTAAGTGGGAATCCAGATACTCCCCCATTCTAGAGAAGATGGAATCTATTCCATTAATGATGGGTCTGCCCGGTGGTGCTGTAGTGCTTTTGTGCATTTTAGGGACTTGGTATATAACGGGGAGCCTGGGGTGATCCGGGATAAGGTATCTATATTCTTTTTTGTTCAGTATACCTCTTTTATGTGCCTTTTTTAGTAATATTTTACATTTACTTCTATATTTCTTGGTGGGGTTATTTTTTATTTTTTCATATGTGGATAGATCCTGTACCAATCTATTTAGTTCCTGTTTGTACATGTCCTTGGTTAAAATCACTATCCCGCCCCCCTTATCAGCGGGGCGGATGACTATATTCTTCCTATTTTCTATTTGTTTTATACCTTCCCATATTTCTTTCTTGGTTTTGCCTTTATTTTTAGTCACGTCTTTTAAATCTTGAGCTACCATATTTTTAAAAGTCTCTGTAAAATGATTGTTAGGGGGTTTAGGATTAAAAGTAGATTTATTTTTAAGATCACTATGTTTAAAATGACTGGGTGGGGAAGAAGGGTTTAAAACTGGAGCCAAGTCTTTCTCTTTCAGATGAAAATGTTTTTTAATATTAACTTTCCTTATAAACTTTTGCAGGTCTATAAAGGTTTGAAACTCGTTAAAATTGTTGTCAGGGGCGAACTTTAGTCCCTGATCCAGGACCTTGAGTTCTGCCTCTGTGAAGGTTTCACTGGTCAGGTTAAAAATTCCCTGGCCTAATGATCCCTTTTTCTTTTTGAGGCGGCCCCCTCTACATCCTCTCCTTCTCTGACCCCCCTTCCATATTCTGGTTGGGGGGGTGGTGGTGGGGGTGGGGGTGGGTGTTGTTGATAGGGGTAGGGGTGGTACCAGGGTTTCCCCCTCCCTCCCCTGCCCCTCCCTCGGTAATTTGGGTTCCATCCCCTGTTTCCTCTGTAATAAGGAGGGGGTCCTGGGGGGTTCCCATATCCCCTGTGTGGAAAATCCCGAGGATCAAATTGGTTGGGATAGTTGGGTGGTTGATAGTTCACCGATCTCTCATTCCTGGGATGATGGTTGTTATAGTAATTATTGGGTGGTTGTTTCGGGGTTCCCCCCGAATGTGGGCCCCTAGGGGTGATGTTTTTCCTCTGTGTGCCCGGTGTAACAGGCCTCAGTGGGGTGTTACTACTTTCCTCGAGTTGGTCCTGTTGGTCTCTAGTGTATAAATGGCAGGAATTATTACAGAGGAAACAGGGGATGGAACCCAAATTACCGAGGGAGGGGCAGGGGAGGGAGGGGGAAACCCTGGTACCACCCCTACCCCTATCAACAACACCCACCCCCACCCCCACCACCACCCCCCCAACCAGAATATGGAAGGGGGCTTATCCCTGACGCGTTGCGCTACGAACACCCGTAGCTTTCTCAAAGGGGGAAAACCCGTAGCTTTGAGAAAGCTACGGGTGTTCGTAGCGCAACGCGTCAGGAATAAGCCGTATTGACGTCACTTCCAGTCTTCGGCCGAGACCGGAAGCTTCGGATCTCACCGCATCGGCGGCTACATTGGAGATTGTCTGCGCGCTTTGATCTGCTTCTTTGTGAGTAGTCTGTTATTTTGTCATTAATAAATTATACCCTATGTACTGCACCATGAGAGCCTCTTTTGTTTAAGCACTAGACACAGGGAGATACTTATGTGGACCGAGTTGAAATTACTTAATCCATAACAACCGGAGGATAGTATGTAAAACCATAACAGCTGGAGGATAATATATACACGTCAGAAGATAGTGAGGAGCCTGGAGATTTATACTTAACACTCTTTTTGAGTGTTGTGGAGGTGAGCGGCCACTGCACTCGGTGTCGGATTGTGAGCTCACCGGGACACACTCACTTTGATTTGATGTGTTTGAAAATCTAGTTCACCTTTTAAATCACACTGGAAGATATCACCATATATCTATCGGCACTTTGCACCTTATGAATTCATTTTTATTGGACTATCACTAACCTTAGATTTATTTCATGGACTATTTGTGCATGTCTGATTCAGCACTTTTGCACTGTTTTTGAATTGTTTATATTCACTTTATACCGCTAATTGCACGATTTTATATTATTTATTGATGTGCATCATTTATATGATCAGCAACTATTCACTTATCAATTGTTTTTCTTGCTGGTCAATTGTGTTTGTTTATGATCATGCAGATCTGGATTCAGTAGATTGTTCACAATTTGATGAAGCTTTGAAGATTTTTTTCTTCTCCACTATTAATTTTCTTTTCTTATTCTGCACTATTTTGATTAATCATCCACCCACACACCTACACAATTATTCATTAATGTTATCCACAGTCTTTGAGATCATCGGTTGTAGATAAAACGAGTGGTCCCCCTCATTGAGAGTATAGCGCTGATTTTTACTTGCTTTTTACATTGAAGCTGTTATAGCTGCAAAGGTTGGTCCAACACAATATTGATCCCTACAGACTAAGACTGGGATGCCATTAAAGTTCATGTGTGTGTAAAGCCAGGTGTCCCGATACTTTTGGTCATGTAGTCTATATTGTCAATAATCTGTCTATGAGAAAAATATAAATTAGTAGTAATTACCTGATGTTCATTAAAGCCAGCCACACATGAATCAAAATTAGTCTCAGAAGGGACTGGCTCAGCAGGAACTGGCTGAATTTCACTCCATGCATGGGCAGGCTGGTTGTACAGAAGTTGATCTACCAATTAACTTTTGTACAACCAGCCTGTCAGATTTTCGCCACGCGTTCAGCATCACCGGCTTTTGCCAGCAGTGCTGATCAGTGTATTCTGATGATGGGGAGGTCTCCCTGCTGTCAGAATACAATCAATCAGTGGAGAGGATTACCTCGTCCACATCAAGTGTGTGGATGGGGTTTTTTCATTCAACCCACTGGTTGAACGAAAATGTATGACGTGTCTATAGACTGCTTTAGGATATCAAATGGGATAGGTTTAACTTTTTCATTCAGGACATCCTTTAATAAACAAAATCCCATCTTACCCCATTTATGAAATATTTTTTGGATTTTTCCTGGTATAAACCATGGGTTCCCTGTAATGAGGAAATTATATTAGTTCTCTGATTTGCTGTCTTGAAATTTCTACAAGAAATTCAATATCTTTGAAATGCCCACTCAAGGTCCCAACATATTAATTTTTCTTAGCATTTAGTAGGAAAAACAGGGAGATCCCATCTGTTAATTGACTTTCCAAGTCTAAATCCATAAAATTGTTATCTTTTAAGAGCCAATCTAGAGTTACTCTTACTAACATGGCCATATTATAGCTCCTTATGTTTGGGAGCCCCGTCTCAAGAGTTTAGTATTAGAGCTTTGGTGGAGCTAAGATGTGTCACGTCCCCATGCACTAAAGGGCCGCAGCCATTTTGTTGGTTAGAAACCTTCTCATGGTTTGTGATGACTTGCTGATTCAACCTTTGTCTTTTTTGAGTATTGTGGTCATTTTAAATAAATGCTCAATTGTTTATAATACTACACCTCCATGAGGTGTTTCTGTTCTTCCTGAATATACAGTGGGGAATATATTTTTTGATCCCCTGCAGATTTTGTAAGTTTGCCTACTTACAAAGAAATGAAGGGTCTATCATTTTTATCATAGGTGTATTTTCAATGATAGATACAGAATATTGACCAAAAATCCAGAAAAACACCATAAAAAAACCTTCGGAATACATTTTTTTTTAACTGTAATACAATGTATGTCATTACTTGTAGTATATGTTCTGAACAGTATGTCGGGAGAACCATTCGGAGACTTAGAGATTGATTTTGTGAACATCTAAATTATATTAAATTATTAAATTATATTAAAAATAAAAAAAATTGCTGGACCCACTTCCAATCTTCGAATCTGTATACAGCTACACTACAGCCAAGCAATATTCAAAACACAGGATAGAGAGTTATTACCCTCCTTTGATATCCTTCATACATCATTCATGTCGGCCTACAAAACAAACTGCCATGCTTAGTGGGATGTGGAATCATCCCCCCCCTAACCCAGGGTTGTGTGGGGAGATTCCAATCCATCTAATCTGCCTTTTTCAATAATATTGCGATCTCTCTCTAAAGATATTCTTCCCTTATTTACCCCTTCTGTTTTGACATTACCCTAATTTGACTAGATTAGAAGAATAGAGCTAAATAATTGTCTACACTGCTATACCCGTTAAGACTTATATGACACTCCACACAGGAAGCCTAATGCTAGTATCAAGTAGGGATGATCGAACTTTTGAAAAGTTTGGTTCAACCAGAACACCCGAATTTCCCAAAAGTTCGGTTCGGATTTCAGAACCCCATTGAAATCAATGGGACCCGAACTTCGGTAATCAAAAAACACAATTTTTAAGCCCTAAAACCCAATAAATGCCCCTAAAAAGTGCCTAGGGTTCTGGGTCATGCCCCATTAACTATTAATCACACAAAAAAAAGTTCTTAAAAATTGTCATTTTTGATAAAAAAAGCCAATTATTGAAAAAAAAAAAAAAGAGAGATTTTTTGATTTTGATTTAGTATCTGGGGGGTCTAAAAAGTGTACATGTGAAGTTTCAGCTCTGTAGCATGTCCAGAACCATGAAAAAAAAAAAGATAATTTTTCAGTAGAACAGGGATGTGGGACCCTCCTTTTACACCTATATGATCTTTTTTTCTGGTTCTGGACATGCTACAGAGCTGAAACTTCACAGGTACACCTTTTAGACCCCCCAGACACAAAATCACACAAAAAAAGTTCTTAAAAATTTAAATTTTTGATAAAAAAAGCCAATTATTGAAAAATTAAAAAAAAAAAAGAGATTTTTTGATTTTTACTTTGGATTTCGTATCTGGGGGGTCTAAAAGTGTACATGTGAAGTTTTAGCTCTGTAGCATGTCCAGAACAATAAAAAAAAAAGGTTCGATCAACAAAGGGCTTTGCACTTCTGCAAAAGAGTGTTACTTTGAAAACTGCATTTTGTAAATTCCTTGCAACGTGTTGATGCTTCTTGTTGTGAATTGTAATCCCTTATTCTTAATAAAAACCTTTTATGGAAAAAAAAAATCCACCAATGTTGCACGTCATTTCAATTTCCTATATGGTGGGGATTTGTCTTCAGCAAAAGTAAAGGTTATAAAGAAAGTAAAAGCACCACAGACGGGGGGAAATCTTTTCGTCTCCTCTGTAAAATAGAAGTTTTCTGCATATATAAACTTCAAACTCATTTACCAGATGGAATGAATTATGAGTGGGATGTTACACATTATTATGAATGATTATGTCTATAAAGTATTTCTCTCTCCCTCTTTTTCTCTTTTGTGAAAACATGGTCACCGACTACAAGCAATTTGATTTGCGAAACATGTCAACCATGCTCTTCTGACAAGTGTCATGAACTTTCCTTGATTCCGTTTGTTGGATGGTTTTTTTGCATTAAAGATCTTGTAGCTTTTGGGAGTGCAGTCATTTGTTTTTTCATTGGATGCATATGACCCTAAGAACACCATCCCTACAGTCAAGCACGGAGGTGGAAACTTGATGC
Source organism: Pelophylax lessonae (assembly GCF_965119305.1). Lineage (NCBI taxonomy): Eukaryota > Metazoa > Chordata > Amphibia > Anura > Ranidae > Pelophylax > Pelophylax lessonae. The sequence goes on along the minus strand of NC_138771.1, from coordinate 86,652,357 downwards.
TTTGATGTTGTTTCTATGTTAAAAGTACAGACTAACTTTGCGGCATCAGGGCCATGTATTGTAAAATCTTGGATGAGAACCTTCTTCCCTTAGCCAGAACACTCAAGATGGGTCATGGATGGATCTTCCAGCATGACAATGACCCAAAACATACTGCTAAGGCAACACAGGAGTGGCTCCAGAAGAAGCACATTAGGGTCATGGAATGGCCTATTCAGTCTCCAGACCTTAATCCTATAGAACATTTATGGAGGGAGTTGAAACTTTGAGTTGCCAAGAGACAGCCAAGAAACCTTAAGGATTTAGAGAAGATATGTAAAGAAGAGTGGATCAAAATCCCTCCTGAGATGTGTGAAAACCTGGGCACCAACTACAAAAAATGTCTTTCCTCTGTTCTTGCTAACATGGGTTTCTCCACCAAGTACTAAGTCATGTTTTGCTTGGGGGTCAAATACTTATTTTACTCCATGGACTGCAACTTAATTTATAGCATTTGTTTTTTTGTGTTTTTCTGGATTTTTTGTTGATATTTTGTCTCTATCATTTAAAATACACATATGACAAAAATGATAGACCCTTCATTTCTTTACAAGTGGGCAAACTTACAAAATCTGCATGGGATCAAATAGTTATTTTCTCCACTGTATATATTGTGGTGCTCCATCTTTTGGAGTGGCACATTCAGAAGATCAACAACCCTCAGGAAGCTGTTTGAAGATTTGAGTATGATTGGTGTTTAATTGAGCACTGTTGACCACTTGAATTTAAGTGGTCCACAACTGAAGGTAAGAGTCTCTGTGTGCTGTGGTGCAGGTGGAGGATTCTTTCAACACCCTTTTGCGTTATTGTACACACGCCTGAGGTGCCTTCTTCAAATCTGAATATAACTATTTGGACTTTGAAGGACTTTTATCTATTATAGAAAAGTGCTGCGTTATATATCTTTATCTATGTTACCAGTAGATTGTGCTCGCTGCTTTTGTCCAATCTATTATTAACTGTTTGTTACCCTGAAAGCATGTGGATTAATATATACTTACTGGTAGTGATCTACCGATATCGTTTTTTCGTTGCCGATATCAATATTTTGCCGATCGCATATCGGTATCGCCCGACATTGGCCGATATTTTCACACATGTAAAAATTACCAAAAAAACACAAATTTCTACACAAATCTCTTAACAAACATGTTAAACTTTATTTATTAACAAAATTTTTAACATTAAGTGCTCTTTCTTCACACATTAACTGCATAAAAACTGATAGGAAAACTTCAGCTACAGCTACACAATAATATACACATTACACACTGCACAACTGCAATAAAAAGAGCAAGGCAACAGCTACACATGTCATGATGGAGAAGAGAAATACTCCCAGACCACACTTTTAATTTTTCTATCTCCATCTATGTCCATTGAAACAAGAAAGAGTCAGTCAGAGTCAGACACTAATTTTGGCTTACACAAAATGGCTGGCTGGCACCCTGTGGTGGCTGGCTGGCTGCCTGGCACCCTGTGTTGGCTGGCTGGCACCCTGTGGTGGCTGGCACCCTGTTGTGGTGGGTGGCTGTCTGGCTGGAAGGCACTGTGTGGTGGGTGGGTGGCTGGCTGGCACCCTGTGGTGGCTGGCACCCTGTTGTGGTGGGTGGTTGTCTGGCTGGCACCCTGTGGTGGCTGGCACCCTGTTGTGGTGGGTGGTTGTCTGGCTGGCAGGCACCGTGTGGTGAGTGGCTGGCTGGCTGGCACCCTGTGGTGGCTGGCACCCTGTTGTGGTGGGTGGCTGTTTGGCTGGAAGGCACTGTGTTGTGGGTGGGTGGATGGCTGGCACACTGTGGTGGCTGGCACCCTGTTGTGGTGGGTGGCTGTCTGGCTGGTAGGCAACGTGTGGTGGGTGGGTGGCTGTCTGGCACCCTGTGGTGGCTGTCTGGCTGGCACCCTGTGTGGTGGCTGGCCTGGCACATACAGGCCTGGGGCCTGTGGCTGGAGAGCTGGTACAGTCAGGATGGAGGAGGACTCAGGCAGGGCTGGACTGTGTGGGACTGGGTTGCTGGCTGGCACCGGGCAGCAGTGGGTGGTGGGTGGGTGGCGGCTGTGTTACAGAACAGAACAGAGAGATACAGAAAATGCGTCAGAGTGTTTGTTGGTCACTGTTATCACAGAACAGATAGAATACAGAACATGTGTCAGACTGTTGGTCACTGGCACTGCACTCACTAGATGTAGCAGAATTTGTCTTGTCCCGACTCTCCCGACTGACCATGCAGACTCCAGTGTGGCAGCGGCAGGGAGGACACTGTAGGAGGCAGAGGGAGGCGGCCTAAGAGCTGTCCAGTGCGCGGAGGCGCGTGGCACAACATACGCAATGATGTCACGAATATCGGCAATATCGGTAAATCAAAAGCCGATTCCGATATATCGGGGAAAGTCCATATCGGCCCTCGATATATCGGCTATGCCGATAATCAGTCCATCTCTACTTACTGTGTATAGTATTATAGCATTCATTTTACTTTTTTCCATATTTACAAGGAATCATTTAATCCATTTTTTAATCTCAATGGATCTTCCATACAAATAATTAATGGTAGAGTTTCAACCAGATATGCCAAGTTTTGCAGATTACCACATTCAATTCGGTTCACACATCCACTTAGGAATAACAGTAACTTTCTCTATTCCTAATGCTTTGAAAACCATGTCTATAACTAGGGAATATTTAAGAGTGTTTATGCCTTTCCATTCATTAGTAAAGTACATGTCCAATTTTTAAAACCCATAGGTACATTTAAAGCCCAGAAACATACAGTAATAAATGCTCTTTCCCACTAGCACTCCTGGATCATGATTTTGTAGTGCAACTGCTAAGGGTTCCACGGTAAGTTTAAAAATTGAAGGGAAATGTGGACTTACACCTCTATACCGTATATACCCCCCATGTTGGATATATGGACAATATTTTTTAGCCTAACACTAGAGGTGTGATATACTTTCCCAAGACATAAAAGAAAGACGTAGAAAATTAAGTTTAAATCCAAATCTCTGCAAGGTCTTTTTAATATGATCCTATTGGATACTATAAAAAAGCCTTCTCAGCATATGCTAAGAAGAGTAACATATCCATTTCTGACCTTGCACTTACTTCTACATTGTTTTTCACTAGAATAATAAGCTATTACTGCGAAAAGTTGTCTTATAGTTTATTCCTTAATGATGAACATCCTGGCAAGAAATCCTGTCTGTTTTTCATGAATCAGACCTCCATTGACACACTTCAAATGCTTTGCCACAACAGTCATCATCATAATTGTAATATCAACAATTAATAATGAGATGGGACAATAAGAAGACACATCCTCTGGGTCCTTGCCTGGTTTCAGAAATGAGACCATATTAGCTGTAATAAACAAACAATCAAACAAACAAAAAGGTATTGCCTTATTGCCAGAGATTATATCATTATGCAATTCTTTAAAAAGACAGTTATCACTCTGGCTAATATTTTACAAAACTCATAGATATATCTATCTGGTCTGGGCCACCTAAAATATTAGAGATTTTTAATTACATCCCTAACTTCCTTTTAAGTGATGATAGCATTATAATTGCCTAAATGGATGTCATTCAACTATTGTAAAGAACATTGGACCTAGAACTGTTATTTATTAAAATGAACATGAAGATTATATTTACAGTATAAAGGTTTGCATAGAATTCCATGAATACATTCAAATATACTCTTGAGATGCCACTATCTGTCCCTGTTTATTTTTTACTCTGAAACATTTGTTTTTTGATTATTTCCTTTTCACCAATCACCATTTTATTTCCAAATCTGAACCACTTCACAGAATTATTGATGGACCTTTCAGTATCTTGTGAGATATTCCTCCAGATTTCTAGTCTACATACAGTACATTGTTTATATCCTGTCTCTGGTCCATGGAGAATCCATCATATGCTTCCTTTACTGTCTTATTCAATTCCCCCAATCTTGGCATTTTCATTTTATTGTGTTGGGCAACAAAAGCAATAGTTTGCCCCGAGTACAGCTTTTAATGTGTGCCAAAACAGTGCAGAACTAGCTAAATGTACCTCATTACTTATGATAAATTCTTGTATTTTAATATCTAACTGTAAGCATTTATTAAACAATACCTTCGATTTATATCAAGTTGATTGACAGTTGTTGTTTTTTTGGAAAATCTCTGAACCTAAAGGGTAACTCCACTTTCGTGGAGAAAAAATAGCTAAGTGACAAGAACCATATATGAAAAGTCCTTAAGATCCCAAAAATGTATAATATGAATAAGTCCAAAAACGTCACACTCCGCAGATGGTAACAATACGTGTAGATACTGCTTACCAGATGCAGCAATAAGATAAGCCTTGTGTAAAGGTGACCAAACCAGATGGCCTTCTGGAGAAAGTTCCTCACCCACGAACTCCAACTCAGTAGTACAGATTAGTGGATATGGGAAAAAAACATAAAATAGAACATAGCATGATACTGTATATGAAATATACATAAATATCTCCCGTGTGTCAGAAGAAAAGAGTGCTGATAAAGACCACCACCATCACAGGCAGCTTACCAGAAATATAGATATAAAGGCAGATCAAAGAAATCAGGTCCCAAATGAATGGAGTCTTTATGCCATAAGAAAAGCCATCACCATAATCACAATCTAATTACCAGATATGTGCAGGTATATCAAACATAAGTGATCACTCAAGTCCACTTGTGCCCCCGTAAGGACCGTCACCAAATATCCCCGCTTACCAGATATAGGAAATAATGTTGCATAAACCCCAATCTGGATGGCACTGGTAGATGTTAGTATCAGTATAGAGATTCTGTCTCCGATCAATGAGGCTGGCCCACATACAGGACTCCGATGGTCACATATAAATAACAAGGGAGATTCCCATAGTGTAAAACCGTTTATTGTAAAAGCAAATATAAAAGAAATACACTTACCAGAAGTATAGGGAATAGCGCTGAATTAAAGCCGCCGGCCGGTCAGCTTCGAACACCCGCCTGAGCGTCTCGTAGAGGTGATGTCAGCACGCCGCGACCGACGTACGTTTCGTCAAAAACTGACATTCTCAAGGTACGGGCGGCGCACTGACGCCACCTCTTATAATAATATATATAATATAGCATATACAATTGCGACACAAGTCATATTGTATTTGAATGTTATTAAAAATGACCTTTCCTTTTCAATCTGCAGCCGCTGTAATTTTCTGAAAATGCAATATGGCTACCTGGAGTTGTTCTGTACATAGACTGTGCCCTGACCACACCCCAGAAACATAATTTTCTGCTTGTGTGATTGGCTCACCAATTTTCCCAGAAGTCTGCCTAAGATACAAGTCAGATTTTTGGCATCCCCTGCAACAAAAAAAGTCATTTTTTGTAAGATACTCCCAAAAAGAACACGTTTAAAGAGATGCAGACCCAGAAGCTTTCCTTATTAGTGCCCTGCAGGTGAAAAGCTGGTTGATAATTAAGAAACCACTCCCATTAGGCTCACTCAGCACAGAGGCACAGAGGAACAAACAGGTATTTCTTCAGAATAACAAAGAGTAGGAATGTGCAACAAAGGTTGTTATAATCCTTGCAATGTACATACATTACCCAGAGGGGAATGATTTTTTCTCAACAAAAGTGGAGTTACACTTTAAATTATGTGATAGCTATAACATTTTATTGTAATTTCAAAAATAAGGCTTTAGTGACACAGGCGCACTGATCATTAAATTCATCCATACAGAGGGCTGTTTTTACACACCTAGGTGGCATAGGTGGTCTTTAAGGCTGTCTGCATGCAATCAGTCTGTTCAAATATATGACAGATGGATGTCTAAATGGATCTTCACAGATCTTCGTGCTCATCTCTAGGTATACAATCTGTGAGGGATTCATGGATGGATCAGAATACAGACAGACTGTGTTCTGAGTCATGCATCAGTCTTGTGTACACCCAGTGATGTGAGTAGAGATCTGTACAGACATCCACTTGTCATTGATTTTAACAACTGTGCTCCCCAGGCACGTAAACACTGCCCTGTCCATGGGTGCACTAATCAGTGAATGAGATCTAATTTTTATTTTATCACATCTGAAGCTTTCCTTAAAATAATACCCATTGATCCTGCCATAAAGGTTCAGGAACTTTCTAATATAGTATACCAATGCTGTTTCCTTGTCTCCTAACTAGGGATGGGCTTCTTGTTTGAGTCAAACCTAAGTTCGACTCGCACACAGCCCGTTCGCCGAAGGCGAACAAATGGGCTTCTTCGTGGGAACTTTGAGTTCCCGTATCCATAATGCACTGTGCACTGGCATAGACTGTGCACTGACCACACATACTGGCAGTGCATTATGTGATTGGCCAAAGCATGGACTCTGCCTCCATGCTTTGGCCAATCAAATCATCTGTGCCATGATTGGCCAAATGCAGGTGCCTTTAGCCAATCATGGCTCAGGGGCGGCTGTTGAACTCATTACACTCTCCCTGAAGGAATTCCACTTATAAATTACCCACTGGCCAAGGGATTTGAACCCACAACCTCTCAATTGCAAGCCTGGTATTCTACCACCTACCCCACCATCAAGCCTGCCTAACTAACTAACTTCTATCTCACCGTACACACGGCAACCACCCCTGAGCCATGATTGGCCAAAGGCAGCTGCCTTTGGTCAATCATAACGTCAGTAATTTATTCATTGCACCTGAGCAGTGCATTATGGGGCGCTCGTGATGTCAGATCCCTATAAAAGAGCTGTCAACTTCCGGTTCCGGCGCCGTATGCTGTAGGCGCAGATCCCCTCGGCTCCCGCGGCAGGCTCATAAAAACTGCATTTAAAACCAGCCGATCGCCTCCCCAGGTCCAGCGGCAAGCTCCCACACCTGCGGACAACGGATCGGCCCCCCTGGCTCCGCCGCAATGGACAAATTTCTAGAAAAAAAACGTGCCGCTCGGACCGCCGGGCCAGGCACAAATCGAGGCCGCGGTCTCGGCCCTCCCGCCTGGAGAGGCGGATACTGCAAACATGGACACTGCGGCCCCCCCAGTCTCCTCACTGCCCCTGATGGGAGACCCACACACTGCTCACATAGCGCAGGCTGTGGTAGAGCTGCTTAAACCAACCATAACGGCAGCTGTACAAAGCGCTGTGGCTGAAGGCATGCAGGAGATTAAGAAGCAACTGCAAGACCATTCTCATAGGCTGCAAGAGGTGGAATCCCGGGTGGCTAGTGTGGAAGAAGAAATCTACCAGTCTCAGAGTTTTGAGCAAACTCAAGACAAAACGAACCACCTTATTCTTCAAAAGCTGGAAGACCTCGAGAATAGGGCCCGTAGGAGTAACCTCAGATTTATCGGGGTGCCTGAATCTATGCCTCCGTCCGCGATTCCTGAGCTGTGCGCCAAAAAAGTACCTGAGGCTCTGGGTCTTCAAGGCGTCTGTGTGGTAGAAAGAGCTCACCGCATGGGGATGCACAACTCTGAAAGATCCACCCCGCGACCGATCATTGCCAAATATCTCAATTACGCCGATAAATCGGCCATCCTACAAAAATTCAGACAAACAAAGGCGTTTCAGGTCGATGAAGTAAAAATGTTAATCTTTGCTGATTATTCGGTGGAAGTGGCGAAGAAAAGAAAAGCGTTCCAGACAGTATGCTCCCAGTTACACCAAGCCCAAATCAAGTTCACATTAGCATACCCCGCTATCCTCCGGCTACGTTCACCGTCCGGCGAACAGCTGTCCTTTCATGATCCATCGGAAGCGGAACCTTTCCTACGCTCTCTCCATGTGGATGGTCACAGTTCAATGGCCGCAAAGCCTTCCGCAGCACTGCGCCCTCTACTTCAAATGAGTCCACGCAAGGAATCGCCTAAACGACAGAAGTACTCCGACGTGGTCACTGGATCCCGTTTTGCTCCTCACCGCTGATCCCTCTCCGACCTTGTACTTTTCTGCAGCCGTTTGATCTCCCTATCGGACTCTTGTCCTGCCGGGTAATACCACGGCTCCACAGCGAAATAATGTTCTGCTTTAATGTTATACATGGTTGTGCACTCTGTTGTCCTTATAGACCATGTTTTTTTTATTGTATGTGTGCCATGCTGCCGCTGGGGAATACGGGGAGGCTCCTATCATGGGCCTACCGGTCGCTATCACCTGCTTTTCCGGGGACGTGATCGGTTGGCCACTGATCTGACCTGCTGAGCCATTGCCAAGGGCTGTGCCGTCTCTCTCAGTTGCAGCATGCGGAAAAAAGAGAAGTCGCTGTTGATATTTGTTCCTGTCTGTTGGTTCACTCTTTCCTTGTTTGAGCTCACCTCCCCCACCCCCCCCCCCCCCCCGCTGGATCTGTGTCTGGCACCAGACCAAACACGGCTCCACAGCTTTACCTCTGCTGAACTCACCACTATCATGTCCACACGTCCTACACTTGCCCCCCCTACCTTTCTCGGGTATAACATGTCTCTTACTCCAGCAATATCACCGATGCCTCCTGACCCTCCATGAAGATTGTGTCATGGAATGTCAGGGGCCTTAGGTCCCCTAATAAGAGGATGAAAGTTCTCCGTCACCTAAAAAGGATGAAAACAGACATTGCACTGCTCCAAGAGTCACACTTACCCTTAGAGGATTTTCCCAGAATGAAAAAGCTATGGGTGGGTACGGTCCTGGGCTCACCGGCATCTGGGCGTAAAGCGGGCGTGTTAATCCTAATCAATAAAAGCCTCTCCTGCGAAATACTATCACTTGTCTCAGATGATGAGGGTCGCTTTGTGACTGCTCATCTCAAACTAAATGATAAGGATCTGGTCCTGACCAACGTGTATGCCCCCAATACCCCTGACCAAGGCTTCGTTCGGAAACTCTCTAAGCACCTTCTGACATTCCCTGACTCTCCGCACCTGATTGGCGGGGACTTTAACTCTACCATCGATCCCCTACTAGATAGGTCCTCTCAGAGCCGAAGGGGTGCTCTCCCCGCGACCTCTGCCATGTCTCCCCTTGTAAATCTGGTTGACTCTCTTCACCTCAGAGACATCTGGCGTCTCCACCACCCTACAGATAGGGAATACTCCTTTTATTCTCACCCTCATAACGTGTTTACGAGGATAGATTTCTTTTTTTGCTCAGACGCTGCCATTCACAGAATTGAGGATACCGAAATTCATGACATTGTTATTTCCGACCACGCCCCCATATCCCTGACGTTCGATCCCCCTGATAGGCAAGCCGAATCCCACTTGTGGAGATTTCCAGGTTATCTACAAAACGACCCTGCTTTCCACGCCTATGTGGCTAAGGCCTGGTCTGAATATGCTTTGGACAACGCATCCCACAAAACTGACCCAAATTTATTCTGGGAGGCGGGTAAAGCGTACCTACGGGGCAGAATAATATCTTACGCCTCTGCCTATAAGAAATCGACGTCCAAATGTTACCTACAGGCCAGTGCTCGTCTGCAATCAGCTCAACGTGCTCTGCTGTTAGCGGACTCCCCTGTATCTAGACAGGAGTGGGCTCAGGCCAAACAAGCCTTTGACGCCTGGGCGGATAAACTAGAATCCATTAAGCGTGCTCACTTTCAGGCCACGTTACATAGGTATGGAAACAAAGCGGGTAAACTGCTGGCGAGATTGTGTAAGGCCCCCTACAAACCCACACATATTGCATCTCTTAGACACCCTTCGGGAAGAATTGACTCCACACCGTCGGGGGTGAAGTCAATCATGCAAAAATTCTATGCATCTTTATACTCCCTAGACCCTTTCGATCCCACCCAGGCCCATTTCTTCCTTGACAGCATAACCCTTCCAAAGATTTCGGCTGATCAGCTGGAAGTGCTAAACGCCCCTGTGACTCTCCCAGAAATACAATCTACTATTAAACGGCTAGCCCCCAACAAGGCCCCAGGTCCGGACGGACTCACTGGGGAATTTTATAAATCCGCCCTGGAAGCTGTAGGTCCCACTCTCCTGGAAGTCTATTTGGCAATATGGCAGGGAGGCTCGTATCCCCCCACGGGCAATCAGGCTACCATCAAACTCCTTGCCAAAAAAGGAAAAGACCCCCTTGAACCCGGCTCGTACCGTCCGATCTCCCTTCTAAATCTAGATGTAAAGATCCTCTCAAAAATCATTGCATCCAGGTTGGCACTGATAATGCCCTCCCTGATACATCCGGCTCAATCCGGATTTACCAAGGGACGGTCGGCCACTTCCAACATCCGGAAGGTCCTTCTAGCTTTAGACCAGGCCAAGAACTGCTCGTTATCGGACCTTGCGATCATTACTCTGGACGCGGAGAAGGCCTTCGACAATGTGAGCTTCGAATGGCTTTCCATGGTACTCCAGACCTTTGGTTTTTCAGGGGCCTTTACTCACATTGTCGGGGCCATGTATACCTCTCCTGCGGCCAGATTGTGGTTAGCGGGGTCCCTCACCGAGGAATTTAGGCTGTTCAAAGGCACGAGGCAGGGTTGTCCCTTGTCCCCGTTGCTTTTTAACCTGGCGTTAGAACCCCTTTCCAGATATCTCTTAGAGGTTGCTCCTTTACACGGGATTCGGGTTGGGACACGGGAACTCCGTATTTCTCTTTTTGCGGATGATGTGCTGATTTTCACCAGCAATCCAGCCAAAGACATGCAAACCATAATTTACACGATTGATCGATTCAAACTGTGTTCGGGCCTTAGAATAAATTATGCAAAAAGCGAAATCCTCCCCTTGGGTTCAGCTCCTAAACCACCTTGGGCCCCCTCCTCCCCTTTCACACTGGCTACGTCTCACATCACATACCTAGGGATCAAGTTAGTTAAACTACCTTCCTCTATCTATACCCTAAACTACCCCCCTCTCTTCCAAAAGGTATACCAGCAATTAGATAGTTGGATGGATCTGCCTCTTTCGCTCTTGGGAAGATGCCACTTGGTGAAAATGGTCAGCTTCGCCCGGTTACTGTACCCATTGCAAACTGTTCCGCTTCTACTTAAACACTCTGATACGAAGCAAATTAACCGCGCTATCTCCAAATTTATATGGAAGGGCAGGCGACCACGTATCTCCCGCATTAAGTTAAGTCTTCCCAGGAGCGAAGGGGGCGCAAATCTTCCTAATATTAGGATGTATAATTTGTCATGCCTTCTTAGGATAGCACTAGACTGGGTTACTGACTCATCCCACTACTCCAACAACGACCTGGAAACACAAATGTCTGCCCCATACTCCTTGGCGGCGCTCTTACACACTAGATGGAAAGCTATGCCGCCCAGGCTTCAACATAATATATTGTTGAGAGACACGGTACTTGCATGGAGAGAGACCAGGAAATGCCTGGGGCTCCCCTTCTATATCTCCAAATTCACACCTATAAAAGGAAATCCTGCTTTTCTCCCGGGATTACAATCTCAGTTCCCTGATCTCTGGCAATGGAAGGGGCTGAAATACTTTTCGGACTTATGTGACCCCACCACGGGCCAGCCTCGCCCAATACGAGAAGTTTTGGAAGGATACGAACTCCCGAATACACATGTCTTTCACCTGCTGCAATGTCAAAGTTTCCTTCGGTACTCGCGCCAACGCGCGCTCAAGAGATTCCATGATCCCTTACTTGATCCGGTACTGGCTGATGGGTCCTACAGCATCTCAGCACACTATAAACCTTTTCAACGGCTTGTCTCGTTACATCATGCTGGCGACACGGCGGCCCATTGGGCTAGAGCCTTTCCAACAGAGGACTTGGTGAACAAACTTTATCAGGGATGCCGCAGCGTTCTACGTTTAACCCCCAATGAGACATGGCGAGAAACGCAATTAAAGATCTTGCACAGGGCATACATCCCGTTCCTTCCCTGTAAGGATGATCCCAATGCCAGCAAATGCCCGTTCTGTGCGGAATACCGACCCACTTTGCAACATAGATTTTGGGCTTGTTCCTTCATATCCACCTTCTGGGACCAAGTGCTCTCCCTTATCGCACGGGTGACTCTTATTCATCTACCAAAAGACCCTCTTCTCCTCATTTTTGGTTATTGGGACAAACAACTCCAGGTTTGGACTAGTCGCCCTGCTCCGTATCCCCGAGTATGGATACTCACGTGCTTGCTGGTAGCACGCAGGGTCATCATGGGACATTGGATTTCTCAGCCGGGTCCATCCATCTCGCAGGTGCACCGTGAGATTCAACACCTTGTGACCATGGACCATATCAACACGGACTTTAAATCCAAGTCCTCCTCTGATCGATTCTATGACAAGTGGCAGGATTACCTGGAGTCACTACCCCGGGACGAGAGACCGACTCTGACTGCCTGCTCTTTTACCTATTCCCCCCCGGGTCGAGTCTCTACCCCCCCTTAATGTTGTGGACATGAGTGTGCTGGATCATCCACCCCCCCCTCCTCCCTTCTGTTGTTCCCTGTTATCCCCCACATCTTAATCCTTGACACATAGGATGTTGTTGTAGACACTTAGATATGATCCATCCAACTAGGGTTCTAGTTTCTTTTGAATTGGATTACTGTCGGTTTCTTTCGCCTAATGTGCCAATTAGTAGCGCTGCATGTTAGTCCCATGATCATTTACTAACTGTAAAAATGTGTTGCTCTCTCTTTTCCTGCGTTCTTTATGTATCGCTCATTGGTTTTGAATAAAGTTTCATTAAAAAAAAAAAAAAAAGAGCTGTCAAACTCAAACAGCTCATTAGCATGGGAGGTGTCTTAAGAAGCAGGAGCTTCTTTTTTTTTATTTCTATTTTTCGGTTGCGGGCAGGGGATGTGGTCATCGGGGTACACTATTTTTTATTTTTATTTTTTAATAAAGGACTTGTCCAAAACTGGCCTTTGTCTTTATTTTTTTTGTACACTTTTTTGGTTAATGGGTAGGGGTACAATGTACCCGATATCCATTCACATGGGGGGGGCTGGGATCTGGGGGCCCCCTTGTTAAAGAGGGCTTCCACATTCCAATAGGCCCCCCCCCCGGAACTACACAAACACAGCCCACGGTTGTCGGGAAGAGACCCCTGTCCCCATCAACATGGGGGCAAGGTGCTTTGGGGTGGGGGGCAGAGCCCCCCCTGCCCCAAAGCACCCACCCCCCCTGTTGAGGGCATGTGACCTGGTATGGTTCAGTATGGCTCACTCGCCCCACCCCCATCCTGATTTTATTGGGAACCCCACACCGTTTTTATTTTTATTTTGTCGGTTTTTCATTTTTTTATCTGTATTGTATCTGTAGAGCCAACAATACATTACAGCCGCGAGCAAGTTTAAATTACATTTTTTCCTTTAGAAATGTCAGTATTGCTGCAGCAGGCTACATACATCGCAGAAATGTGCCACCTTATAGGCACATTAAGGCCCCCCCCAGGCATGATATTTAAAGGAATTTTTCATTTTTATTGTTTCACTTTAAACATTATTTAAATCACTGCTCCTGTAAAAACGATTGTTTTAAACATTTTTTTTGCATTGATTCATGTCCCCCAGAGCAGTACCCAGGTCCCCATACACTTTTTTGGGCGAATAACTTGCATTCAAGTCTTTAAAATTAGGACTTTTGGTTTTTCATGTTCATGCCCCATAAACTTTAATGGAGTTTGCATGTTCGCTAGAACATTTCCCCTGTTCGAGATATTCTGGTGCGAACCAAACAGGGGAGTGTTAGGCTCATCACTACTCCTAACAGTGACCATGGGCTTCAAGTTAAGACTACAAGTGGCTAGAACATGATTGCTGCAGTAAATAAAATGCAACAAAGGTTTAAAAGAGGTAAAAAAAAGGTTTTAAAAAAGAAGATGCAATAAAAATATATCAAAAATAAATAAATAATCTAGTGGAAAAAAAAAAATTGTGCATTACAATTCAGTGTTTACAGTAATCACACGTGTCCACTTCCACCAACAGTGCTCCACAATTTGTGCTAGATGGAACTTACCAGAAGTAGAGCTGGTAATATGATAAACCAGCAACAAAGCATATATCCAGTACAGGAATCAGCCCAATATGTGTCACCTCCAGTATATTTATGCTCCCATGGGATGGCTCAAGGGTATCATACATAAGGGAAGAAGACAGGGATGCAACAATAGTGTGATTCTGCAAAAAAAAATTTCCTTCAAGGAACCCGCGCTCGCGGCGAACAGCTGAGCGGTAGAGGTGTACCGAACTGTTCACCGGCGGACAGTTCCCGGCGAACTTAGCATGTTCGCGTTCGCCGCTGCGGGCGAACATATGCGATGTTCGGTCCGCCCCCTATAATACATCATTGAGGCAAACTTTGACCCTGAACTTCACAGTCAGCAGGCACATTTCCAGCCAATCAGCATACCTCCCTCCCACACCCTCCCACCTCCTATAAATAAGCAAGGGCAGCATCCATCTTAGATCATTCTGAAGCAGTGTGTGTTAGTGAGAGCAGGGAGAGCTGCTGCTGCTGCTGGTAATTGAGGGCTGGTAATTGAGGATTTTTTTTATTTATATATATATACACTGCCCGCTGTGTGTGAGAGGCCACAGACCCACCACAGACTGTACTGTGTGCACACCACACTCATTTCGGGTGGCACAGTACCTTGCATTTTAAAAAATATATTTTTTTTTCCTCTGTCATAATTGCAGTGAGTGCTGTGTCAGATCCACAGAGTGCACTGTACCCACTGCAGTGCACTGCCCACCACTGATATATATACAGTGGCACAGCATCTTGTTGCAAATTGAAAAAAAAAATATTTTTTATTATTGCAGTTGCCTGGGCTGCCAGTGACTGTCAGGTCCACAGAGTGTACTGTGCCCACTGCAGTGCCACTGCGTGCCCACCCACCACTGATATATAAGGTGGCACAGCAGCTTGCAAAGTAAAAAAATATATATTTTTTTTATAATTGCAGTTGCCTGGGTGCCAGTGACTGTCAGGTCACAGAGAGTGTACTGTGCCACTGCCCACCCACCACTGATATATAAGGTGGCACAGCAGCTTGCAAAGTAAAAATATATATATTTTTTTTATAATTGCAGTTGCCTGGGTGCCAGTGACTGTCAGGTCCACAGAGAGTGTACTGTGCCACTGCCCACCCACCACTGATATATAAGGTGGCACAGCAGCTTGCAAAGTAAAAAAATATATATTTTTTTTATAATTGCAGTTGCCTGGGTGCCAGTGACTGTCAGGCCCACAGAGTGTACTGTACCCACTGCCCAACACTCCTATAGGGTGGCACAGCACCTTGCACTCATAGTACAACACATTAAAAAAAAAATGACAGGCAGAGGCAGGCCACCCCGCAAGGGCCGTCGTGGTCGTGGTGCTGTGATTTCCTTAGGCCGTAGAATAATGCCCAGTGTTCAGAGGCCACCACAGACCCTGAACTCAAAAAATTCTGAGGACATAGTTGACTGGCTTACACAGGACACCCAATCGTCTACAGCTTCCGCTCGGAACCCTAATGCACCATCCTCCTCCAGCTCAGCTTCGGGCACCTCTCAATTTACCACTCGCCAGCCCGCCGGCACCACCACCAACACTAGCACCACAGCCGCTTCACTTGATCCGTCAGAGGAGTTATTTTCACATCAGTTGGAAGAAATAAGTGATGCGCAACTATTAGTGCCAGAGGATGTAGATAACGGGGATATGTCTCAGTCAGGCAGCATTATACACATGGACGTACATTGTGATGATGATGATGATGTTGTACCTGCTGCTGCTGCCTTTGCTGAGTTGTCAAGTGAAGCGGCTGATGATGACGATGTGTCTGTGGATGTCACCTGGGTGCCTGCTCGAAGAGCAGAAGAAGAGGGGGAAAGTTCAGATGGGGAGACAGAGAGGAGGAGGAGGAGACAAGTTGGAAGCAGGGGGAGGAGGTCATCGCAAGGAGCTAGTGGCGCAGTCAGACAGCATGTAGATTCGGCACCCGGGGTCAGCCAGACAGCACGCCAATCAACGCAAGCTGTTGCCACCACCAGAATGCCGTCCTTGCAAAGCTCAGCAGTGTGGCATTTTTTTTGTGTGTCTGCCTCTGATATCAGCGATGCCATTTGTAACCTGTGCCAAAAGAAACTGAGTCGTGGGAAGTCCAACACCCACCTAGGTACAACTGCTTTGCGAAGGCACATGATCTCACATCACAAACGCCTATGGGATCAACACATGAGTAAAAGCAGCACACAAACTGAAAGCCACCATCCTCCTCCTGGTCCAGCATCTTCAGCCACGTCAACCACTGCTGTCCTCCATGCCCCCTATCAACAACCCGCCCCTCCGCCTCTCACCTTCAGCAGTTCCTGCTCACCTGCCCACAGTCAGGTGTCTGTCAAGGAAATGTTTGAGCGTAAGAAGCCAATCTCACAGAGTCACCCCCTTGCCCGGCGTCTGACAGCTGGCTTGTCGGAACTCTTAGCCCGCCAGCTTTTACCATACAAGCTGGTGGAGTCTGAGGCCTTCAAAAAATTTGTCGCTATTGGGACACCGCAGTGGAAGGTACCCGGCCGAAATTATTTTTCACAAAAGGCAATCCCCAGCCTGTACTCTATTGTGGAAAAGGAAATCAGGTCACGTCTGGCACACAGTGTTGGGGCAAGGGTCCATCTGACCACTGATAGCTGGTCTGCAAAGCACGGTCAGGGCAGGTATATCACTTACACTGCGCATTGGGTAAACCTGCTGGCGGCTGCCAAGCATGGAATGCGTGGCTCTGCTGCAGAGGAGTTGGTGACACCGCCACGACTTGCAGGCAGGCCTGCTGCCACCTCCTCTACTCCTCCTACTCCATCCTCTTTGCTAACCTCCTCGGCTGAGTCCTCTTCTACTGTTGCATCTTGCTCCACACCAACTGCACCCCCCAGCTCCCCAGGGGCTATTCCACATGCCGGATACAACAGTGTCACGCTGTCTTGGGGTTGACTTGCCTGAAAGAGAGTCACACCGGACCAGCACTACTGTCCGCCCTGAACGCACAGGTGGATCAGTGGCTGACCCCGCACCAACTGGAGATCGGCAAAGTGGTGTGTGACAACGGAAGCAATTTGTTGGCGGCATTGAATTTGGGCAAGTTGACACATGTGCCGTGCATGGCACATGTGTTGAATCTGATTGTGCAACGCTTTTTGCAGAAGTACCCAGGCTTACAGGACGTCCTCAAGCAGGCCAGGAAGGTGTGTGGCCATTTCAGGCGTTCCTACACGGCCATGGCGCACTTTGCAGATATTCAGCGGCGAAACAACATGCCAGTGAGGCGCTTGATTTGCGACAGCCCGACACGTTGGAATTCAACACTGCTAATGTTCGACCGCCTGCTCCAACAAGAAAAAGTGGTCAACGAGTATTTGTATGACCGGGGTGCTAGGACAGCCTCTGCGGAGCTGGGTATTTTTTTGCCATGTTACTGGACGCTCATGCGCAATGCCTGTAGGCTCATGCGTCCTTTTGAGGAGGGGACAAACCTAGTCAGTCGCACCGAAGGCACCATCAGCGACATCATCCCATATGTTTTTTTCCTGGAGCGTGCCCTGCGAAGAGTGCTGGATCAGGCCGTAGATGAGCGTGAAGAGGAAGAGTTGTGGTCACCATCACCACCACCAGAAACAGCCTTACCATCGCTTGCTGGACCTGCGGCAAAACTGGAAGAGGAGTCTGAGGAAGAGGAGTCAGAGGAGGAATGTGGCTTTGAGGAGGAGGAACACCAACCACAGCAGGCATCCCAGGGTGCTAGTTGTCACCTATCTGGTACCCGTGGTGTTGTACGTGGCTGGGGGGAAGAACACACCTTCAATGACATCAGTGAGGACGAGGAATTGGACATGAGTAGCTCGGCATCCAACCTTGTGCAAATGGGGTCTTTCATGCTGTCATGCCTGTTGAGGGACCCTCGTATAAAAAGGCTGAAGGAGAATGACCTGTACTGGGTGGCCACGCTACTAGACCCCCGGTATAAGCAGAAAGTATCTGATATGTTACCTAATTACCGGCAGGCGCAAAGGATGCAGCAGCTACAAAATAAGTTGAAAAGTATGCTTTACACAGCATATAAGGGTGATGTCACAGCACAACGGGAATCCAACAGGGGAAGAGGTGAAAGTAATCCTCCTCCTACCACCACAACCACGCCGGCAAGGACAGGACGCTTTACAGACGTCTTGTTGATGGAGGACATGCAGAGCTTTTTTAGTCCTACGCATCGCCACAGCCCTTCGGGGTCCACCCTCAGAGAACGACTCAACCGACAGGTAGCAGACTACCTTGCCTTAACTGCAGATATCGACACTCTGAGGAGCGATTAACCCCTTGACTACTGGGTGTGCAGGCTTGACCTGTGGCCTGAGCTATCCCAATTTGCCATTGAACTTCTGGCCTGCCCCGCTTCAAGTGTGCTGTCAGAAAGGACCTTCAGCGCAGCAGGAGGTATTGTCACTGAGAAGAGAAGTCGCCTAGGTCAAAAAAGTCTTGATTACCTCACGTTTATTAAGATGAATGAGGCATGGATCCCGAAGGGACTGACAGTGGGGGATGCATTTGACTAAAAAAGGCCTGGTGATGACTGAGATGCCTTGGGCTAAAAATGGTCCACACGCTGCTGTATTTAATCATTCTCTGCATGCCGGATGACTTACGTGACATCTCCGCCACCAACTACGGTTCAAGCCGCAATGTTTTAGTGCACTTTCTGCCTTGAAAACCTCAATTTTTCAGGCCGCTGCTACAGCAGCGGCTGCAACAATACCTACTTTTTCATGCATGTGTACATGCCTAATTTTTCTGGCCTCTGGTGCTACACTGTGGCTGCAAAAAAACAAAAAAAAAAAGGCACATACATGTGTCAATTCCCCTTCGTGATCATTACCTTGTCGTGGTGAAGGGGCTTGCGTATCACAATGAAGCAATCACCTCTAGGAGTGTGTTGGCACACCCCAGATGATAAGGTCGTTGCTTCATTGTGAACAGACCAAAAGCGATCCGCGGGATAATTTTTCATAGAAAAAACATTCATTTTCTTTCATTCTTTCTGCGGAGCTGGGTATTTTTTGGCCGCGTTACTGAATGCTCATGAACAATGACTGTAGGCTCATGCGTCCTTTTGCGGAGGTGACAAACCTGGTGGTCAGTCGAACCCAAGGCAACATCATCGACCTCACCCATATGCGTTTTTTCTGGAGCGTGCCCTGCGAAGAGTACTGGATCAGGCTGTAGATGAGCATGAAGAGGAAGAGTTGTGGTCCCCATCACCACCAGAAGCAGCCTTGTCGTTGTCAATTGCTGGACCTGTGGCAATGCAGAGAGAGGAGTCTGAAGAAGAGAAGTCAGAGGAGGAAGGTGGCTTTGAGGAGGTGGAATACCAGCCACAGCAGGCGTCCCAGGGGGCTTGTTCTCACCTTTCGGGGACCCTTGGTGTTGTACGTGGCTGGGTGGAGGAAGAGACCTTCAATGATGTCAGTGAGGACAAGGAACGGGACATGGCTAGCTTGGTATCCAACCTTGTGCAAATGGGGAGTTTGCGGTTGTGCAAATGGACTGACTGACTGTTAACGGGGAGTTTGGTCTGTCAGAGTTTGGTCTGTCACTGTGAAGCGGGCGACGGGCGTAACCCTTACACTACTTGACCGATAAAACATCATACCTGATCGTATTCACACACTGGATGTTTTAAAGCACGTTATTCCAAACAATTTAGGAATGTTAGGTGATTTCTTCCCTTTATGGATCAAAACCCGACTCTGCGTCAACTACGTAATTTTCCATGGGAGTTTTGCCATGGATCCCCCTCCGGCATGCCACAGTCCAGGTGTTAGTCCCCTTGAAACAACTTTTCCATCACTATTGTGGCCAGAAAGAGTCCCTGTGTGTTTTAAAATTCGTCTGCCTATTGAAGTCTATGGCGGTTCGCCCCGTTCGCCGGTTCGCGAACATTTGCCGATGTTCGCGTTCGCCGTTCGCGTTCGCCGTTCGCGAACGGCGAATTTTAGGTTCGCGACATCACTACTGAGCGGCCGGAGCGGTAGGAGATTTGACTTATGCCTAGATCCTAGTGTCAGGAGTGACACCAACATTTGTGAGTGTAAAAAGTTTTAGTTGTCTTAATAAATTATTTTACATGGAATCACACTATTGTCGCATCCATGTCTTCTTCCCTCATATATGATACCCTTGAGCCATCCCATGGGAGCATAAATATACTGGAGGTGACACATATTGGGCTGATTCCTGTACTGGATATATGCTTTGTTGCTGGTTTATAATATTACCAGCTCTACGTCTGGTGAGTTCCATCTAGCGCAAATTGTGGAGCACTGTTGGTGGAAGTGGACACGTGTGATCACTGTAAACACTGAATCAGTCTTCAGCACTAATTGCACCTTATCACTGGATTTTCCTTTCTATTTACATGGACTTTTTTATTATGGACTCTGGATTGTAATGCACATTTCTTTTGTTTTTTCACTATATTATTTATTTATTTATTTTTGATATATTTTTATCACATTTCTTTTTAACGATTTATATTTGGTGTAATAACAGCATGAATTATTAAGTTGCACCAGCACTTTTGAATGCACAATGGTCAGAGTTTAATTTGATATTATCATTGATTTTCACATTTTTACACTGTTTACAACACATTTGCGTTATACTTACATTTTTTTGAATACACACACTAGCACTTTATTGATAATCATTTTGAACATACTGAGCATAGATTTTTTATATATGTGAGCTCTAAATTGCACTCAGCACTTAGACACATACAAATGTGGATTTGATCAATTTTAATTTTATTTTTTAAATTGGATAACACTTTATATACAGAGCCCCACAGATTACAATATAACTTGTTATTCCTTAATCGGAGAACCAACAGATATTGCACTGACCTTTTTTAAATTCCCTTAGCCATATATAGTTAATCTATAGTGGATCAGCAGCAGATCTGAGTGTTCAAATATTTATTTATTGGTGTTACCAAAAAATTCCATAGGCGCCTGATCTTTTTTTACAAACTCACCTCCCAAGTGTTTTGAGTCCCCAGGGAGAAAAGATTTAGAAAATGCAAATTACAAAAAATATATATAAATTTTCCCGTTCTCCCCTGCCAGTCCATTCACCTACCAGAGCACCTACAAATACCTAATAATTTCAGGTTTAGCCCAAGTGACAGTATACTGAATGGTTGCGTAACTGCTGAATGTTTCATGCGCAGTTTATAATTAAATTGTCTATGATAGTTGAGCATGTGATGACTAAGATAAAATTAAATCTGCAGGAATCCAGTTTCCTCTGTAAAGTTGAACTCTGAATATAGATATAGACTTCAAAAAGATCTAAAGGATGCTTGCGAGGCATTTCTTCGCCATTCTGTGTGAAAAAGTTTAAAGAAAAAAGTATCCTTTTTTTAACAGTACAGTTACCAATAGGCACATTTAGTACTTTGTTCTTGATAGGTGCCCAGTAACAGTGACTGCAGAAGGTGCCCAACCCCCATCCCCTAGGACAGCTATCTGACATTGCAGCTAGCAAAGAGATGGCTGGTGTGCTAGCAAGCACATGTCTTCAGCCCCTAGCAGTTGCATGAGGAAAACACCAGTGTGAAGAATGCAGAGTGAGGTGAGGCTGATGTCCCATCTCCCTGCCAACTGCTGTGTTGGGCAGCCATGCACTAAAGCAGGGTGCTTAGTCTGACAATGCAAGTATCTATACAGCGAACCTAGAAGGATGGAACTGAATACTGTAAAAAACGTGATACTTATTCTTTAGGAGACTGTCATTGAAATGACGGGGAGCAAACTGCTGTAAGAAAGAAATGTGTGCACATAATTTAGGCATTCTCCCTTTTGTCATGGAGAAAAATAAAATGTGCAGCGCTCAGTAAAAAAGTGTGCCTGTTGTGTCGGGACAGGTAATATCCGTGTAAAGAAGTATATTAGTTAGACAAATTAAAATTGCAAGATATGATATCATGAAATAAAGTGCAATGTGCAATAGATATGATCAAAACAACAAATATGAGTATTAATTAGCATAAGCCCAAAAAAAAACGTGTCAATGAAAATGAATGCAATAAAGTGAAGAGTGCAATAACATAACTGAACGATATATGTGAATGTGGAATGACATTAATTCATGGATGTGAAAAAAAAAAAAACAGGGCATCATAAACATGTTTGAAAAACTTTTAGGTAAAGTGCATAAATTGACAGTCCACTAAGAATGTGAATGGAAAACTGTCTGTATAACTAAAGACTAAACAGTTTAAAGATAGAGTCTTCTTCAACCAAAGGTGTCTTATTCCCAAAAAGGGATCACCGGCCGTGTACATCCACCACCCGGGAGGGGGAGTAAATACTCTTACCCGATATAAGGGACTCAATTGCCAGGTGCATTGAGTCAATAAAGCATAGACTTGGTAAGTGGATGGAGGTAATGATCACTGGCAGATTGACATCTTCCTTGCCCTTTAAATCAGGTCCCTTTAAAAAAGGATGCTCATAGTGTAAAACCTTCTCAAAGGAGTTTTATTAAAAAAGTAGAACACCTACTTTAAATCTGAAACCACAGCCAATTCGAGTAAGGATGTAGTATGTGATCAGGATAAAAATCCTGGCAGGTGCAATGACATGGAAAAAGCTTCAATATCGGGCCGTATTGAAGCTTGTTCCATGTCATTGCGCCTGCCAGGATTTTACTCTTTGCGATACAATATTGTTATATTGGGGTGTTAGCAGCTGTTTCTCTAAACTAGTGGCACAATAATTCCCTTCCAGTTTTAGAGTCCCTTCTTGTCATGACAGACAAAGCTCTGACACTACTATGTAGTTTTGGTGGGCAGCCTTATAGACTCTTTAAAGACAGAGGAATGACAATAAGCTCCAGCATCTCCATCTTAGCCAGTGATACTGGACATTTAACCAAAAAAAGTAAAATGTTATTCCCCTAATAATTTGTATTACTATTTTAGCTAAAGAAATTATGACTGAAAAAGGCAGAGGTGATCTGCAATGCATGTGTCAGATTCTTTAAAGTGACACTCCAACCATTTTTTGGATTCAGTGGTTAAGGGATAAAACCTTGGTGATATTTTAATTGGAAAGTCTTCAACTGGAGGAAAGTTTTTCCAGGAGAAACACAGACTGCAATGAAAACTGTATAGAAGTGCTAATAAACAAAGAGAACGTTTTTGGCTGGTGTGCAACTTTTAATACTTTACATTGGTAATCACTTTCAATCTTACTGTAGCACATCTGACACCCTGCATACCTGCAGAAACCTAAATATTAGTGGGCACAGCATCCATTCCTATAGTTTCTGTACTGGATGCTGGAATTAGAAGAGACCAACAGTAGTGACAGGTGTAAATAAACTTCTCCAGGGTCTATTTTCTGTTACCATCTGATACTTTTATGCCTGTGTGCACTGACTTTTCTTTGCCCTTCTGCCACCATTTAGTGTCTACAACCCTCTCTGCTAATCTCTTCAATGGCTAACCCAAAGAATAGAATTCAAAATACTAACAACAACCTACAAAGCCACACACAACTCTGCCCCAGCCATATCACCAACTTTGTCTCAAAATACTAACCAAACTGCTTTCTTCACTCCACCCAAGATCTCTTCCTCTCTAGCTTCCTTATCACCCCCTCCCACGCTCACTTCTAGGACTTCTCTAGAGCCTCTCCTATCCTCTGGAAGTTCTTACCCCAATATGTCCAACAAACTTCTACTCTGTCCAACTTTAGCCAAGCCCTGCAAACCTATTGTCATGGGCTTGCTATAGTGTTTGGCAGCTTACCTGCTCCTTCATGTCTGCATTAGAGGCCAGATTCACATTCTGGCTCCTTTTTATCATCTCTCCTTCCTGTTCAGCCCCACCCCAGGCCATCACAGGATGTCTATATTAACCAGTGCACTGCAGGTCTTCTTTGCTGTTCAACAGTGTTTGTTAGTTGTTTCCTGTCTGCCGTGTGCTTGATCTACCTTTCTGTGTACCGACTTTGGCTTGTCTCTGACTTCTCCTGTTTGCCTGTGACCCTGACCTTTAGCCTGTTCCTTGGTTACCCTCGTCTGCCTGTTATCCCGACCTCGGCTTACCCATCACTATCCCTTGTGTCCTGACTGGCTGCTTCCCCTCTCTTCCTATGGATGCTTGACCTGGGGGATACCAGGGGCCACGACCTGGGCCCAGCTGCAGCCAAGTCCATCATCACCACTAGAGGCTCTGGTGAACACCTGCTGGGTCTTAGACTCTGCGCCCTGGGGAATCTTTGGCTCACGTTCCTGTCCATCCGCAGCAGTCAGCTACTGGGTTCACTACCTTGTGGTGCACCCCTGCCTAACATTTGTTTTACTTGACCCCCCCATTTCGATTTTAAGCTCCAATAAGCAGGGCCCTTTGGTCCCTCTTGTATTAAATAGTGTTGTAATTGTAATGTCTCCCACTAATTTTTTAAAGTACTGCACAAACTGTTGGCACTCTATGCAGCCAGATGTTGGCTAACTTTGCTTATGTCATTGTGGGACATTCTGTAACACCAGCTGCAGTGAGCCTGTCTACCTCTAGTGCTCAGTCTGAAAACTGTGTTATAATCTCCTGAATGCAAAGCAAGCAGGGACCACAGCTGAGAGAAAGGGATCATGAGATACTTGGCCGGGCGCCAGTATTTTCATTGGAGCCAAACTGCTGCAGATTACAAGCTCCAGCCAGCTGAGAGAGAGAGAAGAATGCTGGGTGAGAACATAAATAGCCTGGTCCAGGAAGGAGTCTCTCTCTTGGGACCACTGCCTTCAGCTGAGAGCAGGGACCCAGTTGCTCTGGGGAATGTGAGCAGGTGCCACAGCCTAGACTGCATGGAGAGTTTCCAGTGAGTGAGTGAGCGGATCCACCATTGCCAGTTCCCTGTCAGCCGAGTGACTGTCAGGGGTCACTCTCATTTTTACCAGTACAGTTACAGCAGATCCCAGCATCACTAGGTGCATGACCAGGCCAGGCACCCTGCCTTAAAGAGACTGTTCCGGGACATCCTATTCCCTTGAGCCTTGGTATCGTCAGGATTGGTAAGCGGGCAGAAGCCCACCCTATGTTCACCCTACAAAGACACTGCATGCAGACACCTTTATCCCCTCTCTTTACATTAAAGCCTCAAAAAGTAAATACTTTGTACATGCTATTTTCTGTTGCTAGTTGCTATTGCACAGCAATCCTTCAGGGCCTTTGTTGAACTAGCTGAAAACACTACATCACAAGGACTTCTCCACTCTCCTCTCCATTCTCCTCTTCTCCCGCCATCAGTAGGATGTGCATGCTGAAAATAGGGGGCTGTTCCCCTGTTAGAACACAACAGCTCAGCAGGGAAGATTGTTGCACTAATGTCCAATCGTTAGTACAGTTGCTCTGACTGGAGCGGACGGTTTTTTATAAAAACTTATAGTGTGTACCAGGCTTAAGTCATTCTTGTTCTTATGTTTTTAGAGAATCTTAAGTAAAAACTTGTTTACTTTGCTACAGTCTGGTGTCTGTGTAATTGCAATATCACTTTGAAATATGATTTAATCCAGGGTGTCAGAGGTGTCAAAAGGCTTGGGGCAGGGCAACCTTTGGGGTCAGCCATCTTCCAGCAGCCCTCATGGGTAGGGGGGGGGGGTTGCTACATTTATAAATCCATTAGCAATTAGCATAATAATAATAATAATTCAAAAGGAATGTAAAAGCAGCTTGATGCAGCTAAGAAGAAGGCCAATTGCATTTGTGAAAGGACTGAAGATCTTCTCTGATGGAACTGAAGACCTTCTCAAACTGATCTCAAATGCAAGCTGAATGTGCATGAAACCATGCCGAATTTGCCTATATACACAAAACCAAATGGTCAGTAAAGCAGCTCTGTTGTATAGAAAACATGATCAGAATAATAGGTTGGCTGCAAAGTTAATACAGGTAAAAAGTTGCCAATGGGCATTATAGCCATTTGAAGAGTGGTTTCCCTTTTTGATTGAAGCTTTTCCTAAAAAGTACATTTTGCACAAGAAGACAAAATACACCTTCAAACATACTTTTCACTGTCACTGAACTTTTTGGCCTGGCATTGCAGAATAATAATCAATCAAGGCTCATAATGTCCAACAGCTTTAGGATGGAATATCTGAGGGAAATAGCAGCAGAGGTGTTATGAGCAAACAATATATTTTCCCAACGGCACTCTCCTAACCATCTTTAACATGTTCTATTTCATTTTAGATAATTATATTTCTAGACCTTTGCTTTAATTTTTCATTTGTATTCAGAGTAAAGAAAAGAAGTGAAATAAATCAGAATTCTAAATATGAGTCAGCGTTAATGGATTCCCACAAATGTTCCAGCCTGAATTCAGAGATGCAGAGAATCTGAGCCCAGCAAACTACATTATTTTTACTTGATCGTTCGAACAGAATGTAAAATGTCACCTTGAATGAGGCAGAGGAACAAGCAGCTGCCTTAACAATAAGTTATTACATTGCTTAAATTTTAAGTTACATAGATACTTTAAATGATATAGATTTGTCAGAGAAGCCAAAAAAAGAAGTTCCTTGTTGGAAGATGTAATATAAATGATGTTTTCATTGCTTGATCACATAATGTACTATGGTTCTGCTTCTTTCTTGAACAAATCTTGGGTTCATTCATTTCAATAATCACCTTCTACAAATGTACTCATGCATTTACTGTAGCATGGCATAATTTTTTTATTCTCCTTTCTTTTATTTGTATGTTTTTACTTTATAGGAGTACTCCAGACATAAATCATTGTTTCATTTATATATTCTTTCAAAAGTCAATAGTGATGGGCTTGGGGCGCTGCTCAGCAGAAAGTTCGCTCACTGACAAGTGTCCCATAATGCACTGCGCGATTGCAGTGCATTAAGTGCTTGTGATTGGCCAAAGCATGCACCTGACCTGTATGCTGTGGCCAATAACAGCACAATGTCCTGTCAGAGCCATGATTGGTCAAAGGCAGAGTGTCTTTAGCCAATCATTGCTCAGGGGCTAAGTCCCTGCCCCACATTATATAAGGCTGCTTACACGGCAGCCCTGTGTAGTGTGTTAGGAGTGGAGATTAGGCAGGCAGTTAGTGGATTGTGCTATTAGTCAGTTTAATGCAGTCAGCGCAGTGTAGTGCTGTGCTGATTCTTGTGTCACCCCACTGATCCCATTTTTTTTTCATTGATATTTTTTATTTTTGCAGCATCGGGTTCTGTTGCTTCAATATTAGTACTCCCCCTTCTGTGTCGCAGATGCTATTCCTTCTGTGTCAGCAGTAATTTTTTTTTGTGGTGCAGCACTAATAATATTTAGGGCATAATTGCTGTCCCCACTTCTGCATCACAGGTGCTATTCCTTCTGCGTCAACAGGGTTTTATTTTTTTGTGGTGCAGCAGTACTAATAATATTTAGGACATGATTGCTGTCCCCCCTTGTGCATCGCAGATGCTATTCCTTCTGCGTCAGCAGTGTGTTTGTTTTCCTATGTGGTATAGCAGCACTAATAATATTTAGGGCATAACTGCGGTCCCCCTTCTGCATCCCAGGTGCTATTCCTTTTACATAAGCAGTTTTTTTTTGTGGCGGGGCAGCACTTATAATATTTAGGGCATAATTGCTGTCCCCACTTCTGCATCACAGGTGCTATTCCTTCTGCGTCAGCAGTGTTTTTTTTTGTGGCACAGCAGCACTAATAATATTTATGGCATAATTGCTGTCCCCCCTTCTGCATTGCAGGTGCTTTTCCTTCTGCCTTAGCAGTGCTATTTTTTTTTTATTCGTGGCACAGCAGCACTAAAAAATATTTAGGACATAATTGCTGCCCTTTCTGCATCACAGTTACTATTACTTCTGCGTCAGCAGGGGTTTTTTGTGGCACTGCAGCACTAATAATATTTAGGGCATAATTGTTGTCCCCCCTTCTGCGTTGCAGGTGCTATTCCTTCTGCGTCAACAGGGTTTTATTTTTTGTGGTGCAGCAGCACTAATAATATTTAGGACATGATTGCTGTCCCCCCTTGTGCATCGCAGGTGCTATTCCTTCTGCGTCAGCAGTGTGTTTTTTTTTTTCTACGTGGTATAGCAGCACTAATAATATTTAGGGCATAATTGTGGTCCTGTATCAAATGGTGAATAACAACAAAATTTATAATTCAGGTATACTGGACAGCCACTGACATATCTCGTGAATATTTAGAATGAAAGCAGGCACCAAGAGCAGTTTTGATAGAAAAGCATAAAACAAAACTTTACTGGACATCATAAACACAAAGCTTCCTTAAACATCTTAAAAGTTACCATTACTGGACATCATAATACATAAAGCTTCCTTACACATAAAAGTTACCATGAACAAATACACTTTAAACATATTGAAATACTTAGCTTTTGGTAGTTGTAACAGTTTCCAAAAGATCTCTGCAACAAAAAGGGGTCTTGGCCGCATGTTTCCAAACAGCCAACCTTCCAAACGAACAAACAAGCAAGGCTACATCATAATGGACGTTTTCTCTGTGTCACCCTCCAAGGAGTCAGGGTGATGGGAAAGAGGCTTTCTCATGCAAATTAAGCCTTTTTTATAGTACTGTGCACAAGAGAACGCCCACAGGATGTGGTCATACCTCTTGTCCACTCATCAGGTCACTTTGAGTGAGGTCATCCACACATGGCTGCACCCCCCCTCCCCCCACAAGCACATGGTTCATTAAATATGCGGCAGCCATTTTAGAACCACCTGTAAGTGAGAGATTATTATTATTATTACACATGTATTGGGAACATGTAAAAAATCCACAACTGATACATTCGGTAATGTTATTTGATGCTTTGGCGCGGTTTTAATGGCGCGGTTTCAACAGGTGCAAGGCAGCCAATCAGCAAGCGTTTAACTAGTGTGCCCTTAGAAGCCATCACAGCCATGCCTATTAATGGCATGGCTGTGATTGGCCAGTGCAGCATGTGACCCAGAGTCTATATAAGCTGGAGTCCCATAGCGCCGCGCGTCACTCTGCTCAAACTATACTAGGGAGAGGTTCCTGATACTTTTGCTGAGGGAGAGATAGGATATTACTGTAGGGTCAGGCTGGAGATTGCTTTGAGGGAAAGCATAGGAAGAATCTTCTTTAATCAGACAGCGATCTACATTGATATGATTGTGTGGGGGTGCAGTGCACAATCTTTTTGCCCGGAGGGAGAGATAGGAGATTATTGTAGGGGCAGGCTGGAGATTGCTTTGAGGGAAAGAATAGGAAGAATCTTCTTTAATCAGAAAGCGATCTACATTGATTGTATTGTGTGGGGGTGCAGTGCAAGATCTTAATGCCCTGACCTGAGCCCAGTGAGGAGGAGAAAGGAGAAAAAAAAAACTTTTATCAGTCTGTTAGGTGGGGGGCGTGTGGTGTGCGGTGTTGCACATTTAATGCAAGCTCAGTGCATATGTGTCTGCTTAATCTGCACTTAAAAAAGAAAAAACTTTTTTCCTTCATATTTTACTTTGACATACAGTGTTTAGACAGACACCGCTTTTCTAACCTGCTCTTCAAAAAGCACCAATGTAAGGGGAAAATAATTATTTTTCAGTATTTAGGGAAAAAAAAAATATTTTTCAGTTTTTCATTCAAATGAGTTTTTTTTATTCAATAGCGGAATAGAACAACAAAAGTATCCAACCTGTTAGGCGCGTGGTGTGTAGCGGCCATTTCATGCAAGTGAGTGCATATGTGTCTGCTTAATCTGCATTTTAACCACTTAAGTCCCGGAAGATTTTACCCCCTTCCTGACCAGGGCCTATTTTGCGATTCGGCACTGCGTGACTTTAACGGACAATTGCGCGGTCGTGCGACGCTGTACCTAAACGAATTTGACGTCCTTTTTTTCCCACAAACAGAGCTTTCTTTTGGTGGTATTTGATCACCTGTGCAATTTTTTGATCATGTTGATCATGCGCTATAAACAAAAAAATAACTATATTTTTCACATTTTTTTATATGAAATTACCAAAAAAAATGTAAAAACTAATTTTTTTAACATTTTAGGCCAAATTGTTTTATGCTACATATGTTTGGTAAAAAAAAAAATCGCAAAAAGCGTATTTTGATTGGTTTGCGCAAAAGTTATTGCGTTTACTAACTAAGAGAAAGATTTTTGTCATTTTTGTTGTTTTTTTTTTAACGAGTAATGGCGGCGATCTGCAATTTTTTTTGTGGGACTGCGACATTGTGGCGGACAGATCGGACCCCTGACTGACATTTTGACACTTTTGGGGTTACCAGTGACATTACTACAGTAATCAGTGCTACACATATGCACTGTTACTGTAAAAATGACACTGGCAGTGAAGGGGTTAACTTTTTTGAGAGGGAGGGGTTAAGTGTGTCCCTAGGGGCGTGTTTCTAACTGTGATTGGTTGTGGCTTGAGGTGTAAGAACAGTGATCAACGGTCCTACATAGCAGAACTGTATGATCACTATTAATACACAGGGGAGAATGACAGGTGGCTTTGTTTACACTAGCCACCTGCCTTTCTCCCGGTGTAACGGACGATCACGAGTGCCCGGCAGACATCGGGTCCGCCGGGTACACGCGCGGGGGGGTCCGTGACCGAGTGGGTGTGCGCCTCCGGCGGCGCGCTCGCTCCCCAGAGCCTCACAGGATAGCAATGTAGCCCTATGTCGCTTTGCCTGTGAGGGGCTGACCGCCGCCGTAAATCGCTGTACGGCGGTCGGCAAGTGGTTAAAAAAGAAAAAAACTTTTTTCCTTCATATTTTACTGTGACTTACAGCGTTTAGACAATGCATTTCAAATATGCTATTCAACAAACACCAATTAAGGGGACAATTATTTTTCAGATTTTCATTCATACGTCACAGTGAGATACACCCATTGCATACTGTTATATTGCGCATTGCAATAAAAACCCATTTAGGGGAAAAAAACGTTAATTGCGACCTAGTCTGCATATGTTACAGTGAGATACACCCATTGCATACTGTTATATTGCGCATTGCAATAAAAACCCATTTAGGGGGAAAAAAAAGTTAATTGCGGCCTAGTCTGCATATGTTACAGTGAGATACACCTATTGCATACTGTTGTATAGCGCATTGCAAAAAAAAAACATTTAGGGGGAAAAAAAGTTAATTGCGGCCTAGGCTGCATATGTTACAGTGAGATACACCCATTGCATACTGTTATATTGCGCATTGCAATAAAATCCCATTTAGGGGAAAAAAGTTAATTGCAGCCTAGTCTGCATATGTTACAGTGAGATACACCCATTGCATACTGTTGTATTCTGCTTTGCAATAAAAACCCATTTAAGAGGTTAAAAAGTTAATTGCGGCCTAGTCTGCATATGTTACAGTGAGATACACCCATTGCATACTGTTGTATTGTGCATTGCAATAAAAACCCATTTAGGGGGGAAAAAAAATAATTGCGGCCTAGTCTGCATATGGTACAGTGAGATACACCCTTTGCATACTGTTGTATTCCGCTTATCAATAAAAACCCATTTAGGGGAAGATCCAAAATTCGATAAATATGAGGAGAATGTCATATAAGGGACATGGCCTAGGTCCAAGTGTTGCTGGTGGAGCTCCTGCTATCTACTATCGCCTGTACTTGTTCTGGCCTCAACATTTGTAAATGCGCATTAGGCCCTGCCAAATACTGCTGCGAGTAGGCGACAGAAGATGCAGCAGTATTTGGCAGGGCCTAATGCGCATTTACAAATGTTGAGGCCAGAACAAGTACAGGCGATAGTAGATTGGGTTGCTGACAGTGCCTCCAGTTCCTTCACCCAGTCTTCTGCTGAAAGGTGAGAGTTGGCACCTGCAGCCAATGTCCATCAATCTTTCACCTCTTCCCCTTGCAAATCAGCTAAGCAGTCTGAGCCCCAAGTCATGCAGCAGTCTCTTCTTCTTTTTGATGACTCTGTTAGCATGGTTTCCCAGGGCCATCCACCTAGCCCTACCCCATAAGTGGAAAAGATTGAGTGCACCGATGCCCAACCACTTATGTCTCCAGATGAGTACATGGGAGGACCATCACAGCACGTCTCGGATGATGACGAAACACAGGTGTCAACTGCTGCAGAATTCCGAATTGTGGAGACCGTCAAGGAGGGCAGGGGTGAAGACTGGGTGGAAGACAATGAGGTCCTCAGGTCCTCGACCCCACATGGAATGAACATCATGCAGGTGACCTGAGTGCTTTGGAGGAAGAGACGGTGGTCGCACAGAGCCACCAGCACAGCAGAAGAGGGAGCAGGGTGCAAAAGTGGAGCTGCCGTGCCCTAGACACTATGCCTGCTACTGTCCAATACAGCAAGGGACCGAGCACATCAAAGCCAGCTCAAAGGAGTTCTCTAGCGTGGCAGTTCTTCAGACAATGTGATGATGACAGAACACAAGTGGTTTGCACGCTGTGCAATCAGAGCCTGAAGCGAGGCATAAACCTTCTCAACCTGAGCACAACCTGCATGACCAGGCATCTAAGTGCAAAGCACGAGCTGCAGTGGAGTGCACACCTCAAAAACTAAGAAAGGCCTCTGGCTCCTCCTGCTTCCTCTTCAGCTGCTGCAGTCTCGGCCTCTTCATCCACCTCTGTAGTGCCAGTGGCACCTGCCACCCCGCAAACAGAGGATCCACCAGCAACACCACCACCTGGGTCACCAACAACCATCTCCACAATGTCCCGTGGAAGCGTTCAGCTTTCTATCTCCCAAACACTGAAGCGGAAGAGGAAGTACCCCCCTACCCACCCGTGATCCCTGGCCCTGAATGCCAGCATTTCAAAATTCCTGGCCTTTAAAATGCTGTCATTCCGGCTGGTGGAGATGCAGAGTTTTAAAAGCCTTATGGTGGTGGCTGTCCCACAGTACGTCGTGCCCAGCCGCCACTACTTTTCCAGGCAAGCCATCCCTTCCCTGCACAACCAAGTGGGTGACAAAATCAGGTGTGCACTGCGCAACGCCACCTGTGGCAAGGTCCACCTAACTACGGATACATGGACCAGTAAGCACGGTCAGGGATGTTATATCTCCCTAACAGCACACTGGGTAAATGCAGTGGCGGCTGGGCCTGAGGCGGATAGCAGTTTGGCGCATGTCCTTCCACCACCGAGGATTGCAGGGCGCTTCAGTTTGCCTCCTGTTCCTAACTCCTCCTACTCCGCTTCCTCATCCTCTACCGCCTCCTCTTCCGGTCAGCGTAACACCTTCACCACCAACTTCAGGACAGCCAGGGGTAAACGACAGCAGGCAGTTTTAAAACTTGCCTGTTTGGGTGAAAAACCACACACCACGCAGGAGTTGTGGAGGGGCATTGAACAGCAGACCATTGAGTGGTTGCTGCCAGTGAGACTCAGGCTCGGCCTGGTGGTGTGCAATAATGGGCGAAATCTCGTAGTAGCTCTGGGCCTAGCCGGTTTGACACACCCCTTGCCTGGTGCATGTGCTGAATTTGGTGGTGCAGAGGTTCCTTAGAAATTACCCCAATATGTCAGAGATGCTGCAGAAAGTGCAGGCCGTCTGTGCGCACTTTTTGAGCTCTCACCCTGCTGCTGCTCGCCTGTCAGCGCTGCAGCGTAACTTCAGCCTTCCCGCTCACCGCCTCATATGTGACGTGCCCACAAGGTGGAACTCCACCTTGCACATGCTGGCCAGACTGTGCGAGCAGCAGCAGGCCATAGTGGAGTTTCAGCAGCAGCCCACACGCGTGAATCGCTCTGCGGAACAGCACTACTTAACCACCAATAACTGGGCCACCACGCGAGACCTGTGTCCCTTGTTGCGCTGTTTCGAGTACTCCACCAGCATGGCCAGTGCCGATGATGCCATTCTCAGCTTAACTATCCCACTTCTATGCCTTCTTGAAAAAACACTTTGGGCGATGATGGAAGAGGATGTGGCACAGGATGAGGAGGAGGAGGATGAAGAGGTATAATTTCCAAGGCTTTCAGGGCAGTCATTCGCAAGGGGCTCCAAGGATGGGTTCCTGCACTCACAAACGCCAGGGACACAATTGTGTTCAGCAGGGGCACAGTTCTGGAGGAGGAGGAGATGGAGGAGGATATGGAACCATGTTCACAGCAGGGTGGCACCCAGGCCACCTCATGGCCATCATTGGTGCGTGGTTGTGGGGATACTGAGGACACAGTGGATATACCTCCCACAGAGGACAGCTTTTTGTTGCCTCTGGGCAGTGTCTCCGCAACGACCGCCGAGTTTCCCACATAGTAACTTGTGCTGATTACTGGGTGGCCACCCTGCTGAATCCCCGTTACAAGGACAACATACCATCCTTAATTCCCTCACTGGAGCGTGATCAGAAGATGCGCGAGTACAATCGCACACTGGTAGACGCGCTGCTGGTGGCATTCCCACCTGACAGCGGGGGCACAGTGGAAGCACAAGGCCAAGGCAGGGGAGGAGGAGGAAGAGGTCACCAACGCAGCCAGGGCACCGCCAGCACCTCAGAAGGAAGGATTAGCATGGCCGAAATGTGGAAAAGCTTTGTCAGCACGCCACAACAAGCAGCAGCACCGCCAGCTGATATGGAACATCTTAGCAGGAGGCAGCATTTCACTAACATGGTGGAGCAGTATGTGTGCACACGCCTAGAAGTACTGAATGACGGGTGTGCCCCCTTCAACTTCTGGGTCTCCAAGTGGGGCAAGCTTGCCCTTTACGCCTTGGAGGAGCTGCCCTGCAGCCAGTGTATTATCAAAACGGGTATTTAGCATGGCTAGGGGCATTATCACAGACAAGCACAGCCGCCTGTCCAGAGCCAATGTGGACAAGCTCACATTCAGTAAAATGAACCAGGCATGGATCCCACAGGACTTTTCCATGGCATGGATCCCACAGGACAATGCCTTACCCAGCCATTGTTGGATTTGATCTTTCTTACTCTTTTGGGGTGTACCCTAATTTAAAAAAAATTCAATTAAAAACAAAAACCAGTGTTGGCTACCTCGTCCTCCTCCTCCACTGCCGCCGCCGCCGCTTCCACCTACAGCGCCATATCCACTGCCACCTCAACCTCCTACTCCATATGGGCCTCGTCCTCCTCCTACATCATTCAAGATGATTATTTTTTATTTTTCAGTTTTTTATGTTATTTTAAGTTATTTCCCTATCCACATTTGTTTGCAGAGCACTTGCCATGCTCTTAAGATGATTTTTGCTGCCATTTGCAGCCCTCTAGCCCTTTCCATGTTTGTTTTAGAGCCATTTTAGTGCTCAAAAGTTCGGGTCTCCATTGACTTCAATGGGGTTCGGGATCGGGGTAAAGTTCGGGTTAAGTCCGGGTCATGAACCCGGACTTTTTTTTCAAGTTCAGCCGGATCCGCCGAACCCGGACATCCAGGTGTTCGCTCAACTCTTTGGGAGACCTTTCCAAATGAGTATCCACTGGGTTACTGGGTCTTGAGAACAAAAGAAAAAAACCCCACTGCCCTAAATCATTAAATCAACGCTCACTGTATTAACAGGATGGGGAAGACCACACTATAGGTGGAATTAAAAACCTAAAATAGGGAATCATGAGCATGAATTAAATCACTAGCAATAAAACATCATAGGCACAGGGGGAACATGTATAAAAACCTCATGCGAGAGTCCTGAATGTTCAGTCAATGTTGTCCAAAGTAGCAACAAATCCGCCTGCTGTAGAAGATACAAACTTCAAAAAGGTGGGGGTGTGTTATTAGACCGGCAGCTCCTCATGAGGTAGGGATTCCCTCCAGGCATATGATACAAAAAGGAAAAAAGGGCGCCAAGCCACAGGGATGTATGTATAACAAAGCAATTTAATTATATCAACTTACATGTGAATAAAGTAAGATCAGCCTATGTGGTGTCCAATGGGGATCCCCGCAGTGAAGTCAGGTGGTGAGCTGCGGGCTGTAGGGTCCAAATGGCAATTCTTTGTAGAACGGAGCTCTCAATCCAAGAACTGAGCTGCAATCTGCAGATGGCACAGGCTCCCTGGATGGGCAGCCTCGCTGACATCCACTGATACCCGGAACCGGAAGTGACCGGAAAACCGGAACCGGAAGTGACACATGGGTGACCTGTCGGCTCCTCCACGGAGGAATCAGTACGCTGAACAGAACGTGGAGGGCGGGCCGCAACGTCGTTTCGGAGGACCACCTCCTTCATCAGGCTGCCTATTTTTTTATTTTTATTTTTAAATAATGGACTTGTCAAAATTTTTCTTATGTGTTTCTTTTGCACACTTTTTTGGTGAATGGATAGGGGTATGATGTATCCGATACCATTCACATAGGGGGGAGGGGCTGGATCTGGGGGCCCCCTTGTTGAAGGAGGCTTCCAGCTTCCAATAAGCCCCCCACCCCCAGACACCGAAAACCACAGCCCAGGGTTGTCGGGAAGAGGCCTTTGTCCCCAACAACATGGGGACAAGGTGCTCTGGGGTGGGGGTAGCAGTGCCCCCCCTGCCCCAGAGCACCCCCTCTCATGTTGAGAGCATGTGGTGTGGTATGGTTCAGGGGGGCGCTCACTTGTCCCCCTCCCTTTCCTGACCTGCCAGGCTGCATGCTCAGATAAGGGTCTGGTTTGGATCTTGGGGGGGACCCTACACTGTTTTTATTTTAAATTATGGTAGCGTTTTTTTTATTTTTTTAAATCTGAATTCCCGGGAGCTGACAATACATTACAGCCACGAGCAAGTTTAAATTACTTTATTTCCTTTAGAGATGCCAGTATTGCTGCAGCAGGCTCCATTCATTGTACAGATGCGCCACTTTACAGGCACCCCCGGGCACGATATTAAAAGTAATTTTTCATTTTTATTGTTTCCCTTTAAGCATCATTAAAATTGCTGCTCCTTTAAAAACGATTGTTTAAAAACATTTTTTGCATCAATCCATGTCCCCCAGGGCAGTGCCCAGGTCCCAATACACTTTTTTGGCAATAACTTGCATATAAGCCTTTAAAATGAGGACTTTTGATTTTTCATGTTCGTGTTCCATAGACTTTAATATAGTTTGCATGTTCGCTAGAACTTTTTCCCTGTTCGAGATGTTCGAGTGCGAACCGAACAGAGGGGTGTTCGGCCCATCACTAAAAGTCATAAAGGTTAGGCAGTTATCTAAAGTGTGTCCTTTATTCATGTAACTCAAACTAAGGGGCTTGATTTCCAACGTAATGAGGTATGAAATGCGTTTCATTTCATTACCGGCCATTTTTACCTTTTATCACTAATTTTACCATAATTACATACAGTATATAATTTGTGTAGATTTGTCCACCTCTTTCATTATTTCAACTTTTACTAACCAGTGTGGTGATGTCTAAAGAGCAGATCAGCCTTGTGGTCTTTGTGTTGCCACCTTCTGTACAGCCTTAAAAAACACATACATATGAGCGCTAAAATCCATCCACATATAAATTATGACTGAATGCTAAAAGAGAGAGGGGGAGGGGGAGGGGAAATAAAGGAAGGGGAGGAAAAACCAATCAAAAATAAATTAGTAAAATAATATGGAATGTCCATAAAAACGTCCATTGAATAGAATATCCAACTACACCAAGCAGCTCTTCTCAGAAGTGAGGAAAACTCTGGAACAAATACAAAAAGCACAGAAAAGCACTCTAAGTGCAGACAGATTGTTATTGAGGTATATTAAAACAACTGTAGCAACTCACAAGAAGCCATGGCATGAAAGACTGTAGTATCAGTGATTAGGCAGGACTCCTCTAGGTGGTACCGTCCATCCACATATAGGACAAGACCAAGTTGAAACATACGTCACAGGAGGAGAGGTGCCGGCTGTCTCCCGATCGTCCGGGTCCCAAATGGGGCTGTGATGCGAAAATGGAGGTAAAGGAATGTGGCAACGTCACCCGGAAGCTGGAGGGCGCACAACACGTTTTTGAGCATGCCCCAAGTCCCAGTCGGACATGCGCGCTCTTTCCTCAGGTGTTAGGAAACCGTAATACTGAACGGTTTATATAGGAACTGCGTGAGTCACTGACCAAGAAGAAATATACAGACAAAAAGGCTTCTATTGACCAGACAAGGAAGGGGAAAAGGAGAACAATATATAAAGGTGCAGTAACCAAAAATTACTGCTCAGTGCCTCCACGTGAGATCTAATAAACTGACTGACAATTTATACAGACGCTAATTGCAATTCAAAAAGCCACAGATGTAGAAAATGTAACTTTATTTACTATTTTAACCCATGTGTGTGTCACCTTGTGTGTCTGTACCAAGTCCAAATATTCCAGGGTATGTAAACTTTTGTTCAGGGCCATTTGTTATCATTATGATTTAAAAAGTAGCCAAACAACTATGTGGTAATAAATGGATTCATATGATCACTATCCTGAAATAATAAAGTTTTTGTTATAATCAGTCATATTCTCAATATTAATGCCAAAGTGGCATGATTTCTGCCAAGGTATGCAAACTTTTGAGCACAACTGCTGTACTATATAGCAGTTAAACTGACAGTGTATTACCAAGGCTCTCCTCAAGGTAGGTTGATGGGCTCCAGAGTGAATGTGTCATTCAGAAGAAACTGTTTTTTCAGTTTCCTCAATGGTTGGTAAACCCCGGTTTGGTTTAGTCCTGAAGAGGTTTGGGAGGGGTGAAGTCTCCACTCCTGGGTTATAGATTTGGGACCAGCCAGCACACTAATTGGGCAGGTGTATGCAGTGTATTTATTTGAGAACTGACTATGTTTCATGGCTTCACCCTGGCAGACAGAGGAGGTCTCTGTCCAGGAGTCATAGGGGCTTCACCTAGGAGACAGATGGAACCCAGAGCAGAAGGCCTGATTTGTTAACCACTTCAGCCCCAAAAGGTTTTACCCCCTTCCTGACCAGGCCCTATATTGCGATTTGGCACTGCGCTACTTTAACAGACAATTGAGCGGTCGTGTGACGATGTACCCAAATAAAATTGATGTCCTTTAGAGCTTTCTTTTGATCGTATTTGATCACCTGTGTGATTTTTAAATTTTGCACTATAAACAAAAAAATATTGACAATTTTGAAAAAAAAAACAACAATATTTTTCACATTCAGCTATATGACATTCTCAAAAAATAAAAAATCGAAATCAAAATGTTTTAAAAATTTAGGCCAATTTGTTTTCTGCTACATAATTTTAGTGAAAAAAAATCGCAATAAGCATATTTTGATTGGTTTGCGCAAAAGTTATCGTGTCTACTAACTACGGGAAGGATTTATGTAGTTTTTATTGTTTTTTTTTTTTTACAAGTGATTCTAACTGTGGGGGGCGTGGCTTCTGAAATGACCATAGAGACATGTGATCTTATATAGAAGGATCACATGGGCTCTATAATCATTGCAGGGAGAAGAATGGTCAGCTGTGTTTACAGCAGCTGACCGTTCTTCTCTCTCAACAGGGAATGATCGTGGGTGTCAGGCAGCAATCGGAGCCGCCTGCCCACTGCATCGGCTTCCCTACTGATGAGCGGGGGCAGGAGTGCGTCACCGGCGGCGCGCTTGCCCCCTGGCCTTGCGAGAGTGAGCTCCGTACATGTACGGCAATTTGCCTGGGAGCGGCTGCCTGCCGCCGTACATCTGCATTGTTATTGGGTGACAACACTCTGCCCCTGCCTCCAACAACATCCTGCCTGCAAATTACCCTGTCACATACCTTCCTATGAAAAGTAAAAGTGGCTCTCAAGGTTTTTTCCTTTTTTTTAAAAAAGAAGTCATACTTACCTGCTCTGTGGAATAGTTTTGCACAGAGTGGCCTTGATCCTCGGGTCCCTTGTGGGCACTCCTGGCTCCTCTCCCTTGACCAGTACCCCCAATAGCAAGCTGCTACCTATGGGAGCACTGGTGCTTGCTCACTCCTGAGCCATGCTCAATGCGCCTTTAGGACACATAGAGCTATTGCTTAGCCCCGCTCTCCACTCTCTCCTCATTGGCTCACAGAAGAACCACGGAGCCGTACGGAAGAATAAAGCTGTTTTTTAATGTAAGTGGATACTTATACTATTTTAATAAAGATTTATTGATATGTACTTCACTATGGAGATCTCTTTTTTCATCTGGCTCACGGAGAGAGAGTGCTCAACATAGACCAAGGTGCAATTACCCCCCCCCCCCAGCTCAGAGGCATACTGGAGCAGCACAAGGATACAGACGACTTCAGTTATAAGTCTTTCCGGTGAGTGGGGACACAGAAGGGGAGCATCATTGAGCATGTTTGAAGCACTTTATAGAGTGGACACATTTTTTGAAGCACTTTGAATATTTTGATGAACTTTTTATAAATGTGCAATTCATATATTTATGTATATGGTTTATTTACCCTTCTGCACTGAGTCACCTTATTGCACTGGAGCACTGTTATTTTGCACATTAATGTTTTTTTACTAATGTGGAATTTAATATTAATAGCAGCGCTGACACATGTTGTTTTAGTATTTAAAGGCACAGTCACCTTATTGTCAGCAGAGGCTAGTAGGTTAACACATCTGTTGCATCATTTTTATCCATAAGCGCGAGGTTCTCTTTTTGTTTCCAGTGCACATTGCTGGATCAAGAGGGAGCTCAGGTGAGCATAAGGGAGGGGCTGTGGGGGGAACAGTACACAGGTGTCTTACCTTCATGCAGAGAATGCATGAAGGTAAAAAACCTTCAGCCTTTACAACCACTTTAATCTTCTGTGCTCATGCACAGGAATACTACATTATTTTCACAATAAGGCCTCTAGAAAGAAATTCCACCCAGGAACAATTAGAAAACAAGCCCTGTGGAGAAAAAAAAAACGCATGCAGTCAGTTATCAGTAAACTGCACGTAGACTCCCGGACAGAATGTGAAAAAAATTAGGTGCAGTCAGCACAAGAAGAAGAAGAAACCCATCAGCACTCAGCAGAATTAAAGCGGAGTTCCAGCCTAACCGCACACTCACCTGTCCCACGGTCCAGCGATGCGCCGTCTTCTCCCTCTCTGCTCTGCGGCGCCGGCATCACTGATGTGGGGACCCGGCTGTGACAGTTTGCAGCTTCACGGACGGGTACGCACTGCGCATGCGCGAGTTGCGCTATGCGTCATGATTGGCCGGCAATCTTCAGGGACCTCTGACTTGTCCCAGAAGATTGCAGGGAGGGAGGGAGAGAGGAGAACTTCCGCTCAGGGCGCCGCGGCGCTCTGAGCGGAAATGGGAGCGGGTGCCTGTCAAAACTAGGTACCCGCCCCCTCCCCCCCAAAAAATGACATGCTAAATGTGGCATGTCAGGGGGTTAGGACTATTTAAAGCGGAAGTTCCACTTTTGGGTGGAACTCCGCTTTAAGATATTGAAATTAATTCCCCCTTGACTACTTGCCAACTGCACTATACCTGAATAACGCCAACAGTACAGTTGGCTAGTTCTGGATGGCAGCACATGATGGCCTCCCATGATCGCTCCCTCTTTGCGTCCCCTGCGAGCCCCCTGTGGGGTGTGAGTGGCGAACTCAGTGATAACAGTGTCCGAAGGGCACTACTGATCACAAATTGAGATAAAGAGCCAATCAACGGCTCTTTACCACGTGAACAGCTGTGTCCATGTAAACCTATGTAAACAAGGCAGACTGTTTACAAAAGAGAGTACAAAATACATGGATCCAGTGTTTCTGTGAAGCAAGAACACCGATCTATGTCTTCAAGTAGTAAAAGCACCTCCACTACAGTTAGTAAACACTCCCTAGGCACTCATTTACCCCTTAATCGCCGCTGGTGTTAACCTCTTTCCTGCCAGTGTCATTAGTACATTTAGCATATTTTTAGCACCGATCACTAAATTAGTGTCACTGGTCCCCAAAAAAGTGTCAAAAGTGTTAGTTAGGTGTACTATTTGTCTGCTGAAATATAATAAGTCCTGCTATAAGTCACTGATCATCGCCATTACTGGTAATAAATAAATAAATAAAAATATCCCATAGTTTGTAGATGCTGTAGCTTTTGTGCAAACCAATCAATATACGCTTATTGGTATTTTTTTTTTACAAAATAATATGTAGCAGGAAACATATTGGCTTAACTTGATGAAGAAATTAGATTTTTCACATTTTTTTTATTGGGTATGTTTTAGAACAGAAAGTAAAAAATATATATATATATATTTTTTTTCAAAATTGTTGGTCGTTCTTTGTTTCTTAGTGCAGAAAAATAAAACCACAGAGGTGAGCAAATACCATCAAACGAAAGCTCTATTTGTGGGAAAATAGGGGCATAAATAGGGACATAAATTTGTTTTGGTTACAGTGTTGCACAACCGCGAAATTGTCAGTTAAAGCAACGCAGTGCCATATTGCCAAAAAATGGCCTGGTTAGGAAGGGGGGGGGGGGGTAAACCTTCTGGATTCTGGAGCAGAAGTGGTTAAAAGATGCACAACATTTATCTATTGCACCAGAAGCAAAGGCAGGGATATTTCTAGCCTTATGTAACATTTCAATGTACATGGTAGGAGTGCATAGGGAAAGCTGCTTCTAAAATGTGTGCCTAGTTACTGTTGAAATCCCCATTGCTCCTCCAAAGCCATTATGTGTTTGCAAGGACATTGAGGAGTCTGTCCATTAATAGAAGATGAGAGAGGCTAGCTGGCAGGCTATAAATATTTTGGTTCAACAAAGGTAACGTTCCCAATGCACTTTTCTCTACACTAGTTGCTTTGTCAATTTAAATAAAAGCGTTTTCAGCATAAATAGAATAAATACAAAGTAATCTCAAATGCCTGGAAAAAAATCCCAAGCTTTTCATTATAATTCTATTACTGATGTTTTCAGAACGACAAATTGTGGAAATTGTCCAAACACAGATTCTACCAGCTTGGATATGGAATAAATTAGCTTACGGGGATATGTGTATCAGCACTGTTGTGTCAGCTTCAAGATTTTGGTATTAGTAAACTCATGTGTACAATAAAAATCATAACAAATCTATGTAAGACGACATTTAATAAAGTTACAATTTATTCACGCTCAGTTGAAAATGTATTTATCTTATGTTCAATCTGCCTATCCTCTTGACTTGCAACAATATACTTCATACTAGTGTAAGGTGTGGGAATATTATTAATATTATTATACAGGATTTCTATTGTGCCAACAGTTTGCGCATCACTTTAAAACATGAAGGCAGTTAGTACATTTACAATACAATTCAATACAGGAGGAATCAGAGAGCCCTGCTCGTTAGAGCTTACAATCTAGAAGGGAGGGTCAAGTGATACAAAAGTTAATAACTGTGAGGGATCAGCTGATGGAGAAAAGGAAAATACAGTTGTTAGGTGGGGGCAGGATAGGCTTCTCTGAAGAGAAGGGTTTTACGGGATCGTCTAAAAGCTAACCAAGTAGGATATAATCGGACAGATTAGGGGAAGGAGTTCCATAGGATGAGAAAGGCTCTGGAAAAGTCCTGAAGGCGAGCATGGGAGGAGGTGACGAGGGGGCTAGAGAGCAGGAGGTCTTGGGAGGAATTAAGAGAACGATTAGGTTGGTATTTGAAACCCAGGCTAGTGATGTAGCTGCGGGATGAGTTGTGGATGACTTTGTATGTTGTTGTTAGTATTTTGAATTTAATTAGTTGGGTGAGCCAGTGGAGGGATTGGCAGAGAGGGGTGGCAGACACTGAGCGGTTGGTAAGG
Source organism: Pelophylax lessonae (assembly GCF_965119305.1). NCBI lineage: Eukaryota > Metazoa > Chordata > Amphibia > Anura > Ranidae > Pelophylax > Pelophylax lessonae. The sequence goes on along the minus strand of NC_138771.1, from coordinate 86,608,682 downwards.
TGGATGAGCCTGGCAGCAGCATTCATGATGGACTGAAGGGGGACAGCCTATGTAAAGGTAAGCCAATGAGAAGGGAGTTGCAGTAGTCGAGACGAGTGATGACCAGGGAGTGAATTAAAAGTTTTGTGGTGTCATTGGTTAGAAAGGGGCATATTTTGGAGATGTTGCGGAGGTTTAGGCGGCAAGATTTGGACAGTGAAAAAGAAAGAGAAGGCCTAATGCGCTGCCACTGAAGTGATGATAGTAGAGAAATGCAAATGCCCCCAAAGGGCAATGTGTAGGGTAGAATGTGGAGTATAGCTGCTAATTTTAGTAGTGTCACCACATACTGAAATCAATGTATATATAAAATAAATCAGCGCTAAATTCCATTAAAACCTTATCAATATGTATAAAAACCATAAATAAATAAATATGTGTCTAGATAAGTTCAAAGAAGAATACAATAACATATGATATCCACATAAAAATTATAATAAAATTAAAGTGCTGGTGATGAATCTTGTGTATCCTTATATGTGCAAAACAATCCTGATCAATAGATAATAATAATATAATAATAAAGTGCACAGGTGCAAAAAAGGTGAATGCAGCAGTAAGCCCCCGTTCACATAGGGGCGACGCTACTTCGCACCGCGACCTCTGAGGTCGCGGTGCGAGCAGCGCGCCGCGACCTCGGAGCGGCCGCCACAGACTTCATAACATTGAAGTCTATGACGGTCGCCTCCTGGTCGCCCCAAAGAAGCTCTTTTTCTAAGTCGGAGCGACTTGTGTCGCTCCTATTAGAACGGGTCCGCAGCTTCCCTATGGACCAGGTCGCCTCACAGGTCGCCTTAGTGTGAACGGGGGCTTAGGTGCTTGATATATAAATAATATAACAACATAAGCGAAGTGCAAACAATAGAAGGTGCTTAAAAAGTCCAGATTAAAGCATAAGGTGCAAAACGATGCAAATGCGACTTTTGATCGTGATGTGAGTGACGTAGTGTGCACTCAATTTCAATATTATCACCGATGTGACCGATATCCACAGTGAATCCACACACTGGTAAAAATGGCCGCTCACCTTAAAATAAATGATAACAAGCGTGGTATACAGGCTATGTCTCCTGACAAAACCTTAATCAGATAATCCAGGGGGACGATTGGTATGGTTTAATTGCTGTGTCTCCAGCCAAGCCTTTAAAAAATGCCCAGGGGAAGTGTCAGAGAAACCTTCAGCTGCAGACTGGTCATCACATGACACGCATAACATGACTTCCACATGACTTCCTGGCTGCCTATAAAAGCTGAGCAAGTGCTCAGAGGAATTGCTGGTTTTTCTTTCAGCTTCCTGTACCTGAGTTCCTGTTTCCTGTTTGATCATTTACCTGCTGTGACCCGGATCGACCCTGACCTACTCTGCTCTTCTCCTGGACCCGACCTTGGCTTGTTTTACGGACTTTTCTCTTGCCTCCAGTGTTTGACCCTCTGCCTGCGACCTGCATTTATCTTCAGTCTCCTGTGCCTTGACCTTCTGCTTGTGACCCAGTCTTGCCTCCGGTCTCCAGTGCCTTGACCCTTAGCCTGTGTCCTGGATTGTCTACTTACCTGTGTTTGACCCTGAGCCTGCTCTGGACTTTCTACTTACTTCTTTTGCTGGATCCTGATCAGTCTCTGCTCCAGTTCTACAGGAACTCCACGCAAGCTCTACCCTGCCTGCTGGTAGCTTGTGCCTCTTTGTGCCATCCACCCTCTGTATCACCTCCAGAGGGGCGGAGTGCACTTAGTCGCAACAGCGAACCGCTCTCGGCATCTCGGCCTCGGTGAGTACCTCTATTCTGATAGGAAGTGGATGTAGATAAGCCCGGACTGAAATCACTGGTCACGCTCCCTCATACAAATGTAAATGAAAAGAAGGGGGTTCATGGTGTAGTATATCCAAGTGTTTATTATTAAAAAAACATAGTAACTTACGTTTAAAAACTCTATATCGCTCTACCGCAGCTCGTAGGGTACATGAAAGAACTACTTCCAGTCACGGCCGTAGACCAAGAAGTGACGTCACCTGGCTCCTCCCGACGCGTTGCGTCACACACCTCGTGACTTTTTCAAGGGTAGCCTTGTAAAACAACCCATTCAGTTTAAAATAAAAATGAAAGGCAAAACATATTTGTATAAAAAAACATTAATTACTTTTTTCCCCTTTTAAGTGATAACATACCATCTCTTCTCAGCTGCATGAGGAGCTCAGAAAGTGAGGGGAAGAGAAACAGCAGCACACTGGTCTTCCCAGTAAATGGCTGGGCAGGGTGGGCGTGTCAGCACAAGTCTAATCATAGGAGGAAAGGGGACCAGGATTCCAGCACAGCTAGAAAACTGACTATGCTGTGCTATTATGCCTTGTGTAGTCAGATTGCAATAGAAAAGCAGAGGGAACATCACATATTTTACCCAAAGGAAGCAATACAAAGAGAACAGGATACTTTTTCATACAAGAACATGGTACAACAGGCACATATCAGGATGAGATGTTGGGGTAACATATTCTTTAACTATAAAGCATTTTCATTTTAAATATGTTTCAAACATATAAATACCTGTAATAACAAATAATAATAAATACATTTACGTACTAATTTTATGTACTGTGTGACTGCCTGAAAACTGAAAACTGAAAATCTGAAGATCAGAAAGGTAGAAAATAAGCATTTTCTAATGGTATTAAAGTCCTGATTGGTGTGGATCTTTTGCTGGATGACATAATTGTCAATGGATGTACATGGTGGCCCTTTTTTCTGTTAACCACTTGCTGACCGCTTACAGTACATAAACGGTGGCAGAGTGGCACCTACAGGCAGAGTCACGTATATAAACGTCATCTGCCTGGGCGGAGCTAGGGGGAGAGCGTGCTCCGCCGGCGGCATGCTCCCGCCCCCGATCGTCAGCAGGGAAGCTGGTGCCTGTGTCAGGCGGCTCCGATTGCCGCCTGACACTCTCGATCTCTCCCTGCTGAGAGAGAAAGACTGACGGATGATGTAAACACAGCCGTCCGTCCTTCTGCCTGCAATGATCACAGAGACTATGTAATCCTGCTATATAGGATCACATGTCTCTGTGATCATTTCAAAAGCCCAACCCCCCCCCCCACAGTTAGAATCACTCTCCTAGGCTTACATTTAACCCCTTGATCACCAACAGTATTAACCCCTTCCCTGCCAGTGTCATTATTACAGTAACAGTGCATATTTTGTAGTAATGTCACTGGTACTCCCAAAAGTGTCAAAAATATCAGTCAGGGGTCCGATCTGTCCGCCACAATGTCGCAGTCCCGCAAAAAATCGCAGATCGCCTCCATTACTAGTGAAAAAAACAATAAAAATGTAAACCTTTCCCGTGGTTAGTAGACGCAATAACTTTTGCTCAAACCAAACAAAATACGCTTATTGCAATTTTTTTTACCAAAAATATGTAGCAGAAAACAAATTGGCTAAAATGTTAAAAAATTTAGATATTTTTTTTTTGGGGAATGTCATATAGCAGAATGTGAAAATTTTTTTTCAAAATTGTAACGCTTTTTGTTTATAGCGCAAAAAATAAAAATTGCACAGGTGATCAAATATCACCAAAAGAAAGCTCTATTTGTGGGACGTAAATTTTATTTAGGTACAGCGCTGCACGACCGCGCAATTGTCCGTTAAAGTCACGCAGTGCCGAATCGCAAAATAGGGCCTGGTCATTAAGCAGGAAAATCTTCCAGTCCAGAAGTGGTTAAAAGACTTACATAGTTGCATAGTTAGTGAGGTAGAAAAAAAGACATCAGTCCATCTAGTTCAACCTATGATGTGTGTGTGTGTGTGTGTGTTTGATGTTAACCATACATTGTATAGCCCTGTATGTTGTGGTCTTTAAGGTGCTCGTCTAATTGTTTTTTGAAACTATCGATGCTCCCCGCTGATACCACTGCTTGTGGAAGAGAATTCCACATCCCCACTGCTCTGGCAGTAAAGAACCCCCTACGTGTTTTAAGGTTAAACCGTTTTTCCTCTAGTTTTAGTGAGTGGCCACATATCTTATTGTATTCCCTTTCTCTGAAAAGTTTGTTCCTTATGCTAGGTAGTGATGTCGCGAACCTAAAATTCGCCGTTCGCGAACGGCGAACGCGAACATCGGCAAATGTTCGTGAATCGGCGAACCGGGCGAACCGCCATAGACTTTAATAGGCAGGCGAATTTTAAAACCCACAGGGACTCTTTCTGGCCACAATAGTAATGGAAAAGTTGTTTCAAGGGGACAAACACCTGGACTGTGGCATGCCGGAGAGGGATCACATAAAAAAAGTTCTTAAAAATTGTAATTTTTTGATAGAGAGCCAATTATTGGAAAAATTTAAAAAATAAAAATAAAAAATTTCTTTGGATTTAGCATCTGGGGGGTCTAAAAAGTGTACCTGTGAAGTTTCAGCTCTGTAGCATGTCCAGAACCAGAAAAAAATAAGAATTAGGGTTAGGGCTAGGGTTAGGCTTAGGGTTAGGGTTAGGGCTAGGGTTAGGGTTAGGGTTATTTTTATGGCTAGGCTTAGAGGGTTAGGGTTAAGGTTAGAGGGTTAGGGTTATGGTTAGAGGGTTAGGGTTAGGTTTAGTGTTAGGGGCTAGGGTTAGGGTTACGGTGAGATACTTAGGGTAAGAGTTAGTAGCCCTACCCCTACCCCTCTAACTCTAACCCTCTAACCCTAAGCACTAAAAATAACCCTAACCCTAGCCCTGACCCTAACCCAAGCCCTAACCCTAACCCTAGCCCTAACCCTAATTCTATTTTTTTCTGGTTCTGGACATGCTACAGAGCTGAAACTTCACAGGTACACCTTTTAGACCCCCCAGACAATAAATCCAAAGGTTTTTTTTTTTTTTTTTTTTTAAGTTTTTTTTTTTTTTAAGTTTTCCAATAATTGTCTCTCTATCAAAAATGACAATTTTTAAGAACTTTTTTTGTGTGATTTAGTGTCTAGGGGGTCTAAAAAGTGTACCTGTGAAGTTTCAGCTCTGTAGCATGTCCAGAACCAGAAAAAAAGATAATTTTTCAGTAGAGCAGGGATGGTGGGAACCCCTTTTACACCTATATGATTTTTTTTTTCTGGTTCTGAACATGCTACATATATATATATATATATATAAAAAAATACTCAAATACCAGCCCTCAAAAGGGCTTTTGGGGACAATAGATATATATATATATCACAGAACAAAAAAAATTACACAAATACCAGCCCTCAAAAGGGCTTTTGGGCACAATAGATATATATATATATATATATATATATATATATATATATATATATATATCTCACAGAACTAAAAAAATTACACAAATACCAGCCCTCAAAAGGGCTTTTGGGGACAATATATATATATATATATCACAGAACAAAAAAAATTACACAAATACCAGCCCTCAAAAGGGCTTTTGGGCACAATAGATATATATATATATATATATATATATCACAGAACAAAAAAATTACACAAATACCAGCCCTCAAAAGGGCTTTTGGGGACAATATATATATATATATATATATATATATATATATATATATATATATCCAAAAAAAAACTCAAATACCAGCCCTAGGAAGGGCTTTTTGGGGTGCTGTCCTTACAGCAGGAGTGTACCAAGAACACTGGCTAACAAGACCGGGAACTGTCCCTAGCTATAACAACAGCAGCAGCACCAGCACTTTCCCTGCTCTCAGTAACACAGAAATGATCTAAAATGGATGCTGCCCTTGCTTATTTATAGGAGGTGGGAGGGTGTGGGAGGGAGGTATGCTGATTGGCCTGGAATGTGTCTGCTGACTGTGATGTTCAGGGTCAAAGTTTGCCTCAATGATGATGTATAGGAGGCGGACCGAACATCGCATATGTTCGCCCGCAGCGGCGAACGCGAACATGCGAAGTTCGCCGGGAACTGTTCGCCGGGAACTGTTCGCCGGCGAACAGTTCTATACATCTCTAATGCTAGGGTTACCAGTACAATATTTGTACATTGATATCATATCCCCTCTCAAGCATCTCTTCTCCAGACAGAATAGGTTAAATGCTTGTAGTCTTTCCTCATAGCTGAGATACTCCATTCCCCTAATTATTTTTCTTGCCCTTCTCTGGACTCTCTCCAGTTCCAGCACATCCTTCCTGAGGACCGGTGCCCAGAACTGGACAGAATAATCCAGATGTGGCCGTACCAGAGTCTTGTAAAGTGGGAGAATAATCTCTTTATTTCTGGAGTGAATCCCCTTTTTTATACATGCCAGGGTTCTGTTGGCTTTGCTTGCAGTGGCTTGGCATTGCATGCCACTGCCAAGCCTGTTGTCCACTAGGACCTCCAGGTCCTTTTCCATCTTAGATTGACCCAGAGGTTCCCCCCCCTAGTGAGTACCTTGCGTTCGTATTTCTGATGCCCAAGTGCATTACCTTACATTTTTCAACATTAAACCTCATCTGCCATGTAGTTGCCCACCCTATTATTTTGTTCAGGCCTGCTTGTAAGGTTTCCACATCCTGCATAGAAGTTATTGCCCTTCTTAGTTTAGTATCATCCGCAAATACTGAGATTGTGCTAGATATCCCCTCATCCAGATAATTTTATGAATAAATTAAAAAGGATTTGTCCCAGGACAGAACCTTGGGGGACCCCACTTTCCACACCCGCCCAATCTGAGTACTCCCCATTTATCCCCACCCTCTGGACTCGCCCCTGGAGGCAGTTCTCTAGTCGGGTACTTACCCTATGGCCCATACCTATGTACCTTAGTTTGTACAGTAAGCGTCTGTGGGGAACTGTTGCAAAGTCCAGATACACCACATCCACAGGCCTTCCTTTATCCAGATGGCAACTCACTTCATCGTAGAAGGTTAATAGATTAGTCTGGCAAGAATGATTTTTTATGAAACCATGCTGATTACTACTAATAATACCGTTTTCATTACTAAAGTCTTGTATATAGTCCCTTAACATCCCCTCCAAAATCTTGCAGACTACTGATGTTAGGCTGACCGGCCTATAGTTACCTGGGATATATCTCGGCCCTTTTTTAAATATTGGTACCACGTTGGCTTTTTTCCAATCAGCTGGCACCATTCCCATCTGCAGACTATCCGTAAAGATCAAGAATAATGGTCTGGCTATCACCTGGCTGAGTTCCTTAAGAACCCTCCGGTGAAAGCCATCCGGTCCCGATGATTTATTTATGTTAAGTTTCTCTAGTTTATTTCTAAGTCTATCTTCTGTTAACCATGGGGGTACTTCCTGAGGTGTATTATTTAATTTAGCATTACAATCTGGGTTAGTGTAGCCCCCCAATTCTTTGTGAAGACTGAAGAGAAGAAATTATTTAACACTTTCGCCTTCTCTCTGTCCTCTGTGGCCAGATTCCCTTCATCGTTTTTTCTCTATCGCTCATTGACAGACGTAGTCCTCGGTGATTCAACACCCTTGGGTTATGCTGCCCTCTACAGGAGTAGGACTAGACAGGAAAGAAAACGTTCTGGCCACACCCTATGGGCAGTCCCAGAGGGTATATCCTCTCACTTCCTGCTCTAGCAAATCAGTTTTTTTCTGTCTAGTTAGGAGTAAGGACCTAGATTCCTTGCTGGGATCTTCGGTCCTGGCAGGATTTTTTTCTTAGAAAAGATTTTTTAGACAGCTTTTTTTCTCCAGTGTTCCTGTGAGATCTTCAAGCAAGAAAGCTGAACTGGGCGACGGGCTGGATGTTGAGATCCAGTGGTCACCCCAGCTCAGCCTACGAGCGCGTGCAGGCCATAGCTCCGCGCTGGGTCGGCCGCGACATAGTCCCACTGGACGGGGACTGACCCTGCGAGTTAAATGTCTCGCTGAAACGCCAAAGACCATGAGTCACGGCGTCCGTATTGGTTGACAGCCCTCCTACCTCGGTGGAGAGGGGTACTGTCAGGAGTTGGCACCCGCCTGGTTCCGGTATGGTGAGTAGTATGTTCCCCTTTCCCCCTGACGGGTCTTGTGGTGAACGCGGGCCCCTCTCTGTAATGGTAAGGATGGGTTCCCCTCTATCCTATAACATGTCACAGATCCCCCTAATTGAGTGTGATTTTTGTGTACAAGAAGCCAGGAGGCTTGGTTTGGGAGCTGACAATCTAATTGTAAAAATGTGAAAATGATTGTAGTCAGTGGCAGTACTAGAACTTTACTGTGATAGTATAAGGTATCCTACCTGTCAGAAGCCACAGGGCAATGTCTATACATGTATACTGCATTCCAGATCATTCCTCCAGCTAAGCAGATGCCTCCCGACGGCCACGGACCGCATACGGCCCGCCAGGGTCCGGTACCGCCGACCACGCTGACCACCATGAGGGTGAAGGGTTGTGAGGCCGAGATCCTTCTGCAGACATGCCGCTATCTGTGCAGGCCGCCGCCATTGTCTGGTAGATCGCACGAGGCCGCCATTTTGGTGTAGCCCCGTGTCTCCAGCATGGGGGCGGCCATGTTTGAGGTGACTCAAACACCTCATGGAGCCAGGGGGAGGCGCCGGCAGGCGTGTTAAGGGGCGGAGCCGCCTCCTTTACCCAGGAAATAGGGCCAAAGACTTCCTGTCTGTAACAAGACAAGCACTGAGCAAGCTGATGAAAACTTCTGTGCATCAGGGATGAGCCTTGGGGTCTCTCTCTCTCTCTCTCTCTCTCTCTCTCTCTCTCTCTCTCTGGTCCAAAAAGGCAGGTAACACTGAGGGGCGCTGTTGCGACTGGGGGGACACAAAAAAAAAATAAAAAAGTTTTTTACTTTGTCATTTTTTGTCGCTGGCAAGTGTCTTGTATAATCATTGACCCTGCCGCATAGGTATCCCCACCTGATCCCCTCAAGGTGGCCGCAGGACCCTCCAGTACCCCACTTGTTTTTAATGCATTATCGGCAGTTTTGGAGTCTTTGGTATCCCGGGTGGAGGTGGCCTGTCAGGGACGGGGGTCAAGAAGCGACCCCCGCCTACCCCTATTGTTTATCAGATACTTCAGGGGCTGTTGTCTCAGGTAATATCTCCTCAGCAGTGAGGAGCACGTTTCTGCCTCCGCCATAGCACAAGAGTGGTGGATGCACTAGTTGTGTCTGTATGGGAAACCTTTAGTCTTGAGGTTACACCGGCAGAGGTAGCTGAGACTGAGATTCCTTTTTGGTACTTGTTAGCCTACCAAAAGGGCGAAGGATTTTCCTTTACCCAAATGGGGTCGTTTTGAAACGAACCCCTGTTATTTCCAAACGCATGGCTAGGTGCTATCCGTTTAAGGAATTCCTCTTTATAGGATAGACGGTACCACCTGCTGTCTTGCCACAGACTGTTAGATAAAAGGACCTCGTAACTAACGAGGACCTTCCTTTTCTGCTCATAAAGAGTTGTTCGTTCCGTGAGGGCGGGCGATAAGGCGAAACCCTCCAAAGCCCCTTTAGAGGGGTTTCAAAGGGCGCTGGTCGGCTAAACAAAAAGTCCGGCTCAGCCAAGCCTGAAGATACAGCCTGATGCGCCCCTACCCATCTCTGGGGTGGGGGGGGATGTCTTCACCGGTTTCTGGAGGACACAGGATCGAGTTTCGATCACTTCCACCGGTGCGATTCTTCCCTTCTAACATTGAACGGTTTCAGGGGTTCTATTCGAACCTATTCACAATGCCCAGGAAAGAGGGCAAGGTGCGTCCAAATCTGGACTTGGGAAGAAATAGAGTCCATCCGTACAGTGGTGGCCTCCATGTATCAGGGGGATTTCCTGGTGTCCATAGACATTTAGGAGGCCTATCTTTATATCCCCATCATCGCAGGACATCAGCGTTTTTTCGCTTTCCCAAAGATCATCCCTGGTTCCCACCAGGAGACTGAACTATCTGGGCCTAAGGTGGGATACATCCTGGGCAAGAGAGTTTCTCCTTGCGGAGAAACTCCAGAAGGTTCAGTCAACGATTCGGATGTTGCTGTCCGTCAATTGGCTGGGACTGATGGTGGCCTTCTTAGAGGCAGTACCGTATACCCAGTCTCATACCCGAATTCTCCTGAAGGAGATTCTTTTTTAATGGAATCAGAATTCCGATTCCCTGGACAATCGGATCCGGTTGAGCGAGCGGACCAGGAAGTCTCCGATGCTCAACCAGGGGAAGTAATTTCTTCCGATAGTATCCAGGTTACCAATAAGGGTATCGGAACTGAGAGCGATCAGATTTTGTCTGATTTACTGGATCTAGCAGCTCTAGAGCAGCCCGATTCGGATCCAATCGCATATGGCCTCTTCATCCAGAGGTTTTTCACTAGCTGTCCCTTCATTGGGACATCCCGGATGTGGATCTGTTGGCACCTTGGCTTAACAGGAAGGTGCAGAGGTTTGTAGCTCGCGCCGCGATCCTCTAGCAGACGCAGCAGAAACGCTGATCGCCCCGTATCAGCTACGGCATGCCTTCCATCCTCTCAAGTTGCTGTGGGAACTTCTTCGCAGGATAGAGGTGGAGGGAATTCCAGTTATTCTGGAAATTCCGGACTGACCTCGTCGAGCCTGGTACGCCGACTTGGTGAGGCTAGTCGCGGACGCTCCTTGGAGACTTCCTCTCAGGGAGGATTTGCGGTCTCAGGGACCGATCTTCCATCTTGCTTTACAGTCGCTGGCTTAATGGCCTGGCCATTGAGACCCAGGTACTGAAGGACAAGGGAGTGTCAGCTTCAGTTATTCCTACCTCCAGTTAAAGCAAGGAAAGCGACTTCCAGAACATGGAAGTCTTATATTGCATGGTGTGAATCTATTGGATTTCCCCCACATACCTATTCGGTGACCCGAATTTTGGTCTGTCTGCAACAAGGGGTTGAGCAGAAACTGTCCTTGAGCACGATCAAGGGTCAGGTTTTCTGCGTTAGCAATCTTCTTTCAAGAAACCTTTGGCTAATCATTCCTTGGTGCGGAATTTCATCCAGGGGGTGCGACATCTGGCTCCGCCAGTGCGCGCACCCTTACCGCCTGGGATCTTAATTTAGTGTGGTCGGTTCTTCAGAAACTTCTCTTTGAAGATATTAGGGAGATTCCCTTGCTTACATTATCCCAGAAGGTGGCCTTCTTGGTGGCCATTACTTCTGCACGCAGGGTGTCAGAACTGGCCGCATTATCTTGTCGTTCCCCATATCTGGTGGTTCATAGGGATAAGGTGGTTCTTCTTCCGAATCCATCCTTCCTTCCTAAAGTGGTTTTCAGAGTTTTTCAACTGAATAAAAGTATTGTGTTACCTTCCCCGTGTCCTAAGACTAGCCATCCTTGGGAGTTTGCATTACACTCCTTGGATGGGGTTCAGAAGGATACACTTGACTACTACGAACTTGTTTTCGTAAGACGGACTCACTTTTTGTGATCACGGATAGCCCTTGAAGGGGGTTGCCTGTGTCTGCCGCGACCATATCTACATGGATCAGTCAGACGGTGGTACAGGCTTATTCTATTAAGGGTCGGAATCCTCCGTTCCCTGTTAGGGCGCACTTCACTCGAGCGCTCAGTACTTCCTGGGCCTATCGCCATCAGGCGTCAGTGGTCCAGGTATGTAAGGCGGCCACCTGGTCGTCGGTACATACCTTTACAAAATTTTATAAGATTGATGTGATGGCATCGGCGGATGTCTCATTTGGCCGCAAGGTTTTGCAGGCCGCAATTTGAGGAGACCGGTGGTCTACCTCGGGGGTTTTTTTCTGTTGAAAAATTTCTGTTGAGTCTCATCATTGAGGATGAGCATTGTAAACTTCTAGTTGGCACCGGTTGGGCCTTCTAGATTGGATTTGATTTCCATTTTCCCCCCCCTCATTTGTGGTACTGCTTTGGGACGTCCCGAGGGTGTTGAATCACCGAGGACTACGTCTGTCAATGAGCGATAGAGAAAAATGGATTTTTGTAAAATCTTACCGTAAAATCCTTTTCTCTTAGCTCATTGACAGACGTAGTACCCGCCCCTCTGTTTTTGAGTTGGGTTGGGTTAAATTCTCTAAACACTGCTTTGTGACATAACTGATTTGCTAGAGCAGGAAGTGAGAGGATATACCCTCTGGGACTGCCCCTAGGGTGTGGCCAGAACGTTTTCTTTCCTGTCTAGTCCTACTCCTGTAGAGGGCAGCATAACCCGAGGGTGTTGAATCACCGAGGACTACGTCTGTCAATGAGCTAAGAGAAAAGGATTTTACGGTAAGATTTTACAAAAATCCATTTTTATGGGGCCAATGTGTTCTGGCTTAGCTTTCTTACTATTTATATACTTAAAGAATTTCTTGGGGTTTTTTTTTACTTTCTTCCACTATATGTCTCTCATGGGACAAAAGAGGAGTGAATGGTATCACTAACCCTGCGGGCTCTATTGGCTCTAGAGGCCGCAATAGGTGGGCGTGAACCAACTGGTGGGATTTTATAGGTGAGGCTTGCTAGGGTATATATTTTAGATAAATAATAAGGAGACAAAGTAAAATAACAGAATTTTATTACAAAACCGATAAAAACAATCACATACAGTGATAAATATTCATAGCATAAAGATACTTGATGTACAGAGAACCATTGGAGTGTGCTAGGAGCCACTTGTGTCCGACATGTTTCGCCAGCAGGCTTCTTCTGGGACAATGCAAGAATGGTGACCTCTACTCAGGTTCTAAGTATGAATAACATACAATCAATTTACATAAGTACACATGGTTAATTACAGTCAATTATTGGTATAGCAATATATTAGGGCTCACCAAAAGTTGTATCTAGAGCATAGCAGCAGTATCAGTATCCTTATATCAGAGATCATTGCGATTTATCCAATGGTGGGTAACCACCCTGAACTAAATAGTCCAGCCAGACCTGGCCCCGCTACTTTGACAGGAACCGGACCGAGCTCGGTCGAACCAAAGCAAATCTGAAAAAACCAACAATCCATAAAAAAGAGGAGCTAATTACTAAAAATCCCATATATCACTAGAGTAAAAAGAAGAGACTCAGGTGTATATGAGTATAGTATCGATAGGTCTCCGAAAGCAGGACCAAAAAAGTAAGGAGAGATTAGAGGATTAGAGGAAATAATTATTTGCCGGCAACCAGTGCTTCTGTGGGCGCTACACCCTCTGTCTCAACCCCAGGGGTGTACCGCACTCAGCGGCAAGGGGAGCCCCCTCTGCATCTCGGCCTCAGATCAGGTACGTGACAGTATAATCCAGTAATGTCAGAGGCCAACAGAGGTGCTTACCCAATTTGAGGCTTTGTGCAAGAAAGTCACCCCCCTCACTCAGGCAGTGCAAAGACTCCAGGAGGGCTATTTTCAGTTGGAAGGTCGCCTGCAACTCCTGGCCGCTTTGCCTCCTACAGACTCCAATCAATCGCCTGCCAGCACCTCTTCATCCCGGTTACCACAAGGACACGCTAGCTCCGCCCACTCAATGCTAGTCCCACCTCCTGAACCACAGGAACCCACGCCTGAGCAATTTTCTGGAGATCGAAAGAAGTTCAGGGCCTTTAAGAACGCCTGCTTGCTATACTTGGCTTTGCAACCCCGGACCTTTTTTCTGGACTCTGTGAAAGTGGGGTTCATCATCTCCTTGCTGTCTGAATAACTTAATGGAACAGAAGAGCCCTGTTCTGGACTCTGTGGACACTTTTTTTGAGGCTATGGCTCAGCTTTATGATGATCCCCAGCGCACGGTCACCGCAGAGGTCGCCCTACACACCCTGCTACAGGGCAAGCGCCCAGTGGAGGACTACACGGTTGAGTTCCGTAAATGGTCTGCTGACACTGATTAGAACGAGGCTGCCCTCAAGTATCAGTTTCGCCAAGGACTCTGAGACATTAAAATATGAGCTGGCTTGAGTGGAGACCCCCGCTACCCTTGAGGGTCTCATACAACTTGCCATTCGACTTGATAGACGTCTGCCGGAACGATGCTCGGAGCGTCTCCAAATGTTTCGGCCTACCTGTATGCTTCCCAAGATCTCTTCTGCTCCCCCTGCACCTCCAGGCTCTCCCCCCACGGCAGCATCTGAAGGGGAAACTATGAAGCTGGGCCTGGTCCGCTCCTTCCTGACTCCTGATGAGAGACTACGATGTCGGCAGGCCAACCTATGCCTCTACTGCGGTGGGGCTGGACAATTTCTTTGGAACTGCCCCGTGAGACCCAGTAAGCCTTATTCTCTGCCCCCTTTTAACTGCCGAGTTTAAGGATTTTCGCTCTCTCACCTTATTCTCCCTGTCTCCTTACAGGTGGTGGAATGGGAGGTCCAACTTCGAGCCATCATTGACTCTGGGGCCTGCAGCTGTTTTCTGGACATTTCTTTGGCCAAGAGACTCCATATTTCTCTTATCCCTAAGGCACAAAGGCTCGAAGTCCATCTCGCCGATGGGTCCCTACCCAGTTCCGGACCAGTTACCCTAGAAACTGGACCCATCCTTACCACAGCAGACTCATCATCATCAGAAGTTCATCCATTTTGATGCCCTTTGTTCCCTCATGTTTTCCCATCGTCCTGGGACTTCCTTGGGTGCAAGCCCATAGCCCCTAAATCAATTGGGCCAAGAAGGAACTCACCTTTTCTTCTGCCTACTGTCAACAGCATTGTTTCTCTCAAAGACCTAGTGGGCCTGCTAGTTGTTCAACCAACACCTGAGCCACTCCTGGATATCCCACCTCCTTACCAGGACTTCAGGGTCGTGTTTGACAAGAAAAAAGCTGAGGTCCTTCCTCCCCATTGGCCTTACGATTGCCCTATAGAATTGCTTCCTGGAGCTGAGATCCTGTTTGGAAGGATATTCCCCCTTTCTGAAAATGAACTGGATGCCCTACGGGTCTTTATCAATGAGATTTTGGAAAAGGGGTTTATTCACCTTTCTTCTTCTCCTGCAGGTGCTGGTATATTCTTCGTGGAAAAGAAAGATGGCACCCTGAGACCCTGTGTGGACTATAGAGAGCTGAATAAGGTCACTATCAAAAACCGGTATCCGCTCCCCATTGTCCCTGAACTCGTCCAGAGGTCCTGGACCGCCCGGGTCTTTACCAAGTTACACCTGCGGGGAGCCTATAACCTTGTCCGGATACAGGAGAGAGGACATTATGAATACCTTGTCATGCCTTTCGGCCTGTGTAATGCCCCAGCCACATTCCAGCACCTGGTAAATTATATCTTTCGGTAGTTTCTTGACCACTTTGTCATCATAAACCTTGATGATATCCTCATTTTCTCTGTCTCACTGGAACTCCATCGGTTTCAGAGACCTACGTTGCTGGACTCCTCCCCTTGTTGTCGACGCGTGCGTGCCCCCGGAGGCTCGCTCCCGCTGGAGTCGGGCCAGGGGAGAAGAGGTGGTGATCACCGCCGCTCTTCCCCGATCATCGGGGATCGAGTGAAGAGATCCGCCCACTTGTGTAAACAAAGCGTGCGGATCTCCTATGTGACAGGCAGGGACAGATTACAGGATTCAGCATAGCACTGATTACTGTAGTAATGTCACTGGTACCCCCAAAAGTGTAAAAAATGTTAGTCAAGGGTCCGATCTGTCCGCCGCAATGTCGCAGTCCCTCAAAAAAAAATCGCAGATCACCACCAGATCGCCGCCATTACTAGTTAACTTCCCTGGCGGTATGATTATGTCAAGAATTATGTACCAAAAGCGGTACAATTTTTTGATATTTATAATTTATAATATATAATATATAATATATATATATATATATATATATATAAATATTATATTAATAATAAATATATGATAAAATATATTATACAATATAAATATTATAATATATATATATATATATATATATATATATATATATATATATATATATATATATAATATTAATAATATAATTTATAATATTTGATATTTTTTTCTGATACTAAGGTGATACAGTGTTTGGTGGATGCAGTCTGATTTGACCTTATTTTTCCGTATATAGGGATGGAGACCAATAGCATGACCTGCTTGTCTCACACAAAGTCCCAAATAGGAAATTAGGGATTGAAAGGCATTGTGCTTTACAGGCCATGCCCCATATATAAAATCCCTATCTGTCTTTATACTGCATCCACCAAGGGGATGGAGGTGTAATGCTTCTCAGCTGGTCCTTTCCTGTTTGTACCATTGTTCCAACTTAGTTATTTGAGTTTTGAGACAACAGACCAGTCATGGATGAGGGTGGGTTGGGGGAGGTTGGGCTGTTTCCCTCCCACCTGTTCCCCCATCCATCCATTAGCAGCCATGTGCTTCCAGTGTGGAGACACTAAATTAGGAGTGTTAGGACTGCAGATTTAACAGGGTGCCGTGAAGTGGCTCTGCAGCTTTCACATGCATTTGCAAATGTGTGTCAACTGAACCCCTGTTCTTTGTATCAAGAGACAGGTCTACTTGGTTGGTGACAGACTGGAGGGTGAGTACAGTACATCAGACTGGGGGCTGGCTGACTTTCATGTACCTCTTATAATCCTTCAACCTCTTTTTTTTTTTAAGGTGATACAGTGTAATCCTCTCAGATTACACTGTATCACCTCCTTTTTATGTGTGTGTGTGTTTTGTGCAACATTTGAATTTCCCTCCTAGTTCTGCTCTCATGCACCATTGCCGCTGCAGGGAACGGAACCAGAAAGTCATCAGAGCGACGGACGAGTGGCGGGAATCTCAGAGGCGATCACAGCAATGGGAGATCATCGCTGGATCGCCAGGAGAAGGTAAGGAACCCCACTGCAGGCTCTGCAGGGGATACTGATAGTAGCATGAAAAAACCACCCTGAGTCACGCTCGGGGTTACCGCTAAGGGAGTTAAAAAAAAAACCCATAAAAATGATTAAATTTCATGTAGTTAGTAGCTGCAATAACTTTTGCGCAAACCAATCAAAATACGCTTATTGCAATTTTTTTTTTTTTTTTTTTTACCAAAAATATGTAGCAGAATGTGAAAAATATTGTTATTTTTTCAAAATTGTCGCTATTTTTTTGTTTATAGCGCAAAAAGTAAAAATCGCACAGGTGATCAAATACCACCAAAATAAAGCTCTATTTGTGGGGAAAAAATGACATAAATTTTAATTTGGGTACAGCATCGCACGACCGTGCAATTGTCCGTTAAAATAACGCAGTGCCGAATCGCAAAATATGCCTGGTCAGGAATGGGGTAAAATATTCCGGTCTTAAAGCGGTTAAAAATATGCTCATTGAAAATTTTTTTGTCAAAGACATGTAGCTAAATACATTTTGGCCTAAATATATGACAAAAATTGAATATATTGGATATTTTTTAACTGTCAAAGTAGAAAATATTTTTTCAAAATTGTCGCTCTATTTTTATTAATATCGCAAAAAATGAAAAGTGCAGAGGTGATCAAATACCATCAAAAGAAATTTCTGTTTGTGGGAAAAAAAGGACGTAAATTTTGTTTGGGTACGGCATTGCATGACAGCACAATTGTCAGTTAAAGTCGCACAGTGCCAAGTTGCAAAAAGTGGCCTGGACGTAAAGCAGGAAAATCCTCCCGTCCTAAAGTGGTTAAACAGCTATTTATCTCTGCACCCATCCTACAACACCCTGATCCAGCTCCTCCCTATGTGTTGAAGGTCGATGCCTCGGAAGTGGCCACCGGGGCAATCCTGTCACAACGTCAAGGGCCCAAATCTCTCCTTCATCATGTGGCCTTCTTTTCTAGGAAAATGTCACCTCCAGAGAAGAATTATGATGTTGGTGACCGAGAACTGTTGGCCATTAAATTTGCACTAGAAGAGTGGAGATATCTTTTGGAAGGAGCCACCCATCCTATCATGATCTTCAGGGACCACAAAAACTTGGATTACCTCAGGACTGCCAAACGTTTGAGACCCCGACAAGCCCGATGGGCGCTGTTTTTCTCCAGTTTTAACTTCGTATTTCTTTTCGACCTGACTCCAAGAATGAGAAAGCAGATGCTCTCTCCTGGATGTTTCCAGATACCCCAGAAACAGCAAATCCTTATACCATCCCTTCTGCCCAAAATGTTCTCCTTATCCAGCCTGACCTGATGACGGCAATTCGACAGGCCTCAGTCCTTTGCTTGGATCCTGAAGTAACCTCCTTGAAAAAACATGAAGGGTTGCTGTGGCATCAGGATAAAATCTTTGTCCCCCCCCCCCCAAGTAAGACCTCAAGTTCTTAAAATCTTTCATGACAGTAAACTTACTGGGCATTTTGGGGTGCGGAAGACTTCGGAGCTTATCCAACGCTCTTTTTGTTGGCCCAACCTTGGGCAGGATTACAAGGATTACATCAGCTCTTGTACCATCTGCCAACGTAACAAGGGGTCAAGTACCAAGACTTGGAGTTTGCTAAGACCACTTCCTATTCCTGAGCAACCCTGGAAAAAGATATCTATGGAATTTATTGTTGAAATACCCCCTTCGGAAGGATTTTCTGCCATCTTGGTGGTAGTGGATCGCCTTTCCAAAATGGCCATTTCCATTTTCTACCCATGGTCGGCACACCTTCAGCCCTGGACACAGCCAACATATTCATAAGGGAGATAGTCAGGCTACATGGTCTTCCAGACAACATCGTCTCTGATAGAGGAATACAATTTACCTCCAGGTTCTGGAGGGATCTCTGTAAATCTCTGTCCATTGAAGTTTCTCTTTCTTCTGCATACCATCCTCAGAACAGTGGGCAACCAGAGAGGACTAATCAAACTCTAGAACAATACTTATGATGCTTTTGCACCTGTTCCCAAGACAACTGGGTCTCACTCCTCCCCTGTGCGGAATTTTCTTACAACAATTCTCTTCATGCATCCACCAACCAGTCCCCTTTCTGGGCAAATTATGGATTTCATCCCTCCTTCCTGCCTAACACCATTTTGGAAGCATCAGTTCCTGCTGTCCAAGATTGGATCAGCTTCATTCAAACAAATTATCAAACCTTACAGGAAGTCATGCGTAAGGCCCAGGAGGACTGTAAAAGGTTTCATGACTGTAAAAGAAAGAAGGGTCCGAATCTCAAGATTGGAGACAAAGTCTGGCTGTCAGCCTTGAACATTAAACTCTCATGCCCCTCCAGGAAGCTTGGGCCAAGGTTCATCGGTCCGTTTGAAGTCAGGAGGGTGATCAATCCTGTGGCTTTTGAGCTGGCACTTCCCAACTCCTTTAACCACTTTTAACCACAGGCGCGCTCCCGCTGTTTTCATTCACAGCGGGAGTCGGGCCAGGGGAGGAGCAGCGGCGATTGCCGCTGCTCTTACCCGATCGTCGGGGATCGAGTCTGGAGATCCGCCCGCTGTGTGTAAACACAGCGGGCGGATCTCCATAGGGACAGATCGGAGTGTTCAGCATAGCTGGACATCCGATCTGTCCCTGTCTCACAAAGTCACCTCCCCCCCCACACGTCAGTAAGCACCAGGCATACATTAACCCCTCCCTCTCCAATAAAATTAACCCCTTCCCTGCCAGTGTCATTTTTACAGTAACAGTGCATATATATAGCACTGATTACTGCAGTAATGTCACTGGTACCCCCAAAAGTGTCAAAAATGTCAGTCAAGGGTCCGATCTGTCCGCCGCAATGTTGCAGTCCCGCAAAAAAAATTGCAGATCGCCGCCATTACACATTAAAAAAAAAACACCAAAATTGACAGAAATCTTTCCCGTAGTTAGTAAACG
This sequence comes from Pelophylax lessonae, assembly GCF_965119305.1. Lineage (NCBI taxonomy): Eukaryota > Metazoa > Chordata > Amphibia > Anura > Ranidae > Pelophylax > Pelophylax lessonae. The sequence goes on along the minus strand of NC_138771.1, from coordinate 86,589,030 downwards.
CAATAACTTTTGCGCAAACCAATCAAAATACGCTTATTGTGATTTTTTTTAACAAACATAGGTAGCAGAAAACAAATTGGCCAAAAATTTTAAAAAAATTTGATTTTTACATTTTTTGGGGGGGGAATTTCATATAAAAAAAATGTGAAAAATATTGTTATTTTTTCAAAATAAACGCTCTTTTTTTGTTTATAGCACAAAAAATAAAAATCGCACAGGTGATCAAATACCACCAAAAGAAAGCTATGTTTGTGGGAAAAAAAGGACGTAAATTTCGTTTGGGTACGGCGTCGCACGACCGCGCAATTGTCAGTTAAAGTTGCACAGCGCCGAATCGCAAAAAGTGGCCTGGACGGAAGACAGCAAAATCCTCCGGTGGTAAAGTGGTTAAGGTACACCCAGTTTTCCACATCTTCTTGCTCAAACCAGTTGTCCCCAGTCCATTTTCTGGAAGAGATGAGCTACCTCCACCTCCTGTCTCGTCAAAGGGGAGAAGGAATTTGAATTTGAGTCCATACTGGATTGACGAAAGAAAGGGAGGCAAACTCACTTATTAAATGGAAAGGTTACCCCCCCCCCCCTTAAGACTATTCCTGGGAACCCACTAGTAACCTGCATGCCCCCAGGCTGGTACAGGAATTCCACAGGAGTTTCCCGGGAAGCTTGGCCCGGTTGGGCATCCAGAAGCTGCCCCTTGGGGGGCGGGCACTGTCAGAGAAATGGCTGTGCTGCAACTGGCAACTCCGCCAGTACTTCCAATGGCCACAATGGACTCAGGCCATAGACTCATTTACTGGCCTATAAAAGGACTCTGCTCAGCCCATCAAATTGCTGGATTGTCTTCAACTCCTCCTGTGTCCTGAGCATTTGCTACTGTAATGTTCTGGTACCTCTGGTACCCTTATTTCCACATTTCTCTCTTAATATTGCGTCCCATCTTGCTATCCAAATGGGACGCATACACCTTTAAGGGCAATGACATCATCGCCGAGCGCCGCTATGAGCGGCTATTTCAATCGCCGGCTTTCTCTCACTCATTGCTCGTTCAAACCGCATGTTCACCGCACCTTCTCTTGTGAAGCTGGAGCTGCTGGCTATTCCCTTTGCCTGAACTGAACCGGAACCTCGCTGCTGATCCGTATCTCGCTACTGGATCACCTCTCACTACTGAACTTTGTTACTACTACCTATCTAGTGATAAGTACCCCACAGGGGATTCCTTACTAACCTGCACTTCTACTGTCATCTACTGCATATACCAGGACTATCTCTATCTAAGCTATTTCCTATCATCTGCATAGACTGTTAGCTCTTGGGACTACCATCAACTATCCTTGCACTAGGTTACTCTGTCTTGTATACTCCATCTGCTGTCCCCTACCATCTGCATTATACTTGACATTAGAACCTATCTGCTTACTACCATCACCTAAACACTCTCCTAATACTACTCCTAGGTGCTCACCATACTATAGCCTGTCTCTCACCTATATACTCTCACATATTCTATCCCTCCATTAACATCAGATTGAGTGTATGTATATTGCATAAACAGGCTGTGCACAGTGATGAAGTGCACAGTGATGAAGTCCTGAGAGTTGGATATGTTTGTTCAACAGAATCTCTACACGACTACTGAGTGTGACAATTCTGCAGCTGCAAATCCATCCACTAACAAAAACGCATGAGCGTTACAGCTACTTCCTGGATTCCAGTTTGACCCGGCTTGTTCCTGACCTGTTTGCTCTCTCTTCTGGCTTTGACCCTTGGCTTCGTCTGACCAACCCTGCTCCAGTTTGGCTCTCCTGTTATCTGACCTCAGCTTGGCCCACGGACTTGCTTTCTGTCTACCTGCCCTCCAGTACCTGATCTCGGCTTTCCCACAGACTTGTCTGCTCCTGGCCTTCCTTCTATACCTTTGGCTTGCACCTGTTACAGCTTCCTGCAAAGCCCTGAGTTTGAACCCCGGCCGGTCTTACACCTACTGCCTGGTTTTTCCTGGTTCCTCCTTGGACTGTCCGGTGTATTCCTGCCCAGCACTCTGCTAGAGACCGCATGTCTACCATCAGGACCCTGCCGGCAACCAGTGCTTCTGTGGGCACTACACCCTCTGTCTCAACCCCAGGGGTGTGCCACACTCAGCGGCAAGGCTCCCCTCTCTGCATCTCGGCCTCGGATCAGGTAAGTGACAATTTGCTTGGGATGTTTTCTTTACACATATTACTATATGGACTTACATTTTTTTTTTTTTCAGAATTTTTTTATACTAATTGCTTCTAGCGCTGCACTTTCTTTATTTTATTTATTGCTTTGGAGTGTGTATCTTTGCTCTGAGTGCTGGCAGCTCATTATATGCTCTTGCTAAGTGTTTTTTTGTTTTATATGCTCAAATAAGGATCTGGTATGGATTTTTGGGTAGCCCCACTATTTTTCTTTTTTTTGTGTAAGGTCCTTCTCAAAATCTTGATGGGAACCCCACACAGCTACTACCCTGTCCTAGACCCAACAAACTCTCCTGTAAAACTTTATAATTTTATATATTTAAACAGTGTGGTAGTGCTGTGCCCTGCTACAGTGTAAAAATAGGTTATGGACCAGGATTCTCATCCAGGAAGGTCTAGGGTCTCCAGGGAACTTGTGTCATGCAGAGAAAACTAACTTTTCAGTTTCCTCTTTGATTGGTAAAACCTAGTTTGGGACCTAGAGCCCATAAATTTATTGGATATCAGGGAGGGATGCAATCCCCAATCCCGGGTCTGTGTTTTGAGAACCACCAGCACACTAATGGGGCATGTGTGTGCGGAGCATTTAGGAGAGACCCGACTAGGGTTCTGGGCGCCACCTCTGCAAACAGAGGAGGTTTCTGCCCAGGAGTCAGGAGGGTTACACATTAAAGAGACAGGTGGGAGCCAGAGCAGCAAGGGGCTGCTAGGTATGTCTGCAGAGTTGTATATGAAGACAGTCTGTAGGAGGCAAAGGGTCTAAAGGGTAAGGCCAGGGCAAGAGTGCTGCATGTGTAAACCAGGAGGCTGAATGCGGTTTCCTTTGAATGGAAATTCTAAAAAACCCCTATGAGGGAAACCTGTGGATTTTGATTTCTGCAACTTTGATCTTTCCTTTAATAAAATTGGGCAAGAAAAGCCCTTCAAAAGAAGAAAGGTGAGTGGCTTTGCCCTTTAAAGCTCTATCATTTATTGTACTTACCTGCTCTGTGCAGTGGTTTTGTACAGAGCAGCCCAGATCCTCCCCTTCTCGGGTCCCTCTTCGGTGCTCCTGGCCCCTCCCTCCTGTTGAGTGCCTCCACAGCAAGCAGCTTGCTATGGGGGTACCTGAATATTGGCTCACTGATTTTGATTGACAGCAGCGGGAGCCAATGGTGCCATGCTGCTGTCTCAGCCAATGAGGACAGCCGAGTATCTCGTGCAACATCGCTGGATCTAGATGGGGCCCAGTTAAATATTAGGGGGGGCTGCTGCACACAGAAGGTTTTTTTTATCTTAATGCATACAATGCATTAAGATAAAAAACCTTCTGCCTTTACAACCACTTTAACTGACATCACAGAGCTGGGAGCTAAAACCAGCTGTGCCCATCCCCTTTTCTGCCCAGAGCTCAAATGAGCACTGTAGGGACAGAACAGAGAGTGGTGACTGGTAGTCTGAGAACTATGTGATCATCAGTCATGTGATCACTTAGTACTTGGCCTTAGAGCCAACGTGGGGACAGAGTCAGCATATAGGTGAGTATATCTATCTTAAACTTCTCCTTTAAGTATGAAAATATATTCAGAATAAAATACAGCTCCCAAATCCATTGACATGTGCTTTTCTTTGTCAGTATGTTCTCATAATACTGGTTTGTGAATGTCAGAGATTTTCTGATTGTCAGATATGACAAGTTTATTGCAGTTTCACAGTACAGTTCTGACTTCTTCTTATTATTATTAATATTATACAGGATTGTGTAGCATTTTATAAATACAAGGAGACAGAACAGTTATGACACAACTTGATACCAGAGAATTAAGAGGACCTGCTCATGGTGGTACAAAGTTAATTACCTACTATGAGGGATAGAATGAAGGAGAAGGTAGATTTTTTTAGGTAGATTTTTTCAGGGACCTCGCCCGCCCCCCTGGCGACGTAAAACGCTGAGCTCAAACCTCCGGTCGCCCCGGGGTCCGGAGTTACGGCGGGTGTCCCGAAACTTTTGAACGACCGGACTTTGACTTAATTTCGGACCCGGGGAGGCAGGGCCAGCGCGTGCCTCGATGGGAACAATTGAGTTTTCAGGGTAGCCTTAAAGAGGACAAAGTAAGACATATGCAGACAGATTTAGGTTTGACATTCCAGAAGATGGCAGAGGCTCTGGAACCATTTCTACCACACTTTCAACAGCAGTCAGAACATGACGGATAAACTTACAGAATACTGAGGCTCACAACTACCTCCAACCCAGTAACCCCAACTACAACACCTCCCCCCATCCCAAATGACCAGAAGACAAATATACATTTTTGGAGTTGAATTGCTATAGTAGCCATTTATTTTAACATAATAAATAAAAGGAATTACAAAACTGAGAAACGTACAATCAATGCATAACAAATCAACAAAAACATCAGTAATTGATTCTACCAGGTCTAAGATCTTTGAAGGCATATATAATAACAACAAAAAACCTCTGTATCTACCACCATGTGAAAAGGCCCCCAGCAGCTGATACACTACCTTGGGGACAATTAATCACCTATGTACTGCCAGATTCAAACCTAAGAAATAACCCAATTTTATCATCATAACCTATTGATGGGAAGAGACATTCATACCTGGGAAGCACTCAAACCATACTTCTAAAAAAACTTAAAGCAGCACCACCTTTAAAGACACAGAAACAGACAAAGAAACTTCTGCCTGTTGCTATGCCAAATGAACTGAATAACCAGAATACTGAAGTGCTAAAAAAAATGGGTGGGAGAAACCTTTCCAATGCTGTCAATTCTACTCTGACAAGGTCCTTCCTCCACTTCTCACATGAAGGACCACCCCCCTTAGTCCCCAGATCTCCAACGAGGCAAGTACAACTCTATATTCATAAATAAACCTACCAAAACTTCTGTACAGTTCCATCTCTTCTGCATGCCCCAGTATGTTGGCCCTCTTAGTTTTTCTGAGTTTCAAGCCCAATATTGTAATTTTTTTTAGCTAATTCAAGCAGTATGCTGCTTGAATTAGCTGCCAAATGTTCTGACTACTGTCATTGTGTCTACCTTTTCTACTATGAAACCAAAACTGAATCCTTTTGTTCAAAGTTAATGCAAATTTTAAGCACCTGATGAAGGGAGAGTGCCAGAGTCCGTAACAAGTGTTGGATGTTCTATGTTGGCTTTTTATATGCTAATAATAAAACAGTATTTAGAACTCTAGAATCTTTGCTCCAGCACTCTCATTAGACTGTGGATTGCTGTTTTTTGGGCTCTGCAACTATTTTATATAGAAAGTATTATTTTACCAATAATAATCATAGCAGATGCATGAAAAGAGCAAAAAATGATCTAATACAATGATAGCAAACATCAGTTGAAAAAAAAAAAAAACATATTTATATCTTATGAGAACAAACGGTAACATATGGATGAAATGGAGCACTTGTCAATGGTTGAGAGAGGGCCAGCTGCATAGACAAAGTCAGTCTGTTTCCTGCATTACAACACAGATATTAGCATTAAAAAGACCATTTAATTTACTGAGTCGGCCAAGTTGATTAAAGCACATTTAGTTTTTCAACGTAGCTTTGCAGTATTTGCAGATTTTCTTATTTATATATTTTTTTTATTATTTTACTTTTTCATCACTCTGCAGAAATGTAGCCGAAAAGAAATCATATTTATTGCCAACATTAGAGAGCTGTTGCTGTGGGTAAGGTGTATATTGTATGGCAGATATATATTGTATATATAGGAATGGCTTCCAGGCATACAGATGGAGCACATTAACGTTCTTTAACTCATTTAGCTGCAATCTACCTGATGGCTAGTGCTCAATCTTATCTAAAGATAAATGTACTTCATTAGTATGTGAATATTTTAGTAACATTATGGTGTCCTTTTACTAGAGTACATTGCAGTCATTGCTGTTATACTGCTGACAGATCCAGCAAGAACTGTTTTACAATCCATTACTAATCCGAATAGAAGGAAAACCACAAGCTTAAGTCCACAATAGTCAACCTAACGCTGCATTTTTATAAGTTTATAGCTATGAAACTGTGCCCTGCAAAATGTCAGATGGCTAAAGATTTGTTTTACAATATTATTTCAAAGCGCTGTTAACTTCCCATTTTCTACCAGGTTTGTGTTACCCCATCATTTATGTTTTGACATCTTAGCTCCTCAAAGTTTCAGCTTGTTTGGGGCCCCTTTTTTAACTTTTGAATAGTATTGGAAAGAGGAAAAATGTCTGTCTGTGACCCTATTGGGGAGATTTTCTCTTACTTTCTGTCATTGTGACACCCTTGCAAGAAATACAGTGAGGGTGTCACCAGGACAAGGCATGTGTATCAATAAAAAAGGCAGATGTTTTATCCCTTGCTGTTTTATCCCGTGTTTGCTCCTGTCTAACCTTCCCCCACTCTATACAAAACAAAATAAAAAGGTTCATCTTGAATTAACACTTTAACATCACCCCTCAGTGGCCTTTTAACCACTTGCCTACAAGGCACTTTCACCCCCTTCCTGCCCAGACCAATTTTCAGCTTTCAGCGCTGTCATACTTTGAATGACAATTGTTCAAACATGCGGCACTGTATCAAAATTTATTTTTTATAATTTTCTTCCCACAAATCGAGCTTTCTTTAGGTGGTATTTATTTATCTATTTTTTTTTTTAACCTTTTATCCTTAACTTTATTTTTTTCCCATTTAGTAGCAAAAAAATAGACCACAATACATTTCAAAATGTCCACACCTATTATACATTCATTGCCTCCATTTCCTACACCCCCCCCCCCTTCCACCTATTCCCTCCTCCCCCGACCTCTAGTTTGCCACACACTTTTTCATTTCCATTCTTATCCTGAACTAGCTCTCTTCTCCTCCTACTACTTCTATTTGACCCTTCTCACAACTACTCAGATATTCCATTTTATATATAAATATATATATATATATATATATATATACAATTCTTTTAAACCTCTCTTTTATGGTGGGGCTTTCTGGCTCTCGCCATTTTTTTGGTATAGCGTCCTTTGTGGCATTCGCCAAAAATGGCACTACCGTTTTCCTGTACAATTCCTGTCCTTTCCTGTTTCCTGTCCTATTGAGCTGTTTGTTTTATGAAATAGGCATGCCCATGGATCATCTGCAATCAATGTCTTTGTGATCCCTTTTATATATATTGCCGCACTCTCTGGCAGTACTCCTTTATCTTTGAGCACTCCCACCATATACTGTATGCCCCTTTGTGCCCCTTGAATTGCACTCTCTCCAACAGAGTGGCGATTTTTCTGGTTTATGTGCTCTCATGGGGGTTATATACCATCTAGCCAAACATTTGTAATTCATCTCTTTCAAGTTTATATCTACTGCTACTTATGAACAGCTCTCAATACTTTATTTAAGTGTTTTTTCTCTAACCAGGAACCCACGTCTTTTTCCCACTTTTTAATGTATGGCCGCATTCTTGGCTCCGCTGTCTCCATAAGTATTTTATGTGTTTGAGATATGGAATTTTTTAATTTGGACTGCGAATGACACAGCCTTTCTAATGGAAAAAGTTCCTTTTCGGACCTAATAGGCTGAGGTAATATTGTTACAAAATGTCTTAGCTGTAAATACCACGATTCATTCAAAATTGTTAGTTCCCTTTTGTGTTTCAAGTCATAATATGATAATAACTTCCCCTTTTCTGTTATACCTTTTAATTGTGCATTTTTATCTACTATCCATTCACCAAATTGTGTCTCATTTCCAGGTAAAAAATGATTTGTCCCTGTGAGTGAAATTAAAGGTGAATTTAAATCCCATTTTAATTATCTGTATACAGAATCCCATACCCTAAACACATTTCTAGTCAAATTGTATTTATTTCCAATTTTCAATATTTATATGGAACCCAAATATTATCTCTTACCAATGTTTTACACTTTGTATTTTCAATTTTCATCCATGCTTTATCACTGTTTGTTTTTGTTCATTCTACCATTCGTGCTAGTACCGTGGCATTATAATATCTTTTTAAAATCGGGAGATGCTACCCCCCTGTGCTTTTTTTTTAGTTAGTATTGAGAGCTGTATTCTCGGTTTCTTGTTTTGCCATATTACCTTGGTTATCATTGCATTTAATGTTTTAAACTACATTTGTGGAATTGATATTGGTAACATCTGAAACTTGTAGAGGATTTTTGGCAGTATCACCATTTTTACCGAGTTAATTTGTCCCAACCATTTTTATTTCTTTTTTATTTCTACTTTGATTTCATTCAGTAGTGATATATATAATTTGCTTGGTATAATTTTGTATAATTTTTTTGAGGATATTGTTAGTTTTATTCCAAGATACTTTATGTCTTTTCCCCCCCAGCTAAATGGAAATTCTTTTTGTAAAGGTAACTCTTCTTTTTTATTTATATTTATATTTAAGATTTCAGATTTCACAGGATTAATTTTTAAGTTTGAAAGATCACCGTACCTTTCAATTTCCTTTATTAAATTTGGTAATGTAATTCTTGCTTTGGATTTATAAAACAACATATCATCAGCGTATGCCACTATTTTATGTTCTACTTCTCCGATCTTTACCCATTCTATATCGCCATTGTTCCATATGGTAGCCAACAATGGCTTCAATGAAAGCACAAATAAGAGCGGGGAAAGTGGGCATCCCTATCTTGTTCCATTGTGCATCTCAAATGGTGCAGATAGGGTTCCATTTACCTTGACCAAAGCAATTGGCTGATTATATAATGTTGTAATCCACTGAATCATCTTTGGACCCATCCCCATTGCTTCTATTGTGCTCATCATAAATCCCTAGTCTACTCTGTCAAATGCTTTTTAAGCATCTATTGACAAGAGTAGTGCTGGAGATCTGTCTCCTTTCACTTTTTTCATTAGTGACAAGGTTCTTACTCCATTATCTTTTCCCTTCCTCCCTGGTAAAAATCCTGTCTGATCTTTGTGTATGCTTTCAGGCATTAACTCCTTTAGTCTACTGGCCAATATTTTTGCATACAATTTTGTATCTACATTTAATAGGGCTATAGGTCTATAGCTAGAACACACAGTTGCATCTTTTCTCTATTTAGGTATTACTATGACATGGGCTTGCAAGGACTCTTTACTTAGCCCCTTTCCCTCACTCAACCTATTTATCTAGGAGCAACATATGGGGATTAGTTGTTCTTTAAAAATTTTATAATAGCAAACCGTGAACCCGTCAAGTCCTGGGCTTTTTCCCCAATACTGAGTTTTAGCAATGCTGAGGGCAAGTTCAATTTCTTCTTTCGTTATTGGTTCTTCTAATGCTTGCAAGTTTTCCTCCTATACTTTAGGTGGATTTGCCTCTTTAACCACTTCCATACAGAGCAGTTAGACATCCTTCCTGCCCAGACCAATTTTCAGCTTTCAGCACTCTCACACTTTGAATGACAATTGCTCAGTCATGCTACACTGTAACCAAACAAAATTTTTATCATTTTTTTCACACAAATAGAGCTTTCTTTTGGTGGTATTTGATCACAACTGGGTTTTTTTTTTTTCGTGATATATGCAAAAAAAGAGCAAAAATTTTGAAAAAAAAACACTTTTTTTTAGTTTCAATTATAAAATTTTGCAAAAAATTTATTTTTCTTCATACATTTGGGCCAAAATGTATACTGCTACATGTCTCTGGTAAAATTAACCCAAATTAGTGTATATTATTTAGTCTGTGTGAAAGTTATTGAGTCTAGAAGCTATGGTACCAATTACTGAAAATTGATCACACCAGATGTACTGACTGCCTATCTCCTTTCTTGAGGCCCTGAAATGTCAGGACAGTACAAATACCGCCCAAATGACCCCTTTTTGTAAAGTAGACAGTCCAAGGTATTTAGTAAGAGGCATGGTGGGGTTTTTGAAGTTGTAATTTTTTCCCACAATTCTTTGGAAAATGAAGAAAACATTTTTTTTTCTTTTTTTTCCCACAAAGTTGTCAATTTATAAGCTATTTCTAACACATAGCATGTACACAGCAAAAATTACACCCAAAAATACATTCTGCTACTCCTTCCGAGTATGGCAATACCACATGTGTGAGACTTTTACACAGCCTGGCCACAAAAAGATACTCCACGTCCAAGAAGCACCTTCAGGCGTTCTAGGAGCATAAATACACATAAAACTTTCTTACTACCTATCACACTTTTCAAGGCCCTAGAGCACCAATACAATGAAAAAGTCCACAAAATGACCCCATTTTGGAAAGCAAACACTCCAACGTATATTCTATGAGGCATTATGGGTCATTTGAACATATCATTTTTTTCCACAGGTTTTTGGAAAATGTGGGGAAAAAAATAAACTTTTTTTTTTTACAAAAAGTTGTCAATTTATAGGATATTCCTAACACATAGCATGTACACAGCAAAAATGACACCCCAAAATAAATTCTGCCACTCCTCCTGAGTATGGCAATACCACATGTGTGAGACTTTTTCACAGCCTAGCCATATAGAGGGGCCCAACATCCAAGGAGCATCATCATGCATCCTAGCCACTTGCCTAGGCCTATTTTTGACATTTGGTGTTTACAAGCTAAAATCAGTTGTTTTGCTAGAAAACTGCTTAGAACCCCCAAACATTATATATTTTTTTTAGCAGAGACCCTAGAGATTAAAATGGAGATTATTGCAATATTTTTTATCACACCGTATTTGCGCAGCGGTCTTCTAAACGCAATTTTTTTGGAAAGAATTCACTTTTTTTAATTAAAAAATAAGAAACCAGTAAAGTTAGCCCAATTTTTTTCCATAATGTGAAAGATAATGTTACGCCGAGTAAATAGATACCCAACATGTCATGTTTCAAAATTGCGCACGCTCACGGAATGGCGACAAACTTTGGTACTTAAAAATCCCAATAGGCGACAATTTAAAAATTTCTACAGGTTGCCATCTTTGAGTTACAGAGGAGGTCTAGGACTCAAATTATTCCCCTTGCTCTAACGATCGCGGCAATACCTCACATGTGTGGTTTGAACACCGTTTACATATGTGGGCGGGGTTTCCGTATGCGTCGCTTCTGCGCGCGAGCTAACGGGGACAGGGTGCTTTAATTTTTTTTTTTTTTTACTATTAATTTTATTTATTATTTTTTATTTTTACACCGTTTAACAAAAAAAAAAAAAGGATCATTTTTATTTCTATTACAAGAAATGTAAACATTACTTGTAATAGAAAAAGGCACGACAGGACCTCTTTTTTGTGAGATCTGGGGTCAAAAAGTCCTCAGATCTCACAAGTACACTAAAAGATAGAAAAAAAAAAAATTATTATATAAAATGAAAAAAAAAAAAGGACCTTTAAACCGGTTGCTAGGCAACAACATTTTCCGTAGCTCCGGTCCTCCAAGACCATAGAGTCAAGTGAGGGCAAGCTTGCCCTCACTCGACATCCTGTCTGTGAGGATCCGGGACCGGATTGTTTTCCCCGCTGTCGGCAGGTCCGGTAAGCAAAGGACCGGACGCGGCGGGAGGGGGGGGGCACCTCTTCCGCCATCCTGGAAGGGTGATCCCACGGTGAATCTGCCGCTGGGACCACCCTTATCGGAAAGCCAACCGTCCACCGTTTAAAAAAATACCAGGGTTATGGCAGCTATCTGCTGCCATAACACCGGTATTTAGGTATAAACGGAGGACGTATATAAACCTTTTTGGACTTAGACATGGTGGCTGTATGAAGGGCGACAGGTACTCGGCTACTGATGAGCAGGTGGCAGGTACTCGGGTACTCCGATAGGCAGGTGACAGGTACTCGGGTACTCTGATGGGCAGGTGACAGGCAGGTGATAGGTACTGATGAGCACTGATGAGTAGTGATGGGTACTGATGAGCAGGCGGCAAGTACTCGGGTACTTCAGGCGTCAGGTACTCTGATGAGCAGGTGGAAGGTACTCGGGTACTCTGATGGGTAGGTGACAGGTACTCAGGTACTCTGATGACGGGTACTCCGTTGACAGGTACTCAAAGTACCCGAGTATCCATCATCAGAGTACCCGAGTACCTGTCATCAGAGTACCCGAGTACCTGTCATCAGAGTACCCGAGTACCTGTCATCAGAGTACCCGAGTACCCGTCATCAGAGTACCCGAGTACCCGTCATCAGAGTACCCGAGTACCTGTCATCAGAGTACCCGGGTACCTGTCATCAGAGTACCCGGGTACCTGTCATCAGAGTACCCGAGTACCTGTCATCAGAGTACCCGGGTACCTGTCATCAGAGTACCCGGGTACCTGTCATCAGAGTACCCGAGTACCTGTCATCAGAGTACCTGAATACCTGTCATCAGCCCATCAGAGTACCTGAGTACCTGTCATCAGAGTACCTGATGGGCTGGTGACAGGTACTCGGGTACTTTGATGGACTAGTGACAGGTGCTCTTTATTGGGGGGGGCAATCAGTGTGTTTGGGGTGCACTGTACTTGGTAACTAGCTGTTACCACACTCTCCTCCTCACACAGGATCAGTGTGTGAGGAGGAGAACACGGTGACAGCTAGTTACCGTGTTCTCTGTTGACATTTGTGACTGGCTGTGATTGGACACAGCCGGTCACGTGGTAAAGAGACAATTTCATTGGCTCTTTACCTAGATCGGGGATCGACTCTGTGCGAGGGACAAGCCTCGTCCCCGATCGCTGCTCTGCGCGCCCCCGTGGGCGCGCATTGCGGAGAGAACGAGCGGCTCGTGCTGGAGCCGCTCATGTGATCGGCTGTGATTGACACAGCCGATCACGTGGTAAACAGCCAATTTCTATTGGCTGTTTACCTTGATCAGGGATGAGCTATGTCCGAGGGACGAGCCTCACCCCCGATCGCTGCGCTGCGCGCCCCCGGGGGCACGCAGTAGCAGCTAGAGCGGGCGGACGTCATATGACGCCCGCCCGGATCCGTACAACCACCATGCCGACGTCATATTACTATGACTCGGTATGGAAGTGGTTAATATATTAATCTTACCAAAATAAGGAACTATAATAGTTTTGAAAAACTTCTGCAATTTTTGATCATGAATAGACCATCTCCCCATTTTTAATCTTAATTTTCCTATTTTTTTAAAGTTCTTGCAAGATATTTTCCGGGTTTATTTTCCCATTTAAATCTGCCTTTAGCCCCTCTTTTAAATACTTTTCTTCTTTCTTGCTCCAATACCTCTTTTAATTCCTCTCTCTTTAAAACCAAAGCCTGTTGTTTTCCAACCTCTGGTATTTTTTTAATGTATTTTTTTGTAACTCCTGTATTTCTGTAAATATTGTTCTCATGTTAATTATCCTTTCGCTTTTCTTTTTAGCACCTATAGAAATCAGGATACCCGTTATGTAAGCCTTATGTCCCTCCCATATTGTGGCATCCAATATCTCTGATGTCTCAATATGTGTAAAATAATGTTGTAATTCTTCTTTTATTTTGTATTTTACCTCTTTCTTCTGTATCAGTTCTTTGTTTAATTTCCAATTACTTGTCCTCTTATGGGTTTCCAATGTCTTTATTTTCATTATAACTGGTGCATGGTCTGATATGGATATTATTTCTATAGATGTTTTTATCACGAAGTCCAACTGTCTATGGTTAACCATAATGTAGTCCAGTATAGAGTATGTCCCATGCACTGGTGAATGGAATGTATAGTCTTTAACACCTGGGTGTTGTACCCTCCATGCGTCTAACAACTGTGCTTGATATAATTTTGTCTTCACTTTTCGCAGTTGATGACTGTCCTTCCGCAGTGCATGCATACTGTCTATTTGTGGATTCATGCAAAAATTAAAGTCTCCCGCCAGTATCACTATACCTTTTTTTTTTTTTTTATTTATACAATTTATGTTCACCAGGGTACACTCCCTCTCCTGTAGTTTTCCCCGTAGAAACATATATCGCCCTTCCGGGTCCACTAGAACTTGGTCCACTGTCTGTGCTTTCTATATATTCTCTACATCCCTGGAGTGGTTTACTAAGTTCTTATTTACACTGATTGGAGAGCTGGATGTTGCTCACGGCCACTATATGCTACAAGGGGAACTGCTATCCCTATCTACTCGCTGTTAGATGTATAATTATTAATAATTAATTATTCTTTCCTCCAAGGTGTATAAGCCTCCTGGGATATAAGTTATTTTTGAAGCGCCTGGACTGGGAGGACAGTGAAATCAAATTATCACAAGGTTGGACTACCCCACTTCCTTACAGTGATCATTATCCAATTCTGTATTTGCATATTTTGGTACATTTGACACCAATAATGTATTTGTTGCTGTTCAGGATAGAAATTTAGTGGGGGGAGTCTTCAGAGTGCGGGGTGGAGTGTTTTAGAGCCATTGAGTGTTTTTTGTGTTTGTCAATATGGTATATTAGTTGGAAGCACATTCACAGGTCAATTCTTCAGTCAGCTGCAGATTCAGTGGCTGACCTTTTATGCTTATCTTGTTGTTCTCAATAAAATAATTTATTTTCATTAACCTGTGTTAAACCGATTTGTTGCAACCTCTTTACAGAGGTGCCTCTGGCATCTCTGGTTTCTCTTTTTGTACCTTTACCTCCCTCCCCTCCCTCCCCTCCCTCCCCTCCCTCCCACTACTATTAAGTAGAAGTAGAGCTTTTGACCTTTCCCTGGTCATTAGGTAGATGGGTCTTCTCTACCAATCTACTCCTATGCTAGGGTGGACACTCTATCTTTAGCGCCTGCCGGCTGCCCTCCTCCCTTCTACAGGGTGTCTCCGAGTCTGCTAGGTACCTCAAAGACCCCACCTGCTCATTTACCATATTGCATTCCTCTTCCCCACTTGCCCATTATATATATATATATATATATATATATATATATATATATATATAAATATATTTTTATTTACCCTTTCTAGTCTAAGTTAGTCCTTTAACTCTTCTCGCTTTAATGTTATGTCTTGCTCTTCTTTGGAACTAATTGCCATTGTTCTTCCTCTAATGGTGGGCCTACTTTCCTTTTATTTGACCATCGGGGTATTTCTATCATCGGAAACTCAAATTTCTTACAGGTGTCTTGTAATTCCTCCAGAAATCTACATTTTGCTAAACGTCCATTCTTACGGACTACTAAACATGCTGGAAATCTCCAATTGTATTGGGTGTTATATTCATGCATTTGGTTCAAGAGTGGTTTTAAAATCCCTCTTCTGTCAAGTGTTCTGCGAGAAAGATCCACAAAAATCTGTAGATTTGCTTCTTCATATTTTAATGGTGCTACTCTTATCATTTTCCCCCATATTTGCGCTTTTTCTTCATAATTAGGAAATATTACTATATAGTCTACTGGGATGTCCTTTGCTATATTTCAGGGTCTTCTGACCCCATGGACTCTTTCTATTTTTAAGACTTCAATTGGTAACCTGTCTAGGAGAGGGTTCAATTATTTTCTCATTATATCTACTAGATACTCCTCTTGAGATGTCTCTGGTAGCCCTCTAATTTGCAGATTTTTCCTTCTATCTCGGTTGTCTTGGTCTTCTAATTTATATCCATATTTATTTTTTACATTTTTAGGCTATTTATCTCTTCCTTTAATCCCCTCATTCCCTGAGCCTAAGTGTCTAGTCTCTTTTCTGTGTCCTCTACTCTTGTCAATAGTTTACTTAAATCGCTGTGTAGCGCTGCCCTATCTGACTTCAAAGATAGTCCTAATTTGGCAAACATGTTCGTCATCTCCAATTTTGTAGGCATGTGGGCTTTGGAATCACTTTTCCGTATCCAGATCTCTTTTTGACTAATTAGGAGTATTTTTCTCCACTTGAGTCTTTTCTTGTGTTGTCTTATTGCTTCCTATTGCTTGTTTCCCCGAGTGCCAATTTGACTTTCTGATGGTTTGATTTTAGGTGGTATTTAATCACTGCTGGGTTTTTATTTTTTGTTTAAAAAAATGAAAAATTTGAAAAAAAAAAGTTTTTCTTTGTAAATAAGTAATTTTTCTCCTTCACTGATGTACTCTAATGAGGCAGCACTGATGGGCACGCATAGGCTGCACTGATGGACACTGATGAGTCGGCACTGAAGGGCACTAATGAAGAGGCACTAATATGCAGCACTGAGGGCACTTATAGGTGGCACTGATATGCAGCACTGATGAGCACTGATAGGTGGCACTCATGGGCAATGATAGGTGGCACAGATAGGAGGCACTGATGGATACTGATGGGCAGGCACTGATAGGCAGAACTGATTGACATCACTTATGGGCACAGACTGGTCTTACTGATGGGCACAGAATGGCCTCACTGAAGGGCACTGTTTGGGCTGTACTGAAATCAGGGCACTGATGATCTGTGCCCTGATTACCTGTACAGGTCTCCCCTGTGAGGTCAATGTGAGGCAAGGAGAGCTGATAAATGGCATCTCCTTGTTTACATGTGATCAGCTGTGATTGGGCACAGCTGATCACATGGGTAAAGAGCCTCGGCCGTGGCTCTTTACTGAGATCAGGGTTGTGCCGTGTCCCCATGGGCACGTGATCGTGGCTAGACTGGGCATCGTCATATGACGTCGGCCCAGAACAAGAGAGCATCCCATCTGCCGTAATTTGTATATACAGCGGGCAGAGGCGGTTAAAGCAAAACTAGACCCATCAATTTAACAGTTTAAAAAAACAATTACATTCACAGAACATGTAGGGAATGTAACTGTCACACTGGTTGTGCTCCCAACCAAAATGTCAAACCATGGCTAGTGTCATAACTGATCACATGTACAGCACCATGGCAGTTGAAGATCAAACAGAGGCCAAGAGGGCAGCTACTTTGGCTGCAAGCAAAAGGAGGGTTTAGTTCTGCTTTAAGCGGGCTTTAATGCCCAGAAGGCAGTGTGGCTTCTGTATCATGTGATTGTTGTGATTAGCTCACACATAGGTCCCATGATCAATAGCTCTTCCCACTGCCTCCTGAACAGAAGTTCTTAATCTATCTATTTTAACTTTGTATCTAGATACCTCTTTATGTTATATTTCTACCAAAAGATGCAGCCTCTACTAATGACTCCAATCCAATTCCCTGTCAACCTGCCAGCTATCATGGAATGAAGTTAATTATCAGTGGAATAGTCTGTTTTTGTTCCTCTTTAATTACACGGCACTGAATATTGGCATTTTAAAATAGTAATGTTATATTTCTTCAGGTTACATTTTTTTCTGTTTCAAAGCATTTTTTTTTTCTTAAAAGCATACTTTGGTTATTTCTGCCTCAGTCATAAAAGAATAAAAGAACTCAACATTTTTTAGATCCAAATTTGTTGTGCCTAAAAAGTAAAATCTCTGACATTATAAATTACTGTCTGTCTGTGATTCAATATGGAAGAGGAACAAAATCTATTCAGTATTCTAACAGCAAAATAGTAAATATGCTTCAGCAGCATCCTCCAATGAAAGTTGTTTTCTTGAAAGCAGCTTCCATCTGTGAATTTGCCGAGTAAAGATAACAATGTAATATTCTGACAGAGTTGAATACTAGAAGAAATGATAGATAGATAGATAGATAGATAGATAGATAGATAGATAGATAGATAGATAGATAGATAGATAGATAGATAGATAGATAGATAGATAGATAGATAGATAGATAGATAGATAGATAGATAGATAGATAGATAGATAGATAGATAGATAGATCTTTATCTATCTAGCTTTTTTTTGGTGGTATTTGATCACCACTGTTTTTTTTTTTATTATTATTATATAAACAAAAAAGACCAAACGTTTTGAAATAAAAAACAATATTTGTTACTTTCTGCTATAAAACATATCCAATATATATATATATATATATATATATATATATATATATTTTTTTTTTTTTTTTTTAATTTTTTTTAATGGAATGGAATTTTTAATTATTTATTTTTTTATACTAGTAATGGCGGTGATCAGCGACTTTTAAGTGGGACTGCGGCAGTCAATGTAACACTAACTGACACTTTGTGGGAACTGACTAACTGACATCCCCAGCGACACCAATACAGTGATCAGTGCTTATAATGTGCACTGTGACTGTACTAATGACACTGGCTGGGAAGGAGTTAACATTTAGGGGCAATCAAAGGGTTAACTGTGTGCCTAACATTGTTTACTGTGTGTACTGCATGCCATTTTTACTAAGCAATGTGCCAGTTTTTACTCCCCTGCCTCTTGGATTTTAATGGAGTGAGAACAAGCTTTTTTGGACAGGGCAACTGGCCATTTTGCAGGCCGCCACATAAGCATTGGAGTTTTGAGTGACATTGATTCTTTGAAGCTAAATTTTACTTTCCAAGGAACGTCTCCTTAGCCTAAAGTGTTAGTCCACCCTAAAACTAAAATCCCTGCATCTATAGACCTCCATGATCTAACAATAATATAGCTAGCCCTGTAGAGAAGAAATTAGTATACATACCTTTTTTATAGCCGATCAGATCCGGTCTCCAGCGGCAGATGCTCTGCAGAGGACACAACCGACAACAGCAGTCATAAAAATGGGGAGTAACGTCACCCATAGACTTACTATGGGGCTTTCGTTGTCGGATGTGTCCTCTGCACCCACCTCCACAGCGAAGCCGTGGCTAACAGTTCAGCATGGGATTTGGTCAGATCGGCTTCAAAAAGGGTATGTATACTGATTTCTTATTTACAGGGCTAGATAGGTTAGTGTTACATCGTGGAGGTCTATAGATGCAGGGATTTTAGTGTTAGGGAGTAGAGTTGAGCGAACACCTGGATGTTTGGGTTCGGCGGGTTCGACCGAACTTGAAAAAAAAGTCCGGGTTCGTGACCCAGACTTAACCCGAACTTTGTCCCGATCCCGAACCCAATTGAAGTCAATGGAGACCCAAACTTTTGAGCACTAAAATGGCTCTAAAACAAACATGGAAAGGGCTAGAGGGCTGCAAATGGCAGCAAAAACATCCTAATAGCATGGCAAGTGCTCTGCAAACAAATATGGATAGGAAAAAAAAACTTAAAATAACATAAAATACTGAAAAATAAAAAATAATCATCTTGAATGATGTAGGAGGAGGACGAGGCCCATAGGGAGTAGGAGGTTAAGGTGGCGGAGGATATGGCGGTGGATATGGCGGTGTAGGTGGAAGCGGCGGCGGCAGATGAGGAGGAGGACAAGGTAGCCAACGCTGGTTTTTAATTTAAAAAAAGATCAAACCCAGCAATGGCTGGGTAAGGAACGGACAAGTCCTGTGGGATCCATGCCTGGTTCATTTTAATGAACGTGAGCTTGTCCACATTGGCTCTGGACAGGCAGCTGCGCTTGTCTGTGATAATGCCCCCAGCCGTGTTAAATACACGTTCAGATAATACACTGGCTGTCGGGCAGGCCAGCACCTCCAAGGCGTAAAGGGCAAGCTCAGGCCATGTGCCCAACTTGGAGACCCAGAAGTTGAAGGGGACAGACCCGTCATTCAGTACATCTAGGCGTGTGCACACATACTGCTCCACCATGTTAGTGAAATGCTGCCTCCTGCTAAGACGTTCCATATCAGCTGCTGGTACAGCTGCTTGTTGTGGCGTGCTGACAAAGCTTTTCCACATTTCGGCCATGCTAACCCTGCCTTCTGAGGTGCTGGCGGTGCCCTGGCAGCGTTGACGACCTCTTCCTCCTCCTCCATTGCCTTGGCCTTGTGCTTCCACTGTGCCCCCGCTGTCAGGTGGGAATGCCACCAGCAGCACATCTACCAGCGTGCGCTTGTACTCACGCATCTTCCGATCACACTCCAGTGAGGGAATTAAGGACGGTACATTGTCCTTGTAATGGGGATCCAGCAGGGTGGCCATCCAGTAATCAGCACAAGTTACTATGTGGGAAACTCAGCGGTCGTTGCGGAGACACTGCAGCATGTAATCGCTCATGTGTGCCAGGCTGCCCAGAGGCAATGAAAAGCTGTCCTCTGTGGGAGGTGTATCCTCTGTGTCCTCCGTATTCCCCCAGCACCGCACCAGTAATGGCCATGAGCTGGCCTGAGTGCCACTCTGCTGTGAACATGGTTCCATATTCTCCTCCATCTCCTCCTCCTCATCCTCAACATCCTCGTCATCCTCCAGACCTGTGCCCCTGCTGGACAATTGTGTCCCTGGCATTTGTATGTGCAGGAACCCACCCTCGGAGCCACTTGCGAATGACTGCCCTGAAAGCCTTGGAAATGTTACCTCTTCATGCTGCTCCTCCTCCTCATCCTGTGCCACATCCTCTTCCATCATCGCCCGAAGTGTTTTTTCAAGAAAGCATAGAAGTGGGATAGTTAAGCTGAGAATGGCATCATCGGCACTGGCCATGTTGGTGGAGTACTCGAAACAGTGCAACAAGGCACACAGGTCTCGCATGGTGGTCCAGTTATTGGTGGTGAAGTGGTGCTGTTCCGCAGAGTGACTCACACGTGCGTGCTGCAGCTGAAACTCCACTATGGCCTGCTGCTGCTCGCACAGTCTGGCCAGCATGTGCAAGGTGGAGTTCCACCTTGTGGGCACATCACATATGAGGCGGTGAGCGGGGAGGCCGAAGTTAAGCTGCAGTGCTGACAGGCGAGCAGCAGCAGGGTGAGAAAGCCGAAAGTGCGCACAGACGGCCCGCACTTTGTGCAGCAGCTCTGACATATCGGGGTAATTTCTAAGGAACCTCTGCGACACCAAATGTGTCAAACCGGCTAGGCCCAGAGCTGCTATGAGATTTCGCCCTTTATTGCACACCACCTGGCCGGGCTTGAGGATCACTGGCAGCAACCACTCATCGGTCTGCAGCTCAATGCTCCTCCACAACTCCTGCGCGGTGTGTGGTTTTTCACCCCAACAGGCAAGTTTTAAACTGCCTGCTGTAGTTTACCCCTGGCTGTGCTGAAGTTGGTGGTGAAGGTGTTACGCTGACCGGAAGAGGAGGGGGTAGAGGATGAGGAAGTGGAGTAGGAGGAGTTAGGAACAGGAGGCAAACTGAAGCGCCCTGCAATCCTCGGTGGTGGAAGGAAATGCGACAAACTGTTATCCGCCTCAGCCCCAACCGCCACTGAATTTACCATATGTGAAACCAGAGCGCTAAAAACCTCCAACACAGGGGATGGGTATGATGAGTCAATTAAAAAAGCAAGGAGAAGGGGGAGGGGGGGGAGGGGGAGGAAAAGGGACAAAAGCAAAACACTAAATAAAGCTGATGGAATAAATTTACTGTATAGTATGGGATCGACGTGTAGTCAGAAAGGAGTAGTCCATAAACACTGAGCCGCTCTTCCACAGACCAAGAGGAGATTCTGTTAGAGCAAAAAAACAAAAAGGAGAAGCGCTCTAAGTGTAGACAGTTTAATAATACATAAGAAGCAATGTGTGTAGTAACTCACAAGACATAAGTGAAAGTCAAGCTGTGTAACATCATCAGATCTTTAAAGCATCCTCTGGGGGGAGGGAGGTGGTGATGTCCAATCCAAAGCGCCGTCCGTGGCTGAGTAGATGTTTAATGGGAGGAAATAAAGCCGGCAGCCTCCCGCCTCAGTGTACGATGAGCGGTCAGATGGAAGTGACCGACGGCTGTAAGGTTCCGTGGATGGATGGACGCTCTCCCGTCACCAGGGGTGGTGAGTTCAAACAGCAAAGGAACGGCAGGCACGACGCGTTTCTGAGCATGCGCGGGGTCGATGTACCCGGCGCGCTCTTTCCTCAGGTGCTGGAGAGCCATGGACTCTACAAGGTTTATATCTAGCTCAGTTGATTAGTGATTCACCGCAGCTGGAACAAAAGGGGAATGCCTCGGAATAAAAAGGATTTGGAACCAGAGCTGAAAGCAACCAGTTCATGGAAGGACAACAACTTTAAAATCAATTATACTTGAATGTACAGCATTAAAAACATAAACAATTAAAAGCATATGTTAAAGGTGGATTGTACTCGATTGGCTGGCCACAAATTCACATGTATGGGGCTGAAACAATAATTTCTCATAAGAATCAGATATATACCAAAAATGGATGATAGGAGATAATCAGTGATAATATTCAAAGTTAGACAAATGTGCATGAACTGATCATGACTCCTAAACAAGATAATAAAGATAAAATTACAAATATGTATGTACATGAAAAATCATGACTTTAATGAAATTATGAATGTTTTAGAGGTGAAATACACTCTAAAGCTATGGACACTAGGTATGTGGAAGGGGAAAAGGGGGGGACAAAAAAACTTAGTGATATTAATGTATTTATGACTAATAGTCCAAGAAGGCATCATGTAACATAATAAATTGTTATGACATGATGGAACATGCATCAAGCAGCACAATACACAAAAAGTATCGTAAAGGATCTATATAAATCTATAACAACCTATAAATGTAAGGTATGTAAAAAAATATATAAATATATAAAAATATAAAATTATATAAAAATACACATATATATATATATATATATATACATATACATATATATATTATATATATATATATAAAAGGAAATGTGAATACATACATCTATGAGAAAACTATCTGGTTGAAAGGGTATAAACGGCTCAAATTAAAGAATCCATGTGTGTAGATGGATGAAGGGAAAAAGAAAACTAATAAAGGCGACATATCATACAAGGGACCCAAGTCTGTATGTGATTGTTGACAAATGGATATGTCCAAATGGAAGATGCATATATATATATATATATAAGGTGATTTAAAAAAAGGGGGGGGGGAAAGAGAATAACCTATTGTGCTATTTGGGACAAAAGAGGAAGAGGAGGAAGAAAGGAACCTCAATTATAGAATAGTGTGTACATCTAGTTCCTCGTTCAATCCTCGAGGGGCGAGAACGTCTAGCGTGTATATCCAAAAGGTTTCACGCATACATAATTTGGAAAAACGTTCTCCTTCTGGCAAATCTTTCGAAATGGATTCAATGACCCAAATTTCAAGTCCCTCAGTCGATTTTCCATGGACTTCTGAGAAGTGTCGCGGGACACTATGAAGGTCACTCCCACCTTCAATGAGACGGCGGTGTTTTCCAAACCGCTGTCTCACCGGTCTGATGGTGCGACCCACATAGAGAAACTGACACGGGCATATTAAACAATAGACAACATACTCAGTAGAGCAGTTGTAGAAGTTATCCAAGACATAGGTTTTTCCATTATGTGTGAAGTCTTTTTGGCCATGTCTCACAAAGGTGCACATTTTGCATAGTTTTTTCTTGCATGCGTACATGCCTTTCAGAGGGATCATCCAGGGCAGGTGATTGGTAGCCTTGATGTTTTTCAATTTGCTTGGCGCAATCTTGTTTTTTAGAGTAGTGGCCCTCCTGTATGTCACTTTTGGTTTCTCTAAGATGACAGAATTGAGATGAGGGTCCTGTTTTAAAATGCCCCAATGTTTGGATAGAATTTTTTCCATTTTTTTGTAATGGCAATGGAACCTAGTGATAAAACGAACCGGATGTTGCTCATCTCTGGCTTTGAAGCTGGGGGGTTTTCCTGGAAGATAAGCTTCATAAGCTGAAATAACCAAGTCGTCGGGGTAGCCTTTTTCAGAAAATTTTTTCTTTAGATGTTCGCTTTGGGCTACATAATCCAAGTCCCTAGTGCAGTTCTGTCTCAATCGACAGAACTGACCTTTGGGTATATTATTTGTCCATTGAGGGTGATGGCAACTATTGTAATGAAGATAGGAGTTTCCGCTGGTGGGTTTATTGTAGTTTTTGGCATATATATGATGTGACTCATGTCCAAGTTCCAAATCTAGAAACGGCATGGAGTCTGGATGTGAAACGGAGGTGAAGGAAAGGCCTAGGGTGTTATTGTTGCAGTGGGAGACAAAATCGTCAATTTGGGAGGCGGAGCCATCCCAAATGACGATAATATCGTCTATGTACCGCCCAAAGAAAACAATGTGCTGGGCAAAAGGGTTATTCCGCCAGATGTATCTTAACTCCCAGAGACCCATGGTCAGATTTGCATAAGACGGAGCAAAATTAGCTCCCATAGCTGTCCCGTTTATCTGTAAATAAAAAGTGTCCTCAAACTGAAAATAATTATGTGTTAAACAAAATTGTGTTGCTTCCAAAATAAAAGATACTTGATCATGATGTAAGGAGGAGTCTTGGAGAAGAAAATGTTGTATGGCTTGTAAGCCTATATTGTGGGGAATGGAGGTATATAACGAACTAACGTCCAATGATAGCCAGGTGTAACTATTTTCCCATCTATACGGAATGATTTGTTCTAATAAGTGACCTGAATCACGTATATAAGATTGTAAATTTTGGGCCAAAGGTTGCAGGAAGACGTCAATGAACTGTGAGAGGCCGCTGGTCACACTGTCCATTGCTGCTACAATGGGTCTACCTGGGGGATGTAGAGGGTCTTTGTGGACCTTTGGTAAGTGATAAAAGTAAGGGGTGTTGTAATGGTCCTTTTTTAAGAAAGCTGCCTCATTTTTATTTATCACTTTATTCAGTAGCGCCGATTGTACCAATTGTTCAACCTCAATTTTGAACGCTGGTAATGGATCTTTATGGAGTCTCATGTATGTTTTGTTGTCATTTAGTAGTCGACAGGCTTCGTTGATGTAATCGGTCTTATTTAATAAAACAATACCACCTCCTTTGTCCGCGGATCTTATAATAAGATTGGGGTTGTCAGATAAACGCTTAAGGGCCTGAGATTCACCATGATTCAGATTAGAATGGGAGTATTTGATATGTTTGGACGTGTCTGCACACATGGTTTGAAGATCAGCAAAAACCGTCCTGTAAAAAGACTCTAGATATGGGCCTTTTGAGCGGGTAGGGTAAAAAACAGATTTAGGACGTAGGTCAGTATGAACAAAGCGTGGCGACTCTGGGAGATGCTGTGTGAATAACAACATATCCGAATCAGAATCTTCACTCTCACCGGGGTCATAAGTGCTAAAGGGACTTCCAGGGATGGCTTCCTCTATGAAAGTGGATACATTATTTTCCACATTATCCATGGGGGGGTTATTGTCCACTTGTTTGGATTTGATATTAAAGTAGCGTTTTAATGTGAGGTTCCTTATGAATTTGTTCAGGTCTCTAAATAATTGAAAAGAATTGGGAAAGGAGGTAGGAGCAAAACTTAAGCCTTTACGTAGGAGAGATAGGTCATCTGGATTTAATGGGACAGAAGACAGATTAAAAATCTTTATAGTCTCCGCTGTTTGGTGTTTATGTTTGGTAATTCGCTTACCTCCTCTACATCCTCGTCTAATAGTTTTCTTTTTTTCTTTCTGATTTTGGTCAGTAGACTCCCCTCTAAAAAAGACACAGGAGGGAGGGCTGATGCAAGGGGAACCGTCTCGAGTTCATTAACCGTAACAGGGAAGGATATTTCCTTGCTACCTTCAAGTGATGTAGGGGTGGGTTTTACCTGACTGGCCATAAAAGGACTTATACCCTCTAGCTGATAGGCACCAGAAGGGATCTGGGCTGGAGAAAGGCTCATAACCTCCCCAGTGGTGACTGGGAGGTTAGAGCTGCCAGGGGGTCTGTCGTTTGTAATGTTATTGCAAATGGCGGAAGTATTCTCAGTTTTATTGATGTTTTTCTTATTGGTCTTAGTGGACCTCTGTAATTTGTTGGGTGATTTGTTGATTGGACGACTGAAAGGGGGATTTCTCATATTCTGTGAGCCACCAGCTCTATCTCCCTTAAAGGTCTGGTTTCTAACTGTAGGTTTTGGTCCATGTCTGGAGATAGGTGGTGGGTGGCCTGCCCTACAAGGGGGGAGAGCTCTGATGGGTGGGACTGAATGGACCTCTAGAGACATCAGTGGAGGTATGTGATGGTTCTGTTTCCATAGAAAAACTTTATCATTACTATAGTCGTCTAAGTCTCTCCTGAATTTGTCTAATTTCGTGTGTATGAGTTGGTCCTCTTTTCTTTTTGTATTCCTTTTGAGGGTGTCTAACCACCCAAGGGGGATATGGATATGAAAATCCTCAATGTCCTGTATCAGGATTTGTATGTTATGTACAAGTGTGTCATATTTGATATGTCGCTGAGAGGCAAGGAGCCCTAACCACTTGGTTGTGCAGAACTCTGCAATGCCCCGCCACTCTTTTAGGTGGACAGGGTCCAAAAACGAACAGGTTTGTGTGATCCTAAGTCCCCTAGGGGAGATTTTGGCTGATAGATATTTGTTCAGAAAAAATTCATCCCACCACTGGGTGTTGGCTGAATGCATGAGTCTCTCTAATTTCTTAAACATACCACATAAAACATAACGATCAAGGAAAGAGCGCGCCGGGTACATCGACCCCGCGCATGCTCAGAAACGCGTCGTGCCTGCCGTTCCTTTGCTGTTTGAACTCACCACCCCTGGTGACGGGAGAGCGTCCATCCATCCACGGAACCTTACAGCCGTCGGTCACTTCCATCTGACCGCTCATCGTACACTGAGGCGGGAGGCTGCCGGCTTTATTTCCTCCCATTAAACATCTACTCAGCCACGGACGGCGCTTTGGATTGGACATCACCACCTCCCTCCCCCCAGAGGATGCTTTAAAGATCTGATGATGTTACACAGCTTGACTTTCACTTATGTCTTGTGAGTTACTACACACATTGCTTCTTATGTATTATTAAACTGTCTACACTTAGAGCGCTTCTCCTTTTTGTTTTTTTGCTCTAACAGAATCTCCTCTTGGTCTGTGGAAGAGCGGCTCAGTGTTTATGGACTACTCCTTTCTGACTACACGTCGATCCCATACTATACAGTAAATTTATTCCATCAGCTTTATTTAGTGTTTTGCTTTTGTCCCTTTTCCTCCCCCTCCCCCCCCTCCCCCTTCTCCTTGCTTTTTTAATTGACTCATCATACCCATCCCCTGTGTTGGAGGTTTTTAGCGCTCTGGTTTCACATATGTTACTTGTTTCTTAAAAGGTCTTCTTAGAGCTGCTTAACGTATCTAACACTTGATATGGATGTGTTGATGGATATATTAAACTATTATTATTTTTAGGATATCACCTACAATGCATATATGGCATCTTACACTGCACAGTTAGTGTAGTACTGTCATATTATACATGTACCATCTTTTGCATTTATCATTGTATGCTTACATATTTTTAGAGGTGGATACTGTCTCTGTTGGTCGGTCACCATTCATTCATATGTTAGCAGCACCTGTTCACCCTTTGGTTTTTTACATTGAATTTAATCTATTTTTTCATATTTATGTTCATTTTTATTTTTAACAGCTGTGCATCCATATATACCATTTTTATTCTTTATTTCAGTTTCATTTATTTTTCAGCAGTATCTTGGTTGATTCATTTCTCATTTGATCAGAGTTGTGCTATTATGGATCTTATCAGTGATGTTGAGTCGCACAAATATGATATTCTAGATACATTATATTCCATTTTTTCCACAGATCTGTTTTCTGAGGAACCTATCAGAAAACGAGCTGATCGTTATGTTTTATGTGGTATGTTTAAGAAATTAGAGAGACTCATGCATTCAGCCAACACCCAGTGGTGGGATGAATTTTTTCTGAACAAATATCTATCAGCCAAAATCTCCCCTAGGGGACTTAGGATCACACAAACCTGTTCGTTTTTGGACCCTGTCCACCTAAAAGAGTGGCGGGGCATTGCAGAGTTCTGCACAACCAAGTGGTTAGGGCTCCTTGCCTCTCAGCGACATATCAAATATGACACACTTGTACATAACATACAAATCCTGATACAGGACATTGAGGATTTTCATATCCATATCCCCCTTGGGTGGTTAGACACCCTCAAAAGGAATACAAAAAGAAAAGAGGACCAACTCATACACACGAAATTAGACAAATTCAGGAGAGACTTAGACGACTATAGTAATGATAAAGTTTTTCTATGGAAACAGAACCATCACATACCTCCACTGATGTCTCTAGAGGTCCATCCAGTCCCACCCATCAGAGCTCTCCCCCCTTGTAGGGCAGGCCACCCACCACCTATCTCCAGACATGGACCAAAACCTACAGTTAGAAACCAGACCTTTAAGGGAGATAGAGCTGGTGGCTCACAGAATATGAGAAATCCCCCTTTCAGTCGTCCAATCAACAAATCACCCAACAAATTACAGAGGTCCACTAAGACCAATAAGAAAAACATCAATAAAACTGAGAATACTTCCGCCATTTGCAATAACATTACAAACGACAGACCCCCTGGCAGCTCTAACCTCCCAGTCACCACTGGGGAGGTTATAAGCCTTTCTCCAGCCCAGATCCCTTCTGATGCCTATCAGCTAGAGGGTATAAGTCCTTTTATGGCCAGTCAGGTAAAACCCACCCCTACATCACTTGAAGGTAGCAAGGAAATATCCTTCCCTGTTACGGTTAATGAACTCGAGACGGTTCCCCTTGCATCAGCCCTCCCTCCTGTGTCTTTTTTAGAGGGGAGTCTACTGACCAAAATCAGAAAGAAAAAAAGAAAACTATTAGACGAGGATGTAGAGGAGGTAAGCGAATTACCAAACATAAACACCAAACAGCGGAGACTATAAAGATTTTTAATCTGTCTTCTGTCCCATTAAATCCAGATGACCTATCTCTCCTACGTAAAGGCTTAAGTTTTGCTCCTACCTCCTTTCCCAATTCTTTTCAATTATTTAGAGACCTGAACAAATTCATAAGGAACCTCACATTAAAACGCTACTTTAATATCAAATCCAAACAAGTGGACAATAACCCCCCCATGGATAATGTGGAAAATAATGTATCCACTTTCATAGAGGAAGCCATCCCTGGAAGTCCCTTTAGCACTTATGACCCCGGTGAGAGTGAAGATTCTGATTCGGATATGTTGTTATTCACACAGCATCTCCCAGAGTCGCCACGCTTTGTTCATACTGACCTACGTCCTAAATCTGTTTTTTACCCTACCCGCTCAAAAGGCCCATATCTAGAGTCTTTTTACAGGACGGTTTTTGCTGATCTTCAAACCATGTGTGCAGACACGTCCAAACATATCAAATACTCCCATTCTAATCTGAATCATGGTGAATCTCAGGCCCTTAAGCGTTTATCTGACAACCCCAATCTTATTATAAGATCCGCGGACAAAGGAGGTGGTATTGTTTTATTAAATAAGACCGATTACATCAACGAAGCCTGTCGACTACTAAATGACAACAAAACATACATGAGACTCCATAAAGATCCATTACCAGCGTTCAAAATTGAGGTTGAACAATTGGTACAATCGGCGCTACTGAATAAAGTGATAAATAAAAATGAGGCAGCTTTCTTAAAAAAGGACCATTACAACACCCCTTACTTTTATCACTTACCAAAGGTCCACAAAGACCCTCTACATCCCCCAGGTAGACCCATTGTAGCAGCAATGGACAGTGTGACCAGCGGCCTCTCACAGTTCATTGACGTCTTCCTGCAACCTTTGGCCCAAAATTTACAATCTTATATACGTGATTCAGGTCACTTATTAGAACAAATCATTCCGTATAGATGGGAAAATAGTTACACCTGGCCATCATTGGACGTTAGTTCGTTATATACCTCCATTCCCCACAATATAGGCTTACAAGCCATACAACATTTTCTTCTCCAAGACTCCTCCTTACATCATGATCAAGTATCTTTTATTTTGGAAGCAACACAATTTTGTTTAACACATAATTATTTTCAGTTTGAGGACACTTTTTATTTACAGATAAACGGGACAGCTATGGGAGCTAATTTTGCTCCGTCTTATGCAAATCTGACCATGGGTCTCTGGGAGTTAAGATACATCTGGCGGAATAACCCTTTTGCCCAGCACATTGTTTTCTTTGGGCGGTACATAGACGATATTATCGTCATTTGGGATGGCTCCGCCTCCCAAATTGACGATTTTGTCTCCCACTGCAACAATAACACCCTAGGCCTTTCCTTCACCTCCGTTTCACATCCAGACTCCATGCCGTTTCTAGATTTGGAACTTGGACATGAGTCACATCATATATATGCCAAAAACTACAATAAACCCACCAGCGGAAACTCCTATCTTCATTACAATAGTTGCCATCACCCTCAATGGACAAATAATATACCCAAAGGTCAGTTCTGTCGATTGAGACAGAACTGCACTAGGGACTTGGATTATGTAGCCCAAAGCGAACATCTAAAGAAAAAATTTTCTGAAAAAGGCTACCCCGACGACTTGGTTATTTCAGCTTATGAAGCTTATCTTCCAGGAAAACCCCCCAGCTTCAAAGCCAGAGATGAGCAACATCCGGTTCGTTTTATCACTAGGTTCCATTGCCATTACAAAAAAATGGAAAAAATTCTATCCAAACATTGGGGCATTTTAAAACAGGACCCTCATCTCAATTCTGTCATCTTAGAGAAACCAAAAGTGACATACAGGAGGGCCACTACTCTAAAAAACAAGATTGCGCCAAGCAAATTGAAAAACATCAAGGCTACCAATCACCTGCCCTGGATGATCCCTCTGAAAGGCATGTACGCATGCAAGAAAAAACTATGCAAAATGTGCACCTTTGTGAGACATGGCCAAAAAGACTTCACACATAATGGAAAAACCTATGTCTTGGATAACTTCTACAACTGCTCTACTGAGTATGTTGTCTATTGTTTAATATGCCCGTGTCAGTTTCTCTATGTGGGTCGCACCATCAGACCGGTGAGACAGCGGTTTGGAAAACACCGCCGTCTCATTGAAGGTGGGAGTGACCTTCATAGTGTCCCGCGACACTTCTCAGAAGTCCATGGAAAATCGACTGAGGGACTTGAAATTTGGGTCATTGAATCCATTTCGAAAGATTTGCCAGAAGGAGAACGTTTTTCCAAATTATGTATGCGTGAAACCTTTTGGATATACACGCTAGACGTTCTCGCCCCTCGAGGATTGAACGAGGAACTAGATGTACACACTATTCTATAATTGAGGTTCCTTTCTTCCTCCTCTTCCTCTTTTGTCCCAAATAGCACAATAGGTTATTCTCTTTCCCCCCCCCCTTTTTTTAAATCACCTTATATATATATATATATATGCATCTTCCATTTGGACATATCCATTTGTCAACAATCACATACAGACTTGGGTCCCTTGTATGATATGTCGCCTTTATTAGTTTTCTTTTTCCCTTCATCCATCTACACACATGGATTCTTTAATTTGAGCCGTTTATACCCTTTCAACCAGATAGTTTTCTCATAGATGTATGTATTCACATTTCCTTTTATATATATATATAATATATATATGTATATGTATATATATATATATATATATATATGTGTATTTTTATATAATTTTATATATTTATATATTTTTTTACATACCTTACATTTATAGGTTGTTATAGATTTATATAGATCCTTTACGATACTTTTTGTGTATTGTGCTGCTTGATGCATGTTCCATCATGTCATAACAATTTATTATGTTACATGATGCCTTCTTGGACTATTAGTCATAAATACATTAATATCACTAAGTTTTTTTGTCCCCCCCTTTTCCCCTTCCACATACCTAGTGTCCATAGCTTTAGAGTGTATTTCACCTCTAAAACATTCATAATTTCATTAAAGTCATGATTTTTCATGTACATACATATTTGTAATTTTATCTTTATTATCTTGTTTAGGAGTCATGATCAGTTCATGCACATTTGTCTAACTTTGAATATTATCACTGATTATCTCCTATCATCCATTTTTGGTATATATCTGATTCTTATGAGAAATTATTGTTTCAGCCCCATACATGTGAATTTGTGGCCAGCCAATCGAGTACAATCCACCTTTAACATATGCTTTTAATTGTTTATGTTTTTAATGCTGTACATTCAAGTATAATTGATTTTAAAGTTGTTGTCCTTCCATGAACTGGTTGCTTTCAGCTCTGGTTCCAAATCCTTTTTATTCCGAGGCATTCCCCTTTTGTTCCAGCTGCGGTGAATCACTAATCAACTGAGCTAGATATAAACCTTGTAGAGTCCATGGCTCTCCAGCACCTGAGGAAAGAGCGCGCCGGGTACATCGACCCCGCGCATGCTCAGAAACGCGTCGTGCCTGCCGTTCCTTTGCTGTTTGAACTCACCACCCCTGGTGACGGGAGAGCGTCCATCCATCCACGGAACCTTACAGCCGTCGGTCACTTCCATCTGACCGCTCATCGTACACTGAGGCGGGAGGCTGCCGGCTTTATTTCCTCCCATTAAACATCTTCTCAGCCACGGACGGCGCTTTGGATTGGACATCACCACCTCCCTCCCCCCAGAGGATGCTTTAAAGATCTGATGATGTTACACAGCTTGACTTTCACTTATGTCTTGTGAGTTACTACACACATTGCTTCTTATGTATTATTAAACTGTCTACACTTAGAGCGCTTCTCCTTTTTGTTTTTTTGCCACTGAATTTACCCAGTGTGCTTTTAGGGAGATATAACGTCCCTGACCGTGCTTACTGGTCCACGTATCCGTAGTTAGGTGGACCTTGCCCAAGATGGCATTGCGCAGTGCACACCTGATTTTGTCACCCACTTGCTTGTGCAGGGAAGAGATGGCTTGCATGGAAAAGTAGTGGCAGCTGGGCACGACGTAATGTGGGACAGCCACCGCCATAAGGCTCTTAAAACTCTTCGTCTCCACCAGCCGGAATGACAGCATTTCAAAGGCCAGTAAATTTGAAATGCTGGCATTCAGGGCCAGGGATAGTGGGTGGGCAGGGGGGGTACTTCCTCTTCCACTCCAGTGTTTGGGAGATAGAAAGTTGAACGCTTCCATGGGACATTGTGGAGATGGTTGTTGGTGACCCAGGTGGTGGTGTTGCTGGTGGATCCTCTGTTTGAGGGGTGGCAGGTGCCACTGTCACTACAGAGGTGGATGAAGAGGCTGAGACTGCAGCAGCAGAAGAGGAAGCAGGAGGAGCCAGAGACCTTTCTTGGTTTTTGAGGTGTGCACTCCACTGCAGCTCGTGCTTTGCACTTAGATGCCTGGTCATGCAGGTCGTGCTCAGGTTGAGAAGGTTTATGCCTCGCTTCAGGCTCTGATTGCACAGCGTGCAAACCACTTGTGTCCTGTCATCATCACATTGTCTGAAGAACTGCCACGCTAGGGAACTCCTGTGAGCTGGCTTTGGTGTGCTCGTTCCCTTGCTTCGTTTGGCAGTAGCAGGCATAGTGACAAGGGCACGGCCGCTCCGCTTTTGCACCCTTCTCCTTCTGCTGTGCTGATGGCTCTGTGCGACCACCGTCACTTCCTCCAAACCACTCAGGTCACCTGCATGATGTTCATTCAATGTGGGGTCGAGGACCTCATCGTCCTCCACATCGTCTTCCACCCAGTCTTCACCCCTGCAACCCTTGTCGGTCTCCACAATTCGGAATTCCGCAGCAGTTGGCACCTGTGTTTCGTCATTATCTGAGACAAGCTGCGATGGTCCTCCCATGTACTCATCTGGAAACATAAGTGGTTGGGCATCGGTGCACTCAACCTCTTCCACTTCTGGGGCAGGGCTAGGTGAAACCATGCTAACAGTCATCAAAAAGAAGAAGAGATTGCTGCATGAATTGGGGCTCAGACTGCTTGGCTGATTTGCAAGGGGGTGCGGTGACAGATTGATGGACATCGGCTGCAGGTGCCAACTCTGACCTTTCAGCAGAAGACTGGGTGGGAGACAATGTGAAGGAACTGGAGGCACCATCAGCAACCCAATCTACTGTCGCCTGTACTTGTTCTGGCCTCAACATTTGTAGAAGCACATTAGGCCCTGCCAAATACTGCTGCAGGTTCTGTCGCCTACTCTCATCTGAGGAAGGTGTTTCACCTGTAGCTGGCACAGATCGACCACGTCTTCTCCTTGCAACAGGAGCTCCACCAGCAACACCACGACCCAGGCCACGTCCCTTGTTTGACCTTCTCCTCATATTTATTGAATTTTGGATCTTCCCCGAAATGGGTTTTTATTGCAAGGCGCAATACAACAGTATGCAATGGGTGTATCTCACTGTAACATATGCGGACAGGGCCGCAATAAACTCTTTTTGCCCCTAAATGTTTTTTTTTTTATTTCAAGGCGCAATACAACAGTATGCAATGGGTATATCTAACTGTAACATATGCGGACAGGGCCGCAATAAACTCTTTTGTCCCCTAAATAGTTTTTTTATTGCAAGGCGCAATACAACAGTATGCAATGGGTGTATCTCACTGTAACATATGCAGACAGGCTCGCAATCAACTTTTTTTGTCCCCTAAATAGTTTTTTTTATTGCAAGACTCAATACAACAGTATGCAATGGGTGTATCTCACTGTAACATATGCAGACAGGGCTGCAATAAACTCTTTTTGCCCCTAAATGTTTTTTTTATTGCAAGGCGCGATACAACAGTATACAATGCGTGAATCTCACTGTAACATATGCGGACAGGGCCGCAATAAACTCTTTTGTTCCCTAAATAGTTTTTTTATTGCAAGGCGCAATACAACAGTATGCAATGGGTGTATCTCACTGTAACATATGCAGACAGGCTCGCAATCAACTTTTTTTGTCCCCTAAATTGTTTTTTTTATTGCAAGGCGCAATACAAAATTATGCAATGGGTGTATCTCACTGTAACATATGCAGACAGGGCCGCAATCAACTTTTTTGTCCCCTAAATAGTTTTTTTATTGCAAGGTGCAATACAAAAGTATGCAATGGGTTTATCTCACTGTTACATATGCAGACAGGGTCGCAATCAACTTTTTTTGTCCCCTAAATAGTTTTTTTTATTGCAAGGCGCGATACAACAGTATGCAATGGGTGTATCTCACAGTTACATATGCAGACAGGGCCGCAATCAAATTTTTTTGTCCCCAAAATAGTTTTTTTTATTGCAAGGCAGAAGACTGGGTGAGAGACAATGTGTTTTTTTTTTATTGCAAGGCGCGATACAACAGTATGCAATGGGTGTATCTCACTGTAACATATGCAGACAGGGCCGCAATAAACTCTTTTGTCCCCTAAATAGTTTTTTTTTATTGCAAGGCGCAATACAAAAGTATGCAATGGGTGTATCTCACTGTAACATATGCAGACAGGGCCGCAATCAACTTTTTTTGTCCCCTAAATAGTTTTTTATTGCAAGGTGCGATACAACAGTATGCAATGGGTGTATCTCACTGTGACATATGCAGACATTGCCGCAATAAACTCTTTTGTCCCCTTAATAGTTTTTTTTATTGCAAGGCGCAATACAAAAGTATGCAATGGGTGTATCTCACTGTAACATATGCAGATAGGGCCGCAATCAACTTTTTTTGTCCCCTAAATAGTTTTTTTTATTGCAAGGTGCAATACAACAGTATGCAATGGGTGTATCTCACTGTAACATATGCAGACAGGCTCGCAATCAACTTTTTTTGTCCCCTAAATAGTTTTTTTATTGCAAGACGCAATACAACAGTATGCAATGGGTGTATCTCATTGTAACATATGCAGACAGGGCTGCAATAAACTCTTTTTGCCCATAAATGTTTTTTTTTATTGCAAGTCGCGATACAACAGTATGCAATGGGTGTATCTCACTGTAACATATGCAGACAGGGCTGCAATTAACTCTTTTTGCCCCCTAAATAGTTTTTTTATTGCAAGGCGCAATACAAAATTATGCAATGGGTGTATCTCACTGTAACATATGCAGACAGAGCCGCAATCAACTTTTTTTGTCCCCTAAATCGTTTTTTTTATTGCAAGGTGCAATACAAAAGTATGCAATGGGTTTATCTCACTGTTACATATGCAGACAGGGCCGCAATCAACTTTTTTTTATCCCCTAAATAGTTTTTTTATTGCAAGGCGCAATACAACCGTATGCAATGGGTGTATCTCACTGTTACATATGCAGACAGGGCCGCAATCAACTTTTTTTGTCCCCGAAATTGTTTTTTTTATTGCAAGGCAGAAGACTGGGTGGGAGACAATGTGTTTTTTTTTTTATTGCAAGGCGCGATACAACAGTATGCAATGGGTGTATCTCACTGTAACATATGCAGACAGGGCCGCAATAAACTCTTTTGTTCCCTAAATTGTTTTTTTTATTGCAAGGCGCAATACAAAAGTATGCAATGGGTGTATCTCACTGTAACATATGTAGACAGGGCCGCAAACAACTTTTTTTGTCCCCTAAATAGTTTTTTTATTGCAAGGCGCAATACAAAAGTATGCAATGGGTGTATCTCACTGTTACATATGCAGACAGGGCCGCAATAAACTATTTTGTCCCCAAAATAGTTTTTTTTTATTGCAAGGCGCAATGCAACAGTATGCAATGGGTGTATCTCACTGTAACATATGCAGACAGGGCCGCAATCAACTTCTTTTGTCCCCAAAATAGTTTTTTTATTGCAAGGCGCAATACAACAGTATGCAATTGGTGTATCTCACTGTAACATATGCAGACAGGGCCGCAATCAACTTTTTTTGTCCCCAAAATAGTTTTTTTTTATTGCAAGGCACAATACAACAGTATGCAATGGGTGTATCTCACTGTAACATACGCGGAAAGGTTTGCAATAAACTCTTTTGTACCCTAAATAGTTTTTTTTTATTGCAAGGCGCAATAGAACAGTATGAAATGGGTGTATCTCACTGTAACATATGCAGACAGGGCCGCAATCAACTTTTTTTGTCCCCTAAATAGTTTTTTTTATTGCAAGGTGCAATACAACAGTATGCAATGGGTGTATCTCATTGTAACATATGCGGACAGGGCCGCAATAAACTCTTTTGTCCCCTAAATAGTTTTTTTTATTGCAAGGCGCAATACAACACTATGCAATGGGTGTATCTCACTGTAACATATGCAGACATGGCCGCAATCAACTTTTTTTGTCCCCTAAAGACAACAGGAAGTGAGAGGAAATCGACCCCTAGTAAAGGAAATTAAATCCTAATAGGGGTTAGCATGGGAAAAAGGTGTCTCCACTGAAGCTTTATTACCAATCCTTTTTTCCACAAAAACCCAGTGTTCAGAATCCAATTGTCACAGGGACAGAAAGTGAGATGAAATCTTCTACACAGGGGTACAGACAACAAAACAAATTTTACAGGGGAGTTAACCCTTTTCTATGCTATCCAAAAAATATAAAAATTATTATATAAAAATGTACCTGTTCTGACTTAATTCAAATTCAACTTAAAAACAAACCTTCAGTCCATATCTTGTATCCTGGGGACTGCCTGTAATCAGTAAGTCTTGTTACCAGGCCAAATGTTATATATGCACAAATTTTGATGAGTCTTCAAGTTCGATTCTCATTCGTTTTTTGGAATCCACGACATTTGATAGTGCTATGCACTGCTCATTTTATTTCCATCCCTTATAACTATGTGATCATATCTTGGTGCCTCTTACTTAAAAATGTGTTTATTTTACCTTGACTTCCAAAAGTCTGTGACCCATACTTTGAGTTAATAAAACTGGGTGTGGTCAGTAGGGTGTCCCCAGATTTTATTTTGAAAATCAGGTTATCTTGCTTTTGCCAGGAATCATTCCTCTGCTTTAGACCTTTTTATATTGTGACAACCCCAATTATTAAATCCTGCTCTAATAAAGCAATAGGAGCTTTGCTTCTATATAGTTTACATTTCAGGGCAGTCCAAAGTCAAATCCAGTAGTGTCCAAAGGCTATCACTATTATTTGTATTATAGCAATTTTGGATTCCTTTCACCAGTTATATTACAGACATTTATTATCACAATTCATGGACGGGTATGTTCCTCTTTAAGATGTTGTCTGTGGCAAAGTGCTCCTATAATTTACAATACAAAGAAAGTATTTCAACTTTGCGAAGAATGTTTTGTGTAGTTATATAAGATCATTTATTTTTACTTACACAGAAACATACTAGCAAAAAAATAATGATATTGCTAAGTGGGAATGAATAGAGTTCATAGAATAAAACAGGGTTTAGACAAGCTGCAGGTTCATGAAAAGATTTTCAGTGTGGGAAGTAGCTGCTAATGCATCGGATTTCCTGGTGAGGCATTTATTTAATCAGTATCTAGATTCTGCCGACAGCTCAGCACTTCACTTGTAACATGGGGGTTTATCATCGATCGAAATGCATTAGACAAGTAGTGTTACTGCACTGCAAAATTGAGGAATGATTGTCTGTATAACTAAAACTATTTTTTTCCAAAGATTACATGCACTATTTTTATATTTTTATTAATTTATTAATAAATGGAATGACACATTTAACATTTTAAATTTAGATAGATAGATAGATAGATAGATAGATAGATAGATAGATAGATAGATAGATAGATAGATAGATAGATAGATAGATAGATAGATAGATAGATAGATAGATAGATAGATAGATAGATAGATAGATAGATAGATAGATAGATAGATAGATAGATAGATAGATAGATAGATAGATAGATAGATAGATTCATTTCAATAAACACAAGATTTTCTTTTTTTTTTTTAAAGCAAGTATTTTATTTTTATTTTTTTTTATATTTTTATATTATTTATTTATTTCCGATATGGCACATACAAAACATTAAAAATATTATTACAATTTGCAATTACTTAATTTCTTTTCCTCCCTCTTGCCCCTCCTCTCCCCCTCCCCACCCTCCTTCCTTAATCTTCCTGTTCTATACCTTCTCCCTCTCCTCCCCACATCCTCTCTCCTATATTCCCCCTATTCCTGCATATCTCCTTGTTTTCTTAAACTCTATCCATTTTTCCCACATACTATTGAATTTTTCTATCTCATCTTCCCCACTATGCCGTAACTCTTCAATTTCATAGGTATTTTCTACTCTTTTGATTATTTCTCTATTGTGGGACTTTCCAGTTCTTGCTGCATTCATCAAATGTGGTATCACTGTATATTTATATAATTTTATTGGATGTTTTACACCATGGAATAAACAGACCCACGGGTCTTCCGTTATCTTTATGCATGTAATCCCTTTTATTTATTGCAACACCTCCCTCCAGTATTTTTTTATTTTTGGGCACATATGGGTCATTGTTCCTCTTACTTTACATCCTAGCCAGCAATAAGGTGATTTCCCTGATTGGTATTTGTATACCTTGTCTGGTGTTATATACCATTTTGTCAGACATTTATCATTCATTTCTATGGTGTTTATATTTACTGCAGAACTGTGTACCATTTTAATTTTTTTTTCTATTTGCCATTCATTTACACATGCTCCTAATTCTTTTTCACATTTTTCTATAAATGTCTGCATTTCTGGTTCAGCTCCTGCCCCAAGTATCCTATAGATCCAGGAGATACCATGCCCCCGTTTGTTGAAATGCAGAACCAGTCAAAAGGCAATAAATCCTCTTTGGATCTTATTGGTTGTGGCAGCGTTGTAACAAAATGCTTTATTGAGAATACCGCCATTCATCTATTATCCATGATTTTTTCTTGTGTCGTAACTCCTGTAGTGTACAAACCTTCCCTTTTCCATTATATTCTTCAATTGTGCATTCTCCTCTTTTATCCACTCTCCAAATAACATCCATTTTCCCGGTAAAAAATAATTTGTTTCTCTAAGCAGGACTATTGGTGAGTTATATTTTCATTTTGCTTGCTTGTAAATTAAATCCCGTATTTTTAATGCATTTAGTGTCATTACGTGTGTGTCTAACTTTCTATATTGTGGAGTTATCCATATAATTTTACCTAATGGTGCATTACTAATTGTATTCTCTTATAGTATTTTTTAAAATCTGGTACAGCAAGTCCTCCTTGAGACTAATCTTTACCTAATACCGAAAACTGTACTCTCAGTTTTTTATTCTGCCAAATACACCATCGGCAAGATTTGAAACTTATACATAATTTTCGGCAATATTACCATCATAACTATATTTATTCGTCCTATCCAAGAGAGAGGTCTTGCTGTTACTTTTTTAATTTCCGATTTTATTTCATTTAATATCGGGATATAGTTTGCTTGGTAAATTTTCTCCAGGAATGGCTTTAGCTTTATCCCTAAATAATTTAATTCTGTTTTCCTCCATGTGAATGGGAATTCTCTTTGTAGGGCCTGTTTTTCATAATTATTTAAAAAAAAATGATTTTGAGGCGTTGATTTTTAAATTTGATAATTCTTTGCAATATTTCAATAGTTTCATTAGGTTTGGTAGTGTTATTCTAGGATTGGAGATTTGAGCTCCTCCTCTACAATCTTCTTGATACCTCATACATCTGTGTTATTTCTAATAGTTGCCAATAGAGGTTCCAATGACAGTGCAAATAGCAGGGGTGAGAGGGGAACACCCCTGCCTTGTTCGGTTAAATATTTCAAAAGATGCAGATAAAGTTTCATTAATCTTTACTGCCACCGTAGGATAGTTATATAATAAAATTAAGTTAAAGTTTACCAGTTCTAGAGACATCACTTATCCACATACTAATATAAGTATAAAAAAAATTACTGAGGAAAGAAAAAAATACCCCTCCTAGTAAAAATAGTGGACTTTTACTTTCAATAATTTTTATTGAGAAAAGGTCAAGTATACAAGTCAAAAAACATGGTAGAACAATCAAAATAGACATGGTCTGGATAACTGTACATATAAAATTGAGGAGTACTAACATTCGAGGAAGGGCATATCCATAAACAGAATATGTCGGGGTCAGGAAGGAAGAACCCCATATAGAGGTATGCAGATCCCAATGAAAAACAACAGGCAATATACAATGAGGCAAGGCGGAGGGTATCTCCAGGAGGGGGAGGAAAAGAGGAAACCATGCCCCCGATGGGTGGCGAGACATATGGGTCCAGTAAATTACCCCTTCAGAGATAACCCCCAAGAGTGGGAGGGCGGTGGAGAAGGGTGGGGGGGGTAAGGTAGAACAGGCGGGAAGGGGTTAGAAGGGGAAAGAGCCTAGGAAGCGTGAGAGGCTAGCTAAGATAAGAAGAGAGAAGAGGAAGAGGAAAGAGGGTCTGGCGGTCGGATCAAATGGAAACTTGTACGTACTTAGCCCAAATAGTGGACTTTTAAGGATGTGGGGTTGTCATTTGAGATAAGCACAAAACAACATATCATATATGAAAAGGTGTATATACTGTATATATATATATTTTTTTTCTTTCTTTTTTTTTTTTTTTAAAGGAAACTATGTTTAAAATCAAGTATACAAGAAGAGACAACACATCAGCTCATTACAGATACAGTGTATATATTCACAACTAGTTATTGACAACTCCCTCTGTCTGACAATCTGCAAATAATTTTAGTTACATAGTTACATAGTAGGTGAGGTTGAATAAGACAATAGTCCATCCAGTTCAACCTGTGTAGGTGTGTGTGGCTGTAATCATCTCACATAGCCCTGAATGTCCTGATCCTTGAGATGTACGTCTAAGAGTTTTGAAAACCACCATACTTCCCGCAGAAACCACCTCTTGTGGTAGAGAATTCCACAATCTTGTAGCCCTAACAGTAAAGAACCCCCCACGTTGCCTGAGGTTAAAACGCTTCTCCTCAATCGCATTGTATGCC
Source organism: Pelophylax lessonae (assembly GCF_965119305.1). Taxonomy (NCBI): domain Eukaryota; kingdom Metazoa; phylum Chordata; class Amphibia; order Anura; family Ranidae; genus Pelophylax; species Pelophylax lessonae. The sequence continues at coordinate 86,547,299 of NC_138771.1, read as the reverse complement.
CTCTTGTCCTCATGCAAACCCTTCGATTGAACAGCTTTTTTTCTAAGCTGAGATCCCCATTGAGATATTTATAAATTGCTATCATGTCCCCCCTCAGGCGTCTCTTCTCCAGGGAGAATAAATCGAGCGATTGCAGATGCTCTTCATAATTAAGGTCCTGCAATCCCCTAATCAGTTTAGTCGTCCTTCTCTGGACTCTCTCAAGCTCCAACGCATCCCTCCTGAGGGCTGGCGACCAGAAATGGACAGAATACTCCAGATGCGGTCGGACCAGAGTTTTATAAAGTGGAAGGATTATAGTCTTATCTCTGGAATACATCCCTTTCTTTATGCATGCTAATATTCTGCTGGCTTTGGCAGCTGCCGCTTGACATTGCATGCTGTTGCCTAATCTATCATCAACCAAGGCTCCCAGATCCTTCTCCATTTTTGATTCCCCCAAGGGTTCCCCTCCTAACGTGTATTGTGTTTTTATGTTTTTAGTCCCCAAGTGCAAAACCTTACACTTCTCCACATTAAACCTCATTTGCCATGTCTTTGCCCACTCCGTTATTTTGTCCAGGTCATTCTGTAGGATATCTGCTTCATGCTGTGCAGTTATTGCCCTGGCCAATTTTGTGTCATCTGCAAAAACTGATAACGAACTACTGATCCCGACCTCAATGCTGTTTATGAATAAATTGAACAAGGTTGGTCCCAGGACTGAGCCCTGGGGCACCCCGCTTACAGATCCCTCCTCTTGGAAGTAGGAGGGTATCTCCTTCTTGTACCCATAGGCACTGGTCAGACCCACCACAATGGTACGTGTCTACTCCCCCCATGGCTCCCTCAGAAATATCCGAAGGTGAATAATGGCTAGTGATGGGACGAACACCTCCCTTGATTGGTTCGCACCAGAACATCTCGAACAGGGAAAAAGTTCTAGCGAACATGCAAACTCTATTAAAGTCTATGGGACATGAACATGAAAAATTCCTCATTTTAAAGGCTTATAAGCAAGTTATTGCCATAAAAAGTGTATGGGGACCTGGGTTCTGCCCTGGGGGACATGTATCAATGCAAACATTTTTTTTTTTTTTTTAAATGATCGTTTTTACAGGAGCAGTGATTTTAATAATGCTTAAAGTGAAACAATAAAAATTGAAAATTCCTTTAAATATCGTGCCTGGGGGGTTCAATGTGCCTGCAAAGTGGCACATTTGTACGATGTATGTAGCCCGTTGCAGCAATACTGACATTTGTAAAGGAAAAAATGTAATTTAAACTTGCTCGGGTTGTAATTTATTGTCAGAAAACATGAACATGAACATGAACATGAAAAAAATGGGCAAAATTAAAAAAAAAAACAGTGTGGGAATCCCCCCAAAATCCATACCAGACCCTTATCTGAGCATGCAGCCTGGCTGGCCAGGATAGGGGGGATGAGCGAGCGGCCTCCCTCCCTCCCTGAACCATACCAGGCTTCTTGCCCTCTACATGAGGAAGGTGCTTTGGGGTGCCACCCAAAGCCTCTTGTCCCCATGTTGAGGAGGACAAGGGCCTCTTTCCGACAACCCTGGGCTATGGTTGTGGGGGTCTGCAGGTGGGGGGCTTATTGGAATCTGGAAGCCCCCTTTAATAAGGTGGCCCCCCAGAACCCACTCCCCCATGTGAATGGGTATTGGGTACATCATACCCAAAAATGTGTACAAAAAAAATAAACACAAAAGCCAGTTTTTGACAAGTCCTTTATTGAAAAGTAAAAATAAAAAATTGTGTCCCACCTGATTTAAATCCACCGTCAATCACGTAGCCCGACACACCCGAAAAATAGAAAAAAAAAAAAAAAAGCTCCAGCCTCAGAGGCCTCCGGGTGAATGAGACGCTTGAGCTTTGACAGCTCTTTTATAGGCAAGGGGCGGGGACAACCGGTTACATCACCCGGTTGCACCTCCCCCTTCTGATGTCACGTGACTTCAACATGGCAGATTTTGTGGTCAGGTTGTTGGACCATATTCTTACATCTAACATTTACAATCTAACAGAACCACATACCTCCAGGTGCAGGGGGTTGCAATGGGGACATGCTGTGCCCTATCATATACCAAGATGTACCTGGGGGGTGGGAAAGGTCCCTGTTCTTAGACAACGCTGTGTCAATCTACCTTTGCCACATTTTTTTGTGGCGTCGCTACATAGACGATGTACTGATTGTCTGGACAGGAACTTCAACTGAACTTACACAATTCATGACGTCTCTAGCTAACAATCAGTTCAATCTAAAATTCACAATGCAATTTGATACGCAGAGTATTCCTTATTTGGATGTCAGACTTGTTTTGAACCCAGATGGATCCCTATATACCATCCAGTATCTCAAAGAAACCATGGGAAACACAATACTACACTCTACTAGTGCCCATCCTGACCCCCTGGTATGCAGTTGTAATGTTCTGGTACCTCTGGTACCCTTGTTCCATATTTCTCCTTTGCTAATTGCATCCCATCTTGTGTAACAAGAGACGCATATACCTTTAAGACCGGATGACATCATTGCCGAGCGCCGCTATGAGCGGCTATTTCAATCGCCGGCTTTCTCTCACTCATCGCTCGTTCAAACCACATGTTCACCGCACCTTCTCCTGTGAAGTCGGAGCTGCTGACATTTCCTTTGCTGAACTGACGCTGGAACCTCGCCGCTGATCCGTATCTCGCTACGGGATCACCTCTCTATCTATGGACATTGTTACTACTAACCTATCTAAGTGATAAGTACCCCACAGGGGATTCCTTACTAACCAATCTCCTACTGTCATCTACTGCAATTACCAGGACTATCTATCTATCTATTCCATACCATCTGCATAGACTGTTAGCTCTTGGGACTACCTTCAACTATCCTTGCACTAGGTTACTCTGTCTAAGTATACTCCATCTGTGTCCTCTTACCATCTGCACTATACTAGACATCAGAACCTATCTGCTTTACCATCACCTGCAACTCTCCTAATATTACTCCTAGTAATCACCATACAACCTGTCTCTCATCTATACATTCTCATATGTTCTATCCCTCCACTAAAACATCTGATTGAGTATATGTATATTGCATAACAGGCTGTACACCGTGATGAAGTCCTGAGAGTTGGATAGGTTTATTCAACAGTATCTCTACAAGGCTACTGAGTGTGATAATTCTGCAGCTGAAAATCCATCCATTAACAAAAACGCATGGACGTTACAGATTGAACGAGCCTTAAAAAAAATATGGATTCAGCAGAATTACCCACTCATGTACTACAATTAAAACAGCAAGTAGATGCATTGATCCTTGCGCTTACAGAGGTACAAAACGAAAATCAGACCTTGAGACTGCAGGTTGGCCGTCTCACACAGCTTTCTGCTGCTCAGCCCCGTGAGCCTAAGATAAACCCTCCTCTAGTGTTTTCTGGTGATCGGAGCAAATTTCGTGAATTTAAAAACGCATGTCGTTTGCTTTTTTTGTTAAAACCTCTAACCTACACCACTGACCAAATTAAAGTTTGTACCATCATCTCCTATTTAACGGGTGAACCCCGGGCCTGGGCAGATGCTCTCTTTGAAAAGGATGATCCACTCCTTAATTCTTACCCTCTATTCCTAGCACAACTCGCTAGTTTATATGAAGATCCCAATAAGCAGAGTACCGCTGATACCCAGTTACGGGCCTTGAAACAAGGAAGGAGACCCGTTGAAGATTTCGTGGCAAATTTTAAAAGATGGTCCCCTGATTCAGGGTGGAACGACACATCTTTGAGAACGCAGTTTAGACTCGGCCTATCTGAGGCCGTTAAAGACGAGCTCGCCCGAGCGGATTTACCTGGCACTCTGGAGGGACTGATACAGACCAGTATCAATATTGACAGACGACTACGAGAAAGAAAGGCTGAGAAGATGGGCTCACCATTTTCCAGTCCTTCTCGGATGTTGCCTGCTGACCCTACTCCTATGGAAGTAGGAATGATACGCCCACCTCTGACCCTTTCTGAACGTGCCAGAAGGAAGACCGAACATCTCTGCATGTACTGCGCATCTCCGAATCATTTGATAAGCGGCTGTCCCCTTGTCCGCAGAAAAGAGGGTGAATGTTCAAATGTCTTGCTAGGTGGACTCACAACTTCCTTTTCTAATCCTTATCTTTTTGTTCATTTAACATTGCAGTGGGACCAAACTAGGATCACCACCAAGGCTATGATCGACACAGGATCTTGTGGAAACTACATTGACATTTGTTTTGTCTCCCTTAATAAAATACCTATTGTTTTAAAACCCAAACCCGTCTCCGTTAGTTTTATTAACGGTACCCCCCTATCCTCTGGTCCTATCACCAGTCAGACACAGGCACTCCTTGTAACTGCTGACGAGTCTCATGTGGAGACCACCACCTTTGATGTGTTAACATCACCACATTTCCCAATCATTTTGGGACTTCCCTGGTTACACATACATCAACCAATCATCGATTGGAAAACAAGAACGCTAGCGTTCTCTTCTCACTATTGTGAAACGATGTGTAATCTCCCCACATATGATAGGATCCTGTCTGTAGTGCCGGATGACATTATACCCAAGTGTTATCAGGACTTATCGGAGGTTTTCCTTGAGAAAAACGCTCAAATGCTACCTCCCCATAGGGACTATGATTGTTGTATCGATCTACTCCCTAATAGCAAGTTGCCCTTCGGACATGTTTATCCTCTCTCACAGGATGAACTCTCTCATCTTAAGGAGTATCTGGATGAGAACTTGGCAAAAGGATTCATCCGACCTTCTACTTCCTCCACTGCTGCTGGACTCTTCTTTGTCCGCAATAAGGATTCTAGCCTTAGGCCTATCATTGATTTCAGACAATTAAATGCCATTACAATAAAGGATCGTTATCCTTTACCTCTTATTCCTGAACTTATCGAACAGGTGCGTGGAGCTTCTCTCTTTTCAAAATTGGACCTAAAAGGGGCATACAATTTAATTCGAATCCGTAAAGGGGATGAATGGAAGACGGCATTCAGAACCAGATACGGACTGTTTGAGTACCTTGTAATGCCATTTGGGCTATGTAATGCTCCCGCAGCCTTCCAACGGTTTATAAATGAGATATTCAGAGACTTGCTTGACGTTTGTGTTGTAGTATATTTGGACAATATACTTATCTATTCTCATTCCTTACCTGAGCACATAAAACATGTGAGACTTGTGTTGTCAAGACTACTTGCACATAACTTATATGTTAAATCAAAAAAATGTTTGTTTCATAAAGAGGAAGTACTATTCCTAGGATATATTATATAAAAAAATGGAATCAAGATGGACATGAGCAAAATATCCTGCATTCTAGATTGGCCTGTGCCAACCACTCGCAAAGCATTGCAAAGGTTCCTAGGATTCTCTAACTACTATAGGAAATTCATTAAGAACTTCTCTGCGAGGGGCGTGTCCAAGATGGCCACCGGAGCGGACGCTAAGTAGGAGAGCTCCGTGTGGATCGCCGCTGCTTGCCTTGATCCCTGCACTCACCGACCTTCCTAAGCTGATCTCCCGACCCGTGCTGTGGCGGTGGATGTGATGCGCCGCAGCTCCGGCTCCTCTCACCACCCGAAGTCCGGTAAATCCTCCGCTGCTGCTGTCCCGAGGGCCCTTCCCGCCAGACAATCCAACATGGCGTCCCAGACGGATGATGCGGACCCGACCCGGCGCGACTCGGAGCAGTTCACGGCCCTGATGCTGGCTATAACTACTTGCCAAGCCACCCTAACGGGTAAGATAGACTCGATCCAGTCCGACATCGGTCTCCTGCGGAGGGACATGGACAAGTTCCGCACCCGCGTGTCGGAGGTTGAGCGCCGGGTGGGGGAGGCGGAGGACATTCTCCATGACCACACAGGTGTTCTCCACACTCTGAAAGTCAAGGTGAAATCTCTAGAATCCAGGGCAGAGGATGCGGAGAATCGGAATAGGAGAAATAATCTCCGGGTGGTCGGCCTGCCTGAGGGGGCTGAGGGTCCCGACCCTGCGTCCTTCACTGAACGCCTGCTACGCTCCCTCCTTCCCCAGGCACAGTTCTCCCCATTTTTTGTGGTGGAGAGGGCGCATAGAATGCCTGCATCCCGGGGGCCCCCGGGGTCCCCGCCACGCACATTTATCTTCCGCCTTCTCAACTTTCGCGACAGGGATCTGGTCCTGCGGGAAGCTCGGAAGTTGGAGTCCCTTCACTTTGAGGCAGCTAAGTTAATGATCTTCCCTGACTACTCTGTGGACACGCAAAGGCTCCGCCGCTCCTTTGACCATGTCAAGCTGGACCTTCGTAACAGGAAGATAAAATACAGTATGCTTTTTCCCGCTCGGCTGCGGGTGCAGGATGGGGAATCGGTCCGGTTCTTTACTTCGCCAGATGAGGCCTCATGCTGGATTGAAACCCTCCCACGGACCTGAGTTGTCTGTCCTGGCCCACCTGCCTTCTACTTCTTTGGATGACCTACGATAGTCTGGTTGAGCCCTGGAGCTTAATTTTTCTCCACCCCTTTATCTTTTCTCCCGGACTATGACTATCTGCCCTGTTGGCCCACTTGCTGATGCCTTCCAAGCCTGTCTTTTGATATACTGCTATGGGGCCTTGGAACTTGTGTTACTGGATTTACTTTTCATGGTTGTTACTCCTTCTGACGTTGTCTGCAATCAAGCTTTGTGCCCCCGGACTCTTCCGGGAGATTCGCTATCTTGCGGGGACCGTGAGTCCGTGATTTCTCCATTCTTCAAGGCGATCCACGTCGGGGCCTGGACTCTGGAACTTGGCCTTACATCACCCTTCGGGGTGCCACTGTTCACTCCCCTGTATGGCAGTTGCCATCCTGGTTTGGGGCTTTAAAACGCACCCATGTTCGGGGGGTTGCGTGGGGTGGGGGGTGGGGGGGGGTTTGTTTTGCCTGTATTTTCTGTTGGGGTTTACTGTTTCGTCCCCCTTTTTTTTTGTGGGTTCCTTTTATGCAACGATGGTCTTCCGGGCTGCTCCTGCTGTTTTGGGGTTGCCCTTTACTAATGCTTTTGTCCTATGGTGCTGTGTCCCTTCCCCTTTCCTCCTTCCTGACTGATCCTGGGGTATGGGTGGAGATCCAGACCCCCTTGTGCTGTCCTTCCCTGTTGCTATGGCCCCCCTAGTCATAGTGTCCTGGAATGTCCGGGGCCTTAACTCCAAATTTAAACGTTCACTTATGTTTGATTACCTAAAGAAATACCGTCCGCATATCTGTATCCTCCAGGAAACCCACCTGGTGGGCAGCAGACTCCTTGCGCTTAAGAAACCATGGGTGGGCTCCCATTACCACTCTACGTACTCCGCTTACTCGAGAGGTGTGAGTATTCTTATCCACAAGTCCCTTCATTTTGTATTACTGGATCTCCACCTTGACCCAGGGGGTAGATATGTTGTACTGCATGCTATGTGTGATAGACTTGAAATGGTTATTGCGGGGATCTACAATCCCCCCCGGCAGCTATGTCTCTCCTCCACACGCTGACCCCGATTCTAGCTCAATACCCTTCTGCCCTGGTTCTGTTGGCCGGTGACTTTAATATGCCCCCGATCCCCTCGGTGGACAGGATGAGAGGCGACCCAGCCGAGGACTCCCCGCTCTCCCGGTGGGCGGAGGTTTTTGGCCTCTGGGACGTCTGGCGGTGGAAGCACCCCCATGAGCGGCAGTTTACCTGCCACTCTGCCACTTATGCTACACTCTCCCGTATTGATCTCATGCTGGCCAGTAATCCCCTCCTAGCACTCACCCTTGAGGCCTCCATCCTCCCTAGGGGCATTTCGGACCATGCTCCTGTGCTCCTGAGGCTCGGCACGGACACGTCTCCTGGGCTTTGCCTTTGGCGGTTGTCTCGGTTTTGGGTCACGGATGAGAGGGTGGCTCCAAGGGTGACGTCTGAACTCCTGGATTTCTGGGTTCACAACAAGGGCACCGCAGACTCGGGCACGACCTGGGATGCATTTAAGGCCTATGCTAGGGGCCAGTACCAACTGCTTATAGGGACGGCCCGTAAAGAATCCTCTCTGGAGCTGGAGGACCTGGAGTCCAGGGCCAAGAGGCAGGAAGCGGAGTATGTGGCCACCGGTGATAAAGAGGTTTATGGTGCACTGACGATGACCTATAGGGAAATAACCCTCCTCCGGACTGTTTCCTGCAAAAAATTGGTGCTCTCCCAGACGCAGCGTATTTTTGAACAAGGGGGGCGAACGGGCAGGTTGCTGGCGTGGCTCTCCAGGGAGCGTTCGACCACTGCCCATATAGCTCGTATTAGAGGAAATGACGGCTCTGTCTGCTCAGACCCTGCTAGAATCAACGACCACTTTGCTAGTTTTTATGCCCGACTTTACGCCTCCAGAGTGGACTATACTGATGCTGATTTAGACTCCTTTCTTTCCCTAGCTGACTTCCCTGAGTTGTCTACAGAGGCGGCAAGACGCTTGGAGGTCCCCTTTACTTTGAAAGAGGTCAAGACTGTGATAGGCTCCCTGCAGACGTGTAAGACTCCCGGCCCCGACGGGCTCCCATCTGAGTTCTTTAAGGCTAATGAAGATGTCCTCCTAACCCACTTCCATGACCTGGTGAATGAGGTGGCTAAATTGGGCGCCCTCCCTCAGTCCATGGCCCAGGCGGTGATTGTGGTGGTGCCCAAGCCCGGCAAAGATCCTGAATTGTGTGGGTCTTATAGACCAATCTCTTTGCTTAACGTTGATGCCAAGATCTTTGCTAAACTCCTTGCTAATCGCCTGAACTCTGTGATTTTGTCCCTGGTCCACGGCGATCAAACGGGCTTCATGCCGGGTAAGGGCACTGACATCAATCTCCGCCGACTCTTCACCAACTTGGCATATATAGGCGACTCTGAGTCCCCGGGTCTTGTGGCTTCCTTGGATGCAGAGAAGGCCTTTGATTCCGTGGAATGGGGCTTTCTCTGGCAGGTGCTCCGGCGTTTCGGGGTGGGTATCAGGTTTATTTCTTGGATTCAGCTCTTATACAACAAACCTATGGCCCAAGTGCGGACGAATGGTATTCTTTCACCCCCCTTTGAGTTGAGTAGGGGAACCCGACAGGGGTGCCCACTCTCCCCCTCCCTGTTTGCTTTGGCGTTGGAGCCCCTGGCTGTTCTGATAAGGTCCCTCCCCGCCGTCGCGGGGATCCCGGTGGGCCCCTTGGTGGAAAAGATCTCCCTCTACGCGGACGACACTTTGCTCTACCTCCCTGATGCGGGGGACTCTCTTGCTGCGGCCCTTGAGATTATAGATAGGTTTGGTAGATTCTCGGGAGTCCGGGTTAATTGGAACAAGTCCCTGCTTTTCTCGCTGTCGCCAACGCCGCCGCCCTCTCCGCCCTCCCTGCCGCTGTCCTGGGTCCCGAGGTTTCGTTACCTGGGGATTGAGGTGCAGAGAGACCTCTCCTCTTTCTTGTCGGACAACCTATACCCTGTGCTCCAACAACTTGTACTTCGGTGTCAGGCCTGGAAGACGCTCCCGCTCTCCCCTGTGGGTAGAATTAACCTTATTAAGATGACCTTTCTCCCTAAATTTCTGTATATTTTCCGGAATACCCCGGTCCCCATTCCCCTGTCTTTCTTTCGTAGACTGGATACGGTCCTCTCAGCCTTTATTTGGTCCGGTTCTGTCCCCCGGATAGCGAGAAGTACGCTACAACTCCCGCTTTCACAGGGGGGGCTGGCGTTGCCCTCGTTTCGGCAGTACTACTGGGCGGCGGTCTTGGTGACGGTGCGATGGTGGTTTGCTCAATCTCGTTCCAATCCGTCGGTTAACCTCGAGGCGGCCATCCTGGGATCGTACGCGGCGCTCAGTAACCTGGTCTACAGAGGCCCTAAGGCACACCCCAACGTGACTGTCCCAATGCGTACCACGGTTCTGGTCTGGAAGCAGGTCTCAGAGGCGGTGTCGGCTGCTGGGGATGTTTCCCCCCATACCCCTCTCTGGGGGAACCCTCGTCTTTCTCATTTCTACTCGATTCCTGATCCGGCTCTTTGGGCCGGTTACGGAATCAAGAAACTGGAACATATTATGCCAGGGGGTGACCTGCGTTCCTTTGATGAGCTCAGGTCTGCCTTTGCGCTCCCCTCATCTATGTTTTTCCGTTATCTTCAGCTTAGGCACGCGTACTCTAGCCAATTTCCCACTCCGCCCCAGGTGGCTCCACACACAGTTGAACGGTTCCTCATTACCAAAAATGCAGATAGACTGCTTTCCTCCATCTACCTTAGGATCTCGACTCATGACCCTGTGGCCCTGACCAGACTATTTGACGCCTGGCGGGGAGACATCCCTTCCTTGACAGAGGATGACTGGGAGGAAGGCCTGGGGAACTATATTCCGCTGGTCATCTCCGCAAGAGACCGCTACACACAACTCCGCTTCCTTCATAGAGTTTACTATACCCCGCAAAAGTTGGCCCGGATTTACCCCGATAGGTCTGACCGTTGCCCCAAATGTCAAAACGCTCTGGGCTCCTTTATACATGTGGTTTGGTCTTGCCCGTTGATCCAGGACTTCTGGAGGGTGGTTGCGAGGGAGTTGTCTGCAATAACGACCCTAGATGTCCCACTAGACCCCAAGCTTTTCCTCTTGGGTGTGGCTGATGGCCTCCCTGCAGGGAAAAACGCTAAACTTCTGATTTTTTACGCCTCCTTTTACGCCAGGAAGACTTTGCTTGCCAACTGGAGGAAGTCTGATCCTCCTACCGTGTCCCAATGGCGGAAGGTAGTGGATGCGGTTCTTCCCCTCTATAGACTAACCTATATGTCCAGGAAGTGCCCCGCTAAGTTTGATAAAATATGGGGACCATGGCTGGGTCGCTAGCCCTCTCCCACACTGCTTGCCGGTGGCGAGGCTTTGGCCTCCGCGCCTTAACCCCACTCTTTCTCTGGCCCCCCCCTCTTCCCCTCCCCCCCCTCCCTTCCCTCTCCCCCCCCCCTTTCTTTCTCACAGCTACCTCAATCTCAGCACTGTGACATGTGTACTATGCACTATTGTTGTTTGTATTATCTGCTATGATTCAATCGATTGCTTAAGTATCTCGCTTCTAATTCTTTTTGATACTGTAATCCCCAGGTTTGTGTTCTGTTAATGTTTGGATGTACCTTGTTATGTATGTCCTTTGTTTTTGCACATAAATAAAAACTTTTCTGTTAAAAAAAAAAAAGAACTTCTCTGCGATTGTGAAACCTCTCACACAACTCACAAGCACGAAGAAACCATTTAATTGGTCAAAAGAAGCAGATGGAGCATTCTGTCTGCTGAAATCAAGCTTCACTACTGCCCCCATACTATGCCATCCAGACCCATCCCTTCAATACATCTTGGAGGTAGATGCGTCAAATATGGCAGTAGCAGCAGTTCTCTCACAACGACCAACAAACACCTCACCTCTTCACCCAGTTGCTTTCTTCTCAAAGTCATTAAGCAGCCCCGAGGTGAACTACCCAGTAGGAGAGAAGGAGTTATTAGCCATAAAACTGGCATTAGAGAATTGGCGACATCTACTTGAGGGCACTCAATTGCCAATCCTGATATATACTGATCACAAAAACCTTCAATACCTTCAGACTAATAGAACTCTTTCCCACCGGCAGGTTCGGTGGTCGTTATTCTTTCTGAGGTTTAATTTTTTAGTGACTTATACGCCCGCAGACAAAAATAAAAAAGCGGATGCACTTTCATGACTAGCCGAGAAAGATTCTAACGAGGTTCCCTCAGTTCCTATAATACCACTTGAACGTATTATCGTTGTCATTCGCTCCCTGAAGGAAGAGATTTTGCACAGCATAGGACTGGACTCACCTCCACCACAACTAACTACTGACGCAGAAGGCTTCCTCTATTACAACGATAAATTATACATACCCCCTACTATGCGAACCAAGATCTTGGAATTGTCGCATGATGTACCTATGGCAGGACATATGGGTATGACTAAAACTTTAAATCTACTTACTAGGCAGTTTTGGTGGCCAGACATGAAGACAACCGTAAAAACTTTTGTTTCATCTTGTGATATCTGTGCAAGGTCTAAAATCGACAACACGAAACCATCGGGGTTACTTTGTAGTTTACCGATACCCCAGGTTCCGTGGGAAGTGGTATCCTTAGACTTCATAGTGGAACTACCACCTTCCAAAGGATTCAACACCATCTTGGTATCAGTGGACCATCTAACCAAGATGGCACATTTCACTCCTATCCGAAGACTACCTTCGTCCAAACAAACAGCGGAATTACTTGTGAAACATGTTTTTAAGTTACATGGTATTCCAAAAACACTGCTGTCTGACCGTGGTTCACAATTCATCTCAAAGTTTTGGCTAGCTCTATGTCACATACTACGAATAGAGCGTAAACTTACTTCTCCATACCACCCTCAGACCAACGGACAGACAGAGAGAGTTAACCAGTGCATTGAACAGTATCTGCGTTGCTATACTTCGTATCTACAGGACGATTGGGCAGATCTCCTCCCGCTGGCGGAATTCGCCTATAACAACGCGACTCATAGCACTACTAAACAAAGTCCATTTTGCCTAAATTACGGGTTTCATCCCACACTCCTTCCACCACGTATCTTGCCATCAAGTAATCCAGTGGCATCTGATTATCTTGCCCAGATAAAGGATTCTCTGGGATTACTCAACAATACCATATCCCATGCTCATAGCCAACAAAAGAGGTACTACGACCTCCGTAGGAAACCCTCTCCCCAATATGCCATTGGGGATCTTGTTTGGCTTTCTACAAAAAATCTGAGATTAAAAATCTCTAGTAAAAAACTTGGACCTCTATTTCTGGGACCTTTCCCAATAGAGAAGCTTATTGGAAAAGCTGCAGTACAACTCACATTACCAGCAGACCTCAAGATACATCCTATCTTCCATGTGTCTCTACTGAAGCCCCATGTTCCTAACCAAGGAATAAGGCCTACTATCTCACCTCCACCTCCTGTACAAGTGGAAGGTGGAGAAGAATTTGAGATAAAAGAAATTCTGGATTCCCGTTTCAATAGAAGAAGACTCCAGTATCTTGTACGATGGAAGAACTATGGGCCCCAAGATGACACCTGGCTGGATACCTCCGATATACATGCCCCTAGACTGATTCGCAATTTCCACTCGAAATATCCAGAAAAAACAGTTCTAGAGGCCTTCCGGTGCCGGCCTTAAGGGGGGGGGTACTGTAATGTTCTGGTACCTCTGGTACCCTTGTTCCATATTTCTCCTTTGCTAATTGCGTCCCATCTTGTGTAACAAGAGACGCATATACCTTTAAGACCAGATGACATCATTGCCGAGCGCCGCTATGAGCGGCTATTTCAATCGCCGGCTTTCTCTCACTCATCGCTCGTTCAAACCACATGTTCACCGCACCTTCTCCTGTGAAGTCGGAGCTGCTGACATTTCCTTTGCTGAACTGACGCTGGAACCTCGCCGCTGATCCGTATCTCGCTACGGGATCACCTCTCTATCTATGGACATTGTTACTACTAACCTATCTAAGTGATAAGTACCCCACAGGGGATTCCTTACTAACCAATCTCCTACTGTCATCTACTGCAATTACCAGGACTATCTATTCCATACCATCTGCATAGACTGTTAGCTCTTGGGACTACCTTCAACTATCCTTGCACTAGGTTACTCTGTCTAAGTATACTCCATCTGTGTCCTCTTACCATCTGCACTATACTAGACATCAGAACCTATTGTCACGGAACCATGAACCAGACGTACAACAACAGATAAGTGGAAATAAGAAAGCTTTATTGAAAAACAAGCTGTAAAGCAAAAGTCCAAACGGATGGCGAAACTGATGCAGAGTCTTTTGCGAAGCCAGGGGTCAAGAACCAGCAGGGTAGTTAGACGAAGCCAGGATCAGGAACCAGCAGGGTAGTCAGACGAAGCCAGGAACAGGAACCAGGAGCAGCAGTTTTAGAAGCATGTGAACACAGGAGGACCAAGCAAGGAACTGAAGCCACAGACCTCCTATATATATGAGCTAGGCATCCAGCTCCTCCCAGTGGGAAGGAGGAGCCGCAGGGTGGGAGGCTACAAGAAACCCAGAAACCAAGATGGCTGCCAGCACATGTCAAACGAAGGAGAACAGCAAGAAGGTAAGACCATGACAGTACCTCCCCCTCAAGGGCCCCTCCTCCGCGGAGTAAAGAACGGTTTCTGAGGGAAGCGTGCGTGGAAGGCTCGGAGCAAGGCAGGAGCATGGACATCTGCGGAGGGAACCCAGGAACGCTCCTCTGGACCATAACCACGCCAATGAACCAAAAACTGCACCCGACCGCGGACCAGGCGTGAGTCCAGGATATTGCTCACCTCATACTCCTCACGATTGCCCACTCGGACCGGACGAGGCCGAGAAACCGAGGAAGTGAAACGATTACACACCAGTGGCTTCAACAGGGAGACATGAAACACGTTGGAGATCCGCATGCCAGGAGGAAGCGCAAGGGCATAGGCTACCGGGTTTACCCTGCGAAGCACTCGGAAGGGACCAACAAAGCGAGGCGCCAGCTTGGGAGTGGGCACTCGAAGGTTGAGGTTGCGGGTGGACAACCATACACGGTCTCCGGCCTGGTAGGAAGGAGCAGGCGCTCGTCTGCGATCAGCCTGGAGTCTCTGGCGCTGCGCAGAGACCTCAAGGGACCTCTGGATCTGTACCCAAGAAGCACGTAGGACGGAAAGGTGATCCTCCACAGCCGGAATATCCTGGGGAGAGAATACCTCCGGTAACACGGCAGGTTGGAACCCATAGTTGGCCATGAAGGGAGACGTCCCAGAGGAAGAGTTCACCGCCGTGTTCCTGGCAAACTCAGCCCAAGGCAGGAGGTCAACCCAATTGTCTTGGTGATCGGAGACATAGCAACGAAGGAATTGCTCCAAGGCCTGATTGGATCGTTCTGCGGCCCCATTGGACTGAGGGTGGTAGGCCGAGGAGAAGGAGAGATGAATCCCCAACTGGGAGCAAAAGGCGCGCCAGAACCTGGACACAAACTGACTCCCCCGATCCGACACAATCTCCTTGGGCAAACCGTGCAACCGGAAGACCTCCTGGCAAAAATCGTGGCCAACTCCTGTGCAGAGGGTAACTTCTTGAGAGGAACACAGTGGCACATTTTGGAAAACCGATCCACAATCATGAGAATGACCGTATGGCCTCGGGATGCAGGGAGGTCCACAATGAAATCCATCCCCAGGTGTGACCATGGGCGCTCCCCGGTGGCTAAGAGTTGCAGAAGGCCCAACGGAAGGTGCCGAGGAGACTTACTCGGCACAAACGGAGCATGCCGCTACATATGCGGCGATGTCGGAACGTAGGGAAGGCCACCAGAACAGACGTGAAACAGCCCAGGACAGCTGATTCTTTCCAGGATGCCCCGCGGTCTTGGAGTTATGGTAGGTTCGCAACAACCGAGTGCGCAACTCCTCAGACACAAAACATCTGCCGTTGGGTCTCCCAGAGGGAGCACCAGATTGAGCCGCCAAAATCTGCTCACCCAGGGGAGAGGTCAGGCTGGTGCGAATGGCGGCCAGGATCTGATTCGGAGGTATGACCGAAGTCGGAATCGACTCCTCCCTGGACAGGTCGGAGTACTGCCGTGATAAGGCATCCGCCCTGATGTTCTTGGAACCGGGTAGGTAGGAGACCACGTAATTAAAACGTGACAAGAACAGAGCCTATCTGGCCTGACGTGGTGTCAATCTCTTGGCCTCAGAAAGGTAGGTCAGATTCTTGTGGTCCGTCAGGATGAGGACCGGAACCACCGAACCCTCGAGCAAGTGCCTCCATTCTTTAAGAGCCTGCACGATGACCAATAACTCCCTGTCACCAATCTGGTAGTTGCATTCCGCGGAAGACAGTTTCCGGGAGTAAAACCCACAAGGAAGCAGAGGACCCTCTGGTGTTCTACGCTGAGACAGAAGGGCGCCTACTCCCGTCTCAGACGCGTCCACCTCGAGGACAAAGGGCAACCCAGGGTTGGGATGCGACAGAATCGGAGCTGACACAAAGGCGGACTTTAGAGCCTCAAAAGCTCGGATGGCCTCGGGCGGCCAGACCTGGGAATTACTGCCCTTTCTGGTCAGATCCGTGAGAGGCTTGGCTAGCATGGAAAAGTCCCTGATGAACTTCCGATAATAATTGGCGAAGCCCAAAAAGTGCTGCAGGGAGCGAAGACCACTGGGCTGGGGCCACTGTAAGACAGCCGAAACCTTCTCAGGATCCATGGAGAACCCCTCAGCGGAAATGATGTAACCTAAGAAGGTTACCTGGGATTGGTGAAATTCACATTTCTCAAGCTTACCGAACAGCTTGTTCTCTCGTAACCGTTGCAACACTCGTTTGACATCCAGAATGTGGGTCTCCATGGACTCAGAATATACCAAGATGTCATCCAAATAGACCACCACACACTGCTGCAACAGGTCACGGAAAACATCGTTGATGAATTCCTGAAAGACTGCGGGCGCATTGCACAGCCCAAAGGGCATAACCAAGGATTCATAATGACCGGTCCTGGTGTTAAACGCGGTCTTCCACTCATCGCCCGCCTTGATCCTTACGAGGTTATATGCCGCCCTCAGGTCGAGTTTGGTAAAGACCGTGGCCCCTTTAAGGCGATCGAACAGCTCGGAAACCAAGGGTATCGGGTAAGCGTTCTTGATCGTGATGCGATTGAGACCCCTGTAATCGATGCAAGGCCTCAACTCACCGCCCTTCTTTTTCACAAAGAAAAATCCAGCCCCTGCCGGGGACGAGGATTTGCGAATGTGTCCGCGTGAAAGCGCCTCCCTCACGTACTCCTCCATGGCCTCATTCTCCGCTACCGACAGTGGATAGACTTTGCCACGAGGAGGAACGGCACCAGATTGTAACTCGATGGCACAATCGTATGGGCGGTGCGGAGGTAGGGCAACCGCGCGCACCTTATCGAATACATCCCGGTACTCCTCGTATTCAGGGGGCAACAGAGAGTCTGAGGAAGTACACAGCAACTTGACAGGCCCATGGATGCAACTAGCCCCACACTGCGGTGACCACGAGAGGATCTCGGCCGATCTCCAATCGAAAATCGGATTATGCTTCTGGAGCCAGGGGTACCCCAAGACCACCGAGTAGTGTGGAGACGAAATAACCTGGAAGCAGACCGACTCTCTGTGGACGGCACCAATGGCTAACCCCACTGGAAGGGTCTCATGAGTCACGTGTGGCGGCAGAAGGGGTCTGCCGTCTATCGCCTCAAGAGCCAGAGGAGAACCTCGAGCCTGCAGAGGAATGGAATTGGCGGCAGCGAACACACTATCAATGAACAAACCACCAGCACCAGAGTCCACCAACGCCTGGGTCGTCACCGAGCCCCCGACCCAGGAGAGGACAACAGTGATCAGTGGTTTGTCAACACGGGAAACCGGGGACGAGGAGACTCCACCCAAGATCTGCCCCCGACAGGATCTCAGGTGCGAGCGTTTCCCGGACGGTTCGGACATGCCAACCGAAAATGCCCCCCGAGACCACAGTACATGCATCGGCCCTCGCGTCTCCGGAGTACCCTCTCCCCCTCAGACAGGCGAGCAAACCCCAGCTGCATGGGTTCACCCCCAGACAAGTCATCCCCAGGAGGCGTGGGAGGAGAGGGAGGCACGGGTGGGACAACAAAGGTAGGCGCCAATCTGTTAGGAGACCTCCGCAGACACTCCTTAAAGGAAGGTCTCTCCCTGAGTCTGGTGTCAATCAAAATCAGGAAAGAAATAAGAGACTCGAGCTCCACTGGTAGGTCCTTAGCTGCAACCTCATCCTTCAAGGCATCCGAGAGACCATGAGAGAAAGCAGCGACCAGAGCCTCATTATTCCAGCCCACCTCTGCTGCCAGGGTACGAAACTCAATGGCGTATTCAGCTACGGATCGTGAACCCTGTCTGATGGACATAAGGAGCTTCGCAGCAGAGGCAGCACGAGCCGGCACATCGAATAACTTCCGAAGAGAAGCAACAAAACCGGAAAACTCGGCAACCACCGGATTGTTGTTCTCCCATAAAGGGCTGGCCCAGGCCAATGCCTTGTCCGAGAGCAGCGAGATTAAGAAGACCACCTTTGATCTCTCAGTAGGAAAGGCTTGTGGCAGCAACTCGAAATAAATGCCCACCTGGTTAAGGAAACCTCGGCACTGAGTTGGCTCTCCCCCAAAGCGCTGTGGAAGGGGGGCAGAACCGGACATACCCCGAAACACCGCAGGCGCAACAACAGGTGTCGGGGTAGACTCTGGCGCAACAACCGGAGCGGCAGTAGGAGCGGGCCCAGGAGCGACAACCAACCCATCGGCAACGGGAGTGAAATGAGCCGTGCGTTCAAGCAGGGTTTGCAACGCCACGGCGAACTGACCCAACAGGTGATCCTGCTGATCAAGTCTGGCAACCAGCGAGGGTAGTGAGGATGGCCCTGTACCGTCAGAATTCATAGCCTGTGGTACCGTGCGTTCAAGCAGGGTTTGCAACGCCACGGCGAACCCACCCAACAGGTGATCCTGCTGATCAAGTCTGGCAACCAGCGTGGGTAGCGAGGATGGCCCTGTACCGTCAGAATTCATGGCTTGGTCCTAATGTCACGGAACCATGAACCAGACGTACAACAACAGATAAGTGGAAAAACTTATTGAAAAACAAGCTGTAAAGCAAAAGTCCAAACGGATGGCGAAACTGATGCAGAGTCTTTTGCGAAGCCAGGGGTCAGGAACCAGCAGGGTAGTCAGACGAAGCCAGGAACAGGAACCAGGAGCAGCAGTTTTAGAAGCATGTGAACACAGGAGGACCAAGCAAGGAACTGAAGCCACAGACCTCCTATATATATGAGCTAGGCATCCAGCTCCTCCCAGTGGGAAGGAGGAGCCGCAGGGTGGGAGGCTACAAGAAACCCAGAAACCAAGATGGCCGCCAGCACATGTCAAACGAAGGAGAACAGCAAGAAGGTAAGACCATGACACCTATCTGCTTTACCATCACCTGCAACTCTCCTAATATTACTCCTAGTAATCACCATACAACGTGTCTCTCATCTATACATTCTCATATGTTCTATACCTCCACTAAAACATCTGATTGAGTATATGTATATTGCATAACAGGCTGTACACCGTGATGAAGTCCTGAGAGTTGGATAGGTTTATTCAACAGTATCTCTACAAGGCTACTGAGTGTGATAATTCTGCAGCTGAAAATCCATCCATTAACAAAAACGCATGAACGTTACAGCAGTATCCCCTACAGCCAATACCTCAGGCTGCGGAGGAACTGTGCCATGGGGGATTTTGAATTGGAGGCAAAGGTCTTACGGAACAGCCTTTTGGCTCGACGGTACAGTAAAAATTATTTTCAGATTGTCAGATGGAGGGAGTTGTCTATATTTTTAATTGTATTTGTGGATCATTTTATATTAGGAAAACAAAAAGGGCATTTGGGTGACGTATATAGGACCACCTATATTACATTAGAAAGGGTTAATGTTTGCGCACAAGGTATAGTGTCAACAGGGGGAAGTAGAACACAGTTCATAGATTTAAGGTCCCCAACTAGGGTGAGTACACCTATCAATTATAGAGTCTGATCTGCAATGAGCAGAAACAGCTCTTCTCAATAGTGAACCCAGCTCTGTTGATAGAAATGCAAAGAAAGAGAAAAGTGCCTCTAAGTGCAAAATTTTAATGAAATGATTCAGACAAGTGGACAAGTGAAGACTCACATGTTTGCTGAACAATAAAGGCTCACATAGGGCAGCAAGTCCAGTGACAGGTGTCCTGCGAACGTGTGCCTTGGGGTCCCAGAATAGTGACCGAGATGACAGTGGGAGACGGGAGAGTGTCGGCAAAGCGTCGTCTTCCGGGTACGGCTCGTGGTGGACCAGCTCAGAGTGCAGCGTCATTCGACACGTAACGTCAAGTCTTGACAAAGGAGCTCTCATGCTCAGTTGGAGCCTCGTGCATGCTCTGAAACCCGTTGTGGTTTCTCCTTATCCTCTGATGACGTTATGTGTTGAGCGACATTGTGCTCTGAGCTGGTCCAGCACGAGCCACACCCAGAAGATGGCGGTTTGCCGACATTTTCCCCTCTCCTGCTGTCATCTTTGCCGCTCTATTCTGGGACCTCAAGGCACATGTTTGCAGGACACCTGTTACTGGGCTTGCCACCCTATATGAGCCTTTATTGTTCAGCAAACATGTGAGTCTTGTCTGAATCATTTCATTAAAATATTGCACTTAGAGGCACTTTTCTCTTTTTTAATTTGTTTATATGATGTATATAAGCTATGGCTACTGTCCACTGTGCCTTTAGACGTTGTGGTCTATCCATGGGGATGTGGCGGCTGTAGTCTCTGTGATTAGCACTCGGGCGCCAAGCCAGGATTGGAGAGGATTTGTTTCCCCTTAGCTGTCCTAACCAGGCTGGAGATCTCTCTCCCGCCAGGAATGGTGCTGTGGTGCAGCTCAGGGCGGCTTCGTAGTGTTTTTGTGCTCGCGACCTGCACAGGTCCACATGCATGCGCAAAAAGCTGGGCGCCCACGCCGGAATTCATGTAGTGGGCTGGGCTATGGTCCTGTCATATCCAGTGGGACTGCGCTATTTAAGCAAGCCAGCGGGATTGGGCACTGAATGTGGCTCCTGAGATGTGGCTACTTTGTTGTACAGACAAGCTGGATACAGAAGGTAATATTTCATCATTGATGTTTGCCGTGGCTGATCGCCACACTACAGTACCGTATAGTTCTATATAGATACTAATCTAGCAAAAATGGGGTTCCCCTGTATATCTAGCCAGGTGCCACTATATTTTGTTAGAGATATGGGGAAGCTTAACCCTCTACATATATATTGACAATGACATATTATGATGTACAGTCCTGCATGGTCTGTATGGTTGGCTCACCTATAGGGCCCTGCTGGGCTAGTGGACTCCAAGGTTACGCTGTGTGTGGAGGGGAATATGAGTGCATGGGGTGGAGTGATTCTATATGGAAGGGGGTGGAGCGGTGGGGGTTTGTTTGGGGGTTCTTTGAATGTGCTTGTCTTGCTGTATTGGGGTACATGAGTTAAGTGTGTAGGGGGTGGTGTGGGTGGGGGGTTTGGGGTGGGATGGAATGATGGAATGATTGGGCTGTTAATGTATTGCTGTGGTTGGTGGATGAGGCTTTTGGTGGTTTGGATGTGGGTTTAGAATATAGGGGGGTTTGTGTGTGTGTGTGGTTGCGTGCATGGTAGACCCTATTGGCCAACAACTTTTATCTATTTTTTGGGCTGGAAATCCTGATATATAGTGACGCAATTCAATTCCCTCTCTGTTCCAGTGTTTGATTATTATCTTAACCCATCTGAGCTTTGCATGTGCGGTCCAGTGTCCATCAAACCTGCCCCTGAGATTTTTGCCAGGTACAGCCAGATAGAGCCATTATATGACCCCGGTGTATACCATAAGTACTTGGGTGGTCCATTGGTCTCTCTATGGCGGAGTTGGTGAGCACAGTTATGTTCTCAGCTCAGACAGAGAGTCTGTATTTTTGATACAATCTTATATGTATAATATGTTTTCTCTTTTCTTCTAAGCCTTTTTGACAACTTAGTTAACGTTGAGGGTCCCTGAGAAAGCAGAGTGGGAACAAAAGTGTGTTCTGCGAAATGCGTTGGACCTTCATTCTCCTCAATAACTAGTTGTGAACATATACACGGTATCTGTAATGAGCCGATTTGTTGTCTCTTCTTGTATACTTGATTTTATACATAGTAGGATAGTTAGATAATATTTTTATCCATTGGACCATCTTTGGGCCTATTCCCATTGCTTCTAGTGTGTTCATCATAAATCCCCAGTCTATCCTGTCAAATGCTTTTTCAGCATCTATTGACAGGAATAGAACTAGGGATTTTTCTTCGCTAAGTCTGTGTAAGGAGAGTAATGTTCTCACTCCATTATCTTTCCCTTCTCTTCCAGGGATGAACCCGATCTGGTCTGCATGCACCCATTCAGGCATCAGATTTTTCAACCTGGTGGCCAGAACTTTTGCAAATAACTTTTTATTCACATGCAACAGTGTTATTGGTCTGTAACTAGAGCAAAGGGCAGCGTACTTGCCCTCTTTGGGTATAATTGTAATGGAGGCCAATAGTGCTTCCCTGCCCCTCCCCTCCCCTCTCCTCTCCTTCCTGCCCTCTCCTCTCTTCCCCTCCCTTCTCCTCTCTTACTTTACTGATGCCAAGTCTGAGAAATTAAAAGTACATGTCAATTATCTGTAAATCCACCCCACCCACAAAAAGTTATTCAGCAATCAAAACATTGTTTTTAAAAAAAGATGTTTAGTGCAATATTAGTAACATATCAAAGGCATTTCAGCTTCATTTTTATTTCTTTTTTCTTTTTTTTTCTAATCCGGTGACTATTGTGGCGCCAATCGGCACTGCCCAGACACAGGGTCAGAGCGCACAGATTCCTTTTCTGACGTATCTTATGTACGTCAGAAGGAAATCTGGGCGCCTCCTACTTGGCTCTCTTAGCTCTGGATACAGAGAGGAGAGGAGACATGTGACTGCTATTTCAAATGGAAAAAAAGGTATTTACTATTAAAAAAAAAAAAACTGCACTGCTAAGAGAACAAAGTATTTGATGTGTAGCACTGCCCCTTTGAGGACTGCTGGATAATACACTCTCGCGTCCCCCTGGGTTACCGTTAGCAACACTGTCAATCACAGATTAACACTTTCTTCTTGGCTCAGTCAATGATCAATCCAGGGGTATATAGTTGTTTTTTTTTTGATGATTTATTTTTAATAGGGATGGGAGAAGGGAAGAGTGGGATACTCCAAATTGAACTATTCACAATGATTATCTGTACAGACAACTTAGTTGAGTAGATTATCTTCAGAATACCTGCCTAGTATCCCCTTTCACTCCACAGACTGACACCCGTCCTCTGACTATCCTACACCGGGGTGGCCCCCCTCAGGTAAGGCCCCTGGACACGATCCCCTGTACTCACAATATTGTTTTTCGAGGGTCTCCAGTGTCTCTAACCCTCCAGTCAGTTTTCCTGGACCTCTGGGTTCAGTTCCTTTCCTCTGGTCCCCAGGATGACTGCCTATGACCACATGCCACTGCTACAGAGAAGGAGGCAGCCGCCACATTCCCTCCGGGACTCTGTTCACCAGCCAAAGAACTTGCAGCACATGTGCTCCTGGCTTTTATACAGTATCCCATAATGCACCGAGACACCCAGTCTCTACCAATCACTGGGACTGTATCAAGGCCTGTGTACTCATTGGTTAGGTTTCCTCCCACTGTCCAACATGCCTCCCTATTGGACCAGTGTAAAACACTATCTAGACCCAATGAATCACACACTGAGCACACTGAGCAGACCTAACTCACAGATCCTGCTCTCTGGTAGGCAGAAAGCAATATAGATTTTCCTGATGCTCCTCTGATAGGCAGACAGAGCCAAAAACTATACTCTCTCACTAGCAGCTACCTAGGAGGGTGCTACAGATGTTAAAACTATTTGAGTTTACAACCACTTTAATCAACTATGGACTTTTAAGGGGCCTAATAGTATGATGCACACATACTGTATCGCTGTTAAAATTCCATCTATTTATTACATTCACATACAAACATTAAAATACCAGCATTACATAATTCAACATGACATGTTTGTTAGAATCAAAACATAAAAACTAATTTTTTTACAGATTTGTTTCACAGCTTGTTGTTGATATCCCCACTCTTGCTACATAATACTTGTCTCCCTGTTATTATTAGAGCCAAATAACTTGTAGGGTATAAATGACTTTGACATGGGGAATTTACAACGACCTTAGCACAACATGATTCATGGGTCCCAAATCCCACTTCTTCAGTTTCTGTGAAACTATGTAAGAAAAGAGCAATCCATCCTTAGTAATATTAATAATAATAATAATAATAATTGTGACCGTATTTCATCTTTTTGATAATAAATACCTTTTGTTATACCTGAAGGGTTTCACATGTACTGTCACTTTAAGGCTGGCTCCACCCAGGAGTGATGACAAGGGTCAAGGGGCAGAGTGGCCATCTTTAGACACATGTAGAGATGTATTGATATGCAGAGCTGTCCTGTAATGCTGTACAGTGAGTCCTGAATAAACAACCGTTGTTCCAGACCAGAGTCCTGTGTCTCTCACAACACGGAGAATATAAAAGTGGCGACGAGGATGGGATTTGCAAGGTTACTATCCGTGTGAGAAAGGAAAGGAAGAAAAAAAAACTCTGGATTGTCAGGAATACAAACACCCACAGAGCCCAGCAGGAAAATGTCATTGATCGGGACATTAAGTGAATTTGATGGAGAACAGACAACGTGGATTTCCTGGATTGAAAGATTAGAACAATATTTCTGTGCAAATGCCATCCCAGGCGACAGGCAAGTAGCAGTATTTTTGACACTGGTTGGTGCTAGGACATATGACACTCTTAGGGATCTCCTTTTCCCTGAAAAACCAGCAACTAAGACTTTGGCAGAGCTCCTGACACTGTTAGGGAATCACTTCCAGCCTAAACCACTAGAGATTGCAGAGAGATTCAGGTTTTATCAGCGGCAGCAGCAGCCAGGTGAAGATATTAAGGCTTATGTGCTCGCCCTTCGCAGACTAGCCTCAACCTGTTCTTTTGGGGAGTATTTACCAACTGCACTGAGGGATATGTTTGTCATGGGACTGAATAGTGAGTCTAGCCAAAAGAGACTGTTAACAGAGAAAGACCTTACCCTTACAAAGGCAATTGAGATAGCTTCAGTGATGGAAATGACTGTGAAAGTTACAGAAGCTTTGAACCCCCAGAGTAGAAGGGGAGATGTTAAAGAGGAAGTTTTCAGAACCGCAGTCAAGCAAACTGCAGCTAACGGTAAATATAGAACCTCACCAAGCAGGGAGTCAGCTTGCTACCGTTGTGGGAATACAGACCATGATCACAAAGTCTGCCGGTTTAAGGATCAGCTCTGTCATAATTGTGGTAAGGCAGGCCATCTGAAACGAGTCTGCCGTAGTAAGAAAGTGCGAAATAAACAACCTCTGAACACCAGGACAAAGGCATATATGGTGGGAAGATATACATCGTCATCGGAATCAGAGGATGAGGAAGTGCTCCACAGATTGGACATACATCATATGCATTCAGCACCCTCAGCAATGACTGTAGAGGTAACCGTGGAAGAAAAGAAACTCAAGATGGATGTAGACACAGGAGCAGCAGTTTCAGTTATCACCCAGAAACAATGGAGAAAACTTCTCATCCGAACAACTGTCCGTCCAACACCAATCAAACTGCAGACATACTCAAAGCAGATACTCCACCCACTGGGGTATGTGAAAGTACAGGTATCCTACAAGGGTCAGACGAAAAGAATGCCATTGTATATCCTAGAACATGGGGGACCCCCTCTTTTTGGGAGAGACTGGATTGCTCACTTTGGCATGCCAGACATCGCCATTAACCCCTGCAACACCGTGACCATCCCATCAGGGGATGAAGAGGGATGGGTGAAGTCCCTGAAACAGCGATTCCCACAAGTCTTTGATAACCATTTGGGAAAAATAAAGCATGACTGTGAGACTCAGGCTGAAACCCAATGCCCAGCCTAGGTTCTTCAAAGCTCGGACGGTACCTTTCGTACTCCGAGCAGGTGTGGAAGCTGAACTAAGCCGGCTGGAGGAACAAGGTGTCATCTCACAGGTAGAGCACAGCGAGTGGGCATCACCAGTTGTACCAGTAAAGAAAGCGAATGGGGACTTACGCATTTGTGGTGATTTCCGCATGGCACTAAATTCTCAACTGGAGATAGACCAGTATCCCCTACCCAGAGTAGATGACATTTTTGCCTCTCTTGCAGGAGGTCAAAAGTTCACCAAGCTTGATCTCAGGCAAGCTTATTTACAGTTTGAGGTCCACCCTTCGTCCCGCAAGTTTCTAACAATTAACACTCACAAGGGACTGTATGAATACAATCAGATGGTGTTTGGGGTAGCCTCCGCCCCAGCCATTTGGCAACGCAAAATGGATGAGATTTTGGCGGACATTCCTTTCACACAGTGCCTGTTAGATGACATGCTCATCACGGGCCTGACGGACCAGGAACACAAGCATAACGTGGAGCTTGTGTTGGCGAGACTCCAAGAGCAGGGTCTAAAAGTGAACTTGGCGAAATGCCAGTTCATGGTACCTAAATTGGAGTTTTGTGGCCACCTTGTGGATGCAGAGGGTATACACACCACGGAAGCCAAAGTTGATGCTTTAGTAAAAGCTCCAGCCCCGACCAACGTCCAGCAGCTGCGATCATACCTGGGCTTGCTGAACTATTACCACAAATTCCTGCCGGATCTAGCACACACTTTGTTTCCATTAAACAAGCTTTTGGAGATACAGTCCAGATGGAACTGGTCGGTTGCATGCCAACGTGCTTTTGAAGTTTCTAAGCGAAAGCTGTTGGCGTCACTCATGCTCGTGCACTATGACCTCCAAAGGCCTCTCACCTTGGCTTGTGATGCCTCACCCTATGGTCTAGGGGCTGTACTATCACACGTTTTGCCAGATGGGTCAGAGAAACCAGTGGCATTCGCCTCCAGGTCCTTGACAAAAGCAGAAAGCAATTACTCTCACATTGACAAAGAGGCTCTGGCGCTCATATGGGCAATTAAGAAGTTTCATCTTTACCTGTATGGTAGGGAATTCACCATACTGACTGATCATAAACCACTCCTTCAGATCTTTAGCCCTGACAAAGGCATCTCCCAGACGACTGCGGCCCGTCTTCAACGCTATGCCCTATTCTTGGGAGCATATAGCTACAAAATCCAGTATCGCAGCCATGATGCCAATGCTAATGCAGACGCCATGTCCCGTCTGACAAGGACATTAATAGACTCTTCTCCACCTGTCAAGAGTTGTCGTTACACCAGCCTGTCCTTTCTGTCTTCCGGGGAAGTAGCAGCCCATACAGCCAAGGATACCTTCCTTAAGACAATACTCTCCTGGGTACGGTACGGTTGGCCTGCAACTGTCATACAGGATTATGAACCTTACTTCCGTAGGCGTCTGGAATTAACTGTGTCTGGCAACTGTGTTTTATGGGGAGATCGAGTGATCGTTCCACAGACCCTCCGGAGACACATTCTGGACTTGCTACATACTGGTCATCCTGGAGGCACACGTATGAAACAAAAGGCCCGAGGCTATGTGTGGTGGCCGAACCTCGACTCCGATATCACGACATATGTGAATGCGTGTGCTGGATGTGCACAAACTGCAAGAGACCCTCCTCGAGGGTGCGTCCAGCCCAGGACTTTGCCCACAGTTCCCTGGTTTCGCCTACACTTGGACTTTGCAGGCCCGATCAGAGGACACACCTTTTTGATCATTATTGATGCCCATTCAAAGTGGCCTGAGGTCATTCCTGTTACCCAGCCAACGACTAAGGCGACCATTTCCATACTGTTACATCTCACTGCTACGTTTGGATACCCCAGAGAAATTGTCACAGACAACGGTGCACAATTCACAAGCCAGGAGTTTCAGAGTTTCCTGACTGCCCACAACATCAAACACAAGTTGACCGCACCTTACCACCCGGCTACAAATGGTCAAGCAGAAAGGTTTGTACAGACCTTCAAACGCTATTTCAAAGCTACTGTGGCTACAAGTAAACAACAGTCCCTGTCACCCCAGCAGCTGGACTCCTTCCTTTCTGCTTACAGAACCACACCACATGCAACCACTGGGAAAACTCCAGCTGAACTTCTTTTGGGTCGGCAGCCATGGACTGTTTTGGATATGCTCCGCCCTCAAACGGTCCAGGAACATGTACGGCAGTCCCAAGACAAAAGGGTCGAACACGACGAGATTCCCCGGTTTACAGCCCAGCAAAAGGTATGGGCCCGATCTTATGGCGCTTCCAACACTCGTTGGCTTCCTGCTATTGTCGCAGAGACTTTGGGACCCAAAATGTATCGGGTCTGCCTGGAAGATGGTTCCATTTGCAGACGGCATGTGGACCAATTGTGTCCTTGTTCTCGGCTGCCCGAATCCCTGACATCGGCTGCACCTCCAGTGTCTCAAGGATCTGCTCCTACCGGATCAGGAGGCATTGAGACTGATGCTTGGAAGGACTCTGAACTTTTGAACTCAGCTCCAACAGAGCCCTCCAGCCCTGGTCCAGAGGTCTGCTCACCCTCTGAGCTAGGGGATCCCCTCTTGGCCCCGCCGGTGTCCATTCCGGCCAGCCCTGCTTCCTCCGGCCCCGAGTTGCTGGGTGCCCGTCCTCAACGACACTGTCGCCCTCCTGACCAGTTTCAAATGCAAGACCGGTTATGAGACTTTCGACGGGCCCACCGAAAGTGATCCGCTGCCATTTTCTCCCCGTAGCGTCCCTGGAAGTTGTTCTCACATCCGGACGTGGAAGAAGCCATGTAAATCTCCTGAGTTGGAGGACTGTATTGGACAATTATGAGTTACTGTTTTATGCCTGTTCTTGTTTTGTTGGTTTTTTTTTTTTAGGGATGGATGGAAGGTGTTATACCTGAAGGGTTTCACATGTACTGTCACTTTAAGGCTGGCTCCACCCAGGAGTGATGACAAGGGTCAAGGGGCAGAGTGGCCATCTTTAGACACATGTAGAGATGTATTGATATGCAGAGCTGTCCTGTAATGCTGTACAGTGAGTCCTGAATAAACAACCGTTGTTCCAGACCAGAGTCCTGTGTCTCTCACAACACGGAGAATATAACACCTTTATTGTGCTAAATAACTATTGGGATCAGGAACCTGGGGACCTCCAACTGCAGTTTTTATCATAAAATTATCATAAACAAACCAATGCAAAGACCATGTACTAAAAAGGGAAATATGCATACCCAAAACCACGTAATTATAAGGAAATTTAGAGTAATTGTAAAGACAGAAGGTTTTTATTTTTATCTTAATGCATTCTATGCATTAGGGGAAAAAAAAAACCTTCTGTGTGCAGCAGCCCCCCTCAGCCCCACTAATAATTACCTGAGCCCATCTTTATCCATCAATGTTGAAGGAGTTTCTCAGCTGCCCACGATTCCCGTACTCATTGGCTGAGTATTAAAATCAGCCAGCCAATCAAGAGAGGGAGGGGGGTGGAACCGGGTCATGGCTCTGTGTCTGAATGGACACAGGGAGCTGTGACTCGGCTCGGGTGCCTCAACAGCAAGCTGCTTGCTGTTGGGGCACTCAACTGGAGGCAGGGACCAGGAGCACAAAAGAGGGGCCCGGGAAGAGAAGGATCAAGGCCATTCTGTGCAAAACCAACTGCACAGAACAGGTAAGTATAACATGTTTTTTATTAGAAAAAAAAAAAAAACGAGACTTTACAATGAATTTAATAAAAAATCTGGTGCACATCCAATCTTTATTATAACTTAGAGCTTCAGTAAGAAATAATGTTGCATTGCCATGCTTGCCCTGCATGTGATACCGTTGTGCAATATTTATGTTATTTCAAAGTGCCACCATGATCCCCATGCACCTACCTGCCTGTTTCATGTCTGGGCTGACTTCCTATGTACTAACCTCAACTCTCTCTCTGGATTAACTTTTCTGCCACTTGCCCTTATGTTTGACCTGTTTCCTTGATCTGCTGATTGTCTCTACCTTCTTCTGCTCTGCCAGTACTTCTGCTCCACTTCCGTGTTCGCTTGCATCGCTTAGTTTCTGCAGTCTGAATTGAAAAAAATAATCCTGAGTATGTCAAGTATTCAGCTTTTACCCAGACCAGGGTGTCTATTGCAGTGTCCATTGCCAATTCATTGGTCTTGTTTGCCTGCCACATAAAATCCCAAACCATGGGCTTTGTTTATGGATTGTCCATTTTTTTCTCAATTTTTCAGAATTTGAGCTTTAGAAAACAGTAAAGGATGAGCAGAAGGGACAAGGTTGGACGGAGGTGCAGGGAACCAGAAAGTACTAGAAAAAAAGGGGTAGCTAAGGGAAAAAAAGAAAGAGGTAGGGGAGGTGGATGGATATGATCATGCTTAAAAAGGAAGACAGGGAAGAAAGAAAAAACAAAAAGGGGGGAACATCAGAGGCAACCCCATCCCAGGTCACCACTGGGCTGGGGTTTATTGGTCACAATTGTTCTGGGTTCATGGACCATCTGTTGACAAATTTCCATAGGATGAAATAGGAGTGAAAATGACAACCGTTAGTCTGTGGTGGAAGAGGGATTGAGTGTCAGTAAGTTTTTGTACGAAGCCGAGCAAGTGAAGTCTATCCATGGAAACTATGCAGTGCACAACTGTTCTTTTTGGTTGAGAAGAGACATAGACAGGTCTGCCATTGTTAAAAACTATCTGGTGGTTAAACTTGGTGCCCCAGACAATCACACAAACACAGCTGCACCTATGGCAACTGCAGATGTTTCTTTACGTGTTATATACCTGCTCTGTGCATAAACAGACCACCTTGTTATTATACCTGTATTAATAGCAAATAGCAATCTTTTAGATGACTAATTTTATTGCCTATCTGAGTTGGTTTAATGTGTAGTATAGTAAATTGCCACATGCTTTTCTTTCATATATTTCAGTCTTTAGTTACTTGAAATGAAGCTATCTGTCATTTAATAGGCTTTTTCTGCAACACCTTTCAAACATTCCCAGTTATTACATCTTTGTTATTGTGAATTATTATTACCCTAGCATATACTGAGATCATTTGAATCCAATCTCATCTACATTCATACTGGGAACAATTTTCTGAGCAATTCTTTTACAACATTCTATTTATCCTTTACTGTGTCATTACTACAGTGATCGCTTCTGATACTTTTTCACTTGACATTGTCTTCATTGCTTGTCTCATCTCTTTTATTGTACAGCAGGGAATACTTTTTTGCTTTCTGTCAATTGAGTTACTTGATTTTATGTAAGATTGCTATGTGCCATGAGCACTGACATGTATCCTAACAAAAATCCTTTTTTCCTCTGTGGCATGAAAAACACATTGATACACAATAAGGACCCCTTGCCTCTTCTTATCCACGACTTCTATTTACTGTAATGTCAAAATGAACATTTGATCGCCAAAGCGTACTTTATACCTGCTATTATTGTTTCATTATTTCCTCTGAATGGGTATGTTGTATCATTTTTATGCTCTGTCAAGTATAGTTTTTTATTCTTTTAGTGATCCATGCATTTGGCCTTTCATTCAATTTTTTAAAGCCATGTGCAAACAGTTGGTGCTATATAAATCTTGTATGATAAAAATAACATTGTATAAACTTGGATTAAATGTATCAGTGCAAAAGTAACATACTGTATATTCATCACAACTTCTTATCCCAGTCAATCATTTTATGAAAGTAGTAGCTAAAACAAAAGCATGCGTATTCTTGTCTCCAACTCTGATGTAAGTAGAGTGTAGTAAAGGCTCGCACTTTTTGCCCTGTAGGATGGCGCTTGGTGACGTGGGAAGCAGAAAAGTAAAGTATAGTCATTTATTTTTACAAGGAGCTCTTTATTTTGGCCTTTGAGACTGAAGACAGGATCACATTAAATGGATTCCTAGGAATGAAGAAACCCCTCTAATCATTAGATAATAGACATTAGATCATTAACCCGGTCTTGTTCCAAAATACTAACCCTTATAGTTATATTAACACTAAACTTAACCCTATGGTAGTCCTAACCCTTATACTAAACCTAATACTAGCCCTAACAATAATTTTAATCTATAGCCCTTACGCTTTCTTTTTAGGGTGCATTCACACCTACAAAACTGGCTCATTCAATTAAAAGACATGTTTTGTCTGTAGACATTAAAAGATAATTTACAAATAATATTATCACTATTTTTATTACTATTTTTAAATATACATGAAGCCCATGTATCAGTCCAATTAAAGAGGAAGTAAACCCCCCAAGAAAAAGAAAAAAAAAACCCTGTAAGAAAAAGGCGTAATGAGCTAGTATGCATCGCATACTATCTCATTATCAAATATTTACCTTAGAACAAAGCCCCGGCAGTGCGGCCCCCTCAGTGACAGGACGGCCGACATGATCGGCCGTCCTGCTTCCTGGTTCGCATCCTCCAGCCATCTGATTGGCCGGAGGCGCAATGACATCACTCCCATGCGTGCGTGCGGGAGCCGCTGTTCACGGCACAGGGCTTCGTAGGAACGGCACGGGTGACCGTTCCTTCAGAGCGCATGCGCCGATGATGTCATTGGCTGCATTAAAAGTAAATATCTCCTAAATGGTGCAAGTTTAGGAGATATTTACAGTACCTATAGGTAAGCCTTATTAAAGGCTTACCTGTAGGTACAAGTTATAAGAGAGGGTTTACAACCTCTTTAACCTTAGCTGGCAATTAATCATGTAACTGGTAATCTTTTTTTCCACTTCGAAAAAGCTTTAGTGTTCACTAGTCCTCTGACATGTTTAATCCTATGAGGGACCTAATCAGAGCACTCTATAATCATGTCCCAAATGGGATGAAATGCATTAGAGGAAGAGGAATGTAGTCGTGCATGAGGTGTTATTCTCCATAACCAATAAAGCTTGTATGAACTGAAAGAAAAAAGGATACATCCTTTCCCACTTGGCCTGAGCACCCACAGCTGGTAATAAGAAGCCATAGTCAACCTACAGCAATACCTTTAGGAAACACATTGTTACTGGTAATGTTTTAAAAGAGAAGTTTTTTTTTTTTTAAAGATTCATACTTACAGTACCTATCTGGATGCAGCATCAGTCTGATCCTGCATCTGTCCCCCGGTGCCTCTAACACTGAGAACCAAGCAATCAAACACCGCCAATCGCTCAGTTCTCAAAGCTCCATGAGCAGAGAGCTGCTGACTGTCAATTACTGCTTTCTGCTCTGCCCCACCCCCATTCTCACTGTAGTGCTGGGCTGTGAAGGGGGCAGAAGCGGCCACCTCAGGCTCTCAGTGGCTTGCTGTGAGGCTGAACCGGGTGCTGGTCCAGGCATGTGGGCGGATCTTGACTCCATTGTTGCGATCTTGCACGACCGTCTCTTTGACATCATTGTCTGCTGAAAACGGGTCACAGAACGAACTGCACTCCTGTGATGCACAGCCAGACAAACTTTGGCTGTATTTGTCCTTTTAAAGTTGTAGTTACTGTTTATACTATTTGATTATTTGTGTAGATTAAAAGAAAACATAATGCCCCTTTTAAGTCGCCCTCCCAACCAACCCCCCCCCCTCCCAGCCCCGGTGATGGTCTGTATTGTAGCCAAACAAAACAATACTGGAATTGGACTTGTATCAATAGGTTCTCTGTAAATGTTGCTTGCCTTCAGCTGTCAGGGAAATAGTATTCTGATGAAGTAGAACACTTTTTCAATTACTATGGTTTTCCACCTTAACCACTTTCCTACTGGACACTTTTACCCCCTTCCTGCCTAAGCCAATTTTCAGCTTTCGCAAATGTCACATTTTGAATGATAATTGTGTGGTCATGCAACACTGTACTATTTTTTTCACACAAATAGAGCTTTCTTTCGGTAGTATTAAATCACCACTGGGTTTTTATTTGTTGCTAAACAAACGAAAAAAGACAGAAAAAAAATATTTTTCATAGCTTGTTATAAAATATAGCAAACAGGTCATTTTTTTAAGCAATTTGGTTTGTGAAACATGTTGACCTTGCTGCCTCTGTCCTCCTGTATCATGGATATTTGATGTGATGCATGGATTTTATCAAATAAAGCATTGAATTTTCTGAAGATTGTACTGCAGTCATCTCTGTTGCTCATAGCTTCAATTTTTCTCCTTCACTAATGTGCGCTGATGAGGCTGCACTGATTGTCACTGATAGGCTGCAGTTATGGGCACTGATAGGTGGCACTGATGGGCACTGATGAGGCAGCACAGGTGGGCACTGATAAGAAGGCACCGAAGAGGCTGCACTGATGGGCACTGCTAGGCAGCACTGATGGGCACTGATAGGCTGCATTGAAGGGCACTGATAGGTGGCACTGATAGGCAGGACTGATAGGCAGCACTGATGGACATTAAAAGGACTGGCAATCAACTGAGTCTGACGGACTCAGCAATCACAGAGCGCACCGCCCGTGCGCCGCAGGAGGTGCACGGGAAGAGCGATTATAGGAGGACATCCATGGTGCCCTCCTGGCAAAATAAGCCTGCACTGTAGCTGTCTTTTGGCTATAGTGCAGGCAGAAAGTTGTTAAAATCACTGGTAGATGCCTATAAAGCTAGCCATAGACGCATGGAAATGCGACCAGTTCAGCAGGGCTGAATTTCAATTCATCAACTTTTATCGAAGTGTGATTCTGGTAAACTCTTGTTGATTAGCGGTTGCAGCCAATGATGTTGCAGTCGCTGATCAGTGTATTCTGACAGCAGCGGCCCCCGCTG
The DNA here is from genome assembly GCF_965119305.1 of Pelophylax lessonae. Lineage (NCBI taxonomy): Eukaryota > Metazoa > Chordata > Amphibia > Anura > Ranidae > Pelophylax > Pelophylax lessonae. Next base: position 86,512,791 of record NC_138771.1, on the reverse strand, counting down.
TCTCAATGCAATGTTGCGATGTTTGTGTGGATCTGCTAGATTTTTATTGTTCACCCTTCTGTCTGAATAAAATTTTAAAAAATAAATAAATAGCCAAAAATAGCCAGCATAAGCCTCCCCATAGATAAAACCATGGTGTTTCTATGTGAGGGCTTTGTGATGGAAGCTGCTGGGAAATCAGTATTGACTGCACATCCAACCCCCCTTGTTTTCTATAGGTGTTCTTACTGACTATAGCAAAAACAGAAATATTAAAAGAATTGAAAGGATTTACAAATGGGCTTATGTAATGCACTATGAAAAGATGAGGCTACTGTCTCTTCCAGCACCCTATTGAATGATGTAGGCACTTATTACTAAAGCACAGGATCCAGTGTGTGTTTTTTATTTTATTATTAACCAAATCAAATTTTCTTTGGCTGCTGTCATTATATAGAAATTGCTCTAAAATCAGACTTCTGAAAGGAAATGATAAATAGATTCAATCATCTCTAAAGTGATAGTTCCTGTTTGGATAAAATTGATACAGCAATACCAAGAACAGTAGAGGGGCTAACTAAAGTCATTATGACATCCCAACCATTCATCATTTAGACAAAAAATGCCTTGCTTTCAGATACATAAGTTTGTATTTACAAAGATTTTAATTTGGTATTCATAATCTGTCAGGAAAAAAATGGAATCATATACCATATTAGGTGGCTCTGATCATAAAAAATGCCAAGCAAATAACAAAAGATACAATAAAAAAAAAAAAAAAAAACTTTTGCTGTAATAATTATCTATAGAAAACACAAAGAAAATATATGCGCTCAAATTAAGGTATTCTGGTTGACCATTTCTGGCGTCAGAATATCTCAGTACTTCCGGTCTTTGGAACGCATCGCATGATAGTTCAGATCGTTCCGGCTGTCGGCATCAGTTCCTTCCGCTGACGCCATTTCCAGTTTGTCAGGTTAAGAAGGCTTGCTTGTGTCAGCAGGCCACGCCTCTGACGATGGCCCATTGGCTGAAACGCGTCAGTGGGTTACTATGAGACACAAGCGGCTTGAGCTTTGGATGTCCTTATGCTTGTTTTAACATTTTTATTGTATTCAATTTCAATAAATGTTGTTTATGACCTAACATAGTTCACTATGAGCCTCCCATTTGTCTTGTGGGTATGTTCCATGTGATCGGTGAGTTCTACTGAGTGGAGAATTGATATTATCCTTACATCCTTTCCGAATTTTCTGATTCAGTGTGGTTTATACACTGGCCGGCTAGAGTGCTGATGTCCTGGTGTTGATCATTCAGAAACCCATGATATACTACCCGTCTTTTCCTGCCTCCTGGTAAGGGAATAATATTATCTCACGGTGGTGTGGTGTGCCTCTCTTTCACACTGAAGTTGGTGGAGGATTTTCAATATTTATCTATATTGCAGAGATTTTCACTGCAGTAATTTTTTCTGCCACAGAATGTCCTCAGTTTAAAGTCCAGAATTTTTTACCAGGTTAACCTTGACCCACCAACAGCATATGACTGGACAGTGAAAGGAAAAGCAGCACTGTGACAAACTCATCTCTCTGTCACTTCCCTCTCTCCTTTTATCAGCATGCTTTTGGTCAGCACATGGACTGATTGACACTTTGTGCTGCTTCTTCCTCTCACACTTCAGCCCTGCTGTGCAATATTTGTAGTACACTGCTTATATTTAAAAAATGCACGTAATGATGTATTAATAAGTACAGAGCTGCGTTCATTTGTGTTTTTTTTTTTTTTTCTTGCATCTGCGTCTGCCTAGCGTTCAGCATTGAGTAGGACATGCAAAGAACTGATTTATTTGCTTTTTTTTCTTATGTCATTGAATTAAAAACATATTAGAGATGTTTGGAGGATTGGGAGGATTGTAATTCTGTTTGGAAACAATTATTAGTTTTACTGTGCTTGTAATAGAATTATCTTAGTAATTTATATACCTACTCTTACTATAATTAGATATAACGTATCAGCTTCATTAGTTCCCCGCAGTCCACAAATAATCAGAACATTGTGCAGGCTTATTTCTACTACTTTTCTACTTTTCTATTACTTTTAATTGTGTTGTCAAAACATGGATTAGCTAGAGCCTACATATATACTTTATGCAAAAGATAAGTTGCGCTAAACTTGAAATCAAAATGATTGTGACATAAATAGTGATGCAAGCAAACACCAAAACTAGTGATAAGTAAACAAAAATAATAGTCCAAAAGTGATATGGTATAAGTCCAACCATAGAGTGTTCAGATCCAAGTTGAACCGTGCAGAGTAAAATGCCACCTCTTTAAAAACGTGTCTGCCAACATTCAGATGACCTGCTTATCAGAAAGAAGAGACCACAAGGGTCAACAATGCTGGAAGTATGCTTAAGATACACTGATGGCAATAACCAAAACTGACCTCTCCTTGATGTTTCTCAAAGCGATGGACAACTTGTCACAAGATATTCACCAAAAGATATAATAGGCGATACGCCATAGTGTAGTAACGTATGAGAGTTTATTGAAAAAAATAATAGTCCATCTCCAGAAAGACGGGTGCTGTATTTGTAGCCAGCCGGCTTATCTATCTTTCTTATTCATAATTCCAGATCATTACTGTCTTGTGGGTGCGATTAATCCTTTACTTCAATAAACTCTCATACGTCACTACACTATGGCGTATCTCCTATTATATCTTTTGAAGAATACCTTGTGACAAGCTGTCCATCGCTATGAGAAACATCAAGGAGAGGTCAGTTTTGTGCTATTGCCATCAGTGTATCTTAAGCATACTTCCAGCATTGTTGACCCTTGTGGTCTCTTCTTTCTGATAAGCAGGTCATCTGAATGTTGGCAGACACGTTTTTAAAGTGGTGGCATTTTACTCTGCACGGTTCAACTTGGATCTGAACACTCTATGGTTGGACTTATATCATATCACTTTTGGACTATTATTTTTGTTTAATTATCACTAGTTTTGGTGTTTGCTTGCATCGCTATTTATGTCACAATCATTTTGTTTTCATGTTTAGCGCAACTTATTTTTTGCATATGGTTTTAAGAGTATATCTCACTGCTAAGTCGCAGCATATTTTAGTTTTCTAGTTAGCACAGTTATTTGTGTGAATTACTACATATGTACTTACCTGAAGGTTCTCATTTTTTTAAGATGTTGTGAATGGCTCCAATAAGAGACACTTGTATAGGCCTTTTAAATGGTAACTCCCAACAAGAACTGTAAACTATTGGAAGTTGATTGGTTGTTGCTCTTTGCAGTGGATTGAATACATCTGATAAGATTTGATCACTTGATAGTAGGAAGCATTTAAAGGATAACTGCAGGCAAAACCTTTTTTGAATGGAATGGGTTTAGAACAACTCTCAGGTTTTTATTGCTGTCTGTGTCCTCATTAGGTTGATTAAGAGCCGGTTCACACTGATCCGACTTGTCAGGCGACTTGGTCGCCTGACAAGTAGCGCTCCATGCTGTGCAATGAAACCGTTCTAATCAGAGTGACTCAAGTCGCTCGGACTTAGAAAAAGGTGCCTGCACTATTTTTGGGCGAAGTCGGATTGACTTGCATTGACTTCTATTATGAGAAGTCGTTTGCAAATCGCCCGTGAAGCCGTGCTGCACGGGCGACTTCAAAGTCGGGCCACTTTGAGTCGGATTAGTGTGAACCGGCTCTTAGCCTCTCTGTTTGCCCTGTTTACTAATATCATTGAAAGTAAAAGAAAATCCAAAATTGAGTCATCCCCAGCAAAGTAATAGAGGGGAAGTCTTCCAACTTTTACACTAGTTCTAAAAGGATTCCCTTATTTGCATGGACTTCCTCTCACTTCCTGTTTTAGCTATGTGAAAAGTAGAGATGGCCTTGCAGTTCGCCCGGCTGTCAGTTCATGGCAAATTTTGCTTGTTCGCAAATTTGCGAAAAAGTCAGACTTTTGCCGATGTTTGCGAAGATATCCGCGCCACCATTTTCTTTTTCATTCAGAAGAACTTTGACCCATGACACAGCCGTCAGGTGGAACAGGACAGCTCATTGAAACATTTCAGCACATGGACATTCCCCCTACCCTATAAATAGAACTGAGCTGTCGGCCATTTCACATTCTGCTTTTTGTCAGCGTAGGGAGAGTTCTGCTGCGTTCATGAGGGAGAGATTGCCAGACACAAATAGCTCTGTTAATATCCACAAAAGTCCTTTTCAGGGCTGGTATTTCAGTATAGGTCTACTACGGTCTCTTTTCAGGTTAGGGACAAGTATACAGTCTGTGCTTTAGGGGCAGTTAGAGATCGGCAGCAGTGACACAAATCGCTCTGTTAATGTCCACAAAAGTAATTTAAAGGGCTGCAATTTTTTTGGTATTGGTGTGCAGTGCTCTATATAAGGGGGGGGGGAGGGGGGTAATCCACGGTATAATATACTTTGTGAAAGCATATTATAGTGAATTAGTATTGTGTGCACTGTGCAGCATTGTGACAGGTGTGGTGACTGAGCGTTGCTGCAGCAATACTACAAACAGTGACAAAAGCACTTTTAATGTATTATAACTGGTGTGATAGATCAGTGCCCCCCCAATACGACATATTGAAGTGGGGTGTTATCTGAGTATACTTTTACAAGTGTATTTGTGTCCTGCAACAATATTGCCTATTTTGCTGTGTTAAGTCTGATACACACAGTGCCAAACTCACTGGCCAATTTTTTGAACAACTGGTGTGATAGACCAGTGGGTCTGTAAAGGTTCCGCCAAATTGTGGAATGGATGCGGACCCATTTTACAGATGTGTGAATGGACCCTATATGTATTTGACATGTATTTACCGGCTGCTGTCAGTTCTTGCTGATTTATGAAAAAAAAAAATTTTTTTGCTGTAAAAATAAATAAATAAATAAATTAAGGCAACTTTTCCAATTGCAATACTTCTTTTATGACATTGTCTATGTGCTTGGACTAGTTGTGCACAGCTAGTATGTCTTTTGTGGCTGCAAATATGACCTAAAGGTTTTTAAAGTTCGCCTCCCATTAAACTTTTGAGAAAATTTGCGGCTGATGTTCGTCCATCTCTAGTGACAAGAAGTAAAGGTACATCTCCCAGTGGGACACAAATGGCAAAAAAATTACACCCTCCCTTACTTTATACAGAATGAAAAAAAGTTTTGCCTATAGTTCTTCTTTAATGTAGCAACTATCTTTAACCAGTTCGGCTCCAAGCAATTTTTTTTATTTGTCACATACATGTAAAAATACTAATTGCTGGCAATTGTAGAACATTGTAGATTTTCTGAAAGCAGAGGCCCTGTAGAATAAAAGGTGATAGTTGCAAATTTTTTTTTCACGTGATATTTGCGCAACTGTTTATTAAACGCAATTTTATTTTTCCAGAAAAAATATAAAAGTAAATTTTAGTGCAAAACCACGCTGCATAATACCCATTTTTGGTTAAAATATAAAATATGAGGTTAAATCGAGTAAATAGATACCAAACATTCCAAGTCTTGCATGCGTGGCCAATATCGCCAAAAACTATGGTGCCCAAAAATCACCATAGCAGATGCTTTAAAAGCCTTTACAGCTCACCAATTTAGAGTTAACTAGGAGTGCTTGTGCTAGAATTATTGTTCTCAGTCTGACGTTCGCGACGATATGTCACACATATGATGAAACCGCGGTTTACATACGAGTGCACACCATGGGCTTGCACTGGCATTTTCATAGGTGTGTGGGACAACGGATGTTTCGGCAATTTTTTTCTAATTTTAATATGTTTTATTGTCATTTTATTTATTGTTTTTACTTTTTTATTATATTTTTGTATTCATTTTTACTTAATTGCTATCACAAGGTGTCAATAAACCATATGTGATAGCATTGGGCAGGTGACAGTAACTTTATGGGGGAATTAGGGGTCTAATAGACCCCAATGTCTCCCCTGCCCTTCACAACATATAACCAAGTACAGATTGTCTCGGTTAGATGGGTCCCCTGACTATACTGGCCAGAAACAAGTGCATATGAAACCGGAAGTGACAGCACTTCCAGTTTCATTGTTCGCATGTGAGATCAAGACATGCATTTGCTTTGGTTTCACTGCAAACTCTCTCCCCCCACCGGTGGCTATGTTCCTGTGCACCAGTAAGCATGAGACAGCCTGGGAATCACAGGAGGAGACGGTCCCAGGCGGCAGGAGGGAGGCACCACACTGCTTGCTGTGGAAAGTAATTGGCAGCTATGGAGCTGCCACATCATTTTCACTTTGAAGCTGGTCGCCGGCTAAACAAAACCCACACAGGCTGATGGTTGCTACTGCAGCCATCAGCTTGTGATTAGAGGTTCACTCTTTGGACATACATAGTACTTTCAAAGGAGATAATAAGTAAGGGACTTTCAAAGTACCAAAGAAAAGACATAAGGTACAATAATAAAAGCATTCAATGCCAAGCTGCTGTTTCCAAAGCAAGCAATGTCCTTTCTTGTATTAACAGAGGCATGGACTCCAGAGAGAGAGATATAATTTTGCCCCAGTACAGATCATTAGTAAGACCTCATCTGAAATATGCGGTTACGTTTTGGGCACCAGTTCACAAAAAGCATTTCTGGGAACTGGAGAACGCGCAGAAAAGGGCAACCAAACTGATAAGAGGCATGGAGAAGCTCAGCTATGAGGAAAGATTAGAGGAACTGAATTTATTCTCTCAGAAGAGGAGATTAAGGGGGGATATGATCAACCTGTACAAATACATAAGTGGTTCCATATAGTGAACTTGGCGTTGAGTAATTCATTTTAAGGTCATCAAAGAGTACAAGGGGCACTTTTTATATCTAGAGGAAAAGAGATTTCATCCCCAAATATGGAAAGTTTTCTTAGCGGTAAGAGCTGTGAAAATGTGGAATAGACTCCCCCCAGAGGTGATTCTGGCCAGCTCAGTAGATAACTTTAAAAAAGGCCTGGATTCTTTCCTCGATACACATAATATAACTGGGTACTAACATTTATAGGTAAAGTTGATCCATGGAATATTCAATTGCCTCTCGGGGGATCAGGAAGGAATTTATCCCGCTACTGGAGCATATTGGATCATGCTTTGCTGTGGTTTTTCACCTTCCTCTGGATTAACTGTAGGTATAGGATTGTGTAAATGGGATTGTATGATTGTTTTTCTTTTTTTATTGGTTGAACTAGATGGACTTGTTTCTATTTTCAACCTATGTAACTATGTAACTACAGTGTAATAAAAATATCTCTTCTTTTTTTTTTTGAACAGTTATACAATTGTACATACTAGAGTCAAATAGTCAAATGTCTTCAGGAGTTAATGGTGGGTAAACAATAGACATGGTGAGCAGGGCCCTCTAGTTCCTCCTGTTTTGAATTGTATTGTAACTGTATTGTCTTCCCTCACATTGTAAAGCGCTGCGCAAACTGTTGGCGCTATATAAATCCTGTATAATAATAATAATATAATAATAATAAGAACCAACCATCCAGAATTTCTGCAGTTACAAAAAAGTATGATTCCCTCCCCAACCACTTGAAGAAACATATGAACACAGAGGTGAAAAACGTGAAATCTCTCAGAAGTTTTGGCTAGGGAACTTTTGAGGCAGAGTTTCTTTTTAAGGCAGATTTTCTAATCCCTATACACTTTATCCAAAATGAAAAAAATGTTTGAAGTTAAAAAATATCTTCCGTTGAAAAAACACACTATTAAATTTAGTACTTTATCCTTACTGCCCTAATTTTGTATACTACAAACCCTAAAGTGTTAAACAAAATATTTTTATTTTTTAAATACATTTTGTCACAATGCATCATTTTAGATCATTGTATAAATGTAAAAATATATTTGTGGTACTGTCATGGAATGATTGACTCTTGCTTATTCTGAAATCCGAATGCCCTAGTGATTCATAAAGGACCATTTATTAATTGTATCATTGTCTTGGGAATACCTGTTTTATAGTGGCTGTGAGAGTGGGACTCATCTTGATAGGCAGCAGTGAGCAGCTGGAAACCTCAATAGAGTTTCCTTTTTTTAAAAATGATTTTTTTTTTTTTGTTATTGTTGTCGTTTTCGAGCAAACTTGCAGAATGCTTGAATAGCAATACAATTATTTGGCAGGTAAAAAAAAGATCTGCAATTCTGCAAGATCTAAATTCTCATTCATGCAGGTATTACAGGTCAGGGATGCCATCAGCTTTTTTATGCTATGATTACTTACTTTTTTTTATAATTTTCTGTACTGATCTGCTTTACTGAGGAAGTCAAAGTGACTCCCACTTGACGCCACTAGATGTCGCATAATGTGTAGGAAGATTTGTGTTAGTATGCTGAGCAACACATTATACAACACCCAGGCTGTGAACGGAAATTCTTTCTTTTGTGATTCAGGATGCTTGGTGAACATTAGAGCATATTTTTACAAGACAGCTTATTCGTAATGTAACTGGTAAAAGAAAAAGAAAAAAGCACAATAGGTAATGAATCTTCATTTCTATTATTTTGTTTTTGTGTGGAGAAAAAAAAAATGTTGTTTCTATGCATATGTCCATTATGTGTATGTTTGAGAACCTGATTTATTATCTGTGTTAGAATTTTGTAAGTTATTTATTCCACAGCACTGTGGTTTTTGGCATTATTAAACAATTAGTAGAACAGTTTTTTACATAATGAAACCTCACTCCATGAAGTATAGTGATGTGAGAAGGGCTGAAGTTACCATTAAAGGGGTTTTAAACCCCTTTTTTTTTTGTTTTTAATAAAAATAACAAACACACCTATAGTTACCTGCTCTGTGCAATCGTTTTGCACAGAGCAGCCCAGATCCTCTTTTTCTGGGGTGCTCCTCCTCTTCATCAGGTTCCCCCCACGGAAAGCTGCTTTCCCTGGGGGCACCCGATGAAGAGGAGGAGCACACCCGAGTCCCGCTGCTGCGTCCATTGACACAGACAGCGGGACTCAGCCCTGCCCCCTGCTCTCATGTCACTGGATTAGATTGACAGCAGTGGGAGCCAATGGCTCCTGCTGCTATCAATATGTTCAAAGAGGAGAGAGACAGCGGCAGGAGCCGCTGCACTCATGCACAATGCTGGATCGGATCAGGCTCAGGTAAGAAAAAGCCCCCCCCCCTTTTCTGAGGGGGAGCTGCAGCACAGAAGGTTTTTGACCTTAATGCATAGAATGTATTAAGGTAAAAAAATCTTGAAGATTTACAACCACTTTAAGCACAGTAGGCACATGCCTGTAAATGAGGAGTCAGCTGTATAATTATTGGTGACCCTTTTTTAATCAGTTAAACTATTTATATCATATAAGGTTACTTACAACTTGTCACAAATGTCAGGAAGATTGTATGCATGACTATGCCCCAAAAACTGCTCATATGCATATTACAAGCTATGGCCCAATACACAGGGTTGTTAATGTGCATTAGCTTGAACAAGCATTCTCATTTAACATTGATATCAGCCGATTTATAGCACAGCACACAGAGGGGAAGTTGCTGCATGATCATCAGATCTGGGATCAATGACCTGACCTGCATTCTGCAATTTTGTATTTTACCTGGCTCGCATCCTGTTTTTATGATAACCTGACATAAATGTGTGCAGCCTATTGCCATTAGGGTGTGCACCTCAAAGCTCCAACACAAATGCGTGTGTGTGTGTGTGTGTGTGTGTGTGTGTGTGTGTGTGTGTGTGTGTGTGTGTGTGTGTGTGTGTATGTATGTATGTACAGTTTATAGACACATACACTCTTATAAATAAATGTAAATAAACATTTTAAAATATATTAAAACATGGACAGTGCCAGTAGGGCAGTGGATGTGTCAGTAGGACAGTGGATAGTGCCAGTCAATAGAGCAATGGACTTTGTCAATAGGGCAGAGGACAGAGTCAGTTGGGCAGAGATTGGTGTCAGTAGTTTTTTTATTTTTATTATTTTATTTTTTTAATATTTTTTTTACAATTTTAGTTTTTATTATTTTTTACAATATTATTATTTTCTTTTGTTTAACATTTTTTTTAGGAGACCAGTTGGGGGCTTTGGTAAAATATCAAGGGTCTAAACAGAGATGTCTCACTTTGAGATAGAGAAAGGGACTGAGGACAGAAATTCCCCAGCCCCTTTCTCTGCAGCCTCAGAAGCATTGAACAGGGAATGAATGGAAAGTACAATATAAACACATAAGCGGTCGGTACTGATCACTCACTGTATTCATTCAGAAAAAGAAGGGGTCAGTAAATTACATATTTACTGGCCTCTTCTCTGCTCTCCATCCTGAAACTGTGGGGTCAGGGGGGACCATGGAAGCACACATAGGGACCCGTGCAGCAGAAAGAAAAGGAACAGGAGGAGCAGCGGGGGTGGAATTTAGTGACACCAATTTGTACTTTCCTCTAGTGACAGCTAAATGGCGACGAGAGGCGAATGTCGGTGAAGCCTACTTTCAGCTGCTGCAGGAGGAAAATACAGATTGGTTTCACTAAATGACACCCCTGCTTCCCCTCCTTTCCAGATTCTGGGGCTCGACAAGGAAGGATCAGGGTTTACCCATCACCAACCTGATTTACGGGTAGATTTTGATTGACAGGTTACAAACCCCAGGATTAGGGTGTGCCCAGGCACACCCATTGCATACACCTATGTAACCATATCTCCCGCTACTGACCAAAGCTCATGTGTTGACTTCACCTTCTGCCGGCTACTTTCATACCTTGGGTGCCCATCTGGCATTAACCTTGATGTGGATTCTGATCTTGCTAATGCTTGCTGAATCAGTACTTCTGCTTCCTAGTTTTTGTTGACTTCTGCTCATCCAGACTTCCTGTACCAATGGTTTTTAGTGCTTGACCTGCATTCCAGCTTTCTGCACTAGATCCAGTCTGAGCATCTTCAGCATTTCAGCAGACCCCAGACTGTCATCTAACCAACTGCTATGTTGGATCCACTGCAGGCAATTGTAAATATAACCATACCTATAGTTAGTAAGGTAAAATAAAGACACAATCCATCTAGTTTTACCAATCAAAAAAAAAAAAATAGAAAACCTGCATATATCCATGGTTAATCCAGAGGAAGGCAATAAAAACATATAAAGTATGGTCCACTGAGATGGCCAGAAAAAGCACTTGAGGCAGTCTATTCCACATCTCCACAGCTCTTGCTGTAAAGAAGCCATGCCATTTGTGGAGGTTAAATCTCTTCCCTTCATGTATAAAGATTGCCCCTTTGTAATGATCCTAAAGTGAATAGCTCTGTCTGTACCAAGGTCATGATATGGGCCAATTATGAATAAATACATGGTGATTATATCCCCCCCCCCCCTTAATCACCTCAGTTTAGCCAGTCCTTCCCCATAAGTGAGGTTCTCCAAGCCTATTATCAGTTTGGTTGCCCTTCGCTGCACTTTCACTAGTTTCACTCTTAGAATGTATTATGTATAATTATTTTTAGTCCCCAGGTGCATAACTTTACATTCATCAACATTAAAATAGATGTATGGCCAAAGCTATTTTTCAATTAGTTCTGCATTCCAGCGACCCCTTTTCAGCGGAAAGAAGGGCTAAAGTCCGTTGTTGGCTGTTGTCAATCAAACGGATTCTGAATTGATCATGACTTTACAGTCAGGATCCACCCAGATGCCTGGATTGGCAGCCAACTTAGCTTCTTAGTGACCCTCTGGGAGACTGAGCTAGCCCCTTCCATCGCCTGCACAACTCTATGCTCCAGTGAGAGCCAAAGGGACAGAGCACAGAGCCAGGGACTAAGTCACCACTCTCTGCTCAGAGTGGAGGGGAGAACTGAGAGATCAGCAGTGTTTCATTACTCAGTTCTCAATGCAGACACAGCAGGGGACAAATACAGCATTGGATCAATTGAAATGCTTTTTATTTACCCAAGCAAGGATTATAAACTTCTGAAGACGCCTTTTGGGAAACTCACCAATGGCTGTGGACTCCTATGTAAACAAGGCAGACCGCCGTTCACAGAGGAAGAGAGAGATCTTGTATATTTCAGCTAGGCTGAAATACAGATCTTTCTTTTCCTCTGAGGCATCCATTCCCCCTACAGTTATAAAGCACTCCCTAGGACAGAGATGGCAAACCCTTGCACCCCAGATGTTTTGGAACTACATTTCCAATGATGTTCAACTACACTGCAGAGTGCATGAGCATCATGGGAAATATAGTTCCAAAACATCTGAGGTGCCAAGGTTCCCCATCACTGCTCTAGGAGCACACTTAACCCCTTAATCACCCCTGCTGTTAACTTCTTCCCTGCCAGTGTCATTTATACAGTAACAGTGCATTTTTTAAAGCACTGATCACTGTATTGGTGTCACTGGTCCCCAAAAATGTAATTTAGTGTCAGATTTGTCTACCACAATTTTGCATTCCCGTTAAAAATCTCTGATCACCGCCATTACTAGAACAAACAATTAAAAATAAAAAAGTCCATAAATCTATCCCATAGTTTGTAGATGCTATAACTTGTGCACAAAAAAATCAATATACATTTTTTGGGATTTTTTTTACCAATAGCAGAATACATATTGGCCTAAATTGATGAAAAAATTCGATTTTTTTTTTTTTTTAAATTTTATTGGGTATGTGTTATAGCAAACGTAAATTTTTTTTTTTTTTTTCAAAATTGTGGTTCTTTTTTGTTTATAGCACAAGAAAATAAAAAAAAATTCAGAGGTGATCAAATACCACCAAAAGAAAACTCTATTTGTGGGGAAAAAGGACATCAAGTTTATTTGGGTACAGAGTCGCACGACCACGCAATAGTCAGTTAAAGCAACGCAGTGCCGTATTGCAAAAAATGGCTTGGTCATTAAGGGGGTAAAACCTTTCCGGGGCTGAAGTGCTTAAGGACGTTATTCCAATACAAAGTTTGGTGTAATTGGCAATCATAGAAATGGCGCTTTTATTATACAGAGTATTAATTATTGATCGCTATGCTTTAAATACAGTTTTTTTAACCAGTTTTCTATCTTTTTACAAACTGAATTTTCTAAGACTGTGGACTTAAATTTACACATTAGCCATGTGTGGGAAACCATGTCAAACATTTTTGTTTTGCAAAATTCAAGTATGTTATATCCACAGCCACCCCTTTATATATGTTTTTTCTTACTTACTGTACTTTGACAACTTCGGCCTTTCATAAATCCATGCTGTCTATTGCTTACAGGTTGCCACCCAGCCACAATACATTTACTGCAGCAGGGTGGCATGGAAAGTTAGATCATTTACATGTACGCCATCTAGCTTGTGGGCACAGCGGATTGCGCCTCCTGGTACCTAGCTGTTTTGAACAGCTGGCCGAAAATGTGATCACATAGGTATGTCGGCAAAGTTGCTATGAATGAATTTCATTCATTAGTGATGCTGTGATTGGCCCACAGCTATCACATGGTACCTGGGCCAATCACAGCACCCTGTACCATGTGATTGCTGTGGGCCAATCACAACACACAATAGTAATCACAGCTGTTATGAATGTAAATTAAAAAAAGAATAGCACACACATGCAAAAGAAATGACTATCAAATATGAAGACAATCCATAAATAAAAATGGGGATTTGGTCCTACCATATGGCCATATCGTGCTCAAGCCCACCACTACGTCAAAGTACCCCATTGTCAGTGGGTCCTACACTATCCATAAAAAAGGATGAATCCAGCCTCTCTAACCCTTGGAGACAACATTCCTTGCTGGGAGAGATGTGCTAATGCACTACAAGGGACTCCTCCTATATCTACTTGATAGTGGACACTGATAGAGTACAGGTGTGTGTGGGGGGGTGCTCAACCTCAAAAGTCTGGTCAGACTGAAAACATAATAAACAAGCAAAAAGTTGGGGGAGCAAACCCTGAACATGTATTTCTAAAGCTGGTGCAGCTATGAACCAAGCGACATGCATATTAAAAAAAGAATAGCGCACACATGCAAAAGAAATGACTATCAAATATGAAGACAATCCATAAATAAAAATGGGGATTTGGTCCCACCATATGGCCATATCGTGCTCAAGCCCACCACTACGTCAAAGTACCCCATTGTCAGTGGGTCCTACACTATCCATAAAAAAGGATGAATCCAGCCTCTCTAACCCTTGGAGACAACATTCCTTGCTGGGAGAGATGTACTTTGACACACAAAGGGTGTACATTAGAGTGTGCCCAGGCACACCCAGCAAACCTCCTACGCACGCCTATGAGACTTGAATTTTTTTACAGGAAAGAAAATCCATCAATTCCCAAATCAACAAAACGTTGATGGGGGAAAACCACCCGTGGAGCTATTGTGTTCTCCTGGCGGAAGGGGGAGGGGCACTCTCCGTGCCAGGAGAAACCGATTATTGCTAGCGGTTATAGCTGCTGACAATAATCGCATGCTAGAAATTCAACATGCTGGTTTTACCTTAGTCGATCAATTGATTGACTCGGGTAAAATCAGCCTGCCCATAGATGGATCAAATTTCGGGCAGTCCCTGCTGAACCGGCCAAAATTCAAACCATCTATGGTCAGGTAAACGGCCTGGGTCATGGGGCTTCTATGGGCAGTTGCAGCGTGATTGTAACATCAGTTGTTTTTCCATTCCCATAAACTTGTTTGTGGAGAGAAAAAGTTCTGAAACCCTGAAAAAAAACCTGTTGACAGAGACCCTATCACTTACAGGTCTCCTCCCAACTCCCACCTGTGACTGGACAATGTAAGAAGATGGAGTAGACTGATTCCCTCTCTATCACTCTGGTCTCATCTGTTATCACTATATCATGCAGGGTACTACTCCTTGCAAGACAGAACTACTGACTGACTCCTTTGGTTGCTTCTCCCTCTCCCAGTATGATCCCTGCTTTATATGGACTGATTGCTGACACCAAGTCAAATGTATTATTCAGACTGATTGGATTTAAAAATAAACATTCAATTATGTATTAATAAATACAGAGCTTCATTCATTTGTGTCTTCTATTTCTGCCTGTAGTTCAGCTTTAATGACGCTCCACTACTTTATTTCCTCTTTATATTGCTGTATATTTCTGGACCCTTACGCTTCTTTGTTCATCAGGCAACAAGTATCATAAACATATGAACTTCTCTGTGTACAGTAATAAATTCCATGAACCCTGTTAGCTTGATTGTATCCACTGGCCATCTGCAAGTACAGCTTACAGGAGAGGAAACAATACATGCAGAGAACATTAAAGACAGTGCCTCTTTATGTGAAGACCTGCACATAATACCAAATCAATACCATTTGTAGAAATAGAAGCCTCTAAGAAGTGAATGTTAAAAGCCTTGGGTTGTTTTTTTAGCACAGGTTATATATCAAAATAAAACTATGAGCACAAGAAAATGATCTGTTTTTGAGTATTCTGGTATAAAATCAAGCTATTTTACATTCAACAGAGCTCCAAGAATGTCTGCAATAAGTGAACCTGTTCTTTGTACTATCATATGTATCAGACTGACACATTTTTGTAACAAATTTCCAACACCTATCAAAGAGAAACATAGCCATAGGCGTGCGCAGAGGGTGTGTCAGGTGTGCTTGGGCCCACCAAAAAACAATAAGGTGTGACCACCTTTCTCCTGCGCTTGGAATCCAAGCCCCCCGACCACACTCCTCACGGGACTCACACCTGGCTTCTCAGATGGCTAAAGTCTTGCTGCCCATAACGGACTGGGGTAGTCCACCGATACTAAAGGCAAAGAAAACAAAGAAAGGGCGCACCGACCTAGCGCATTATCCTCAATAACAGGCTTTATTTGTGTAACATTTAAAAATGGCTACTCACAGACATACATGAAAATATGTCTTATCGAGCTAGATTGCTCAAATGTCCGGGTTAGTCCATATAATCGTCCATAACCGATGAGATGACGGGTGATGCGTTTCGAGGCCTAGCCTCTTCCTCAGAGCCACTGTCTCATGACTTACTCCTTGGTTAAAATAGCGATGTAGTGATCAAGTCCCCTCCCTCAGGTATGAGAATCCCCTCCCCCGGGGGAGTGGCCCGAACACCACATCACTCCCTCTCGTGACACCATTATTAATGATAATCCTCCAATGGGGTAACATAGAGTAGCATAAATCGGTACATGCAGATAAAATACAATACGAAGAATATAGATAAGTATGGATAAAAGCATATGGATAAAAACCAATAAAAACCAATAGAGGCCAATACAAAAACTGATAAAAACAGATTATTCAATACACACAAGGGCATTGTATGTTCTCATCAGACTGGCAATGGAGGGCAGCTAGTATATTACCTGATCCATAGTCTCCCCTTGATTACCTTTGCAGATCTTTACAGATCTTTACTATACTGTGGCATCCAAGTATGGTCCGGGCTATATCCCCATCCATAAATGGTGGTTGTCCATCCCATCCCCATAGTGTCCTCATCACTTAGCGGATTTTGTAGCTCAGGAGGGGGGGGGAAGTGATTGGGCCCACCCTAATCGCCCCATTCACTGCAGATTCTACCTGCTGCTTGGGCTCCTGTGGAACCTCCCCCCCCTCCTTACCTCTTTTGCTGGCTGCTGCGGGGCATATTTCAGAATGGAGGAAGAGGCCGGTAAATATGTCATTTATGAGCCTCTTCCTTTTCTGATTGGTAACGATTATGCACTGTGTTCACTTATAAATGAAGAATAGTAAACACAGTTTACTATGCTTCAGTTTGTGAATGAACAGAAAGTTGCTCAGTACAGAGCACTTCAAATTGATTCACTGTCAAGTGCAGTTGAGTCTGCAGAGAAAGGGACTGGGGAATCTCTGTCCTCAGTCACTTTCCCCATCTCAAAAGTGAGACATCAGGGGTCTGTTTAGACTCTAGATATTTTGCCAAAGCCCCTCAATGGTGCTCTTAGTGGACTTTGCCAGCATTGTCCTCTTCCCTGCTGGTAAAATCCACTGCCCTTCTGATACTGTCCACTGCTCTACTGACACCAACAACTGCCCTACTGACACATCCACTGTTGTACTGACTGACACCACCCACGTTCCTACTGTTATCATATGTGTCAGTAAATATATACGAGGGGTAGGTTAATAACACTCACCGCCCACTTTATTAGGTACACTTGTTCAATTGCTTGGTCAAACAAATTGCTAATCAGCCAATCACATGGTGGAAATACCACCCGTGGACCTTGAAGCAGATTCCTGAGAACAGGAAGCTGAGGCTACAATTCACACAGGCTCACCAAAATTGGACAATAGAAGATTGGAAAATTAGATTTCTCGATTTCAGCTGTGACATTCAGATGGTAGGGTCAGCATTTGGAGTCAACAACATGAAAGCATGGATCCTGCCTACCTTGTATAGATGGTTCAGGCTGGTGGGGGTGATTTAATGTTGTGGGAGATATTTTCTTGGTGTTCCTTAGTACCAATCGTTCAAACACCACCTCTACTGTATTGTTGCTGACCATGTCCATCTCTTTATGACTACATTGTACCCATCTTCTCATGGTTACTTCCAGCGGGATAATGCACCATGTCACAAAGCTCAAATCATCTCCATCTGGTTTCTTGAACATGACATTGGAGTACAGGTCACAGTACTCCAATGGCCTCCACAGTCACCAGATCTCAATCCAATAGAGCACCTTTGAGATGTAGTGGAATAGGAGATTCACATCATGGATGTGCAACCGACAAATCAGCAGCAACTATCGTGTCAATATGAACCAAAATCTCTAAGGATTGTTTCCAACACCTTGTTAAATCTATGCCACGAATAATTAAGGAAGTTCTGAAGGCAAAAGTGGGTCCAACCCAAAACTAGCAAAGTGTACCTGATAAAGTGTACTGTGAGTGTAAATTTGAATACAGTATACACACACAAAATGTATTTTTAAGAGTGTATGTGTGTGTATGTATATTTATACACACACACACTTGTGCTTGAGATTTGGGGTGCACACCCTAATGCAATAAGCAACACACCTTTGAGCATAGCACAATGGGACTTAGGAGTACTTGTGAAAAAGAAGTACTAAGAAAATGCAATCATCACTCAAAATAGTGACTTTGGTGAATTTTGGTACTATAAATTACAAGATTTATTTGATCGGGATTCCAAGGTCTGTTCAATCACTATTGCCAGTTTAGGGAAAACCCCAGAACTCATGGGTTTCAGTAACATTTTGACTGTTGAAGCTGCCATTTACACCTCCAGCTGTTAGATTGATATATCGACCTTTGAAGACCTGTTAAGCCAAACGACTTGGAAGTGATGAGTCTATGTTGACCATCCGCATATCAAAGAATGTCACCAAAGACTCAGATGTGACTTCAAAGAAACTTTAGATAGATAGGTGCCACCCACTTCAGGATGTGTAGATTGTAATACAAGTCCTTAGTAAGTTAGAGCAATGTTTATTAATCCACCAGAATGTATGTAACTGAACTGCTCTCCAAACATGTTTACCTACATGTTTGTCTAATAAATATAATATTCAATCTGGCTTCAGCAGTAAAAATGTTACTGAAACCCATGGGTTCTGGGGTTTGCCCTACACCAGCAAAAAAGCTATAGCAGTTTCAAGCTTCTCCATAGAATGTTTTATAATATATAAAGGCAAATGTGAAAATAAGAAAATCTCTACCTGTGAAACATTGTGCCGCTTTAAACAGAAATATCAGTGTTAAATCCCCTCCATAGTAACGGGTATTTGAAATTGTAATAGTATGGGCATTTCATACCTATGAGAAGCAATGTGACTGACATAAAACTGTTTACAATATTCAGAGTACAGGTTGTCAACATTTGTTGCAGCCTACACCAGCTGTAGTCAGTACCACAAACTAAACATTTTGTTCGCTGTTAGTAAATTACTGTTTAAATCAATATCTGCATACATTTCAAGAAAAAACTGTTGGGTTTCCCACCCCTTTAGTGACTGAAACAAAGAGTGTGCTCATCCTGTCAGATAAAATGTATTTCTTAAAAAAATAAATGATAGTGATTTTATAAATGCAGCACAACTGGCAAATAAAAGTAAAGCAAACAAAACTTAAGACTTAACACTATTCTCAGCTGATTATTATCTTTTTGCAACAAGGAAAGCTGCCAAGACAAAAAGCTGTAAGCTATTTATACATTCAAATAAAAACCTTAAAAAAAAATGTAATTCTAGTTTTCTTTTATTTCGCTTTTATTTTTCCCTAAAAACATTTGCACATGTTAGATAGATAACTATAGTGTGCCTTTCTTTAATAGCAGTATGAGAAACATAATGGGTCTAAATGTCATCAATATAACACATTTTATTGCATTTTAAATACCACATTTTATTTACTGATAGTTTCAATGCAAGCCATTTTTTTATTCAGCCTTAACAGCCTCATCACAAAATATAAAGGGATCATTATACATGTTAATGTTATAACTTTACAATCTGCTGTATTCAAGTGCACATTTAGGCCCCTTTCACACGAGTTTTCTGATCAGGTCCGCCCGACAGTTTTTCCAGGCGGACTTGATCGGATGCTCCATACACCCCTATGATGCAGCAGATGTCAGCGGTGACATGTCCGCTGACACCCGCTGCTATTCGATCCGATCCTGTCCGTGAAATCCAGACCGATTTAAACCCTATTTTCCATCCACCTGGAGGATTGGATCAGATGAAAACGGACAAGCAGTCAATTTTAATCTGATCTCCCATAGAGGAGAGTGGGGCTCTGACAGGTCTGTCTCTGCAAAGTAAGCGGAGACGGACCAGTCATTTGCCTGCTCAGCGGGGATTGGTGGATCGATCCCCACTGAGCAAAACGGAGTCTGCCAGGCGGAAAGCCCATGTAAAGGACCATTAGAAAGATAACATTTTTGTTAAAGAATAATATTATTAATACTTTTATTATTGATAAATTAATAATAGTAGTAATAATAATAATAACAACAATAACAATAGCAACAAAGGTAATCAAAATAATAACAATAATAATAATTATTATTAGTAGTAGTAAGAGTAGTTGTAGTAATATTATTAGTATCATTCAAATTATACATATGTGACAGAAATAAAAAAAAAAAGTAGGGGCTGTCCATTTTTACTACCTAATATATCACAGCCTGATTTAAAAATAAGATTAAAGCTCTGCTTGCACCAATAGCAGCTTTCCTTTTTGTGCCTTTTATGTCAGTATTGAACTAACATGAGAATAGAAACAGAATGGCTACTACTCATTTTGATTGATCTTCCAGTCCAGTCAAATAAAGGACTTGACCCCATACTCATTCACATGGGGGGGGGGGGTTGGGATCTGGGGGCCCCCTTGTTAAATTGGGCTTCCAGATACCGATAAGCCCCCCACCCAAAATAGACAATTCAGGTGCTGTGCAATGATACTCAGTCCATAATATGGTGGAACAAAACTGAAATCCCTCACAGCTGGGAGGTAAAACCGTGAGTCCCAATTATGATGCCCGGGCATAACAATTTAACCACAAAGATCCTCATTGAAAGCGCTGAGGGATTCTGTGGGTATGTACAGCCACAAACCAGTGTTGTGGGGAAGAGGCCTGTGTCCCCAAAGCATCCCCCATGTTGATGGCATGTGGCCTAGTGTTATTCACGAGGGGAAGGGAGGTCGCTCCTCCCCCTCCCCTTTCCTTGCCTGCCAGGCTACATGCTCAGATAAGAGTCTGGTGTGGATTTTAGGGGAAGCCCATGCCATTTTTGAAGAAATAAATTATGGGGTTCCCCATAAAATCCACACCAGACCCTAAGGACCTGGTATGGATTGAGAAGGGACCCCAATGCTGTTTTTTTTTTTTTCTCAATTCATGTTCAAAACTGATCACATGTCCGATCACATGTCCGATTCAGAAGCATTCCTATAGAAGTCAATTAACCTGGAATTTGCACCACAGTACGCACAGGACTCTTTTTCAGTTCACACTATGGATGCACCCCATATACAGTATTTATACAGCTTCAATGGAAACTGATTGTATTTCACATGTCATGCCAATCGAATGTGGTTCAAATCTCATCCAATTCGCATATATGTGAACCCACACTTAGTTGGAACAGCAGGCCATGACATACATTTGTATTTTGTACATTTTTTTTTTTGCACAGCAGCAGTTGGGCAGCAAAGGAATATTCGTTTTTGCTGCTAGGAGGAAGTAGCTTTGGCAAATATATCCTTTAATATACTCCCTCCATCCTAAATGCCTCCCTCAAAGTAACATGTTTGCTTTCAGCCCCAGCTCATACAGCCTTTGCAAAGAAAGCCTCAGACTGCAGCTAAGGCCCCTTTCACACGGGCTTTCCGATCCGGTCCCCCTGTCAGTTTTTCAGGCGGACCTGATCGGATGCTCCATGCAGCCCTATGGAGCAGCGGATGTCAGCACCCGCTGCTATCCGATCCTGTCCGTGAAATGCGGACGGATGGAAACCCTATTTTCCATCCATCTGGAGGATCGGATCGGATAGGATTGGATGAAAATGGACAGGCGGTCCATTTCCATCTGATCTCCCATAGAGGAGAGCAACGCTCTGACGCCTCTGCACACAGAGCGGAGACGGAGCTGTCATCCGCCTGCTCAGCGGGGATTGGCAGATCGATCCCTGCTGAGCAAAATAGAGTCCATCAGACACACCGCCCCTTTTGTAAGGGGCCTTCGTTTTGCACTGTGCAAACTCATGATGGCTTCTAGTGGTCCTAATCATTACAGATGTCCCCTAATATTGCATGGGGCAGGGACATATAAGCACAGTGTACAGAGGAGCCAGCTGAACCTATGCCTGATTCATACTCCATCCCCAAATAATAGACCGGCTCGCCCCTTTCTTTCACACTCCAGCAACAAACCCGTGGACTCTACAGCGTAGCTTGTTCACATGAATGTGATACGTATGCTTTGAGTTATTTCCTTTTTATATACTGCCCTCTGTACCATGCTTCCTACATTGTGCATCCTTGTTATTATGCTCACTGTATCTTGTAAGGCTCTATTGTCTGATATGCAATACTTGTATTTGTGAACATTTTATAAAAACTTTTAAACAAAAAAAGGCATTTTATCAATTGTTTTAAAGAAAAGTAGGGATCACTCTTGTAATTTTTTGTATTGTTACTTGATAACAACAAAATCTAAATATAATATATCTCAAAACCAGTAGTTTAAAAATAATTATTTATTGTTTTGTTATTGTGCTTTACAGACTTACAAAAAAACTGCTAAAATGAAAATGCAGACAAAAGACGTATTCTCCAGTCCAATGTGTGAGTGTGTGTCTTCTTGTCAGTTCAGGTTTTCAATCTTAAGAGTGTAGAGTATATCCCTGCATATTGTGGTCATCAAAGAATAAATGTAGGCGTTTTTTAAATTTGTTAGTGATAGTGATACCACTACCTGGGAAAGCAAGTTCCAAGTTTTTGCTCTTTTGACTGTAAAGAACTTTGTCCATCATTTTAGATTATGCCTTCAACCTTAAATTGTGTCCATGTGTGTCAGCAATCTAAAATTAATCAAGTTGTCACTGCCTTTACAGTCACAATTGATTCCTTTATAGATAGTGATCATGTCTCCTCTTAAGCATCTCCTCTCTAAGGTAAATTTGTTTTGTTTATTTAGTTGTTGCTTATAACTGAGGTTCTTCAGCTGCTTTTTTAATTTTGTTTGCCCCCCATTGGTCCCTTTCTAATTCTAGGACATGGTTTCTATTTAACCAAAACTGAACTTCATGCTGAAATTGAAGCTGAACTATTGCTTTGTAAAAGAGTAATAGTATTAATTTGTCCTTCTAATACCCTTTTCAGTGCATGGGAGAAGTCTGTTTCCTTTGTTATTGGTGGCCTGGCATTGAATGCTATTGCCAAGTCTATGGCCCACCAAGACTTTTGATTCTTCACCATCATTGATTCACCCAGTGTGACCCCTCCTAATAAATATTTTGCCTGTGAGGTCTTAGCACCCAAATGTATAACTCTGCATCATCATTGAACCTCATCTGTCAAGTCTCAGTGCATCTTTGCATTTCCCTACATACAGGTACATCTCATACAATTAGAATATCATCAAAAAGTTAATTTATTTCAGTAATTCAATTCAAAAAGTGAACATCATATGTTAAAAAAAGTGAACATCATATGTTTTATATGGATGCGTTATTCACAGAGTGATACATTTCAAGCATTTCTTTTTTTAAATGTTGATGATTATGGCTTACAGCTAGTGAAAATACAGAATTCAGTATCTCAGAAAATTAGAATATTACATAAGACCAATAAAAAAAAAAAAAAAAAAAAGGATTTTTATTAATATAAATTTTAGCTTACTGAAAAGTAAGTCCATGAACAGTGTAATATTCACTCAATACTTGGTCAGGGCTCCTTTTGCATGATTTACTGCATCAATGCACCGTGGCATGGAGGCAATCAGCCTGTGGCACAGCTGAGGTGTTATGGAAGCCCAGGTTTCTTTGATAGCGGCTCTCAGCACATCTGCATTGTTAGGTCTGATGTCTCTCACCTTCCCCTTGATGATATCCCACAGTTTCCAGACCCAGACCCAACAACACAGATGAGTGAAAAGCCACTATCAAATAAATCTGGGCTTCCATAATACCTCAGCTGTGCCACAGGCTGATTGTTTCCATGCCATGCCGCATTGATGCAGTAACTCATGCAAAAGGAGCCGTGAAAAAGTATTGCGTGCATACTATACTGTACAAGGACATAGTGCCATTAACCAATTTTCACAACCAATTCATAAAAATTCATAAAATTCATCATTTTTATTTTTTTTTAGTTAAAGCGAATATAAATATTAAAAAAACACAAAAAACACATAAACACCAATGTGTTAAAACTTTGCTGAATCAGGTTTTTTTCATTTTGGATGTTTACAAACCTAATAAATAGCTGGTAAGTTTTTTTGGGGGTGATAATCCCAAAATGTTTTGTCAAAGGGTTTGGTTTCTTTAGAGGATATTTATTATCACTCCTAAATCAATAAATGGTAAATATATTATAGTGATCTTTTTTACAAAAGGATGTATATATCAGTGATCTTTATTTAAACATTTAAATGAAGATCACTGATATATACAGTACATCCTTTCGTAAAAAAGATGACTTTAATATAGTTACTATTTATTGATTTAGGTAGGATAACAAATGTCCCCTGAAGAAGCCGAACCCTTTGGTGAAACATGTTGGGATTATCACCCCCCAAAAAAACTTACCAGCTATTGATTATGTTTGTGAAAATCCAAAATGAATAGGACCTTATTCAGCAAAGTTTTAACACATTGGTCTTTTTTATGTGTTTTTCTTTATTTTTTTATTTTTTAATGTTTATATTCACTTTTAACTAAACAGAATAAAATTATGAATTTTAATAATTGATTGTGAAAATTGGTAATGGCACCTTAAAAGTCCCAGCTCCTTACAGGAGCTTTCTTTTCCTGTGTCCTATGTCTATTTGATGGGATCTGGTGCCTTTGAGCTTTCCTCTGATAATAATATTTTCCTGTACAAGGACATACTTTTCAGTAAGCCAACATTTCTGTAATAAAAAAACTTTTTTTATTGGTCTTATGTAATATTCTAATTTTCTGAGATGCTGAATTTTGAGTTTTACTAGGTGTAAGCCATAATCATCAAAATTAAAAGAAAGAAATTATTAAAATATATAATTCTGTGTGTAACACATTTATATAAAATAGATGAGTCTCACTTTTTAAACTGAATTACTGAAATAAATTAACTTTTTGATGATATTCTAATATTTTGAGATACACCTGTAATTTTGTGTCACCAGTAAATTAAGTTTCTGCCAGGATATGACTATTTTGACTATTTTTCTGCTCTGGTTATGTATTACTGCACATACACCTATGATGTTCTTTGCATTGACAACCAACATTTTGCCTCTGAAATTGTTGTTCATACCAGTTTATCCCTCTTTGTGCACACAGCATGTATCCTCAGATTCGGATCTATGTATATTGCCATTGTGAGACTGTTACTTGTCTTGTAAAACAAGAAATAAATTATAGCAATAGCAACATTATTATTTCTATGATTGCTGTTATTATATTAAGTAGTATTGGTAGCAGAAGTAACATTTGGTGGTTTTATAATTGAACCCCCGCCCCATACACTAAGCTAATTGCTAATGAGCATTTTGAAAAAACTATTTAGAAATTACCATTCTATTCTTGTAAAAATGTGTTTTCTATTTTGCCTACAGACCCCATTCTGCCCTAAAAAATGGCCACCATGTTGTTAATTAGTAATGATGTTTATTACATTGCTACTTGGAGACGTTATGTCATCCTTTGAGTTATATGTCCCAACAGACACATCACAAAATTTGGAAATTGCAGTGGATGGATAGTGTTCCCTTTTTTTGCTCGGACTTTTTACAGCCAATCAATATAAAGGAAAAGACACCAGACATATGCAGGCAGGGTGTGTGTAGAAAACTTTACAGAAAGCTCTTTGGGGGCAAGGATGAGACACAGGTGCCCCAGCCTGAACAAACCACTTTAGAACTGAAAGATGTAAGAATTATTATTAAACATTGCCACTGTCAAATGAACTACACACCATTGCTTTTAAATTGGGGCATAAGACATGCAACTGTCAGTTCTTTGGTTGTGCCCAGAGCTCAGCTTTAATCTTAGTCCATAAATGATTACACTGGCCATAAAATAAGCAGCTTATTAAGAGGTGGAAAATGTGAAGCATATCTTTTTTTTAATTCATATTGTTGTGTTTCAGGGGCACTTAATACAACACTCAGTAATTGTTGAAGACTCCAAGTAATGCTGAAAAATGACAGTATGGCCTAAAGAGAACAAGGAAATACAAAGATTATTTTGTGTCCTATTGAAGTGTAGAAATTATGTTTTAGGAGTCTGTCCTCTACAGCTTGGAAAGTGCTCTGTGCTCCTCCTAGGGTTGTAGTAGACATTGTCATTATGTCATGCTCCATAGCTTATATTCAAAGCCCACATTGTTGCAAGATGTTAACACTGTACTGCAGCCAAGGACTGAGGGACCTTCTGCACCCTTGGAGAAGTCCTCTGCTGCAAAAAGGTGAATGAGAAAGCAGCTTGTTTTGTTTGGGATGTCTATTTTTTGTAAATAGGTAACTATTAGTGTTGAGCGAACACGGACTGTATTATTCGTGTTCGTACCTAATAATTGGATTTTTGTTACCCGAACACGGACCCGAAAACTTTACTGTATGTTTGGGTTTAAAATCCATGTTCCGTCATTTTATTTCCTGTTTTGTATGTAATGGCGGGCTTTCAACAGCCAATCAACAAGCGTTTAACTGTTGTGAAACCATCACAGCAATGCCTACTAATGTATTAGTAGCTGTGATTGGCCATCTGAAGCATGTGACTATGTCTTTATAAGTTTGAGAGCCCCAGCGCGCCGCGTCATTCTGCTGTAGTTTAGGTACAGAGCACACATCATACGTGCTGGCTGCTGATTAGGGACAGACAGTGATTCTGTGAAAAATTGTGTCCGAAAAGAATGCAGGGACAGGTCGGAGTGCAGGCAGGGAAAGGTATTAGAGAATTTTAGGGCGAGGCTGGAGATTAGGCAGGGTCAGTCTTCTATATCGATTTTGCTGTGTGGGGGGTGGTGCAGTGAACGATCTTATTGAGCATATTAGGGACAGGCTGGAGATTAGGCAGGGACAGTCTACATCGATTTTGCTGTGTGGGGGGTGGTGCAGTGAACAATCTTTTTGCCCTCACTTGAGCCCACTGAGGAGGAGGAGGGAGAAAAAAAATCTATTTTTATCAGTCTGTTGTGTGCAGCCTTCAGCTATATTTCACTACAGATTGCTGTTCTAATCTGCTATTAAAAATTAATTTAAAGGGGAATTTTTTTTAAGAGCACTTGCCATGCTCTTAACTACATTTTGCTGCCATTTGCAGCACTCTAGCCCTTTCCATTGGTGTTTTAGAGCCATTTTAGTGCCTGAAAGTTCGGGTCCCCATTGACTTCAATGGGGTTCGGTGTCCGGGTAAAGTTCGGAAAAAGTCCGGGACACGGACCCGGACTTTTTTTTCAAGTTTGGCCGAACCCGCCGAACACGGACATCCAGGTGTCCGCTCAACTCTAGTAACTATACATTGGAACATGTTAGCTTAACATGACAAGTGCTTTTAATCCTAAACAACAAAATCCCTTTACAGCTCCTAAAGATGAGGGTTATGACAAGGTGCTTTGATTTCTGCACAATAATCAGATTTCTCTTGTACCCATATTCAAATCACTTGAACATCATTTGTATTGTGTTTCATGGACAATGATTGTGTACCAGTTTCTATCAGGTAAATCACAAATCATATTTTTGACACCATTGTAGCACCCACATATTAGGCCTTCCTGTAGATCCGGATATCTGATTCGTAAATCCAAATAATTGTAATTTGCATTTCGGCCCCTTATGACACCTATTGTTTATTGTCTAGGCATCTTTCATCACAGGAAGGCAAGTTCTATACACAGAGGATCCCCCTTATCAGGAAAGGTGAGTATGCAAGCAAGGAAGGGGGTACATTCACATTAAAAAATTGTTAGTGTTAGAGTTATGGGGAGGGTTAGTCTAAGGGTTAATGTTAATTCCCATCCCAAGCTTCAGTTTTGTTTTTTTGCAAAACAATACTCCCAATTTCCACACTCACATGCTGATCCCTCTACACTCCCTTCTGTCTCCAACAGGCTGAATAATGCCCAAGTTCATTCAACCAGCTTATTTTACTGCTGCACAGAACAGTTCTCACTTATCACTATATGAGTTTCATTCGGTGCAGCAGTAAGGCTCTCTTACCACTAGAGGGAGTAAGAGGAGTAGGAGGACCCCATTCATCACATGACCATCCAGAAGATACCTAGAAAAAAGGCATGTACTATATGCTAAAACAAATGTAAAAATTAAACATAGGAGACTTGTCAGGGGTTGGATTTGGGTTTTTCAGGTCAGTTACAGGAAGGATTGACCTTACTAATGGTCAATGCTTTTATTACTTTGAGTCGTAAGCTAAATCTACCAACATCAAGTTCCTGTGCTAAAGCAGGGGGCAACTTGAAATTCTATTTAATATTACTCAAAAAGCAAGTAATAACAAACTTGATTAAAACCAGGTAAAAAAAAAACAAAAACAATGAATGGTACACATTGTGCTTCAACCTGGGTTAGATATTACAAGAGTTACCCAACAGACACATGTACTGCTTACAAAGATTGTAGGAAAAGGTAAAACTAAGTGAAGGAAAGCTGCTCTTCTCCACAGACTCACTGTGAACGTCCTTCGAGCATGAAAGGAATACATTGGCAGATTGGCTGGGGATATGCTGGTGCCATTTCACTTAGTACTGCAATAATTTGATGTTGTAGAACATATACTACTTGAATGTGATCAGAGTCCTGAGCCTGGCATACAACTCTTTACTGATTCCTTTGTTGGTGTAGAAAGTCAGGATGTTGGCAATGTAGCTGAACTTGGTGTTGCTGAAGTTGACATTAACTTATTTTTTCCTCTGAGACCTAATATGATCTGTTGTTAATGTTTGATAGCACCTTATGATGTTGCTGGGGAACCAATAGATGGTATGTTGAAGATGAGCTTGTGAAGAAAGCCTTGCTGTGAAGCTGCCTTAGCAGGAACAGGTGCAGATGGCTTTACTCCATAAAGTCTAAAGACCTAACTTTTACATGTACATTTGTGACAGTGCAGCTAATTAAAAAAAAGTCTAATGGATATATCTGTAATTACTATAATCTTATTTAGAACACTGTGCATAAGTTTTAAATCTTTAAGGTTTTTATGTAAACTTGGGAGGATAGAATTAACTGTGGGTTCAGTAGATTTACTTTTCTTTTTTTTTCTGTCCTCAGGCCCTAAATAAGTATTTACTAATACAAATGTTCTACTTTTAAGGAGCTGCTGGTAATGCACTGTGTTAATCTGTTTAGGCACAATTGAGAGTGAGTAATGTAATGTTATGTGTATATTTTTCAGGACGGAACATATCAGCATCTTGGGAAAGTAAATCCTGCATCTCATTTGTATGTAATGGAAAGTAATAGAAATCCTTGATCCGACAAATACACTTGACATTGCACAGATACTGTAGTGTTTTCAGGCAAAATCTATTTACAGTAGGGGAAAACTTGGAAACATTTGTGGCCAAGCATAAAATGACTGTGTTTGCATTTAAACATGCTCATAGTTCTAAAAATCTACTAGACATTTCCTAAAAATGTCAGCAACTGTTTGCAATAAAAAAAAAAAAAAATGTGGGTGTTCCATGAAGTCTATGCAAGGAGCTCTCTAACTGCAAAGGTTAAGAAAGTGAGGGAAACTTTTGCCTTTTTTCAGAAGTGTTGCAGGAAAGAAGACCTGTCAACCATTGCAACAGATTGAAGATTATACAGTGATGGTGGTGGGTAAAGAACAAGGTGAATATATTATACATGAACTTTAAGAGCAGTAACAAACTGTATTTTCTACACTGGATCCTAAAGAATATGTGTGACGGTGTTCACTGCCACTGGAAGTGAAAGACAGATACTGGTTTGGATTGCTTCAAGTGGGACAGTAATATTTGTCAGCAATATCTTCATATAGAAATATGAAGATTTAATCCCGCTTTACACTGTGAGACCTAGAGTGTTGTAGACCATTGCCATGAAGTCTGTGACTCCTAAATGATGTGTATTCCATGTACTAAAATGTAGGAGACAGACAAACTGATACTGGGGTCTATTCCTATTGTTTGTGTATTGAGATAATGTGTAATTTTGTATTTTGTTTTAGCTTTGTTGCCGGCAGTCTTGTCATTCCAGTCTGGTTTAAGTGCGCTGAGTTAATTAGCATGTTAATGAATACTTTTGCAAGGCACTATAGATGGGATTAGCCATGAGTCAGCTGTACCTCGTTATCTAGCCATTGTTTGATGTTTTGGGTAATTATTCGGGTCATTGTTAATGTAGGGACTGACATACTTCTCAAGTATTTATAAATTCTGTGTGACTGTTCAATAAAGTGTGATTCTAGTACAAGCTAAGTGTCAGGCTAGCTTTGTATGATGGCGGCTGGGATTTGATATTGATGTTCATGACTGCGAGGAAGCTGTATACTGATGGAAGACCACAAGTATAGTGTGGGTCAGAGGTTCTGTCACAATATGTAAACCTAACATTTCATATTCCTGATATGTACCTGCTGTACCATGTATTTGTATGAAAAAGTACCCTGTTCTCTTTTGTGTGAAACCCCTGGTGTTAAGCAGGAGAGCACAATGTGGTCAGTTTTCTAGATATGCTGGGAACTCAGCCTGCTCTGCTCCAATGATCAGTCTTGTCTTGACACCCCCACAGCCTTTCACTAGGAAGATCAGTGTACTGCTTTTTCTCCTCCCCAAGCTCTTATGCAGCTGAAAACCAAGGGAATGTGATCACTTATTAAAAAAAAAGGTGGAAAAAAGGTATTCATAATATTTTTTTTATATCTACACACAAATGTTTTCACTTTCATTTCTATTTTAAACTAAATGGGTTGTTTTATAAGATGATCATTTACTTTAACTTTTTTAAAAGGTAACATTAGAAGGCTTTGAGGCTTGATTCACATTTATATTGCTTTTAAACATTTCTGCAGTGCTTTTTGCTGTGTTTTTTGTGTCTTGTATTTATCACAATTTTTCCAAATTTGTTGTTGGGTAGATTTAAAAATGCAAAATGCAAATTGCGGCAAAACCGCGGTGAATGCACTACATGCTTTTCTGCTGCTTCTCCATTGAAAGCTATTGGACTAAAAAAGCAAAAAAAGCAGCATTTTGCATTCATAAAAGTCCCCGACCCTTTCCAAAAATGCAGAGGAACATCAATGTATTAATGTGAATGTGTTCCATAGAAATCCATGTTAAAAATAATGTCCTGCGTTTCTGTAAAAAGCATGAAAAAATGCATTGGTGTGAAAGAAGCCTGATTCTGATTCAACAGGACAATATCAAGGAAGAAATGACAAGAAAGCTGGGCTTTCAGGTCATAAAGCTGAACTGTGGAGAGAGACATTTTTGCTGTTTGGTTTGCCTAAGATATAATAAAAATGATATACTTGCCTTATTCCTTGGGTAGCCAGGTGCTTGGCTAAAAAGTAGAGTGATAGAAACACTGGCTGCAGTTGCTCTTCATAACTGCTTCCCTGTGGTGCTGAACTGGTTAACAGCTATTTCAGCAAGGGGAGGGAGCTGCTGAGCAGGAGGGGTTCAAAAGACTGAGTTAAATAAACATTAAATAAACAACCGAACATTGAACTGACTAGTACTAAACAGGAGAGGATGACAGAGGGAGAAACCAAAATCACATAGTAAACAAGCTGTAGTTGCCCAAATCCACCACTAGATGAGCAAATAATAACCTGATTCAGTTCAATACAACACAAAAAAATGACATAAAAGTATGGCAGAACAAGGACATTCTATTGACAAATAAACATGTATGCACAAAACCCTGGACCAGCAGGCAGTCTTGCAAAGGAAGATCATGATGACACTTTTCTTCTCTGGATTGTGGAGATTATTTGCACAGCAAAGGGGTTGGAGAGTTACAATGCTTGACTGCTAATACATTAGTGTTGGTTTACTAAAAGCAAACAGCTATGCACTTTGCAAGGAAAGTTGCACTTTCGCCTTAAGGGAGCAACAGTCTTTACCAAGCTTGATCTAAGCAAGGATCAAGGAGGGCGACAAGTTGAAGACCGCGTTTAATACCAGAACCGGTCATTACAGATCTCTGGTTATGCCCTTTGGCTTGTGCAATGCGCCCGCTGTCTTCCAGGAGTTCATCAATGATGTCTTTCGCGACATGTTGCAATGTGTGGTAGTCTATTGGGACAAAATCTTGATTTACTCAGACTCCATTGAATCACACTACCTGGATGTCAGACTGTGCTAAAAACGGTTACGTGAGAATGGGCTTCTGTAAGCTTGAGAAATGTGAATTCCACCTGTCTCAGGTTGCCTTCTTGGGCTACATCATTACTGCTAAAAGGTTCTCCATGGACCCTCAGAAGGTTTCAGCTGTTCTAAAATGGCCTCGCCATTCAGCGCTTTCTACTATCGGAAACTTATCAGGAACCTTTCCCCTCTGTCCAAGCTTATCTCAGATCTGACCAAGAGGGGCAGCGATTCCCACAATTGGACGCCTGCTGCCATTCAAGCTCCCATAGCCCTCAAGTCTGCATTTGCTTTAGCTCCCATTCTGTCTCATCAAGGCAAAATACTGGTTTGCCCTTTGTCCTTGAGGTTGATGTGTTTGAGATGGAAGTTGGCACCCTCCTGTCTCAGCGTCAGACACCTGATGGACTTCCTTGTGGGTTCTGCTCAAAGAAGCTGTCTCCAGCTGAATGCAATTACAAGATTGGAGACAGAGAGCTCTTGGCCATTATCCTGGCTCTCAAAGAGTAGAGACACTTGCTCGAAGGTTCTGTGGTTCCAGTTCTCATTCTCACCAATCATAGGAAACTGATGTATCTCTCGGAGGCTAAGAGACTCACACCCCCATCAGGCCAGATGGGCCTTATAATTGTCTAATTTTAACTATGTGGTCTTCTATTTGCCTGGCTACAATAATGTTAAGGCTGATGCCTTGTCTCGCCAGTATTTCTGAGTTGTCCAGGGAGGACTCAGTGCCCACACCGGTCATACCTTTAGATCAAATCCTGACTGCCATCCACACCAACGTAACCTCTCCTCTTGGGGAACAGATCTTGGCTGTCCAACCTAATGCTCCCACAGAGAGACCTGCTGGCAAATGTTTTGTACCTGAGGGGTTGTGCATCAGCCGGTTGCGCACGTACCACACCGCACGGCCTTCTCTTCGCACTGATGTTACTGCGTATTTGGCTGCTTGTTCGGTCTTTGCCCAGAACAAATCTCCTCGGCACCTTCCCTTGGGCCTACTGCGTCCCATTTCAAATGGGGAGCATCCCTGGTCTCACCTGGCCATGGATTTTATTGTGGAACTTTCCGCGTCTCGATGTTACACGGTTATCCTCATGGTTGTCTACCGTTTCTCCAAGATGTGCCTCTGTGTTTTTTTTTAAGAGGCTGCCTACCACTCAGAGTTTGCCTCTGTGTTTTCCAGGGAGGACTTCCATTTACACGGGTTGCCTAAGGAGATTGTCTCGCACTGTGGGAGCCAGTTTGTCTCTAGGTTCTGGTGCCTTTTGCTCCTAGTTGGGTTTTCAACTCGCCTTCTCCTCCACCTATGATGCCGCTTAGCCTTCCAACCAAGCTCTGGAGCAATTTCTCCGCTGCTAAATATCTGCCCATCAGGACAATTGGGTTGGTCTGCTACCCTTGGTGGAGTTGGCCAGGAACTCTGCCTTTAACTCGTCTTCTGAAATGTCTCCAATTATGGGTTCCAACCTGCTGTGTTGCCCAAGTCGTTCTTGCCACAGGACATCCGGGCTGTGGAGGATCATCTTCGTGCCCTCTGTTCCTCTTGGGTGCAGATTCAAGAGCCTTTACGGGTCTCTGCACAGTGTCAGAAGCTCCAGGCAGATGGGAGATGTTTATCTGCCCTTTCATACCAGGTTGGGGAGCGGGTGTGGTTGTGGACCCGTAATCTCAACCTCAGGGTGCCCACTCCAAAACTGGCACCCCGTTTGGTTGGGCCTTTTCGCATCCTCCCTAAGGTGAACCCGGTGGCCTATGCCCTTGGTCTTCAACCCTGGCACGCGTATCTCCAATGTCTTTCACGTGTCACTTTTGAAGCCACTGGTTTGCAATCGCTATACTTCTTCACTTCCTCGCTCCATCCCATTCCGGTGGGTAATCATGAGAAGTATGAGGTTAGCAGCATCTTGGATTCTCATCTGTTCTGAGGTCAGGTTCAATACCTGGTGCACTGGAAGGGTTATGGTGCTGAGGAGCGCTCCTGGGTTCCCTCCACTGATATTCATGCTCCCGCCCTTCTCCGCGCTTTCCATGTTCACTTTGCTCAGAAACCGTTTTTGCTCTGCGGAGGAGGTGCTGTTGAGGGGAGGGTACTGTCAAGGTCTTACCTTGCCCTCCTGTTGGCAGCCATCTTGGAAATGTGCAGACTGCTGCCTATTATAAAATCTGATTGCATCACCACTTGCCTGCTGCCTGGGCGTCGCACAATGATGCTGCACACCTGGCTATATCTATCACCTGATGGGTTGCTGTCCTTTCCCTTGTGTTTGTGCTCCAAGGTGCATCTCTGCTACCAATCTTCTGTTCTCGATGTTCCTCCATTTATGACATGGCTTGGCTGATGACTCTCCTGACTCTCGACCCTGCATCGGCAGACGATCCCGCATCGGCAGATGACCCTGTATCGGTAGACTACCCACTTCTGGACTTGCCTACACTCCCAATGGATGACACCGCATCATACACCATTTTGACACCAACTGGTTTGCAGGGAATCCCATTTATTTTACCAATTGGGGTACCGAGCCATCTTCGTTTGGGACCCCAGGGACGGATTCATGTTTGGGTCTCAGTGATACCTGTTCCCCACATGTGGGGGTTTTTCCACAAAAAATCTGAGGAATCTTTCTAAATCGTAATTGCGTGCCACTGTCCTTATTTTCAAATGATTCTCTATAGAGAGTGTTGTGTATTGGGTGGATAGGCAGAAATACCAGACTTTGTTTTTAAGAAGATACATGCAATATTTTCATGCAATGCCATGTGATGAATTTGAAGTGATACCTCCCATATCCCTGACGAAGGAGAGTTGCTCTCTCAGAAACGCATTGGATGGAGAAAGCTTCAACCATTTCACTGCATTTACAGTTGGTGCATTCAGAGTCCATTGCAATTGTGCTGTATTTACAGTACCATGTATCTTGCATCATTTCTTTGTATTTTTTGTACTTCCATTTGTATATGTAACAAATCTAAAAAATGTTTTTGTACCAATAAATATTTAGTTTTATCTAAACATAATTTTTTACTTGATGTGCCATATGTTTTAAAAGTCCCAACACAGGAAATCATTCTCTATAGTACATGGCATAGACAGAGTTCAACCACCAGCAATTTTTGTTCTTATTTTTAATGTTTTACATAGCTATATTTGCAAAATGGGCTAGCTTGAAGTGATCTAGCAGGACATTTTCTGATTAAAGTTCCAAAATTGTCACTGAATAAACAGGCTCATGGCAAAAATTAGAAAATTGCTCTGGTCCATAAGGGGTTAACAGGTTAAAAGCAGGTGGTGGTTTAGTACCCACTTCCACATTAATCAAGCATGGCTGTGCATCAGATACAAATGAACCCCATATGCTTCAATATGAATTCTGTTTTTTATATAACAAAATATAGCAATCCATTAACAGTCAACTTATGGAGAACAGTTCATTCTTTTATAATGCACACCGTTACATTGACCTTTCAATAAAACACCAATATGCTGATTCTTTTCTTGCCTTGTTAGATGATTGCCAGATCATGTAGAATGAGATGCAATGAACTACAATGCTGTCTAGAATTAAAAGATGTATAGAGATATTGCTAATCACAGTTGTTTTTAACAGGCTGACACATTTTAAAAGCTTTATCTTTAGTTCTATGATGTCTATTTTTTCAAAAGATATGGCTTAGAATCTTAACAAGCAGGGGCACTTTCTCATAGCCCAACAATGAGAATGAGATGCAATTCTGCTGTTAAATTTAACAATTGAAACACGATTGATTTTTTTTCCTATGTTGTGTTCTGATTAAATCTCAAGCTCACACCCTATTTTTGGAAACTGCTAATCTTCTCCACATAGCTTCTGTGAACTCCTTTTTTTTAAAGGTCACATTTGAATCTTCATATTGTCTTTCAAAACAAGATGTTGCCAAAAGGAAGATAATCAAAATAAATTAGTTTTAACTGAAAAAGATTATAATTTTGTCTGTAATGAACAAGAATGTTATGCATTCTTCACACAGGGAAGGAGATAAGTATTTGACTTGTTTTTTTAGGTGAATCTGTAAAAAAAAAGAAAATCTTGTCTTTTTCAATGATTCAGCATTTATGAGGGAAAAGACAGGAGTGTGGAGCCCCACTGACTGTCCGATCTACATAGGGAGCAGTGGCAAGATTGTTTGGGACTTTGTGCCCCTCTTTTCGGAAAGGGGTACCATTTATACGTGGACAATTATAACACAAGCATTCCACTTTTTAGTAATCTTTTTGATTCTGGAATTGGCGCATGTGGCACCATGCGACCTAATAGCCAGGGTCTTTCCCAACAGCTTGTAGATGCCTGACTTAGACGGGACGGGGGGGGGGGGGAGCCTGCTTAAAGTGTAATACATTGCTTGCAGTAAAGTGGAAGGACACACTGAATGTTTTCGTTCTTTCTTCCATTCACGCAGATACGACAGTCCAAATTACAATGGTGATTGGTATTGTTGAGAAGTCCCCACTGTGCCCACGACTACAAGCTTAACATGGGAGGGGTGGACTTTTATTAGCAGATGATGGCATCTTACTTAATTGCTCGTAAGGCCAGATGCTGGTACAAAAAAGTGTCTGTATACTTATTGCAATTGGCACTGCTGAACGCTTATGTACTATACAAAGCGGCAGGAAGAAGTGGATCCTTCTCTAAAATTCTAAGAAGAGATCATCACAGCCCTTTTATATCCAGAAGGTGCTGTAGCCCAAATTCCCAATCCAGATGCAGTGAGCCGGTTGCATGAGAGGCATTTTCCGGATGTCCTTCCTGGTACCTCTACACAAAGACACCCCCAAAGAAGATGTCATGTCTGTAGAAAACACAGACATAGGTGTGACACCCATTATTTTTGTCCCTCCTGTCCTGGCTAACCTGGTCTCTGCATCAGGGACTGTTTCTGTCGCTACCACACACTAGTAGAGTATTAGCATAGGGTACAGCATGGCACAGTCTAGGGCACACCTTCACACAGGGTCTCAAAAGATGTTAGATGGCTATTGCATTTTGAGAGACCCTAGCCTGGAACATTTAACCACTTGCCGACCAGTCACTGGGACTGTACTGTGGCAAAGTGGCTCGATTCCGTCCAGTGACGTAGACGTACGTCGCTGGACTCCTCCCCTTGTGGGCAGCGCGCGTGCCGCAGGAGGATCGCTCCCGCTGTATTCAGACACAGCGGGAGTCGGGCCAGGGGAGGAGAGGCGGCGATCACAGCCGCTCTTCCCCGATCGTCGGGGAATCAAGTTTGGAGATCCGCCCGCTTGTGTAAACAAAGCGGGCGGATCTCCTAAGTGACAAACAGTGACAGATTGCAGGGTTCAGCATAGCTGAACATGCGATCTGTCCCTGTGTCACTCAGTCACCTCCCCCCACACATGTTAGTAAGCACCAGGCATACATTAACCCCTCCCTCTCCAATAAAATTAACCCCTTCCCTGCCAGTGTCATTTTTACAGTAACAGTGCATATTTATAGCACTGATTACTGTAGAAATGTCACTGGTACCCCCAACAGTGTCAAAAATGTCAGTCAAGGGTCTGATCTGTCCGCCGCAATGTCGCAGTCCCGCAAAAAAAATCGCACATCGACGCCATTACTCCACCAAAAATGACAGAAATCTTTCCCTTAGTTAGTAAACACAATACCTTTTGCGCAAACCAATAAACATACGCTTATTGTGATTTTTTTTTACCAAACATAGATAGCAGAAAACAAATTGGCCAAAAATTAAAAAAAAAAATTGATTTTTACATTTTTTTTGGGGGGGGGGGGGGAATTTCATATAAAAAAATGTGAAAAATATTGTTAATTTTTCAAAATTTACATTTTTTTTGTTTATAGTGCAAAAATTTAAAATCGCACAGGTGATCAAATACCACCAAAAGAAAGCTCTGTTTGTGGGAAAAAAAGGATGTAAATTTTGTTTTGGTACAGCGTCGCACGACCGCGCAATTGTCAGTTAAAGTCACACAGTGCCGAATCGCAAAAAGTGGCCTGGACGTAAGACAGCAAAATCCTCCGGTGGTAAAGTGGTTAAAGTGTTTACAGTTACAAAAAAAGTGTAAAAAATGTAAAACAAAAAAAAGAAACAAAAAAATTAAAAAAATTAAAAAATAAAAAAGCCAAAAAGTTGTTGTTTTATTGAGTTAATTTTTTGTTCTTACTGTTTTACTGTACTTAATAATATTCTGCTATACTGTAATGTTTTATTGTTTCTGTTTTTCATTGTTAACCATAGTTTGCTTTACAGATACTGCCATTCTACTGTTTTACTATACTGTATTCTATTATATTATAATGTTTTATTGTTACTGTGTTTTTCATTGTTAACCATAGTTTGCTTTGCAGATACCACCATTCTACTGTTTTACTGAACTGTATACTTTTATATTGTCATCTTTTATTGTTATTGTGTTTTATTGTTAACCATTGTTTGCTTTGCAGGTACACCCATCAGCTGCAGCACTAACATGTTTATCCTGACAGTAACAGCGTTTGCTTTCAGCATATACGTAAATCAATTATTGCAGCGCTGTAGAAGATGATTTCACTACCACAATTTAAAAAAAGAGCATATATGGCGAAGCATAGGGGATGGGGTGGACATAGAGGGTGGATCTCCCCTATGCTTTGCCATATATTTTTTTACACTTTTCTTTGCAGAGATTTCTTCATCCACATCGATCGATGTGAATGGAGGAATCTGTTATGTCCTTTTTTTTTCGTTCACCCCATGGGCTGAACAAAAAAAAAAGAATATTGCATGTATGCCCATTATTAGAAATGGGTGGATGCTGGGAGTTCTAATGGTGGGAATTCCACACACTTTCTGGCAGAGATTTCTTCATCCACATTGATCAATGTGAAAGGAGGAATCTGTTATGTTCTTTTTTTTGTTCAGCCCATGGTCTGAACGAAAAAAAAAGAACATTGCATGTATGCTCATCATTAGAAGTGGGCTGATGCTGGGAGTTCTAATGGTGGGCATATCACACACTTTTTGGCAGAGATGTCTTCATCCACATTGATTGATGTGGAAGAAGGAATCTGTTCATTTTTTTTTTCGTTCAGCCCACAAGTAGCTTAAAAAAAAAAAAAAAAAAAGAACATTACAATTAGTCCCTAACAAGAACCAGCAACATGCTTTGAGTGGTTATACAAGAATGATGTCTTCAGGTTAGGCATCATTTTGGTATAGTTTTTTTCAACCAGTGATCAACTTTCATGTAAAAGCAATCCTAGAGGCTAATTAGCCGCTAGATTGGTTTTACAAGCAGTGGGAGGGGACTCCCTCCCCCCTCCCACCACCTTCTATGGTTTTCTTCGGCTCTCCTGTCCCACCAGGTAACCCGAAAATGCAGCCGGTGGTACGGCCAGCTGAATATAGAGCTGATCAGAGACCATAATTGCTCCAATCATCTCTTTGGCCTAAGATATCGAAAGCTATGAGCATTTTATCACTTCAATTTTGCCGAATATAAACACTTTTAAATTGGGAAAGCATCTTATCACACCGATCTTGGTGTGGTCAAATGCTTTAAGGGTAGAGGAGAGATCTAGAGTCTAATAGACCCCAATTTTTTCAAAAAAGAGTACCTGTCACTACTTATTGCTATCATAGGGGATATTTACATTACCTGTGATAACAATAAAAGTGATTTAAAAAAAAAATTAAAGGAACAGTGTAAAAATAAAATAAAAAAGCAAAATAAATAATAACAAAAAAACGGTCTTGTGTTATATGTAAACAGAAATTGCACCATGCATGTGAGGCATCACCACGAAAATCAGATGAAGGGGAGTATTATTGGTGGTAGACCTCCTCCATAAATCTAAAGTAATAACCTGTATGTTTTTTAAAGTCTTTAAAAATGTATGTAGTTTGTCGTCAATGCTCGGACGTGCACAATTTTAAAGCATGTCATGTTTCTATGTATCGTGTTTCGAGTATCTATGTACTCGTCATAAGATCTTCTCACAAAAAAAGTGTTTTTATGCATTCAATTTTAAAAAAGTGTTTTTTTTTTCAAATTGTGTTTGAAAAATCACTGCACAAATACTGTGTGACAAAACAAAATTGCAACACCCACCATTTTGTGCTGCATAATTTTTTCACTTTGATTTTCGGGGTGTGTTTGAATTCAGCCCTCTGTAAGTTAATAATTTTTATTTCCATCAAACTATGTGGCTTCCTTTCATTACATTCCTTACATTACCCAGTCCATATCAGTATAAATATCCAGCATTATATTTTTTCCCATTGGAATCTGATTTGTTTTCTCTTATATCTCAGAAGGAGTCATTAATCGCAGTCGTTTAAATGTCTGCTCCCATGTACAAAGACAGGGAGAGAAAAGGGGTTCAAATGATTAGTTGCAAATTTGCAACATATATTGGATATAGTGGGCCAGTATCTATATCCCATATGATATATTGGGAAACTATTCAATAAGTATATTAGATACGTTTCTATGTAATTTATGCCTTGTGAGATATATACATTGATTTACACCGATATCATTTTTGTGATTGTAGAGAGATATTTGTGGTGTGTGCGCTCTTTTTCCTTTTCTCGGCTAAAGTCAGTGTGTCCAGGATTCCCCTTGTTTTTGCCATCATATGGTTCAGGGTGCTCCATGTTCCTTTCTTTTCCTCTCCCCCCTGGGATTTGGGTAGGTACCCTGAATATATGTATACGTTTTGTACGTTATATGACATTCCCTGAACTCAAATCTTTGATATTTTTGGTATATCTAATTAATACCGGAAATGTAAAATGTTAAAATGAGATATAATATGTGGTACTTAATGTATGTAATTTCATACCATATCCCCCAGCAATAACAGGATCCCCTGATTAAGCTACAAGAGAAACACGTAGCGATCCTGTGATTCTTTGAGATACCCGTGGGACCCGGATACCTTCAATATCTATCACAAGATTTGCGCATATATTTAGAACGGGTAATTTCAAAGATCTCCCTGATGCACTTTTGTTATCACTGGGAGAGATTTCGTTTCACAATGGGGGGGGCATGTACTTTCATGAATTGATTTTATAATATATTTTTAATGATGTTACAATAAACTGATTTTTTACTGATTTAGCACTTAAGTTCTTCTATAGGGTTATCAGTGGCTACCTTTAAAGTCCCATCTTCCTTTTCTTTTGCGAATATTATATTGGGATGTGGTGTCACATTGATTTGAGTCCTGTCTCATATTTTGCTATCCTCAATAGTTCTGGTGAATCGAAAGGAAATTGTACAGAGATTGTAAAATTGGATTGCATAATGTGTGGCCAGCTTTATACAAGTACAAAGGAGGGAGTGGACAAAGACACTCAGCTGTCAGGACCCTTTCACATCTACATTTAACAGAAAGTCACATTCCTACATGCATTTTTTTTTATGTTTTCAAGCGATTTCACTCGTCACGTGTAAGGAGGCCTGTTGTCAACATTCCCCCCCAAAGAAACTCCAGAACTTGTTTTTAGAGTAGAGCATGGTGCATTTTCTTCCATGCTTTGTGATTGATTTCCAGCGTATTTCTGAAACACAAAGTTTCCTGTTCGGGTTGCCATACATTTGAAAACGCACAGATGTTCTTGTGTAAACACAGCAATTTCACTTTCAGGGCCCATTCACATCTAGACTAGTGGGAGCGCACTTTTTTGGTGTGTTTTTTCCCCAACATGCAGTGGAGAGTCTGTTGGTTTCAATGGGCTACCCTACAACTGGCAATGTAGCTCATGGGACATTTTGGCATGATGCAGGCTGCACTTTTTTTACTGTACTGTTTATGTTTTTACTGTTCTGTGTTTATCATTCCTTTTTTCACATGGCAAAATGTGTGTTTGTTTAATGCATTTGGTGTGTTGCTTACAATTAATGGCACCAAAAGTGCAACTAGTTAATTTTAGGTGTAACTATACAACTTGATTGTACAATTTCTGGATGATCTTCTTTAGATTTGCCAAAACTATATAATAGGAAGACACACCATCTATCCAATCTATCCAGTCAGCCAGGCCTTTGCACTACATAGTTGATGGTAAAGGAGATTGTACAATCCAATTGCATAGTGTATGGTGAGCTTTATAGAACCCAGGACATACTTATTATTTCCATTACTATAGGTCTATCCACATAGGCTGTTATCTTATCGCTCAGCTCCTGCACACACTGCCAAATGAATGATCTATGCAAGAAGAATGTAGGGAAGAAAAAAATGTATTTCTGAGTATTTCATGAGAATGGAGATCTCTGACTGCATTGTAAAACATTCACCCGAGGAGGTGGGTGGGAGACATCTCCTAAAAGGGGAAGGCAGATGTAGTGTTTGTGCTAATCAGTTTAGCTGGTGAACTCCTTCCTGTATCTTAACAGTTTTCACTTTCCAAGGTCTGTCCAGGAAGACATGGAGAAGTTTTTTATACTATAAGCTGGTCGCTAAGGTGTGGGCTGTGTAGGATAAATGTAAAGTTTTTTTATTTTTGCAAAAAAAGTACATTAATGCTATATTGGTGCATAGGGCAGCTGGAATTCAGAAACAAGGTGAACTTAGTCTTTGAGACTGGTGATCCATTGCTGCAGTCCGGGCCCACCACAGACCAACTACTTCTTATTTTGACATCATCACACACTGCTGGAGTCTTAAGGACCTGTGATAAACCCTCAACAGTAAGCATCCTCTGTGTTACAGAATAAGGATGATCGAACTTTTGAAAAGTTCGGTTCGGCCAGAACATCCGAACTTCCCGAAAGTTCGGCCCGGATTTCAGAACCCCATTGAAATCAATGGGACCCGAACTTCGGTAATCAAAAAACACCATTTTGAAGCCCCAAAACCCAATAAATGCCCCTAAAAAGTGCCTAGGGTTCTGGGTCATGCCCCATTAACTATTAATCACACAAAAAAAGTTCTTAAAAATTGTCATTTTTGATAAAAAAGCCAATTATTGCAAAATTAAAAAAAAAAAAAAAAAAAAAAAAAGATTTTTTAATTTTTACTTTGGATTTCGTATCTGGGGGGTCTAAAAAGTGTACATGTGAAGTTTCAGCTCTGTAGAATGTCCAGAACCATGAAAAAAAAAAGATAATTTTTCAGTAGAACAGGGATGTGGTTCGGGAGCCTCCTTTAACTTTAACACCTATATGATCT
This sequence comes from Pelophylax lessonae, assembly GCF_965119305.1. Taxonomy (NCBI): domain Eukaryota; kingdom Metazoa; phylum Chordata; class Amphibia; order Anura; family Ranidae; genus Pelophylax; species Pelophylax lessonae. Next base: position 86,469,601 of record NC_138771.1, on the reverse strand, counting down.
TTTTTTCTGGTTCTGGACATGCTACAGAGCTGAAACTTCACAGGTACACCTTTTAGACCCCCCAGACACAAAATCACACAAAAAAAGTTCTTAAAATTTGTCATTTTTGATAAAAAAAGCCAATTATTGCAAAATTAAAAAAAAAAAAAGAGATTTTTTGATTTTTACTTTGGATTTAGTATCTGGGGGGTCTAAAAGGTGTGCATGTGAAGTTTCAGCTCTGTAGAATGTCCAGAACCATGAAAAAAAAAAGATAATTTTTCAGTAGGACAGGGATGTGGTTCGGGAGCCTCCTTTAACTTTAACACCTATATGATCTTTTTTTCTGGTTCTGGACATGCTACAGAGCTGAAACTTCACAGGTACACCTTTTAGACCCCCCAGACACAAAATCACACAAAAAAAGTTCTTAAAAATTGTCATTTTTGATAAAAAAAGCCAATTATTGAAAAATTAAAAAAAAAAAAAAAAAAAGAGATTTTTTGATTTTCAGATCTGGGGGGTCTAAAAAGTGTACATGTGAAGTTTCAGCTCTGTAGCATGTCCAGAATCATAAAAAAAAAAAAAGATTGTTTGTATTAGAAAACTTTAAGCACAGGAATATGGCTTCTCTGCTGTAACACCTTGCCGGTTTAATAGAAGGCATTTTTTTGGGTTCTTTGCAGTCAGGAAAAACATCTGAACTTGTGTATAGTGGTACTGTGCACAAGTTCTGATGTTTTGCCTGCCTCCTAAATTCCCCAAAAAATGCCAGCAAAAACACACCTGGGCATTTTTTTTTTGACGCTAGCGTTTTTTTTGGCATTTTTTGGGGTTCTTTTGAGGCAGGCAAAACATCTGAACTTGTGTATAGTGGTACTGTGCACAAGTTCTGATGTTTTGCCTGCCTCCAAAACCCCCCAAAAAATGCCAGCAAAAACACACCTGGGCATTTTTTTTTTGACGCTAGCGTTTTTTTTGGCATTTTTTGGGGTTCTTTTGAGGCAGGCAAAACATCTGAACTTGTGTATGGTGGTATATATACACACATACATATATTTATATACACACCTAGACATATATAGTGTGATAGTAGCAGAAATATATTACTGTAAATGATTTCATTAGCGCAAGCATATATTTCTGCTACTATCACACCTATATATGTCTAGGTGTGTATATAAATATATGTATGTGTGTATATACACCACTATACACAAGTTCAGATGTTTTGCCTGCCTCAAAAGAACCCCAAAAAATGCCAAAAAAAACGCTAGCGTCAAAAAAAAAATGCACAGGTGTGTTTTTGCTGGCATTTTTTGGGGGGTTTTGGAGGCAGGCAAAACATCAGAACTTGTGCACAGTACCACTTTACACAAGTTCAGATGTTTTGCCTGCCTCAAAAGAACCCCAAAAAATGCCAAAAAAAACGCTAGCGTCAAAAAAAAAAAATGCCCAGGTGTGTTTTTGCTGGCATTTTTTGGGGGGTTTTGGAGGCAGGCAAAACATCTGAACTTGTGCACAGTACCACTATACACAAGTTCAGATGTTTTTCCTGACTGCAAAGAACCCAAAAAAATGCCTTCTATTAAACCGGCAAGGTGTTACAGCAGAGAAGCCATATTCCTGTGCTTAAATACAAACAATCTTTTTTTTATGGTTCTGGACATGCTACAGAGCTGAAACTTCACATGTACACTTTTTAGACCCCCCAGATCTGAAATCCAAAGTAAAAATCAAAAAATCTCTCTTTTTTTTATTTTTTTTTTTAATTTTTCAATAATTGGCTTTTTTATCAAAAATCACAATTTTTAAGAACTTCTTTTGTGTGATTTTGTGTCTGGGGGGTCTAAAAGGTTTACCTGTGAAGTTTCAGCTCTGTAGCATGTCTAGAACCCCCAAAAAAAGATCATATAAGTGTAAAAGAGGGGTCCCACCATCCCTGCTCTACTGAAAAATGATATTTTTTCTGGTTCTGGACATGCTACAGAGCTGAAACTTCACAGGTACACTTTTTAGACCCCCCAGACACTAAATACAAAAAAAGTCATGCCTGCCTCCAAAAATGCCCGATAAATGCAAGAAAAAGCGCCGTAGAGAAGCCGTATTCCTGTTCTAATAAAAATTATAAGAAAATGCTAATTTTTGGGGGGTTCTGGACATGCTACAGAGCTGAAACTTCACATGTACACTTTTTAGACCCCCTAGATCTGAAATCCAAAGTAAAAATCAAAAAACCTCTTTTTTTTTTTTTTAATTTTTCAATAATTGGCTTTTTTTATCAAAAATGACAATTTTTAAGAACTTCTTTTGTGTGATTTTGTGTCTGGGGGGTCTAAAAGGTGTACCTGTGAAGTTTCAGCTCTGTAGCATGTCCAGAACCAGAAAAAAAAGGATTGTTTGTATTAGAAAACTTTGAGCACAGGAATATGGCTTCGCTGCTGTAACACCTTGCCGGTTTCAAAGCAGGCATTTTTTTGGGTTCTTTCCAGTCAGAAAAAACATCTGAACTTGTGTATAGTGGTACTGTGCACAAGTTCAGATGTTTTGCCTGCCTCCAAAACCCCCCAAAAAATGCCAGCAAAAACACACCTGGGCATTTTTTTTTTTTGACGCTAGCGTTTTTTTGGCATTTTTTGGGGTTCTTTTGAGGCAGGCAAAACATCTGAACATGTGTATAGGGGGTATATATAGGCATATATGTCTGAATATATACCCCTAGACATATATAGGTGTGATAGTAGCAGAAATATATTACTGTAAATGATTTCATTAGCGCAAGCATTTATTTCTGCTACTATCACACCTATATATGTCTAGGGGTATATATTCAGACATATATGTCTATATATACCCCCTATACACATGTTCAGATGTCATGTCTGACATCAAACATGTCCTCAAAAAAGCACTGGCAGTGGCAGCCCCTGCAGCATAAAAAATGCTTGCTGGTGAGAAGCCATAATCCTGTCCCGAAGCAACTCAGAGAAATTATCATTTCTCTATAGCGGTCACCCTGCTATGGAAGGGTTTTGTCACCCTGCCATAGCAGTCACTGCCAGTTAACCCTACACTACACTACGGTCCCCTGACACTTAACACTTTCCCTACAGAAACTAAATTTTTGAAGCTAACTTAAGTGTAAAGGAGCACTCTAACTACACTAGATATCCCTTTCCTCACACTAAAAATAGCTAAATGACACTTTTCAAGTAAAATTAACAGAACTGCTTCCACTCTCTTCCATGTCCAGTATAACAATGCTGGGAATATGGCGGGGGCGATCTTATATACTGGGGGGCGTATTCACTAATGATTGGTCTAGGGACCCCCTAGTCACTCCAATCACATTCCTAGCATTCTCCTGCCCCCTCAATTGGCTTTTGCTAATGGTTCTGGTCCAATCACGGGCTTTTAAAGCCCATTTCCTGAAGCATTGCATTTTGGGCGGTTCTGGTTGCCGAATTCCGAACTTTTTGGGCAAAAAGTTCTAAATTCGGCCGAACCTCGAACACCCAATGTTCCGGCCGAACCGATGGTGGACCCGAACCATTCGATCATCCCTATTACAGAAGAGTGAAGAATTGGGATGCTGTGGGGGAGATTTACTAAAGCTTGTGCACATGGAATCTGGTGCAGCTGTACATTGTAAACAGTCAGCTTCTAACTTCAGCTTGTTTATTAAGCATTGCTAATAAAGCCTAGAAGCTCATTGGTTACTAAGCACAGCTGCACCACACTCTGTGTGCAACAAGTGACCTAAGATTTGGGTAATTATTTGGGCATTCATATTATTTTTCTAACTCTACTTGATTACCTAGAGGAGGGGACGTGGGGGGAATAAAGTTTATTGGGTCCCTGACTGGAGATGAGATTTAAGCTGGCAAACAGTCTTTGTGGGAGTACAATTTGACTGCCTTACAATGAGTTCAATTTACTAAAGGAGTAGAGCTTGTCCACTTTGCAAACTAAATTTTTACTTTGTGAGGAGATTTTCACTTAGTTTGGTGAATGTTGTGAAAATTCAAAGAGTACCCACTCACCAAAAAAAATAAATAAAAAAATGTATTTGTTGCACATGGTTTCATGATGGAA